>NW_027255901.1:0-600000 GCF_043229965.1 Drosophila suzukii | reverse complement strand
ACTTTAACGCCTACAGACCTACAGTTTTGATGCTAGAATACAAATTTTAACTGAAATGTATTGTTCTCGTCAATACCTATTGATTAACGCAAAAAAAGTTTGCCACGCCCACTCTAACGCTCACAAACCGCCCAAGCCTGTGGCGCCCACAATTTTCATGCTAGATAAAAAATTTTAATTCAAATGTATTGGTCTCGTCAATACCTTTCGATTGATCCAAAAATTTGTCACGCCCACTCTTACGCCCATAACGCTTAAATCTGTCTACCGCTGGTAGGTGGCGCATTTCATTCTCGCTTTGCTGCTTGCATATCTCCATTTCCCTTTGGTCCCTTTAGCTGAGTAACGGGTATCTGACAGTCGAGGTTCTCGACTATAGCGTTTTTCCTTGTTATACCCGCTACTCGTAGAGTAAAAGGGTTCACTAGATTCGTCGGAAAGTATGTAACAGGCAGAAGGAAGCGTTTCCGACCCCATAAGGTATATATATTCTTGATCAGGATCACTAGCCGAGTCGATCTAGCCATGTCCGTCTGTCCGTCTCTCCGTCTGTCCGTATGAACGCTGAGATCTCGAAAGCTATACCAGCTACAATACTGGGATTAGGCATGCAGATTCCTGAGATTCCTGCGCAGCGCAAGTTTGTTTCAGCAGAGTGCCACGCCACGCAATTTTCATGCTAGATAAAAAATTTTAACTGAAATGTATTGGTCTCGTCAATACCTATCGATTGATCCAAAATATTTGCCACGCCCACTCTTACGCCCATAACGCTTAATATGTCTAACGACGGTAGATGGCGCATTTCAATCTCCCTTTGCTGCTTGCATATCTCCATTTCCCTTTGGTCCCATTATCTGAGTAACGGGTATATGATAGTCGAGGTACTCGACTATAGCGTTCTTCCTTGTTTAACATATAACCTCCTAAGCTTGGAAATAACATTTTTTTAAATTAGTCTTGAATTTCGAATTAAGTTTTATCAAAATCGGGCGACTACATCATATAGCTGCTATAATATGAAACAAATTATTGCTTCGGTGTTTATACCCGTTACTCGTAGAATAAAAGGGTATACTAGATTCGTCGGAAAGTATTTAACAGACAGAAGTAAGCGCTTCCGACTCCATAAAGTATATATATTCTTGATCAGGATCACTAGCCGAGTCGATCTGGTCATGTCCGTCTGTCCGGATGAACGCTGAGATCTCGGAGCTAGGCCATTGAGACCCCATAAAGTAAATATATTCTTGACCAGGATCACTAGCCGAGTCGATCTAGACATGTCCGTCTGTCCGTCTGTCCGTATGAACGCTGACGCCTTGTTTAACAGATAATCTCCTAAGCTTGGAAATAACATTTTTTTTAATTAGTTGTGAATTTCGAATTAAGTTTTATCAAATTCGGACGACTAAAGCGGACTAAAGCTGCTATAGGAACGATCGGAAAATTGGTGGGAAAATAATATGAAACAAATTATAGCTTCGGTGTTTATACCCGTTACTCGTAGAGTAAAAGGGTATACTAGATTCGTCGGAAAGTATTATACAGACAGAAGGAAGCGTTTCCGACCCCATAAAGTATATATATTCTTGATCAGGATCACTAGCCTAGTCGATCTAGCCATGGGATTTACTTTGGGCCTGGATGGGGAGCTCGTCGGTTCCCCGACTGACATCCGTTATGGTATCAACTGATGAACATGTGGTTTCAAGTCTTAAGATATTCGATATTTAATTTCGCTTTGCGGTCTGAGAGGAACTCTATTCCGAGGAGACCGTTAAAGTTGGGGTGGAATTTGAATAGTAATACATTTTTTTCGTCCTGTAGTTTTTAGGGCTAGCGAAAAGTTTCTGGTACTGTTTTGATATTGACGCTTCTTTCCAATCTTGGAATGGCGCTCTGTGGGATAATTGGGGGTCAACAAATGAAAAGGTAGAGTCGGTACCTATAAGAAACTTCAATGGTTTCATGGACTAAAAAGGGGTTATAGGATCAAAGACCTCTTGGCTTCAATGAAATCCTTGGATAAGGACGTGGAGGCTTTAACAAACGCCTTCCCGTTTTCAGAAAGCATGTGGTGCGGACAGCCACGTCGTGCGAAGAAACGCGAGAAAGCTTCCAGAAACTTCTCAGTGGTCAATTCTGATGTAGCCTCTAGATGGATAGCTCTGGTACTAAAACACACAAAAATGGTCCCGCAAATTCAATGCCCTTGTGGGTAAATGGCCTGGAAAACGTAGATCTTGTACAGGAGAAGTCTCCCATCAGCTGAATTTGCAGCTTCTGTGTGTAAATGGTACACACTCGGCAAGAATGAATGGTGTCCTTTACAAGATTCCTCAGCTTAGGGATCCAATACTTGAAGCGAATCAGTCGGATCATCAATTGGTTACCTCCTTGCAAGGATATGCGATGGGTAAAGAGGACCAAAAGTTTCGCAAAACGGCACCTTGCCGAAATGGTGATTGGATGTTTTTCATGAAAGCCTAGCATCTCCGACGCTCGTAAACGCCCGCTTGCTCTTAAGACCCCGAGGCTGTCGACAAAAGGAGTAGGGTGTATTTGTGTGTTCTGGATAAAACGATGGTGTATTTGTATGTTCTGGATAAATTTGTATTGTATGTTCTGACTCACTTTTTTGCTGGTGCGGGGGCCCTTATCGCGAGCGGAAGTTGTTGTTGTGGAAGCTGCTAGGGCCGCGCTCACTTCCCCTCCCCCTCCCCCTTCCCCTCCCCCTTCCCCACCCCCTTCCCCTCCCACTTCCCCTCCCGCTTGTCCCTCTGGGGGGTTGCGCTCACTTCCCCTCCCACTTCCCCTCCCACTTCGCCTCCCACTTCCTCTCCCACTTCCCCTCCCCCTTCCCCTCCCACTTCCCCTCCCGCTTGTCCTGGTGCTTGACCCTCTGGGGAGTTGCGCTCACTTCCCCTCCCCCCTTCCCCTCCCGCTTGTCCTCGGACTCTCACTCTCGTTTGCGATAGCGCCCACTCCGCCCTCCCCTCCCACTCCGCCCTCCCACTTGTCCTCTCACTCTCGTTTAAAAGTTATGTATGTATATATTGTTATCGTGAAACATTGTTGTGTGTATATATATATTGTTGTTATCGCTTACCACATGTATTTATTTTATTGAAATATACTACATAAGTATTTTATCTCTCTTTCTTTTCAGATTTTTTTTCGTCTCGCAAACTGGTATAAATATGAGACATGTCTGACTTTGGAGAACAGTTTAACGAGCTTGGGCCGTCTCTCTACCCCCAATTAAGAGTGTTAAGGCTCTCCCGTTTGACACACCGATTGTGATACAGAACGCTGAAGTGAAGCAGACACGCTTCGGCGCTAAAATTATGCTCACATTTGAAGATTTTGTGGTGTTCTTGCCAGAACGCTTTAGTACTCTGTCATCGAAAGCTGTGGAGCACATGGCGACGGGGGGCTACAAGCTAGTCAAACTTAAATCAGAAGGGGATAATTATATTTTAAATTTTTGTAACGAATAAGAAAAAAAATAAAATAAACTTTTTTAATTAATATTTAAAACAAAACAAAAACAAAAATGGGTAATGCTTTACATAACAATAACAATCCTGGGCCTAGTAACACAAATCCTGTCGCTAGTGAAATACGATATTGTGATGTCTGTAATCTAAATGTTGCTAAAATTAGTTGGTCGCATTACTTACGCACCAACTTGCATAAACAATTATCTGGTGCGCAAATAAGTGATAACTTGCGGTGTATAAGAAGTGCATTTCGGAATCGTATTGAAACTTATATAATCACAAATCCAAATAAAGAATGCTTGGATATCAATTTATTTCAACAATCAATCAAAGAACAAGTGATCACTCTATTCCAAGAAGATCAAAAAAAACACGTCAATATCAAATTTAATTTTGAACAATTCTGTAATTATGTTTTGATTAAAGAGAGTGAAAATCATTGTGAAATCAATCTAAAGTCATTTCAAACAAAAATGCAAGTCTTAAATCCAACAATGAGTCAGACTGAAAATCTAAATGAAATAATCAAAAATTTAAATGACTATATAAAAAGTGAAATGAGCGAGTTTCAAGAACGAGACAGTGGTTGGTCCCTAATTGAAATAGTTCATTTAGAAGTTAATATAAATAAGTATCAGCCAATAAAGGGCTCGAATTTCATTGGTTTACCAAGAGAAATAGTAAATAGAAAAGCCTGCATCAACGTGCAAAATAGAGACGAATATTGTTTTAAATGGGCATTAATATCGGCTTTTGTGAAATTACCTTGTAATAAGAATCTACCCAATCAATATAAACGTAAAGGCGTTTACAACATTGGATCGGATATAATAAATATAAGAAATAAATCGTAAAATTTTAGTGGGTTAAAATTTCCCACACCGGTCGACAGCATACAAATATTTGAAGAAAATAATCCTGAAATTAGTGTAACTGTGTTGGGTGTAGACAGCGATGAAAAGACAATTATCGGCCCATATTATTTAACTAATAATAAAACTAGCAACGTCTTACACACTATATATCTACTACTTCTCGAGAAGGATGACAAATATCACTATGCTTGGATTAAAAATATTTCCAAGTATGTATTAAATTAGAAAATTAAAAAATAAAAAAATTATATTTATTTCTTTGCTTCTCCATTAGATTACTTCGCAAACAAATAACGAAAAGTACGAGGAAGATTTATCTATGCAATGGCTGTTTTCAACATTTCGATGATAGCGACAAACTGGAACGACATATTATGGAGTGTAATAGAATTATAACTAAAACGGCGACTTTAAGATTTAAAATTTTAAAAATCAATTAGATGTTCCTTTTGTAGCATATGCTGATTTTGAGTGTATTTTAGAAGGGATGAATTTGAAAACTTCGGATAACATAAATTTAATTCAAAAGCACATACCATGCATACGGTAGTTATTATATAAAGTGTTCATTTGACAATAGTTTGAATATATATCGAATATGTTATGGTGAACATTGTGCAACACATTTTGTTGAGAGCATATATAATGATTGTTTAGTGTTATATCAAAATCACTTAACTGTAACAATACCCGCTATCCGCTATCAATGGAGCAACAAAAAATAATTGACTTAGAACAAAATTGTAGTATATGCGGTAATTTATTCACTGATTAATCTAAAAGAGTTCTAGACCATTGTCACTTAACAGGCAAATATAGAGGTGTAGCACATAATAATTGCAATTTAAACTATAAATTAGCAAAATTTTTCCCAATATTTTTCCATAATCTCTCGGCATACGATGCTCATTTATTTGTAAAAGAATTAATTAAAATTCCTGGTGATATTTCTATAATTCCGCTAAACAAAGAGTTTTATATTTCGATCTCAAAGAAAATTTATATAAATCCCAATGAAACGTTAGAACTTCGATTTTTAGATTCATTTAGATTTATGCCTTCCAGTTTAGACAGCTTAGCCAGTTATTTAAAAGAAGAAAATCTAACCACAATAAAGTCATTTTTCACGGACCCGAACAAATTTCAAATGGTTAAACGTAAAGGCATATTTCCGTATAGCTATTTAAATTCAGTTGAACGCTTGTCAGATACACAATTACCGTTGCGCGAAAATTTTTATAACCAATTAACTGATAGACACTGTTCTGAAGAGAGTTATCAGCACTCTCAAAACGTTTGGAATGCCTTCGAGTGCACAAATTTATTAGATTATTTATTATTATATTTGAAGGTAGATGTGCTGTTGCTATGCGATGTTTTTGAGAATTTTAGAACAGTATGTAAAAAAATCTATAATTTAGATCCTTGTCAATATTATACAACTCCTGGTCTATCGTGGGATGCTATGTTGAAGACAACTAAAATTGAATTAGAACTACTCACAGATATTGATATGTATAATTTTATAATGAAAGGTATTAGAGGTGGTCTTGTTCAATGTAGTAAACGTCATTCTATTGCAAATAACAAATATCTAAATAACGATTACGACTGTGAGAAAGAATCAAATTATATTGTATACTTAGGTGTTAATAATTTATATGGGTATGCTATGTCACAAGCTATTCCGTATAAAAATTTTAAATGGCTAGAAGAAACAGAAGAGGGAAATTTTGAAAATTTTTATTTAAACACGTGCGTAGATGATCAACCAATTGGTTATATTTTAGAGGTAGATTTGGAATACACTGAAAACTTACACAGCCAGCACAATGATTTACCATTTTGTTCGCAGAACAAAAATAATGAAAATATGCAACAATCAAAATTGATTGCAGACTTGACAAAAAATATAATTATATAATTCACTATAGAAATTTGCAGCAAAGTCTTCGACATGGACTGATTTTAAGGAAAATTCATCGAATATTACAATTTGATCAATCTGATTGGCTTAAAAAATATATTGATTGTAACAATCATCACAGAACATTGGCTGTTAAAAAGAAAAGAAAAGAATTTTTTCAAACTGCTAAACAATGCAGTCTATGGCAAGACAATGGAGAATGTCGACAAGAGAAAATCAATTAAATTAGTGTCCAGGTGGGAGAGTGATGGTAAAAAATTGGGAGCTAGAGCACTTATCTCAAAATTTAATTTTAAGAATATATTGCAATTAGCCGATGATTTCTTTGCAATTCAAATGAAAAAAGTGCATGTTGTCTATGATAAGCCTGTCTACATTGGCTTCACCGTTCTAGAATTATCAAAATTTAAAATGTACAATTTTCACTATGACTATATGAAGACGAAATATCAAGAAAATATAAATTTAATGTATATGGATACTGATTCTTTTATCTATGATATTAAGACTATAGATTTTTATGATGACATTCGTTTTGAAATTGATCAGCATTTCGATACTTAAGAATATGATAAGGATAATGTTTTTAAATTACCATTGATAAACAAAAAAAAATTAGGTATGATGAAAGATGAGTGCAGGGGGGATATAATAAAAGAATTTATTGGACTCAGAGCTAAAATGTATTCAATACAAGTCTCTAATATAAATAATGCTGAAACAACGGAGATCAAAAAAATTAAAGGAGTAAAGGCGAGTGTGACCTCAAAATTAACTATTAACGATTTTCGAGATTGCTTGTATAAAAAAAATAAGCAAGTTGGATCAATGTACTTATTTAAATCGAAATTACATCAAATTTATACGCAAGAGTATACAAAAGTCACCCTAAACTATTTAGATGATAAGCGCTATATAAAAGAGAATAATATAGACACACTTGCATGGGGTCACAAAGATATAGCCTACTAAGTTAAGCTAAAAATAAAAAAAAATTGTCTTTTTTTTTTTTCTTTATAAAAATATATTATATTTTATTTTTTCGAAATAAAAATTTTAAGCATAAATGACCACAGTTATATGTATTGAATTGTTGTTCATTTCTATAGTTATATTCAATGGGTGGTTTTAAATATTTCACAATTTCAATGGGCGGTTGCAAATCACCAAAACTATCATAGTATTCTTTATAATTTCTATTCTTGAAATATGCTACCCAATGCGTGCCACTACCGCTTTCGTTATCTAAATTAATTATCCCACATTCGTTGGTCCATGGTTTCTTGGGGAGACGATCACGCATAAAAACACCACGAAAGTGTCGAAAATGCTGTTTACCAAAATCAATTAAATCAATATCGGTAAGTGCTTGTTTGGGTAGCATATTTATTAGTTTTTTGGTGAGTATGGCTTATAAAATAGTCCATATCCTTTCTTATAAGGTTTCAGGAAAAGTCCTTTTCCCATCGCAATTGATTCCATATAGCGGTTATGACGTGTCGCTTCGGCGAATTGTTCTTTACCATTTTTGACAGCGTTTATTGCTTTAGCAACAGCAGATCCACCACTAGCAAGACCACCAACTGCACCAAGTGCAGTCAATATTGGTATCAATGGTAGGAATCCCCCAATTTTTGGTAATGGTATCACCCTCGGAATATTGGAGATATTATTCGCTAGACTTAGTCGACCTCGTCTTCGTCCTCGTTGTCCTCGAAGAAAACTTGGTGGGATTGATTGTTGAGATATCTGAATTGCTTCATCGATACTCGTAGGATTTCTTCGTTTCAAAATTCGCTTCGTTTGACTCACAATGCTTGCGAATGATTTTTTTCTTGTTTGTCGATGACGTCGACGTTGTTTTTTTTTATTACTAGCTGGTTTCCTCTTACGTTGACGTCGATGAGATTTGTTTTTAGACATACCTAGACCGAATTTAACTTTTGTTTTCATAGCGTTAGTCACAAACCAAGCAGCAGAACGTTCTTTTAGACCGCTATCTTTTGCTTTAAAACGTTCCAACGCTCTATCACCTAATATATCATCGGCCTGATGACGATTTTTCAGGTCTTTGAATTGTGAATATGCAATATCGTGCTCTCGACACGCTGCATCTAGCGGATTAATCCCTTTGTCTCCACGTTTCAAACGCTCTACAAGTTTTGTGCCTGGTCCAAAAAATTGATATCCTGGCAAATGAAGTTCAATTGGTAGTTTGTTAATCAAGTTGTTAACGAGTCCACTACCAATTCGATACTGATATGAATTTAATTTATGCTTATAATTTATACGCATTATTGCATTTCCTTTTTTTTTTTTTTGTTTTTTGTTTATGACTATTCTGTTTCAATGACAATCGTATATTAAACAAAAACGAAATATATACTCAAATATTTATAGTATTTTCATTAGTAGTTGTAAAAATTTGTCCAATAAAACAACCACAACAACAACAACAGCAACAACAACAATAGCAAAAACAACAACAAAATGAGATTTATAAAACAAACCAGACAAATTAAAGTTCGAAATGTCGATCAAATTTGTGGTGAGGGGGATAGGAGTGGAAAAATTACACATAGCCCATTGTTACCGAATTCGATACGCGCTCTCATTGTGGGGCCATCTAATTGGGGAAAGACAAACGTAATGATAAGTTTGATCGAAAGTCCCAATGGACTTAAATTTCAAAATATATACATTTATTCAAAATCGTTGTATCAGCCAAAGTATCAATATTTAATGAAATTGATTAAACCAATTAAGGGGATACACATGTTCACGTTTTCAGACAAGGAAAAAGTCGTCAGTCCAGAAAGGGCTAGACCACACTCAATAATGATATTTGATGACGTAATCTGTGATAAGCAAACAGCAATAAGAGATTATTTCTGTATGGGTCGCCCCAAACACATAGACTCCTTCTATCTATGTCAAACTTATACAAAAATACCAAAACATTTAATACGTGACAACGCTAATTTGATTATAATTTTTAAACAAGATGAAATGAATATTAAACATATTTACAATGATCATGTTATAGGCGATATGACTTTTAAGCAATTTATAAAAATTTGTGAGGAATGCTGGAAGCAAAAATATGAATTTGTTCTCATAAGTAAAGATAATGATATTGATAAAGGACGATATAGAAAAGGATTCGATAGTTTTATACATATATAATCATCATCATCTCTCGATCAGTTCTGGATCAGCTCGGCATCAGCTTTGGATCAGCTCTGGATCAGCTCTGGATCAGCTTCGGATCAGCTTTGGATCAGCTTTGGATCAGCTATATATATATATAATATCATATATTTTACTAGTAAATAATTGGTTTTTAAACAAACAACAACAACAACAACAGCAGCAATGGTGAAATCAAAAAAAAAGACTAAAGTGTTGGATGATCTGATTCAAACCAGATTGTTGTTGACACAGAAATTGAAGAGCATGAAGTCGAATGAAATGGATCGAATTAATATGCTGGAAAATACCTTTAAACCAATTACAAAACCTTTGAATGTGATTGCGGAAAATTTTCTAAAAAAGAACAAGAAGGCAAATAAATACAACGTTGAGAATCCGACTAACTCGAACAACAACAACAATAACAACAATAATAAGCGTGAACTGATAAAATATGATGATCATCAGCATCGAGGTCGTCGAGAAGGAGAACAACAGCAGCAGCAGCAGCAGCAACAACAACAACAACAACAACAACATGTTGAAATGCTTTAACACAAAAGACGATACTCTCCAAAGAGGGTTATGCGAAGAAGACTAGACAACACCGACAACACAAACAACGATTTGGAGATAAAAGTGAGAAAATTTAAATCCTATAATGCAAACAGAAGGAAAAGAAGACCTTATCAACGAAGAAACATCCAGCATGAGGATGCTGCTGCAGCTGCTGCTGCTAATGATGATGATGATGCTAATGTGTTTGATATGGAATTTAATCGTCCGCAAATAACGAGTTTTCCAATAACCAACAACAACAACAACCCACCCAACTTGGTAGATACTTCCAACGATATCCTGTCAGACTATACTTCATTTTTGGATAGTCAAAGAGCAAAATACTCTAATTTATTAGAAAAAAACAGTCCTGCACACACACTAAAACGGGGGAACGATGATGACCACAATGTAGTAGTTAGTAGTAGTACATCTGCTGCTCTCCCTCTCCCTCCTGCTCCCCCTGCCCCCCCAGCTCTCCCTGCTGCTGCTGCTGCTGTTGATGTTGATGATGATGATGATTATGATTTAAAATTAAGTCTTTTTAAAAATCTCAAACGTAATGCTAACATTGAGAATTTATCTTTAGCAGCAGTCCAGCCTAATAACAAGAGATACAAATTACCTTTTAATCTGCTACAAAGAGATTCTATGCTTGGAAAAAGTCGTAAGGTCAATGGTCCCAAATTTAATAGATTTAAAAAAACAGCACAGGCATCGTCATCGAACACTATAAATTTTATACCGAGATCAAAAAAAACGAAGTGCTCACACAGAAAATTTACCTCTGCCTCAGTCTTCTTCTTCTTCTTCCTCTAATAAAAGATTAAAATTAATCGAAAAAAGAGATTCTATGCTTGAGAAAAGTTTTTTGATAAATGGACCCAGATATCCAAGATATAACAAGACAAAACAACAGTCACAACAACAACAACAACAACAACAGAAACAAAACAACAACAATGTGATCAAAAAGGAAAAACAAATTGCAATCAAGAGAAAAGTTTCGATCAAGAAATCACCGTTTTTGCGTAATATTCAGCTCTTAAAAAGTCAAAAACAATTGGACATGTTGTATGGTCTGAACATAAAAAAAAATCGTGAATGGTATTTTGCCAATAGTAAATAGAAATATAATAATAATACAATTATTATTGATAAGGAAAAATGGAAATTGACTCCTGGTCTATTTCAATTGTTATTTCACACGAAGCCCGCGCATTATTCAAATCTGGACTTGAAAAATTATCGAGATATTCTGTTAAGAACAAACGCACACAAACGAAAATATCAGAATAGTTCACAAGTTAAGGGGTCTAAGTCATTTAAGTATCAGCATATTATAAAAAATCTATTCAAACCGAAAACACAACTTATTGGTAAAGGTTTGCTTACAACACAAACAGCAGCAGCAGCAACAACAAAATCTTACTCCAAGGAGGATAGAGGATACAAGTATTGGGATGATCCGAATGAATTAATCGAGAGATTACGATTACTATTAGCATCCGAGAGTGCTGGAAATACCAATCACAAAAACGAAATTATATCCATTATTGAAGAGCTTAGAGAGGCAAATATAATAAAATGAATCAGATTAATAAATATGGTGAAAGCTTGTCGTCCGGAAGAGTAGGAGGAGGAGGAGGAGGAGTAGGAGGAGCAAGTCTAAAAAAATATATTTTAAATCGAAAAGAGAAAACGGATATTGATTTAAACAGCTTGAGACAGAGCATAAATATTTTAAAAAGCAAAATAATTACATTGGAAACAAACCTTCAATCAGAGGTCAGTGAAAGTGCGAATCTTATAAAATTAGCTCTAGAGGACTACTCTCAAGATATTTATACTAAGTATATAGAGCGATTAGAAGAAAATATTCAACGGCTTGAGGACGTTCTCTTTAAATTACTCTCTACACAGCTACCTACGGATGAGGTGAAAAAAATTAAAGTACAGTTCCCCATTGTTGTTAAATATATTGACAATAAAATAAAACAAAATGAGTGACAACAACAACAACAATAACTTGAATGCGGATAAAAGACAACTCACCGAAGAGTTGCATAGACAAGGACGAAAAAATTTTATCAGACGACGTGTGATAATGAAGGGGATAGATGATTTATGGCAAGCCGATTTAGTTGAAATGATACCCTATCAATTATATAATAAGGGATATCGTTATCTTTTAACTGTTATTGACACGTTTTCGAAGCAACATGGGCTGTTGCTATTAAAAACAAAACAGGAGACAGCGTCACAAAGAGTATGAAAAGCATTTTCGATGATGCACAAAGAAAACCTAAAAACTTACAAACAGATGATGGTAAAGAATTTTTCAATAAGACATTTCAAAATCTGATGAAATTAAATCATATTAATCATTATTCAACGTATAGTATTTTAAAAGCCAGCATCGTTGAACGATTTAATAGAACCATCAAAAATATGATGTGGAAAGAGTTCAGCTATCAAGGTAGCTACAAATGGATTAATATCTATAAGGCATTGATTGCTAAATATAATAACACATACCATAAAACAATTCTGATGGCGCCAAACGATGTAAGTTTTCTAAATGAAGAATTACTCCTCCAAGCCGTTTACAATCATCTGAAAATCACTCATAAACCAAAATTCAAAGTTGACGATTATGTGCGAATAAGTAAATATAAACATGTGTTCGAAAAAGGTTATACTCCAAACTGGACAACTGAGATATTCCAAATCAAACGGATACAAAATACCAATCCCATTACGTATATATTGAAAGATTATCAGGGAAATGATATTAAGGGAGGATTTTACGAATATGAGCTGATGAAAACTAAATTTCCCGATACATATCTAGTGGAGAAGGTTATTAGACATCGAAATGGTAGAGCATTCGTTAAATGGTTAGGATTCTCATCAGAGCATAATTCCTGGATTGATTTGTAAACACACACACGCAACATACTATATATGTGTATGTGTAAAGCCTATAAACATTTAATTTCCTCCCGAACCGTTAAGATGTCGATAACAAGTTCCAATTGAACTTGAACAGAACTATCAGTGCGCGTTAATCAGTCTGGACACTTATAATTCGATTCCAAACGTTGACGTAGACAATAATTTATTTCATATTGGTAAACATTTGATAAAAACCCCCGTAGGTTCCTATGAAATCAGCGATATTAATGATCTATTGACACGAAAATATAGAAAGTTAACACAGAATGAGACCGACGGAAGTCCCAAATTCTATCTAGTTCCAAACTATAACACTTTGCAATCAGAAATTTTCTCTGCAACTGATGAAATATATTTCAATAAGGAAAAATCAATCGGCTCTTTATTGGGATTCACTTCGAATATATTAAGCCCTAATATATTACATACTTCTGATAAGGCAATTGATATCACAAAAATGAATACCATTTGTGTACAATGCAATATTATAAATGGTACATATATAAACAACGAAACAACACACACACTACATCAGTTTGCGCTTGTTAGTCCTGGATATAAAATAATTGAGGTACCACAAAATGTTATATATCTACCAGTAAACACAAAAGAAATACATTCGATAACTTTAAAAATCTGTGATCAAGACGGTAATCTGATTAATTTTCGCGGTGAAAGAATTACAATAAGATTACATTTAAAACCAATATAAAAAAAATGATTATATACAACAACAACAATAACGTCTATAAAAAGGCATTATCACTCAATTCTCCCTCACTCGCTTTACCAACGCTGACCAGATTAGCAAATCCCATTAACGGAGTGCAATAAAAAATTTTTATTGAGTTTAGGATTCAAATTAAAAAAAAAAAAAATGTCACATATAATTAACGTGCTTGAGAAACCGACTATTGATAATTCAATAATAAAGAAAGATTATCATAGTTATTCACCCTATTTGCGATCGTATGAGAACAATTACGAAATTCGGATTGACATTCAGTTGATGATCAAATCGAAACCACAATAGCTTTATTGAATAATTGTATGGCGTATCTATTTAGTGAAATACGATATGAATTGAATGGTATTGAAATTGATCGAACACGACATTTGGGTGTAACAAGCGATTTAAAAAATTATTTATCAATTAAACGAAATCAAGAACACTTGCTCGATAATTGTGGATGGTCCATCACAGACAATTTAAAACTTGAAAGAGGAAACTTTAATTTTTGCGTGCCGTTGAATCTGTTACTTGGATTTGCTGAGGACTACAATAAAATACTGCTGAATGGGAAACACGAGCTAGTTCTATTAAGAGGAAAAGATAACGATGATGTTTATAAGAGCACTGCTGTAGCTTTAACAATGAGTCAATTGAAAATGACGATTTCGAGCATTGTTTGGAAAATGCCCCATGTACAATTGTCTGATGCTTATAAATTGTACATGTTTAATGTGATAAACAAACAAACGTCATTATTGATTCCCTTCAGGAGTTGGGATATATACTATAACCCAGTAGTTCCACAGACTACTACATTTATTTGGAGTGTTAAATAAGCTGCTGAAACTGAACGCCCTCGCTATGTTATTATCGCATTTAAAAACAATAAGAAGTATGTTCATTGTGATTTAGTCGATGTGAAAGTATATCTCAATTCTGAAGTATATCCGTATGACGGATTAAATCAAAATTTTTCTTATAATAGATATGCACTATTATACGATATGTATATCAATTTTCAAAAAAGTTACTACGGCTGTGAGTCACAACCGATATTATCGCTAGAGACTTATAAAAATAAGGCTCCCATTATTGTCTTAGATGTAACGCATCAAAATGAAGCAGTAAAAAGTGGACCCATTGATATACGAATTGAGATTAAAACACAAAGTAATATCCCTTCAAAAACATCTGCATACTGTCTAATAATTCATGATAAATTATTCGAATATACACCGCTATCAAACGAGGTTTGAAAAATATTATAAATATATATATATATATATATATATATACAATGTACGTATATGTGAATATTTTTTCTATTGCGTTCTCTGTGAGAATGCAAGCAAGCAAGCAAGCAAGCATTAGTGGCAAGTCGAACTGCAAGCTAGAAACTACAATCAAAACGAGAATAAAAACCAAAAAAAAATATAAAAAATAAAAATAAAAATGTTGCGAATAATAATCATTGTAATTATTTTACTATTCGGTTGCAATTTCGGGGAGGGAAACTGTAATCCTATTCCGAATCCTGAATTTGCTTCTATTCTGAATATCACCAATAGTATCAATACAAATACAAAAAGTGTAGAATTTAATATAACATTATCGAACAACGAGGTGTTAAAAGTAAACCTCTCATTAGAATTTATGAGACAACCATCATCAACACCACCACCACCACCACCACCAACCACAACAATAAAACCCAGTGAGTGGGTGGAATTGATAACTGAATCGTCAACACCAACACCAACAGCTAACGATGAGGACAATGCCGAGGATAACATTAAAGTTACGGTTGATCAAGTAATCGAATTGTTTCAAGCAAACCTAATAGAAAAGGAGAAAAATATTGGAGGAATACTGAATGCAACAGTACCATTCTATAGGCACTTTAATCTCCAATATAAAGAGTCGGCTATATCAATTCGTTGTTTGTATAAAAGCAATTATGAGAAGAGAACACTAAATATAAAATGCAATCAATATATTGAGACAATCATTATTGAACGTTTATTAGCAAACGGTGAGGTAGAACAAACATTTGTCGAAAAAAACCCCAACACCCTGAAGAACATTATCCTCAACGAAGACATCAACAACTATATACAAACTGAGACGATGACAATCACTTGAGAGAGAGAGAGAGAGAGAGAGAGAGAGAGGCACGCGCTAGAAGTCGATTACAACACACAAACAAACAGACGCAGCCAATAAACGATAATCAGTGGAGAGCCGGAGCCCCGAGAGAAAGAGAGCAGACAAAAAAAACTTTTTTAATCTTTTTTTATACTTATACCTATATATATATATATTTTTATATACATACTTTATTCATGCATTTACTTACTAGTGTTGTTGTTACTAAGCCATCAGCCCAAAACAAATGCAGCTAATACTCAATAATCAGTAGAGAGAGCCAAAGCCAGAGCCCGAGAGAGAGACGTCAAAAAAAAATTTATATTCTTTATACCTATATACTATACATGCATTCATGCATTTTTTTACTTTAATCACAATTCTGTAAAACTAGTCTCTAAGCATTCACCCACAGGGAAAGTATATAATCGCATAATAAAAATTAATAATAAATACACAAAATGAAAATAATTATGGTTTTGATATTATTATTTGTACTTGGAACCCTCGTTGGAATAGCGCCAGTAAAAAGCGAATATGATATCAAAAAAATTCCCTACCAAACGGAAATTAAATACTCTAGTTTTGATCTCGTTGTAAACGAAACATTGACTGTCAAAGTAAATTTAATTTTTGAACTTAATACCGCATTTGTGGAAGTGATTCGAGAGAGCAGCAGCAGCAGCAGCAGCAGCAGCAGCAGCAACAACAAAAATCAACATGATATTAGATTTAAACGAGATTTGGTACTATTCGAACATATGCCTCTTACTTTCCCCACGATCGATGAGGTAGTTGAAAATTTCCGCCGAGAGTTAATTAGAAAAGAAGAGGATATTGGTGGAATAATTGACGCACCCGCTGTAATTTGTAGATATTTCAAATTAAGATACTTGAGAAGTATTGTCAATATTCGATGCAATTATCATAGCGATTTCACAAATAAAACATAACGAATTTTTTGTCATCACTATAATGCTGTAAGCAATACCAATGAGCCAAACCTGATAGAGAAAAATTATTTTTTTGAACGAGACTTTACCAACGATGAGGGAGATGATTATTACGATGAAGCCAACCCCACCAACCTTCAGTTAGAGAGACACATCGGAACGTATAACATCAATGATTATCAACAGGTTTTGCATATAAATATTCAATAATAACAACACAAAAAAAAAATAATGACATTTACAAAAAAAATTATTGATTTTATTCAAAATTATCTACACATTCTGTCGCCCGAGGATAAAGAAACCCTCCAAAGTATACATATGCGATTAGAACATATTAAAAATTTAAATATTACCTTTAATCAAATGGAAACGAATAAAGAGATGAGTACAACTTATGCTGCTGCTGCTGATGATGTAGTAGATTGTGAAAAAGAACAACATTTCAAGTACATACACTCAGAAAAAAAATCAAGTATTTCGTGCTTGAACCTAGTATTTTCGGTGTCAAAACTTCGCCAAGCATGGAAAATACAGAACCAAAGAACAAAATACTTATTTCAAGCACGAATTTTCAAGTCCGCAAATTCTTGGTTTCAGTACGACTTAAGAACGCTGAGGATTAAAATCAAGTATGGAGCTTTCTCAAAACAATAATAAAGTATTCTTAAGTCTAGACATATATATACTTGAAATAAGTGCGATTTATTAATAAATTAAGAACATTTTAGGCTTGATTTAAGAACAAACCATTACTAAACCCAGTAAATTATACTCTTGAAGCTAGAGTAAAAATACTAAGTTCAAGAATATTTCATTTTTAAATTAAGACAATATACATTTTAAGTTAAGCAGGAATAATTATTATATTAAGATCACATCATGCCAGATCTAAGAACTGTTAGATCTTAAAACCGGATCCCCCATTCTTAAAAGAAGGTATGGTAAAACTCAATTTCAGAAACTTTATTTTTTTATACGCTTAGGAAGTTATTGTTTTGTTTTACATTTTATTGTACATGTTTATTTTACAGTTGTTACATACGCTTAGGAAGCTATTGTTTTGATATTCATTTTATTTTTCATTTTTATTTTACATTTTCTATATACGCTTAAGAAGCTATTGTTTTGGCTTAAATTTTATTTCACAGGTTTATAGTTTCTATATATATTTAAATTTAAGATACGATTTTCTATTGTTTATTGTATATAAGTGCAAAGGAAGAGTAGTTATTTCATTAATGTTTAAAATGCAAAATGTATCGGATGGATAACCGATTTCATAAGAATAAAAATGTTTGTCAAATCGAATTAAACCTACTTCATTACATAGTACAAAAATATTTTCCTTATAACTAAAACAACTTATAATCTTTTATATATGTACATTTGGGCCACTTATTAAATTTCCATCAAAATATAAAAATAATTCGTTGATCTCACAATCGAAAGGACCAACTACAATAATAATAGGATGTAATTTAAGACCCGAACTGTAATACATGTTTATGACTCGGTCCAATTGAATATCTAAGTCATTAATAGTTACTAGTCTCAGCACGAAACTCTCCTGCGCGTCCAGTATTGTAGCTTTCCTTGTAAATTTTCCATCTTCATTCTGAAGCGGGCTGATGAGGGCAAAACAGCATTCAGCAATGTGGCGATTATGAAGTCCTGGGCATCTGTTATATTAGAATAGTTTAATATTATATATTTATAATACAAATAAAAGGTATAGTATTCGCTTTGTCAAAAAAGCGGGTATAAATATGATTAATATTAGTATAAAAACAGTGAATCACAAAATAAATACAAACTTTTCTATGCTTAGATTAAATAACAAGAAATGTTAAGCTTACCTATGTTGGTGCAGTTTTTAACAAGCAAGAGTTGGGCTTTGCAATGTTCATTAATGATGTTGTCTTCGTAATAACACATTATTTTTTGCCGAAATTCTTGCCACTTTGAAAGCAAATGAAAACCTTTTCCAGGATACATAAGGTCGAAATCAATATCAATCTTGAAAAACAAAAATATTTATAAAATGTTAAACACAAGAAAAAAAGTTAACTTCGGCAAGCCGAAGTTTGTATACCCTTGCAGTTATAAGAAATAATCAATGTTAGTAACACCATGTTACATTTTTAAGGATTGTTGCTAGAAACGGACGGACAGGCGGACATGGCTAGATCGACTCGTCTAGTGATGCTAATCAAGAATATATATACTTTATGGGGTCGGAAACCACTATTATACCCTCTGCAAGGGTATAAAAATAAATATATATTTTTTCTTACCAGCTCGTACGCCTTTGCACGGGAAAATTTATTCCAAGCTTTAAAAAAATCAGAGTTGTTCAGAGCCGTGACGTCTTTCTGTCGTATTTTGTATGTCTTTTTCCACATATCACGTACACTCTCTCAATCGTCACATGTACGGCTAAGCGTGAGCTTGTATGCCTTGCAGATGTCTGCATCATCTTCTTCGGAGATCACAAGTTCTACAGACCTTTTCTTCTGTTTTAATATGCGGCTGCGGCGGTTCATATATTTTGAATATAGTTTTCCTGCAGGATTGCCTCTACCCATTCGAGGTATAAAATAGTAATCCTATACAAACATAAATTAGAAAAGCAAATCAAATTATTTATAGCATTATTTTTTTACCTTAACGTTTATCTGGCTTGGGAGAACAAAACATATTTCCTCTAGCAAGGCTTGGAAATCTGGAACGCTAATCGTAATGTGTTCGAGCATGGCCTCTTCTATTATAATAGAAATAAGTTCGTCCCGAAGCACTTGGGGAAGACAAAGATGAGTCTCTTCGTGTTCCAAAATCTTCATGCCCTTTCGAGACTCATTAAGTAAGGAGTGCAAACTTTTATTCAAAATGAACTTTAGGGGAGCCTTGACGTCTGGCTTGACAAAAGAGGGTAGTGGCGCAATTCGGTCTTCATCTCCACCCTGCAAATTAAAAATACTTTAAACCCTATTCATGTACTATTTGGCTAATAACGTACCTCAGACTCCTTCCATCTGAAGAGTTTTTGTCTAAACCCTATGCGCAGACCTAATGGAGGCACTGCCTCCTTAATGTCATCGGCGTTCATGTATTTTAGCTGCTCGATGTTTACTTTAGCAGCTAAGTTGATGCGAATAAATATTTAAATTTATGTAAATATGTAAGTAAAAATATAGGTTTAATTTATGATATTGACAAGGGAGTTAAAATTTATGAACATACATATTATTAGCTGGCGTCTCAACTAAGCTAAAAGAGACGGAATGGCGGTAAAACATTGTGTGTATGTATATATGTGTGTACGTGTGTACTTTTTACGAGTCAGAAACGCACATTCAATACCTGTCCTTTTTGTTTTATAAATTATAAAATATGTCTTAACTTTAAATGTGTACAATGTACATAAATACGTTTGTAATAAGCGGTAATAACATTTCTAGAATCTTAGAAATTCTGTTCTGAGTTCTTTCACAAATAACTGTAAGCACGTGTTTCACGCGTAAAAAGTTCATACGTACAAACAAGTGTACATACATATATAATTTTACCGTCATTCGGCGACTTTTCGCTTACATAAAAAAGAGGAATACAAACACCCCCGGAAGAATTCCACGAAATTTGATAACTGTGTTGACCAGTAAGCCACTAGTCGGCGTTTGTATTCCTCTTTTTTATGTAAACGAAAAGTCGCCGAATGACGGTAAAATTATATACATATGTATATACACTTGTTTGTACGTATGCACTTTTTACAAGAGAAACACGTGCTTACAGTTATTTGTGAAAGAACCCAGTACAGAATTTCTAAGAAATGTTATTACCGCTTATTACAAACTTATTTATGTACATTGCACACATTTGAAGTTAAGGCATATTTTATAATTTATAAAACAAAACGGATGCGTTTCTGAATTGCAAAAATAACACATGTACACACATATAAACATACATACAATGTTTTACCGCTATGTATAAAAATTACAACTGCACCAAAAAACGCGTGCTTTTCTTACCTGTTAGAAATGTATGCACTTCCTCAATTTCTATCTTTTTTAAAAGTTGATATAGTGGATCCTCTTCACATTCTTTTTCACTCATTTTTATAACTTTTTGTTTCACTTATGTATGTGCCGCGAAAACGCTTGGGTCAATTGAGACGCTTATAAGCCAAGTGTGACCGTTCTAGGATTTTTAAAAGAACGGCGAGGACGTCAAGAAATCCAAAAGCTACGGTCAGCCGATTAAAATTTAACATTTATTAAAATGAAAAAATATCTTTTTAAATTTGCATTTAAAAATGCTAGCCATAAATGTATATAACTTTGTTTAAATCAAACAATTTGATAGTCTGACCTTCCCCCTTATCGAAGAAGAAGATTTTGACACCCTTTGAGAAATAAAATAATTTTAGTACTTAACTAAATTAATTGCAAGTATATAAGGATGTTTCCAGTTATTATCTGTTCCAAATCTTTACCCAGATCTTTATTTTTATTTAAAAAAAAAATAGTGGCAAACAATGTTTGTGCTATTATTAAGTTGTATTCGGTCTTGAACGAAATATTTTTAATCTTGATTTGAAAACTTCCGTAATTCATTTAAGAATTTTTTCTGCTTGATCTTATTTGGAACCAAATTGTACTCAATTTAAGAATTTTTCAGTACCAACGTTCTCAAAAAGTTCAGCATTAAATCGTTCTTAAGTCAAGGCTGTTTGTACTTCTTTTTCGCACGGCGTTTTTCCCTGAGTGTACAACAAAAATTGTTTGATGAACATGACGCATTACAAATTATGACTTCCTATCAAATTTTGTAAGTATACTACTAATAAATATATATATATATCAGTTATTTTATTTGTTATATATATTTCAGATCATCATCATCGTCATCATCTAGTATATCCGAATAATAAGTGGGAGCCTTCCTGTGTTGTTTGTGTGTGTGTGTGTGTGTGTGTATTATAGAGCGAGAGATTGTAAAAAGGAAAACAAAGAAAATGGGGGGAAAATTAAGGCAAGATAAAATGTGATATATAGTATATAGATTCAGCTATAAAATTGAATGTATGTTGGTCAGTAGATTTAGTATGTTGAAAATTATTCTCGAGTCTCTCTCTCAAGCATTTCGAAGAAAAAAAAAATGCATTTTCGCGTATTCCTATTACTGTTAGTATGCGCAGTCGCTAAAATCACTTCAAATCAAACAACAACAACAACAACAACAACAACACCACAACCCCCGACAACAACAGAAACAGCAACAACAACAACAACACAAACAACAACCAGCACCAAAGAACCAGGCTCATCATCATCATCAGCAGCAGCAGACAACACAACAGCAGCAACACAAACAACAACCAGCATCAAAGAACCAGACTCATCATCAGCAGCAGCAGCAGCAGACAACGATGACGTTTCAAAAACATCACTTGTACCAAAATATGTCTATCATATTAACATTACTATTATATTTTTATTATTGCTTTTGTTAGTCTATCTTGCAATTGTACTATTTCAAATAATATTTTCTTTTTATATAGACTGCATCAAAGTTGCGATGACTGAAGATACAGCATCAGCAGTTCGAAATAATAATAATAATCACGAACTTAATAATGTTTATTGTCCTCAAAATATTTAAAAAACAAAAAAAAATTAGAAATAAATTAAAATACTAATATTTCATATTGTGGTGAAACTACAAAAAAAAATCGTATTTAATATTGTGGTGAGCGGGAGGGAGGGCGGTAGGGAGAGCGAGAGGGAGGGCAAGAGCGGGATTTTTTTAACACTCACTTGTTGTGCAGTTGAGGAATTTAAATCACCCACTCAGCCAATAAATTTAAAACCCTTTATTTCTTCGTTATCACAAGAAAAAAATAAAAAAAATAAAAATACATACTTTGTATTGCAAGTGATTGTGTGTGTGTGTGTGTGCACTTATTGCGCAGTTGTGAATTTAAATCACATTTTTTTTCTCAAAGCATACTCATATCATCCACTCAGCCAATAAATTTTAATGTCCTTTTTTTCTTCGTTATCTTTCACATAACTTTAAAAAAAAAAACGAAAAAAATCCAACAAGCCACCTACTTAAATAAAAAAATTGAGCGTGGGGGTAGAAATAAACAAATTGATAATTTTTTTTTTTTGCATTGGATGCAGTTATCGCACATCCAGTGTTCAAAAGGAATTTCAAACAAAAAACACTTACTTTGTATTTGCAAGTGATTGCGAGAAAATGTAGCGTCCACATACACACACTCAATCAGCGAAAAATTTCCAATAAATAGCGCTGAGACAGTCAAATTCAAAGTCAGTTCATAATTGAATTAAGTACGTGAACAATATATAACCAAAACTAAGCAAGCAAGCAGAAAATAACATGGAGTCACAAACGATCAAATTCAAGAAAGTGGTAGTAGGAGCAGAAGAAGCATCCGATTCAAATTGGTTAAGCAAATTGAGTAGACCACCGAAAGCGCTTCGATGCTCCAATTGAAAATGTGTGGTGTGTACCCACAGACAACCCGGTTACGCAACCTCAGAAGAAGAAGAAGACTATACCTTCCACGATTACAAGATCTTAAATCAAATTCCTGAGGACACCATTGAGGATAATAACGTAGGTCTCCACCATAACCATACCTGCTGCGCCTAGACAAAACCAAAAAACATAAAAAAAGAATGTAAAATTATAATTTATTCTTCATCTCTTTTTTTTATTTATATTTTTTCAATCAAAAAAAAAAAATAAAGTACTGATGATGGTACTACTGATTATGCTGCTGCTGCTGGTGTTGCTGATGCTGATGCTGCTGCTGCTGGTGTTGCTGCTGCTGCTGCTGCTGGTGTTGCTGAAAAGGAAGATCCTCGACCCAATAAGTTGGTTAAATCCACCACTGTTAACTCTCTTGCTAAACGAAGATCTATCAACAGTGAAGACGCTGTTGGTGTTTCTGATCGAGAAATTCGAGAGCTAAAGGATGAAATTGAAGAGTTTCGTACGTTATACGATGATGTAATATCTAGCGCCGATCTGAGAACCTTACGCACTATAAAAAAACTTTTGTCAGTAAGAACAGTACTTACGCCAGGGGACTACAGAGCCTTACGCCCAATCAGGGGGCAATTCATGTGGGGAGCGTTTAATTTAATGCAACGCTATCGCTTTTTGCGTGAAAACCTATCAAAAAAAAATCCTAAAATTATTATTGAAGATGATGATGACGTTTTCGGTGCGGGATACAGAAATAGGAAAGAATTAATCAGTTATGAGATTGAAACATTCGTTAATACAGACGAAGTTGATGAGCTAAAAAAAGAAATCGATGAATTTTGCATTGAGTATGAAGACATTCTACCTGGTTTTGAACACAGACCTTACGTAATATGAGGAAATTGATGACGATAGGGGCACACATATCAGATACCGAATTGAAGTTTTCACGTAACATTAGAAAACGTTTCAAAGTAGGAGTTTATATTATAATACAACGCTACCAGGACTTGGCTGAGAGAATTGAAAGGCGATATTAATAATATACACATATATAACAATAACCTATATACATATATATATATATATATTAACCTATCAACATTAATAAAAAACTTATTTACTCCTGAAAATAGAATCTCTTAATAAACAACGTTCTCATTTCAGCTTACAGTCGCAAAAACAAAAAAAAACAATATTATATTGTTTCTGTTCAACGACCTATTGATTATATTAATATTCACAAAATATGGCAGAAACAATATCAAAATCAACGATCGTGTGTGTGTGTGTGTGTGTGTGTGTGTGTGTAACGTAAGTTGAAGAGTATATTTTTTCTGTATCGATGAGGAAGATCTGCTATATTTAATAGATCTTTTTACGCGATCAGGAAAAAAATATATTTTTAAAGCCTTCAAAAAAAAAAAAAAACAGAAATGCAGAGAAAGTGATGTGAGATAAAGAGTATTTTTTTTTATTTAATATTTATTTAATAGAAGAACTCTTTCCGCGATAACAAAAAAAAGATATATCTAAAGCCTTCAATAATGTGCGTGTGTGTGTAGAAATTAAAAAAAGTGAAGTGTGTGATAAAAGAGTATGTTGGGGCGGTGCGGCTTGATCGATGAAATAATTGAAGCCCCAAGATTGAGTGGTACCCAAAAAACACGGGAGTGTTTTGGGGTTTTTACGCGACGTGCGTAGATGTTTATTGTATCACTTTGAAACAAGAACTGCTTAAGCCTAACTTAACTTAAGCGCTCCAGAGCAGAGCGGAGACTTAGGGGAGAGATGGAGAGGGAGAGCGGACGGCAGTGCGAGCGCGCGAGATATAGAAATCTGGATAAAACTGCCGCTCGACACTGCCTCCTGAAATTAAACGCCCTTTTGGCGTGAACATTCTCCCCCCCCCCTTGCGAGGACACCCGTAGCAAGAACCTCAGGATAGTAGGCTCAGGAATATGTTGGAAGTATAGATCGGTCGTCCTTATGTAGGAGAGTGGGGTGGGCCTTTCCACCCCTGTGGCAGTGATGACCACTGCGGCAGGAGTCCTTGGAATGATTGTGAGCCAAGCAATTGGAGCAGTACTTCTGGATATGTACTTCCTGAAGCCCATTCTGGGGGCTTAGCCGTAGAAAGTGGTGGCACTTCCGTAGAGGATGGATCTTTTGGCAGACTCGGCATTAATAGGATTTAATACCTCGAGTACGTCTGCCATCCAAGGCGGGGTATGGAACCCAATATTCGGATGGAGTATTCTTAGGAGGAACTTTTTGTACGGAAACTTGCGTTGAATAGGACGAAATGATGTGTGGAACTGAGGCGGATACTGGCCTTGGAGGGTCGGATGGAATCGTCGGAGTAGTAGGACCGCTGTTTCGGTGAAGCAATGTGTGATGCCGATCTTGGCAAGTGAGACAGTTGTGAGCGCTTGTGCAATCCCGGAATTGATGGCTATTTGCAAAGCAATTGGAGCACAACTGCTTCCTTTGGATATAGGCTAAGCGATCTTCTACCGTCATCTGTAGGAAGCGTGGACATATACGCACGGGGTGGTTCTTCTTCGAACACAGATCGCAGCCTTTGGTTATCGGAACTAACTTTGTGTTGAAGGAATTTATTTTTGGAAATTCTGCCTCTCGATTTGTGTCTTTGAACTGGAAATTGGAAGATCGGAAGCTATCGGCGGCCTCAAGAGTTAGATGGCGCTCCGTCAAACATGCATCAAGCTCAAGCCACGTAGGAATTTCGGCTTTATTTTGGATGGATTGCTCCCATAATGAGAGAGTGAGCTTTGGTAGTTTTGTCGAGCAGATATAAACCAGAATAGGGTCCCAATTCTCAATATTAACACCGGAAAATTTTAAGGAAGTTAAGCAACCTTGAAAAGTGCGTTGAAGTTCCTTTAATGCTGCTCCCGACTCCTGTGCTATGGATTGCACATTGAAAAGTGTTTTCAGGTGACTGTTCACCTGCAATCGCTTATTTTCGAAACGCTCAGTTAGGTTATTCCAGGCTGAGCGAAAGCCATCATTGGTGAGTGGGGATCTCGAAACTATGGAATGAGCTTGTTTTTGAATTTAAGTGAAATAATTTTTCAACGGGCGTTAGACTCGGATTGTCTATGTATATTGCCGTGAAAAGGTCCCGGAAAGTCGGCCAGTGAAGATAATCGTCAGAGAAAACCTCTGTGTCGATAGGAGGGAGCCGACAGCCATAGGACGTGGAATTTTGGGACGGAGTTACTGGAGCTTGAGGTATTTGGGAGGAGCCTTTTTGGATTTGTTCCATCAGCTGCGCGGCAATTATTTCATAAGTGGAGTACGTTTGGTAATACTTGGACTTTAGTATGGATTTTGTTTCTGCGGCGCTCTCGCCTGCAGCTATAATGTAGTCGGAGCATATGTCGTATGCTGCCTTTACCGTTTGCCACAAGGATTTTACAGGCGGATAACGTTGGTGTAGGAGCACCTGGAGCGTTCACAGTGGCCTCAAAGTGGATCAGACAGTCAGCTGTGGCCATAAATCGGGTTAAAGCGGATTTTACTGATGTTGCCATGACGTTAAATAATTTAGAATTTTACTTCAGATGTAAGGAAACGGATTGGAATCAAATTGGAATTTAGGAACCAATTAAGATTGTAAATATATACGGTCACACTGTCGGATAGGCAATAAATATTTATTATATCGGATGGTCGTACTTATGTAAGGAATTACGGGCTTTAATATTGTTTGTTTGAAAGGAACACTTTTTGTGAGCTCTTGACCCACTGTGCACTGGCGATATACGGTATACGTATGTATGTATGTTAACACTGTTAAGGAGTAATTATAAGTCGATACAGATCTTGGGTGATTTTTGGATCTCCGTAGTGTTTAGTTGCAAAATCAGCATAAACATCTTTAGGGGCCGTGCCTGGTTCTTATTGGTGCACTGTATGGTGAGTTATGTTGATTTTGCTAGTGTCAGCACTTTGCTGCACGAGCGGTCGGCTTGCCGGCCGCGCATAGCTTACGTAAAGTCAAATATGTTTTTAGTTTTACTTGGACATTCATTAAAGAGCATAGGCTTCAATATAAAACACCGGCATTGGCCGTCAACATTTACTTTATTAATTGAGCCTTAAGGGCCGTTAGCAACGGAGTTAGTTACTCCCGACGTAATCTTCATAAGAAGAGAGCCAGTGGCAACCGCCCAGCTCATCCATAATAGCAGCCAGCCACGGCGGCAACTGTATCACCCCTTCCCCCGGACCAGCCACGGTGGCAATTGGATCGCAACCCATCACCCTCACGGACAGCGGCGAGGGATAGATCGTGGCTTCAGAATTAAAACATAATTTGTACACTGTACGTATGTATATATGTGGGGTGCGAATAGCAGAATAACGTTGCGGGAATGGGAAAGACTTCGCTTATGTTTGTATGTCGGTGCGTTTGTTTGTCACCTGCAGAACTAAATTGCAAACGATTTGCTGGAGTAAATTTGTGGATATTGTCACTTTGTTTTTAATTTTAGAAATAGTTTAGCCGTATTTGTAGGTCGAGAAAAGTAGTTGGAGTGGACTGTATTAGAAAAAGTAGTTAGAGTGGACTGTATTAGAATATTTATGTATATATATACACACGCAGCTGGAACACAGTAAAAAATAAAGAGTGCAAATCTTAAGGACAATCTTTATGATCGGGAATTCTTTACTGTGGCTGAGTTATATTTTACACACAATTGGAATTAAAAATATTTTTGAGAAATATTTTTGTTGAATAGTAGCACTGAAATATCTTCTGGAATTGTTTCAAGTATACAATTGTGGGCAAAGGAAACTGGAATATTGTCGGGCCCAAGTAACGTAATTGAAGTACATATATAATAAATGCCGTTGCGTCGGATTAATCACTTGTGGATTTAGACAATATATCATACAGAAAGTTAGTCGAAATAGGGTTCGAAAAACTGGCGTATGACCGGCAATTATAGTAAGTGGAACTTATCTGGAGTGTTTTAAGCCTGCTGGGACAAAATCAAAGGAAACTCCAGGAGAGGAAAGTCCAAAGATTTTGAAATCCGGCTCGAAGGACCAAAATGATGGGGCGGTGCGGCTTGATCGATGAAATAATTGAAGCCCCAAGATTGAGTGGTACCCAAAAAACACGGGAGTATTTTGGGGTTTTTAAGCGACGTGCGTAGATGCTTATTGTATCACTTTGAAACAAGAACTGCTTAAGCCTAACTTAACTTAAGCGCTCCAGAGCAGAGCGGAGACTTAGGGGAGAGATGGAGAGGGAGAGCGGACGGCAGTGCGAGCGCGCGAGATATAGAAATCTGGATAAAACTGCCGCTCGACACTGCCTCCTGAAATTAAACGCCCTTTTGGCGTGAACAGAGTATATTATTTGTTGTCATCATGGGAAAAATATCCTATATATTTAATAGGTATAGCACCACAGTGACATCAAAAATACATTTAAAGCCTTAAAAAATGCGGAGAAAGTTAAGTGAAAGAGTATATTGTTTTAATGTTATTGTGCGGAAAAATCTAATATATTTAATAGATATTGCACCACGATTACATCAAAAAATATATTTAAAGCCTTCAAAAACGCGGAAAAATTGAAGTGAGGGTAAAAAGAGTATATTGTTTTAACGTTATGGTGTGGAAAAATCTAATATATTTAAAAGATCTTTAAACACGATTACTTCAAAAATATATTTAAAGCCTTCAAAATGCAGAGAAAGTGAAGTGAGATAAAGGGTGTATTCTTTTTATTGTTATTGTGTGGAAAATCTAATATATTTAATAGATCTTTCGTCATGATGACATTAAAAATATATATTTTAAGCCTTCAAAAATGTAGAGAAAGTGAAGTGAGATAAAAAAGAGAGTTTATTGTTTTCTATGGGGCTACATACTCTTTGTACTATATTAATATTCACATAATACGGAGATTTGTAGTCCGAAGAATACATATATAATTTTTAAACGAGTAACGACAAAAAAAAGTATATATTTTTAAAGTAAAGTGAGATAAAAAGAGTATATTGTTTTCTATGGTTACAAATTGTTTGTACTATATTAATATTCACATAATACAAGAGTTTGTAAACCGAAGAAAATAATATATACATACATAACTTTTAAACGAGAGTGAGAGGACAAGTGGGAGGGTGGAGTGGGAGGGGAGGGCGGAGTGGGCGCTATCGCAAACGAGAGTGAGAGTCCGAGGACAAGCGGGAGGGTAAGGGGGGAGGGGAAGTGAGCGCAACCCCCCAGAGGGTCAAGCACCAGGACAAGCGGGAGGGGAAGCGGGAGGGGAAGTGGGAGGGGAAGGGGGAGGGGAAGTGAGCGCGGCCCTAGCAGCTTCCACAACTTAAGGGCCGTTAGCAACGGAGTTAGTTACTCCCGACGTAATCTTCATAAGAAGAGAGCCAGTGGCAACCGCCCAGCTCATCCATAATAGCAGCCAGCCACGGCGGCAACTGTATCACCCCTTCCCCCGGACCAGCCACGGTGGCAATTGGATCGCAACCCATCACCCTCACGGACAGCGGCGAGGGATAGATCGTGGCTTCAGAATTAAAACATAATTTGTACACTGTACGTATGTATATATGTGGGGTGCGAATAGCAGAATAACGTTGCGGGAATGGGAAAGACTTCGCTTATGTTTGTATGTCGGTGCGTTTGTTTGTCACCTGCAGAACTAAATTGCAAACGATTTGCTGGAGTAAATTTGTGGATATTGTCACTTTGTTTTTAATTTTAGAAATAGTTTAGCCGTATTTGTAGGTCGAGAAAAGTAGTTGGAGTGGACTGTATTAGAAAAAGTAGTTAGAGTGGACTGTATTAGAATATTTATGTATATATATACACACGCAGCTGGAACACAGTAAAAAATAAAGAGTGCAAATCTTAAGGACAATCTTTATGATCGGGAATTCTTTACTGTGGCTGAGTTATATTTTACACACAATTGGAATTAAAAATATTTTTGAGAAATATTTTTGTTGAATAGTAGCACTGAAATATCTTCTGGAATTGTTTCAAGTATACAATTGTGGGCAAAGGAAACTGGAATATTGTCGGGCCCAAGTAACGGAATTGAAGTACATATATAATAAATGCCGTTGCGTCGGATTAATCACTTGTGGATTTAGACAATATATCATACAGAAAGTTAGTCGAAATAGGGTTCGAAAAACTGGCGTATGACCGGCAATTATAGTAAGTGGAACTTCTCTGGAGTGTTTTAAGCCTGCTGGGACAAAATCAAAGGAAACTCCAGGAGAGGAAAGTCCAAAGATTTTGAAATCCGGCTCGAAGGACCAAAATGATGGGGCGGTGCGGCTTGATCGATGAAATAATTGAAGCCCCAAGATTGAGTGGTACCCAAAAAACACGGGAGTATTTTGGGGTTTTTAAGCGACGTGCGTAGATGCTTATTGTATCACTTTGAAACAAGAACTGCTTAAGCCTAACTTAACTTAAGCGCTCCAGAGCAGAGCGGAGACTTAGGGGAGAGATGGAGAGGGAGAGCGGACGGCAGTGCGAGCGCGCGAGATATAGAAATCTGGATAAAACTGCCGCTCGACACTGCCTCCTGAAATTAAACGCCCTTTTGGCGTGAACATAGTATATTATTTGTTGTCATCATGGGAAAAATATCCTATATATTTAATAGGTATAGCACCACAGTGACATCAAAAATACATTTAAAGCCTTAAAAAATGCGGAGAAAGTTAAGTGAAAGAGTATATTGTTTTAATGTTATTGTGCGGAAAAATCTAATATATTTAATAGATATTGCACCACGATTACATCAAAAAATATATTTAAAGCCTTCAAAAACGCGGAAAAATTGAAGTGAGGGTAAAAAGAGTATATTGTTTTAACGTTATGGTGTGGAAAAATCTAATATATTTAAAAGATCTTTAAACACGATTACTTCAAAAATATATTTAAAGCCTTCAAAATGCAGAGAAAGTGAAGTGAGATAAAGGGTGTATTCTTTTTATTGTTATTGTGTGGAAAATCTAATATATTTAATAGATCTTTCGTCATGATGACATTAAAAATATATATTTTAAGCCTTCAAAAATGTAGAGAAAGTGAAGTGAGATAAAAAAGAGAGTTTATTGTTTTCTATGGGGCTACATACTCTTTGTACTATATTAATATTCACATAATACGGAGATTTGTAGTCCGAAGAATACATATATAATTTTTAAACGAGTAACGACAAAAAAAAGTATATATTTTTAAAGTAAAGTGAGATAAAAAGAGTATATTGTTTTCTATGGTTACAAATTGTTTGTACTATATTAATATTCACATAATACAAGAGTTTGTAAACCGAAGAAAATAATATATACATACATAACTTTTAAACGAGAGTGAGAGGACAAGTGGGAGGGTGGAGTGGGAGGGGAGGGCGGAGTGGGCGCTATCGCAAACGAGAGTGAGAGTCCGAGGACAAGCGGGAGGGTAAGGGGGGAGGGGAAGTGAGCGCAACCCCCCAGAGGGTCAAGCACCAGGACAAGCGGGAGGGGAAGCGGGAGGGGAAGTGGGAGGGGAAGGGGGAGGGGAAGTGAGCGCGGCCCTAGCAGCTTCCACAACAACAACTTCCGCTCGCGATAAGCGCCCCCGCACCAGCGAAAAAGTGAGTCAGAACATACAATAAAAATTTATCCAGAACATACAAATACACCATCGTTTTATCCAGAACATACAAATACACCCTACTAAAAGGGATTAAATTGGAGATTGTGCTGGAGACTGTTGCCCTAGGCCTAAGGCCTTGAATTCTACTGGAAACTCATTGCGCTGAGTGAGCACAACCAGCCTCTTTTGGACGTCAGTCAACTCTGCGGCAGTGAGTTCTGCCTTTACGTTAACATCTTGCTTGCGACTCATCCTTGCAAAACGAAATACATAAGCGAGTTCGCGTAAAGCCCTCTCAAATGTTGAAAAACGATCAAAAATATCAGTTTTCGGGGGCGATGTTACATCTTATTAGGCGTTGTTTGAGCTCTTTTTCGAGCTGGATCGACGAATTGAGTGGCCACTGCTCCTGGTTGTGAAGCACCTACTCAGGCCAGTGCCACCAGAGGTTGCTGTCCTTGAGCTCATGGACTGAGACGCCTTTACTTGCAAGATCAGATGGGTTATCTTCCGATTTCACATGAAACCACTGTTCTTTGTTGGTGAGTTGATCAATTCTAGCGACTCTATTGGCAACGAAAGTAGTCCAAGTGCATGCTGGCTTGCCTAGCCATGCAAGCACTATCGTGAAGTCTGTCCAATAATATGTATCGTTCTGAGTAGGAGGCATTTCGGAGAGAAGCACCGCACAACACAGTTCTAAACGCGGTATGGAAAGGGACTTTACTGGAGCAACTCGGGTTTTTAATGAAAGCAAGTGCGTGAAGCAGCCATCAGTCGTTTCGACGAGAGCAAAGATGGCAGCACGATAGGCGCTCTGTGATGCATCGCAAAACCCGTGGTACTGCAGTTTTGCCGATGGATGAAGTCTTACCCATCTTGGAATGCGAACTTCTTTTAAGGTTGGATTCCCCTTAAGAAAGTCACGCCACTTTGTGACGAAATCAGTCGGATGAGGCTGATGTCAGCTTAACTCCCGCAGCCAAATTACTTGTATAAAAGTTTTGGCGCGAACAATGAATGGCGATAACCATCCTACTGGATCAAAAAGTTTGGCTATTTGGGATAAAAGCTATCGTTTGGTGTAACTTGTTTGGGTAGAAATATCTATCGGCAGAAAAAGGGAACTATCAGATGTCGCGTGCCAACGGATTCCCAGAGTTTTTGCCATACTGGCGTCTTCCAACTCCATACCTTGTAAAAGTTTCTTCTTTTTTAGGGTCCACTTGCGCAGCGGAAAGCCTGCACTCTCGAGAGCACCGCGGAGCTCTATGATGGCTGAATCAGCGGACATCTGCGTGTGGTTGCCAGCTAGAACATCATCGACATACATAAGGTTAGAAATTACGTCACTTTCCAAAGGATGTTGGTCACGTACATCCTGGTCCAGTTGTTGAAGCACGCGTATAGCCAGAAAGGGGCACAGCTAACCCCGAAAGTGACAGTGTTGACAGAATCTGCCGATACATCTTGGTGATGTCAGCATTGAAGACGTATTTAAAGAAACGCTATTTGAGGATCTGAGTGGTCAAATCAGATTGCAGTACCGCATCTGTATGAAGGATATCATTTAAGCTGTACGTGTTTGACGTTTTATTGGAGGCGTTCAACACAACGCGAACCCTTGTGGTGGAACTGTCTGGCTTTAAAACCACGTGGTGTGACGAGTAATAATTGCTGGAGTCGTCATTTGGAGAGACTAGGTGCATATGACCTAAATCTAAATTCTCCAGAATAACTGAGTCATACTGCTCTTTCAAGGCGGCGTTTTGAATGTCCCAGGCGCTGAGAGGAGTTAAATAACTCCCCACAAATCTCAGCAGCAGCAGCAACGGATGGCCGGCCGCTTACCAAATACGCTGCGAATACGTCCTGGACAACTCCACTCGAGTGGCCGGCCATCCATTGCTGCTGCTGCTGAGATTTGTGGTGAGTTATTTAATTCCTCACATTTCCCCCTTTCTTCGGGAAACATTGAAAAACTCGGTACTACTCTCCGGCGTTTCCTTGCATATTATAGCCTTCAAGTCCTTGTGATGCTCCTGCCGATTCCCCCGGCGCTCCCTCGTTGATCCCTCGATGCGCCCTCGACGCTTTTAACTCCACTGAGTTTTTACAGCGCTGGTTGTCCTCCTCGTAGCAACTTTAAGTCTCCCGCGCCGATCCTCCGTCTGTTCCCACTGGGACATCGGTACTCATCGCCTATCGATCACCAGCTCGCTGCTCATTGCTGCGTCCTACTCCTTTCCGTGGCTCCTCCGTTTGGTCACACCATCCGTGCGTGATCGATACTTAACCGATTATCGATACCGATGGTGAAGCGTTATTTTCAACTTTTGCCGATATTTGCTTTTTGCGTGTGCCCATCGATTGCACTATCTTCCAATGCCAATAGACCGCCTATCGAGGCGCCCCGTTCCCTGACTCCTGGTGACTTTGCAACTTTCATAGGTAAGTTTTCGCATTTCTTCACTCCTTTCTATTTCATTCTTTTTCTCTCCATTCGTCCTCTCTCGCCCTTCAGGAGGCTTCGACCCGTGAAGTCCCGGATCGGCGTACGCTAAACCCCGAGTACCAAAAGCCACGCTACGTCCAGCCGCGCAGCCAGCACCGCCAGGAGCAGTGCGCAAGACATTGTCAGCAGCGAGCCAGCCACCACATCACGACAGCCACGCAACACAGAGCGAGTCACGCGAAAACGTCCCGGACAATAAGCAAAAGGGTGAGGCTAGGGTGGAACGTTCGTTTACATTAGGCGTTGAAGCGAAGTAAAGCGCGAGGCAGCTTCCTGGCGTTCAGCCTTGACTGGACAGAGCCAGGGACCGGCATCGGTGGGTCGAAAGAAGTGATCCTAGAGAGCGCAGCTTCTGTTCACCCTAGTCTGAGTACGGTGACGCTGCCCTAAGCCCGCACGGCTGATCCCCCTCGCGAGTCTGAGTCGTCACGAGCAGTCACCGAGTCAACGCGTCAGGGACGAGCAGCGAGCGAGCATCTTCAGGGAGCCTCAAGGATCTTTAGCGAGCTAAAGGACTGGAGCACTAAGTGCTCGTTGGAAGTACCGAAGGCCACAAGTGGCGATATCAAGGCCCACCAAGCTACCAAGCCATTTGTAATAATATACCCGCAATAAACCCACTACGAACCCGTGCATTCTGTGCTTTCTCACTAAGCTACTGGGTGGTCACGAATCTCGTAGCGAGCAGACCACAAAAATCAGTTCGTTACAGCGCCTATGAGCACGTCGATTTGCGAACTATGGTAGAAATTCGGAACTACTAGTTGGACGAACCTTCGGGTATCGTACAGGATGGAAGATTTCCGGCCAAATATGGTAGCACATATGCGTAGGCTTCAATTTGCATTTTTGGCTTAATGGGGGAGCTTACATGGAATTGACAGCGCTTACGATGTTTGGCAGCAACTCCCGAAACTTGAGCTTATATGGATTCATAGGGGATCTTAATTTACGGTGAATAACCGTTCTGATATAAAGGTCGCTTCGGATCCGAAGTCAATTAAGGCACGTGCTGAGTACCTAATGCCCAAGTGGCAGATCTCTATGAGCGCCGTGCTCAGGAGGACCCCCTGCGTATTAACGGTGAGGAACGTTTAAACGTTCGACGAAGTGGACTGTATCTTTGGCTGGAGGTCAGGTACGGATGCTGACTAGAGTTGTGGAGGGCCGCCACGATACAGGAGAACTTTGCACGTGCAGCATTTGCGCGTACTTGCGCAGTCTCTCAACATGTGGGTTCTTGCAAAACAGCTCAGACAGAGTTTTTGTTGTTTAATACACAGTTCCCGGTCGGCAACCGACATATTTAGAAACTGGGGACACAGACAGATAGGATGGTTCTCCCTTAGACAAAGTTTACACGACTGCGGATTTACGGTGACCCTATTTTCAAAGTTATGTATAATCCGCGGCCCACTTTCAGGACGCGGGGCTCTGGATTGAGCGGTAAAAGTAGGTTTAAATTCTTCAATTGCCTCAAGGGTTCGATGACGACCTTGTAAGATGGTCTTGAATTCTTCCCACTCTGGAATCTCGAATGGTTTGAGGAGGGACTGCTCCCACAAGGTCAACGTCAGCTTCGGTAGCTTTGAGGAGCACAGGAAGACGAGAAGACAGTCCTCATTTGCTATATCTACTTTAGCTATTTTCAGAGCTGGCAAACAACCTTTGATAGTGCTCTCCGTTGCTTTAAGGAATTGCCACACTCTTGGGAAACAGAGGGAAGATTGAACAGGATCTTTAGTTGGCTGTTTAAGAGCAGCCGTTTGTTTTCGAAACGAGTCTGCAGATTTCCCCATGCGAACTCAAGCCCTTCGTTAGTCAACGGTGATAATGCAACAATAGACCTTGCCCCTCCGCTCGTTTTCGAGTTGGGTTGGAACAGCTTTTTAACGCCCGAGAGCATCTGATTTTGTACATAGATGGGGGAAAAAAGGTTTCGAAACGTCGGCCAATGAACATAGTCGCCACTGAAAATTTCACAGTCTATTGGAGGAACGCGACATCCACTAGGAAGAGACGCCGGTGTGGAAGGATCAGGAATCGGTTGAAGGCTAGCTCTTCCAATTGTTTCGTTTAGTGTTGCAGCGCATCGTTCAAAGAAAGAGTAACAGTAGTCATACTTGGCTTGCATGACTACAGAAAGTACTTCAGAGCACGTCTCGTACTCTTTCTCTACCTTGTCCCAAAGAGCCTGTATCTGCTGAAGTCTGACCTTATTAGAGTGAACAGACAGGGTATTGACCCTGTCTTCGAATTACTAACCCTATCGGTTACAGCCACAAATTTTGTCAAAGCAGTTTTAGCTTCAGCCTCAGCCATTTTCGCAGTTGATCTCGTGACTGACAGGGATGACAGGGATGAAACTGGCTGTGACGCAGCCGTTCTCACGGATTTTAAAGGAGTTAAGGACTTTTTGCTTGTTGTCCTGGAAGGACGACCGATCTTTACGGATGGAGTTAGCTTTTACTACGTCCTGCCTTTGGTAAAATGGATGTATATCTTGGAGAATATATGAACTGAACCAGAAGGAATTTATGCGGAACGCGAGTCAATACGAACTGAGGACATTAATTAATCGTTTGCAGTACCTAACATAAAAATCTTTGACAAGTTCAGAGGCAACTTATTACGAGAACACCAATTTCCCAGTTTTACTAGGTTATTTTGAAGAAGTTCACTATCGGAGATTGAATTCACAGACCTAAATATTTTAAGATCGTCCGCAAACAGGAATTCAGAATTTTTTATGCAATAGCTTAAATCATAAATGAAGATGATGAAAAGAAACGGACCCAATGCACTTTCCTGAGGAAGGCCAGAAGTTGCCACATACGAGTTTGAGAAAACACCATTGCACTCTACTCTATAAATCCGACTATCTAAATAAGATTTAACCAATTTAGTATTGATGAATGAAATCCCAATTTCTGCAGTTTTGCCAATAAAGCATTATGGGAGACTTGGTCAAATGCTTTGGCGAAGTCGGTGTAGACCACATCAACTTGATGATGGCTGATAAACGAGTAGATGCAATAAAGATTAAACGTAGCTAAGTTAGTGGTAGTTGACCGTCCAGGCATAAAACCATGTTGGTTAGGACTGATGATCCGACCAGCAAGAAAAGTTAGCTGCTTAGCTACAATTCGTTCAAACATTTTTGAGGCATTACTTAGCTTTGCAATGGCCTATAATATGAAACAACATTCTTGTAACCAGACTTGAATATAGGAGAAACTGTGGCAAGTTTCCATCTATGCGCAAATACGCCAGTGGAAAGAGACTGGTTAAAGATCATTTTAAGGGGCTCACAAAGAGCACCTATACTGTTTTTCAAAATAAATGGAGAAAGGCCATCGCTGTCTAATTTTCCTGAGTCGTTAAAACTCTCAGCCGCCATATAGCAGTCAAAATCAGTGACATCTAAGCACCCAATATTTAGCATTGTGGCAATGGCACTGAGTGAATCATACTCATTCCACAGCGAGCTCGGTTCAAAGTTAGATGAAAAGTACTTAGCGAATAGATTAGCGACCTTTGTGTACCATGGTAGTTTATAAGAACTTTGAACTCTGTTCTTAAAGGGTTCGGCCTAGAATATGTTGTGGCTGCTTCCAGCCTACTGTCGTATTCGCCCTGTTGCTGCCAGTTGTAGTTCTCGCACTACCCAGCACTATAGATCAGCTGCTTAGCCAGTTGCATTAGTAAGCTAATTAAGCCATCATCCGAACTTTAGTAAAATACTTAGTATTTATAGTATACTTAGTACACCTTACAAAAAACACTTAAATTAGGAAACTTCGCAACATTTTGACGGCAAAGTTTCCTTTCTACCTTACTTCCCGTTCTTTTCCCCAAAAAATTGTAATGTGAATAGAGTTTCTTTGTGTACAATTTAAACTATTTTATGACTTTCAAGTTAAAGTATATAAGCTCTAAAGAAAAGGACAGCATAGCAACAATTGATCCTAATATCCACACAAGTATTATTCCAGCAAAGTTAGACATTCCAAGCATGTTCGGACCAATATCTCCTTTATTTTTAGACATAGTTTCTTCGAGTTGCTTTTGTATCTTTAGGTTTAAGTTATCACCTACTACACGATCTTCCCAGTACTTATCGAGTCCTGACGAATGCCAACTATAAATCATCGAATTGAATTGATCTAAGAGAGGCCAAAGTCTGGGAACAAAAGCAACTGTATACTGGAAATATAGATCATCCTTCATAATTATCAACTGGTCAATCGCTTGAGGCACCAAATAGTTGCCGACAGCAAAGTGACCTACAAAGTTATTTCAAAAATAAGCGACAGTTTTCTCTGTGAGTTAAATTTGTTACCAAACGGCAGACGCTCTACTGTAAATCCAATGTGCACCCTCTGCTCCTGAGCTAATCGAAGCAACTGATCATCGCTATATATGTGAAAATTGTACAACAAATCTCGCACTAATGACTTTTAAGAAAGGGAACACAGAAATTTATGTAAGTCATTTATTTATGTTCTATGTGAAAACACTTACCTCATCCGACCCGCGTATGGCTGAGACCCATGCCTCAGAGTTGGCCGCCCACTGTAATCGGTGCAATCGCAGACGCTGGACTGTGTCAGCTGCCTCGTCCATGCTGGGTACTGTCAATATACTGGCTAAGCCACCACCATATATGCTGGTAATGATTAAATCATTTAGAAAGCAGACCAAGAGCAACAGACGAACTGTAAGTGAATTGGCTTTGCTTTTTCCTGATTGCGATATAAAAAGCTTAAAAGTAGTAGAAATCCCGAATTTTGTGCAAGTCCACCATCCACCAGGGTTTTTTGGTGGTACGTACAGTTCCTGCTCACTTTTATATGCTAAAATTAGTCCGATAGCTTCTATAAATAGGCATAACAGGATTGCAGCCCATAGAGGTTTTTGGAAAGGTTCTAAAGGTAGATGCCAACTAGCTATCCGCAATGGAGCTGGAACAAGGCATGTTATTCCAGACCTCACAAGATACACGGAGAGATCTAAATATGTGTAATCTTCAGACCACGAGTACATTGCACCAATACAGATATCGGCTTTATGTTGTATAACCATACCGAGGGCACCATCCCCAGACATATTTGGATAAACATTGCCCCAATCGTTTGCGTCTGCTATAATTATAATATAAAACAAACATTAAAAAATTATTTATTAGTATACATTACTTTACATATATTTCACAAAATCTTTTATAAATAAGGATTAATACCCACCGAGACGTAATCTGCTATTAAAAAAAAAAACAAAAAAAAAAAAAAGTTAGCGGAAAATTTCTTTTAATTTGTTTTAAAATAGCATTACTACCTATATTTTATAGAACAATTACTTTTCCATCAATATTAGTTTTTTAAACATATATGTACAGCATTGCATCACAAGCAATACATACTGTAAAACTCGCAACACTTTTTTGTGGTTTCGTTTGATTGCTATGCTTTCTGTGGATGTCGCAAGTAAATTAAATCAATTTCATTTCAAAAGTTTGATTTTAAAAATCTTGTACGCGGCTCACTTCCTCTTAAACCTTCTGGAGAGTGTCCCCCTTGTAGAGCATTCGACCAGGACAAGAGCGTCGAACCGACATACTCTGGTTCCGGAGTAAACCACGGAGCAGAGGGACCACCCTGCCAAAGAGCCAACTAAGAGATCAACCTGGTATAGGTGTCATATAAGTAAGGAGGAAAATTACAAAATCAAACGGGAATATCCGTTTAATCTTTATATACTTCAGGTGAGCAGCCGGGGTGGAAATGATAAAAAAAAGTTCCCAAGGAAGTTCATTGCAAGTAAAGTAAGCGAGTAAGAGAGCGCAACCAAAAATCATTAATTACGGGTGAAATTTAAATGCATAATGCATTAAGTGTAATCGTGTTAAATAAAGAAAAAATGCGGTGTGCAGAATTAGTTAGAAGAAAAGGTGTACTTAAAAACACTTGTCGGCGTAAGTATTTTGACGAAACAAAATTTAAATATACATACCTATAATTTGAACTAACTTCATATTCATTTTGGCATCAATGAAAAGGTCATTTAAATAACATTTGTATGATATAAAACATTTTTTAACTTATTTAGCATATATTGAAAGTTTCGTTTTCTTTAAAAGTCTACCTTTTAAACATATTTCCTCGACATGGAACAAGAGTGAAGCCACTGTTATATGCGTGTTTGTGAAATCTCGTAAACCGATAGAAATGAACGATAGGTGACGCTTTTTTGTTAGCTGAGTATAGGGAATTACAGATACGTGCTAATCACGCTTAACCACTTATAGCATATTTTCTCAAAATTGGTGTTGAACTAATAAGCTTTTTTATTAGTTATTACAAAATTAAAATACGAAATTTCGGGTTGCTTTATGCTTTCTAACAATTTATTAGCAGGCGAGACGAGAGAGCGTTTAATGTCGAGATCAGAATTCCAACTGATTTTACAAAGAGACAGACATCAGAATGCTGGGCCCAAGAATGCAAGTACACAAAAATGAGAGAGCTAGATAGAGAGAGATACCTTTCGCGATGCTATTTATATAAGAGATCGAATTAAGCTGCTGCGGCTGCGTGAACCGACATACTCCCCCCGTTGGAAGCCTGGGCTTCAACATCATTCTTAAGGGGTACCAGATACAGCTTGTTTACTGCTCGCTTTGTCACTTCTGATGCTGTCTTCAGAACGGCAACACGAGCAACCCCATCTCCACCGAACAGAAGCTCGAGCACTCTGTCGAGGAGCCACTTCATGGGAGGCAAGTCTTCGTCCTTGACCAGAACAAAGTCATCGACAACCATGCCAGGTTTTGGAGTGCGCCACTTGGAGCGCTGCTGCAGTAATGCTAAGTATTCTTCCTTCCATCGGGACCAAAAGATCTGCTGCAAGTAAGACACGCGTTGTCGTACATCCAGGCGATTGAAGTTAAGACTGGTCACATCCTGCTCGACGAAAAAGGAAGACGGACTGCCATTCAAAAAATGTGCTGGGGCTAATATATCCAGATCAGTGGGGTTTTCTGAAATCGGGACTACTGGTCGAGAATTAACAACCGCCGAAATGTGAAACACAAGTGTCCGCAACTCCTCAAGGGATAAAACAGCAGTACCAACAGCGCGGTAGAAATGATGCTTAGCGATCTTAACAGCCGCTTCCCAAAGACCGCCAAAGTATGGCGACCTAGGAAGAATGAAACACCAATCAATAGCCACCGCTAGGCAAAAGTCCAATGTTGCTCTCTGATGATCACTGCTGAGGAATAGGCGCCTTAGTTCGAGCAGCTCATTGCGAGCGCCAACAAAGTTGGTTGCATTATCAGACCAAATCTGCACCGGCTTTCTTCTAGTGCATATAAATCGTTTTAGGCCATGTAGAAACGATACCGTAGAGAGATCTTTGATCAACTCCAAATGAATAGCCGTTGTGGCGAAACAAATGAAAACACAAACGTAGCATTTTACTGGAGGCTTGCTTCGCACCTCTGAATTGTAGAGAAATGGCCCGCAAAAGTCAATGCATGAGATCCATCAAGTCGTTCCTTTGGAAGATCCGCCAATATATGCTCCACTACTCGAGGCTTCATTCGAAAGCATCTAATACATTGTTTACTGCCTTCATCACCGTCTTCCTCCCCCCAATAGGCCAATGTTGGAATCGAATTATGCTGAGTAGTGCCCGTGGCCCAGTGTGCAGATTGCGTTCATGAAAGTGAGCAATATTGGCATTATTGACCGAATGACTAAGTGGTAATATAATTGGATGACGCCCATGACGAAGAATTCCTTAGCAGGCCATCCACTCTAAGAAGCCCAAGTTGATCAATGAATGGCGAAATGAATTTTGGTCAATGAGCCCAGAGAGGAGACTTGTTAAGCTCAGCAGGAAAAGCACCTCGGGAGAGAATGTCAACTGGATTCAAAGAAGATAACGCCACTCCCCTGACTCAGATAGCTTTTGAATGGCAGCTACTCGGTTCGCTACAAAAATATTGAATCTGGACTGTTCGTCTCGGATCTTTAAGAACCCAACAGCAGAGTCGCTCCAGCAGTAAAACTTTCCCTCAAATGCACTCGTCCCAGCCAGCCCATACACTTCCAGCTTGGGCACAGTGAGTGTTTTCAAGGGGGCTACCATTGACTTTGAGCAAAGTAATTGAGATCGCCCGTTGCATACAATGTAGACATAGGCACCATATGCTTCTATGCTGGCATCACAAAATCCATGAATCTCACTCTCAGAGTTTGGAGAACAAACCAGCCCAATACTCGTGCATATAGCACTCCATTCCGTATTCTGTGACTCAGAAAGCTTTTCATCCCAGGATAACTTCTCCTTGCACAGTTGTTGAAGGAAAATGTTAGAATTTGTGGTCACAGGTCAAACCAACCCGAGGATCGTAAAACCGCGATATGGCAGACAGGACAGATCGCCTGCAGGGGCTTGATGCTGACTGTAAGACCGAAAAGGAAACTGGATCCCAGACCTAGGGTTTTTTTCAAAATCAGTGCCATCATCAAACTTCAAATAAGACTCCTTATCCTTGTCTGCAACTCCATCCAAAACAGCTGACACATTTGAACACCACTTTTTAAGCTTCCCTTGGCTAGAAGTTTTGATGCCTGATCCCTAATGAGACTGCCTCTTCCTTGGATTTGGCTCCTGATATCAAATCATCCACATAAAAATCGCGACGAATGATCTCAGCCCCAAGCGGAAACGCTGTATGCTCGTCTGCTGACAACTGACGCATAGCTCGCACAGCCAGAAAAGATGCTGTCTTCGTGCCATAAGTAACGGTGTCTAGCTTAAACACCCGCAATTGGTCCTGGAGGGAATCCCTCCAAAAAATGCATTGCGAATGGCTGTCCTCAGGCTGAATCCTAACACAACGGTACATTTTGCAAATGTCTCCTGTGATTGCTACTTCGTTCACACGAAACCGAAAAAGAATCTGGAAGAGCTTTGGATGAATTACAGGGCCTGCCGTAAGAACATCGTTGAGAGAAAAGCCTGAGGAACTGGCCGCCAATCCATCAAAAACTTCGCGAAGCTTTGTGGTGGAGCTATCTTCCTTTATGACGCAATAATAAGGTAAGAAGTATCAGCGCGACCCAATATCCGCGACAAAAACTGATGACATATTTCCGAGATCGAATGAATGAATGCTGCATATTCAGCCTTCAAGGCTGGCTGACGATTCAACTTTCTCTCTAGGGACAAGAATCTTCGATAAGCTTGCTGGTAGGACTCTCCCAAAAGATCTAGATTGAACTTGGCAGGCAGCCGAATAGAATATTCACCAGCTGGCAAGCGACCGACGTGTCTTACGAAATGTGCTTCACAGTCCAATTCTTCCTTAGTAGCGCGTATAATTGGCTCGGCGCAGCTTTCCACTTCCCAAAATCGTCGAAGAAGATCATCTAACCGATCGAAACTATTCTCTCTACTAGCGAGAAGTACATCTTGAGATGACATTAAAGCAGAGCCATTGGAAAGGCCATAGCCTCCAGATACAACCCAACCCAGACGTGTCTTGTGAATTAGGGGTAATCCAGGTGGGAGCTTGATTTGGCCAACGCACAACAACTCGAAAAAGAGGCTGGCTCCGATTAAAAGATCCACCCGCTGGGGAGCATAAAACCTTGGGTCAGCTAACTGTATATTTTTGGGTATTTTCCAGCTGCCAATGTCGACGTTGAAGCTAGGCTGTTCGGAGCAATCACCGCAGACGTTCGGGACTGAATCGTAAAATTGACCGAGTTACCATCCGTCACAAAACTGGAATCTCCTATTCCAGTTACAGATGCTGAAGATTATATTTTCTTTATTTAAAGCTGATTTGCGAATCGGGACGTTATTAGATGCTCTTGGGAGCACAAATCGAGTAGAGCTCGACAGGGAACGAAAACCCCGGAACGGTTTTTTACTAAAACGCTAGCCGTTGCTAAGAGCACAATATCATTACCTAACTCCTGTGCAATAAGAGCAGTCGAAGTGGAAGGCAGTGCAGAGGGTGAGGCAGATGGAAGTGCTTCCTGAAGCTGTGCTCCCTCTTGTGAAGAAAAGGAAGCTAAGTTTACCAAGTGAAGCAGGGTGTTGTGCTTAGATCCGCAAGCACGACAATTACTAAAGTTGCATTGCCGAACTTGATGACCTTAAGACAATTTATGCAAAGACCGAGCCGTTTCGCTTCTTGAAGCCTATTCGCAGGAGACAGGATTTTAAAATTTTGACAATAAGAAATGGAATGCCCCGCATCATTACATAATATACAAATCCAAGGGTTAGAATTCGAGGCAACAAAAGTATTGTGATATTTCCCACCTGATTGTCCGGCGCATAGTTTGCCATGGCGAAATCCATAGTCTCCAACGTTCAGCATCGCTGCTCCGCAAATGATGCCATTGACTCCCCACGTAGGAACTAAGTTGACGAAGGTAGGGTCCTCTAAAGGCTCTTCCCACTTTGCACCTTTGGAACAGGACTTGGACGATTACGCATCCTGCGATTTTTTCCGTCGTGCCCAGTCCTTTGAAAACGCGAATACGAGCGTTGAATTTATCTGACAGCTCCTGAAGTGTCGAGACGGAACCACTCTGCACCGCATTTACCAAACGACGATTATCAAATCTATTTTGCCGCAAATCCAAAGCAATTGCGTGGTTGCCATCCGAAATTTCCAATGACCGAATAGTTTCCAACGCTGCGTCCCTCAGGCATGATCGTAGATGCTGCAGATTTTCTACGTTGGTGAGGTCCTGATGACTATCTATGACCGTGGTAAACATAGAATAAAAGACAGACCAATTTGCATAACCTCCAGCGAATTTTGTAAGCTCAAGTGGGGGCAGCAATGCTGTCCTATGTCGAGGCTGACGCTGCCGGGGGCCGAAAACTCCCGGAGTGATGCTGTCAGCAAAAGTTGAGTGCGAAAGAAGCTGTGAGGCGCGCTTTAAAATTTGGGCTCGAACCGATGACTTTAGAATTACGAGAATGTCATCAAATTTCTCACTCAAATCACTTTCAATTTTCTCGAAATCCAATTCTTCGAGCTCACCGAGAACCTTTTTAAATTACTCTTGAAGCTCATTAATCAACTCCAACCTCATATGAAGAAGAAGATAGGGAATCCACTGTAGGGAAGCCACTCTATTAAATAAAGCCGTTGCCTTGAGTTTTAAAAATATGGCCCAGTTTGCATCAGCTGTAACATCTCCAAAAGTTTCCTTAGGCATGGCTACAACAACAACAACAAACCCAGCAGAAGAAATGCCAGAAATTAGGTTCCAGCGGAAAGATGAGCGAAATGCAAACGAGGGTATATGTTATTACACCCCGTTACTTGGCTGTGTACGCTCCTATGTATAGCTGATTTTGCGCCTTATATCCATATTTCCGCAATCACCAACTGTTTTTTACTTATAGCGCTCACTGCATTTAAGGCCTTATGATTTGTTGCTCCGCCGAAAGAGAGTACAGCAGGCAAGACGAGAGTGCGTTTAATGTCGAGATCAGAATTCCTACTGATTTTACAAAGTTACAGCCAGCCGAATGCAATTACACAAAAATGAGAGAGATAGAAAGAGAGAGATACCTTTCGCGATGCAATTAATATAAGAGATCGAATTAAGACGTTGATTAGCTGCTGCGGCTGCGTGACCCGACAATTGGTTTAAACGATTTATTTTTCAATTTTAAACTATATGGTCCTTGAGATTCCTCAACCTTTGATGTGTTTAACTTTTTGTCATAAAAATTTCCGTTTAGAAGGTATTGAGCGATAAAATGTGCAACCCGCTTCAGTCCAGTACGAAAAACATTTTATGGTTACCTGGATGGGCGAAAACTATGCACCATTAATTTGATGAGAAACAATTCATTCTCGATTTTTTTGAAGTAAAAGAAAACATTTAGAAATTTGTCATCAAAAATTAATGACCAATCATTTTTTGTATAACTATTTGTTAAAACAAAAAAAAATTTTCACATGAATTTCCGATGTTTAATTACATATACTTTTTTTAATTTCTTTGAAAAACTGTTTCTTTACAGTAATAAAGTCGACTTGACCTTGCCAACGAAAATATATATATGAATTTCCTTGAATTTCGTCACACATTTTGATAGCAAAACTTTTACAAGTTTAAGGTGCGATCGTACCCAATCCCTTACCTCGTCAAGAGGTTTTTTATTTATAAATAAGACAACACACGGTCCACACTTATAAACATTTTTGAATCCCAAATCCACGTGAGTTCATCATCGAACCCGGCTCCATCAATGCATATATCGACCTACACCATGTTCAACCTTAATACAAAATTCCTGGACAGTTTTACTAAAAAAAAAACCCCTTAGCCTTTCCCGGGGAGTTTTGGGGTAAAACTTAAAAAGTAAGAGGCTCATTTCACCGTATGAACCTCTTACTTTTAAGTTTCACCCCAATTTTGTTGGTCCCGTCGGTATGGACTTTTTTAAAGGCCACAAAGCTAAAATATATATCGAAAAGCAGAAACCATTTTCATCGATTTATAATATAACAGAAGTTAATAGGAAAGGAATTTTTCTGAAACTCCCTTCAAATCAACCTTAATTAACCTTACTATCCCCGGGGGACTTAATACAGCCGATAAATATAAATTCCCAGATATATTTAGTAGCTCTGAGGTTAAACAAACTCAATGCCTAGACCAACCGATAGGGTAGATAATGAGAATGTCTTGTTACGTGGGCATATTAGTGCCCGAGTCCTGACAAGGACTTGGGCCGAGGGAGAGGCGTCCGATGTTCAGGCACCATTTGCCGGCATAAGCTACGTCGTATTCGGGTCGTGGGATCTTGGTAAGCCTCTCTCCTCTCCAACATAACGAGAATAAATATTAAAAGTGCCTGGAAAAATAATAATAGTCATCAAGTTCGTCAGTCATCAGTCCACACTGCCCAACAAGCTTAGCTGTCGCTTGATCGCAATACGATCGGGCTGTGTGTTGGCCATATTCCCTCCCCTTCACACATTCGTGTGCCAATGGATCGTCGCGGGCCGCGCAATACGATCCCCTATTGTCAAGGTTGTCCGTCGAAAGTTATGTCATTGTTCTTGACCTACTTCACTCCTCGCGTCAGCACACCCCCTTTGTTAGAGTTCTAGCACACCATGGTTTTGAATTCTTTTTCACATTATAAATTTATTAAATAATATTTATGTCGGCGTGTGCCGGTGTTGAGTAACATAATTTTGGCTAATTCATATGGGGATTAAATTAATTGACAATTATTGTATTAGCGGAGAGTATCGATTTGACCACCTGTGAAGGTGCACACATCAGCAAAATGCTGACTTTTTACGACTGCAAACGTCGCTCAGAGGGCTCTTGCAATTGTCATACAATTACAAGGCTGATACTCGCCGCTGAAAAATTAACATTTAATTATTATGTATAAAAAGGTATAAAAAGAAAAGTATATCTAATTGATTATATATATGGAACAATTATCATATGTGGCTATTATATATTATTACATGTATTCCTAACAGATTAATTCTTTGTCTTAACTAGGAAAGTATTAACATTGCCCAAAAACAAATTCTTATCCAGACGGGAAAGAACAATGACCGTTGGAACGGTAGAGATAATGATAGCTTTTTCGGTCTTATTACAGTGGGCAAGTGGAGAAAAATCTAGACGGAAGGTCTCAATATATAAGTATTCCAATTCATTCACTGTTATTGGTAGGGTCGCTTTTGATAACAAGTATAAAATTCTTACGTTAAATTGTGGATCAGTGTCTATTGTTTTTGCTAAAGCTTCTGATGTAATCATGGTGCACGGATATATATATATATATATGTATGTATGAGAAAAGGAACCGTGTTCCGACAAACTTACCCTCTTTTTAATCCTGGGCGATGAGATCTCGACGCTCCGGATCCTGGGCTTTGGGAGATTTTATAATTGGTTTATATACATATATACGTGCAAGACTTGAAGGCGGTTTACAAAAAAAACAAAACACAAAAATTATGTTACACGAAAAAAATAACACTATCGCTGTATAGATATGTATGTATGTATGCATCGTATGCGAGTTCCACTGAGGCACACGTCAGTTCCAATGCTCGGGCTGGGCTGGTCGGTGCAGCTCCAATTTCTTGTTCAGCGTATGTAATTGGGGGTTCTGTTTACACTTGCATTCATAAATGCATGTACTCGCAAATTGTTTTTGATTGTTTTGGCGATTCACTTTTTTGTTTATAATATTGGAGTGCAATTTATTTATTATTATTTGTATTGTTTCTATTGTCTTTTTGCTGCTTTTATTGTCTTTTTGGTGGTTTCACTTCACTGTATCGGCTCGGCTTATGCTCCAATGTGGGTCACCACTTTCTCCAGGGCATGATGTTGGTCGCGGCGTCTCTGGACAGAGCGCTTGTAGATCTTTACAACCTTAAGGAGCACTATAACCAGGAGTAGTCCAACGATGAGCTTCATGGTCTTGTTGACATCCTGAATATCATCTTGGTGGTCAACGATCTCTACTGTGTTAATCACATTGGCGGTGCTGCCGGCCACTTTAGACGTTTTGCTACCCATCTTGGGGTCCTTAGGCCATTCACTTGGTTCGCTAGTTCTTTTCGTCCTTCGGGATTTTGCTGGTTGACTTCCTCCAGAATGTGGTCGATCGCAGGACCGGTTATCGGGACTTTCTCCTGGGTGCAGTTGATCCTAGGGAAACGTCAAGACATCCTTCTGGACACCAGCCTTCTTCCAGTCGTGGTCTGTGTTGACGGGAGTTGCACTTCTAGACCACCGTCATGGAGAGATCAGAACAATTTTTTTCTTTCTCCATTTGGCTGGGGTCTTTTATACCGGACTAGAGCTTTCGCTAGCCCCCATATTGGATGAATTAACTAGGTGTTCCCACCTAGGGGTACTGTTTCTCCATTTCCCCTATTTTAGGAGTCAATGGCCGGCTGGTGCACTTTGCCACCTTACTGGATTACGGTTACGAGCAGGTCGATCGTGGTCGTTGTTCTGGCCACGCGACACCCATGAGTTGTCGAATTGTTTTTGCTGTTTTGCTTTTATCAATCGCAGTGTGGTTAGTCATTACGGCCCCTACCCTCAACTAATGGCAGTTGTTTTTGCCGGGGTTAATCTTGGTATGGGGAAGGGCGTACGTAACAGGCTCGAAGTGATCGATGCGGCTTCGCATGGAATGACTTCGCAAAAGAAATCCTCGTACGGCCATCTCTTTAGATCTCCTTCTTCTCCTTTTTTCTTTTCTTAGGCGCCCATTTACGTGTGGCTTCGACCCACTACATCAACCCTGTCTCAGATGAGCTAGTCGGGCTTATTACTTTATTGTTTTAATATTGTACTTGGTTATTTTATTATTATATATGCTGAAAAAGAAAAGCTTTCCGGCCTCGCACGGAAACATACATACATACATACATATTTATACCTGTAAATAAAAATATGGCTCATAATAAAATATATAATATAGTTTTAATGAAAAATAATATATAAATATATATATAAAAATCAGAAGTGAGTAACAGCTAAAAAGTTGAGAATAAAATTGCTGAGTGTGCCATAACCATGGTTCTTGACCAGGGGCTGCTCAGCTGAAAAGTGAAAAGTTGAATAAAAAGGTTTCCCATTTCCCGAAGAAAAATATATTAAAAGGTATAAGAATTGTTTTTTTTTTTTTTGTATTATTTTTATTTTTATATGCTTAACATTTTATATTAATTACAATGTTTTAATCTAAGTTTAGCGGCTCTTTCAGGATGGCTGCTACTTCTCGCCTCGCCTGGATACCAAGTTGAGGGCTTCGAATGTAAATTCTCCTGACCGCGCGGTTCATGCGCCGGCTCATTCTCCATGTTTCCCGTTGTATCCGGGCGATGTGAGCTTGGTTCCTTTGTAGTTGCTCCTGGACTCGGAGCAACTGGTTCTGGTCCTCTTCCTGATCTCGGCTCCGGTGCCGGATCTCTTGCTCGATTTCGGATGCCAGTTCTTCATCTTCTGACTGGTATCGGCGTATCCAGCATTGCTGAATATGATCCTCGTTCAAGTGGATGGCATGGCAAAGCCCGTTCATCCACTCGACGAGGAGCGCCAGATATGATGCCTGGTCCCCATACCTAGCCTGTAGCCGACGAAGCCGGCGGGCAGCTCGGATGGCTTGGTTATAGCTGTTGGAGGACTGCATCATGTCTGGTGACTGGTCGGTCCCTGGTTGTGGCTTTTATAGCAGAACTGGGGCAGTTCTGATGACTGTTCTACCCATCATGTGATCGGGAGCTTCTATCAAGTAGTGCAATCTCGCAGTTCTGAGTTTGTCGCCTTTTGGAGTCGTCGGATTACGTTCAGAGGTTTAGGCGACATACAGGTCTTTAGCATGGAATACCCCGACACTTTTCCCTACTGCATTGCCCAGCTCATATAGCGCTTTGCCCTTACGCTGGAGTACAACACAGCGAATTCGATTCGGGCCCAGCTTGGCATTATATCCGTCAGCTTTGTTACTCTGCTTGTAGTTTTTCCTATAGACAACTTGTCCTACGGAAAACTCTACGAGCTTGCTACGGGTGTTATATGCCTTTTCTGCGCGTTCATGAGTTCGGTTTAATCCTTGGGTCACTTTTTGTCGGATAAGTTCCATTTTGTCTGGGAGACTTATCTGTGGATCTCCTGCTTGTATTCCCCCTAGTTTCCGTAGGATCGGGTAGGCTGTTCCATGGGTAACCTCCGCGTGCCGAACATTGCGTAATATGGTTCCATGCCTATTGATTCGTGTAGGCCATTCCTAAGGGCACACTCTATTCGACTTAGTTGGGTATCCCAATTTCGCTGATCGGTGGCAATTGTCGCTCGCAAAATTTGGAGTACCGATCGGTTTACCCTCTCAGCCGCGTTCGCTTGCGGGGAGTAAAGTCCAGTCTTTACGTGTCGAATACCGTAGCGGGTCATTAGCTCGCCAAAAATTTGAGACACAAACTGTTTGCCGTTGTCTGAGTGTACAAACTCGGGGACTCCAAATTGGTGGAAAATTTTGGTCTCAAGGAATTTGATGACTTCTGCAGCTACTGCATGTCTCATCGGCTGTAGCCAGACAAATTTGGAGAAATGGTCTAGGCATACGAAAATCACCGAGTTCCCAGCTTTGGTCCTCGGGTATGGTCCCATAAAGTCGATGAACAACCTTTGGCCAGCCCGCTCCGTAACCCGCTGTTCTCCCATGGGTGGTCGGTCATTTTTGTTGGCGGTCTTGGTGATCTTACAGACCTCGCATTCCTTCACTACTTTTTGGACGTCTACAGCCATGCCTGGCCAATAGTAAAACTGTCTCAATTTGGCTAGTGATTTGTGCAACCCCCCATGCCCTGCGGTTATGGCATGATGTGCTCTCCAGACTAAATCAGGACGCAGCTCGGCGGGAACCCAGAGCTTCCATGCTCGGGCTTCATCCACAGCGTCGTTTAGGCAGAATCCCATCCGTTTATATACATAGCCTTCTGATGTTTGAAGGTCTGGACTTTTACCTAAATTTTCGTCCACCGCCTGCACTAGGTTGACATAATCCGCTGACTGGAACGCTGTCGAATCGAGGTTGATGTGTATGTCCAGTTCTTCCGCACCGGCCTTCTGTAGCTCGTCCATATGAACTCGTGAGAGAGCATCTGGGACTACATTTAGTGATCCTTTCCTGTGTTCTATGGTGAAGTCGAACGCTTGTAGCTTCAGACTCCATCGTGCAAGCCTGCCTGATAAGTCTTTCTGACTCATCAGCCATTTTAGACTAGCGTGGTCAGTGATCACTTTGAACGGCATCCCATCTACGTAGGCACGGAATTTGGTAATGCTGAGGATAGCGGCGTAGCACTCCAACTCGGTTATGCTGTAATTCCGCTGTGCTTTGTTCAATTTGGCTGACATATAGGCGATTGGATGTTCTCCGCCCTCGTCATCTGTTTGGAACAAAACTCCCCCCACTCCAGTGGTCGAGGCATCACATTGGATGGTAAATGGTTTCTTAAAATCCGGGGTGACGAGTACCGGTGCTGTTGCCATGCTGGTTTTCAAAAGTTCAAACGCCTTGATTGCCTCTTCTGACAATTCAAATTTCTTTATGCGGTCTTTCTTCAAGCAGTCGTGAAGCGGTGCCGCTGTCTGGGCGTAATTTTGGATGAACCTCCTGTACCAGCCTGTCATTCCCAGGAACCTCCGCATTTGTTTGGCGGAGCTAGGCTGGGGAAATTCCTGTATCGATTGTATTTTCGTGTCATCCGTTCGGATGCATCCTCCCCCAACTACATATCCTAAATATCTTGCCTGGCTGTAGCAAAACTTGCTTTTGTCTACATTTATCGTTAGCTCTGCCCGCTGTAAGCAGGCACTGACCTGGCTCAACATATCCATGTGGGCTTCAAATGTAGGTGAACAGACCAGTAAGTCATCCAGATACACAAATACATTCTCGCGTAGCGCCGCTGGTATAACTTTATCCATTAGTCGGCACATTCGCTGCGCGGCATTGCACAAGCCGAACGGCATGACTGTAAACTGATACAGTGGCCTGCCGGGCACTGTAAACGCGGTTTTCTCTCTGCTTTTGGTTTCGAGAGGTATTTGCCAAAAGGCGTCTTTTAAATCAATTGCGGAAATGTAATACGTTTCCTGTAGTCGACTCAACAGACCCTCGATATGTGGTAGTGGATACGCATCTTTAATCGTCCGGGAATTTACTTTACGCGCATCGAGGCAGAGGCGATTTTTCGGCCCTTTTTGCACCAGTGTTACCGGTGAATTCCAGCTACTATTGCTTTCCTCGATCACGCCTAGACCTAACATGCGATCTAGCTCGGCGTACACCAGCTTCTGTTTGGCTGGGGATATCGGGTAATGTCGCTGCTTGATTGGTAAGTCCTCGTTGGTCACTTCAATTATATGTTGCTCTAAACTGGTCTTTCCTAATCCTTTTTCTAGACAAGACGGGTATGTGTCTATCACTTGCTGCAGCTTACAATGTTGTTCTGGGGTAAGCTGATGTGGGGTATAGGCGGTCTCGGGCTTGAGCGTATTGTTCATGTCTAGGTCGCCGGTCATAAGGTCGAAATCCGGAGTTGTTTCGACGGCGGCAACCTCGCGTCTACCTTTACCGAGGAATGTGAGGCCGAACGTATCCCAGAAATTAATTCCGAAATAAAATCGTTGTGTCAGACCTGGCACTATCAAAAACTCTAGGTCCTTGGTTTCTCCTTCCCATTCCACGGGTAACGTTATGGCTCCGGTTACTTGGGTCTCACCACCGCTTGCTGTGCGTACGCATTCTTCGCTTAGCTTCCTTATCGGCCGCGTCCGGTTTTCCAAGAAAGCGTGTGCTCCTCTGCCAATACAGTTCGCACTGGCGCCTGTGTCCAGTAATGCGAGTATCTCTTCTCCATCGACCTTCGTTTTAGCAAAGAAACGGTTGTCATTTTGCACGCTCACTACTGTGTCCACCACCTTTTGCTTGAGCCGGCGGTAGTCTGCTCGGGCATCATATAATCTTAGTATTTTCCGCGTTGTCCGTGTCTTGCTGTCTGCATCTTCCGAGCCATTGAAGATACGTTCACGAGCATGTTCGTACTCCCTCTTTCGTTGTTCTAGGCTCTTATGAGGGGAGATTTGGTTGGGCTTCCGTGTGTTTACCGGAAAGGGTTGGTCCTGGTCCGCCCGGCTGTCCCGGTCTTGCCTGACGGACTCCGCGCAAAAACCGCTGGGTTAGCATCTGCATCCGTCCCGACTTTCTCGCAGAACCTGCAGGTGGCATCGTGGAATTTGATAGGGCAGGATTCTTCCTTCGAAGGATGCTTCCTGTAGAAGTCTGCTCCTTTGCCACACTTATAACACACCAGTGTGTGTAATGGGCCTCGGCATCCTTGTCCATCCTCGTAACGCCCTCGCGCATCTTTCCGCTGCCGGTTGAATTCTTCCACCGTGACCGCGTCCGGCAAGTCCTCCAGTGTCTGGAATTCCTCTATTTCGTTAATTGCAGCTCGGCTGCGCATGTTCCTTCCTGTGTTTCTCAGCCAGCGATCAACTCTGAGACCCTCTCGTTTCAGCTCCGCTAATGAGGTGATTGGGGATGTTAGTAGTAATCCCCCCATCTGGGAGTTCATGTTATCCTTTAAGAGCTCCACGAATTCATCTTCAGCGATTTTGTGCTTGAGCTTGAAATGCAGGTTATGCATATCCGAGACATAATCGCTAAAGGTTTCGTGTGGCCCTTGCTTGCGTTCCATCAATTCTTTGACTTTCATAAGGTCACTTCCGGTAGTGGAAAATGCCCGTCTCATTTCTTGGGTCAATGAGTAGTAGTCAAAGTCGTAATCCTCTGCCTTGTCTTCCATAAGCTGCCAATACCATTTCGTGGCTGCACCTGCCAGCAGAAGATGGAATTCACGAAAGACTTGTTGACGGCTGAGGTCATACAATTCTTGTAGTCGGTCCACGCGGAATAGGAAACTCTCAACTGTCATGCCGCGTCCGCTTCCATCGAACTTTAGGTTCCATCTGTCCAATCTGACATCTTTTGGTCGCGGTCCTTGGAATGATGAGTTCCGATCGATCTCTGGATGAAGTTGGTGACTCGACTCCCTCTCGTTTGTTCTGAACTGCCTGTGTGATGGGGTGTCCATCCGCCTGGGTGTTCTTAGCCGGTGCATCTGGCTATTGAGCATGTCCTGTGTTACCGGTTCCAGAGGCGGGGTCTCTTGGTATCTCAAAAAACTGTCCGTTGGATTCGGAACAGTACGGGGCGGCGAAGGCAGTCCCTTCTGTTCGGGTCTCCTGTCTGTCGGAGACTGCATTTCTGTTATCTGGGCTTTCAGCGCTTCTATCTGGGCACTCATTCCACGCTGCATTTCATTGCTTTGCCTCAAGAGCTCCATCAATCTTTGTTCACGTCGCTCGGCAGCCTCTAAGTTGTCCTCCTCGTGCCTCTGAAATTGAGGAAGCATACTTGATCTTCCTTTCGGTGGTCCTAGGGGTAGATTCTCCCCTCCGGTGGCTCCTTCCATTTCAGAATATTGGTCCAGGTTGTTTTCTTCAGACAGGGTATCTACCTGTCCTGGCTGATCCTGTGCGCGCTCCCACGGCTCTCTTTCAGGTGAATCTCCTAGCCTTGGCGCGCTTGCACTGCGGGGTTGGTGGTTTTCACGGCGCGTTGTTGCCCGGGTCACTCTTCCGGTGCTGGGTTGAAATAAGACCTTCTTCTTGGCCCCCTTCATTTATATGATTGGTATACAAGCTTTACGTGATTCTTTTCAAAATACCCGGTCAGCGACGTAAACGCTGAATAAGTCGACAATAAGAATGTTTATCAACTGGGGGTGCTTCCCTCTGCTTCTCAAGTTTCTCTTCGGTCAAGAACCGTCCGATATTTAAGCCCCAAACAAAAACAAATAAATTTCCCCAACTAGGGGTGTTAGCCGCTTCTACACAACGCGGTTCCGCTAAGCTAACATGCCCTTACTTTCCCTTTTTCTAGACATCCCAAATGTTCCAAACGGAATGGCTGTGTCTAGATAAGGAATCTGTCCAAAAACCCCCTCCCGCCAGTCGTCGGAAAACAAGTTGTTTGACCGATCATTCTCGGGCTCCACAACCGTCTCCTATTTCTCTGGACTCGAACCAAGCAAACGACCTGACCAACTAGCCTAATACGTTGTGGGGCGTCGGCCAGAGAAATTAAAAGTCGTCCACCACCCAAATATGTCAAGGGAAACAGCAAAGACTCGAACCAAGCAAACGACCGGACCAATGCCTAGTACGTTGTAGGGCGTCGGCTTTGCGTTTCCTGTCAGTTCCCCCACCCCCATTCTGTCCTGGATCGACAAACGAACAGTAGACCCGCACCGCAACTGCTAAATGCGTTACCGTAATGCTTGCGCTCCTGCTCTTTCTGGACTCGAACCAATTCAAACGACCGGGCAAATGAGTAGTACGTCGTGTGGCGTCGGCCAGAAAGCACCTATAAACTGTATTTACGTTAATTTTAACAAGTAGTCGTCGACACTTAGTTGTAGGTATAGTATTATAAAAAGGATAACTCATAGTTATTGTTTTAAGGAAATTCTGGTAAATTTGTCCATGAACAAAACAGGGAATTTCTAAGGTTACAAATCATTTCAAAGTCAGGCCTCTATTCTGCGACAAAGTTCTAATTGAGCGGCCTCTCAACACGGACAGTCACAGAAGTTGGGGACTTTAAAGTTACTAATTTAAAGATAAAATAAGTATGCGCATATTTCAAATTATTTAAGCTCCCTGCTCTATAAAACAGTCAAGTTACTCATGGCAAACAAAGATGAAAGCTTTGCCATCCCTAGGTACATCCACTCCGATACCGCAGGCATCGAGATTGTGGACCCTGGTAAAATTCCTTAAGGAATATGAAATGTCCTATCGTTGGGCGCCAATTCTGTTACGTGGGCATATTAGTGCCCGAGTCCTGACAAGGACTTGGGCCGAGGGAGAGGCGTCCGATGTTCAGGCACCATTTGCCGGCATAAGCTACGTCGTATTCGGGTCGTGGGATCTTGGTAAGCCTCTCTCCTCTCCAACATAACGAGAATAAATATTAAAAGTGCCTGGAAAAATAATAATAGTCATCAAGTTCGTCAGTCATCAGTCCACACTGCCCAACAAGCTTAGCTGTCGCTTGATCGCAATACGATCGGGCTGTGTGTTGGCCATATTCCCTCCCCTTCACACATTCGTGTGCCAATGGATCGTCGCGGGCCGCGCAATACGATCCCCTATTGTCAAGGTTGTCCGTCGAAAGTTATGTCATTGTTCTTGACCTACTTCACTCCTCGCGTCAGCACACCCCCTTTGTTAGAGTTCTAGCACACCATGGTTTTGAATTCTTTTTCACATTATAAATTTATTAAATAATATTTATGTCGGCGTGTGCCGGTGTTGAGTAACATAATTTTGGCTAATTCATATGGGGATTAAATTAATTGACAATTATTGTATTAGCGGAGAGTATCGATTTGACCACCTGTGAAGGTGCACACATCAGCAAAATGCTGACTTTTTACGACTGCAAACGTCGCTCAGAGGGCTCTTGCAATTGTCATACAATTACAAGGCTGATACTCGCCGCTGAAAAATTAACATTTAATTATTATGTATAAAAAGGTATAAAAAGAAAAGTATATCTAATTGATTATATATATGGAACAATTATCATATGTGGCTATTATATATTATTACATGTATTCCTAACAGATTAATTCTTTGTCTTAACTAGGAAAGTATTAACATTGCCCAAAAACAAATTCTTATCCAGACGGGAAAGAACAATGACCGTTGGAACGGTAGAGATAATGATAGCTTTTTCGGTCTTATTACAGTGGGCAAGTGGAGAAAAATCTAGACGGAAGGTCTCAATATATAAGTATTCCAATTCATTCACTGTTATTGGTAGGGTCGCTTTTGATAACAAGTATAAAATTCTTACGTTAAATTGTGGATCAGTGTCTATTGTTTTTGCTAAAGCTTCTGATGTAATCATGGTGCACGGATATATATATATATATATGTATGTATGAGAAAAGGAACCGTGTTCCGACAAACTTACCCTCTTTTTAATCCTGGGCGATGAGATCTCGACGCTCCGGATCCTGGGCTTTGGGAGATTTTATAATTGGTTTATATACATATATACGTGCAAGACTTGAAGGCGGTTTACAAAAAAAACAAAACACAAAAATTATGTTACACAAAAAAAATAACACTATCGCTGTATAGATATGTATGTATGTATGCATCGTATGCGAGTTCCACTGAGGCACACGTCAGTTCCAATGCTCGGGCTGGGCTGGTCGGTGCAGCTCCAATTTCTTGTTCAGCGTATGTAATTGGGGGTTCTGTTTACACTTGCATTCATAAATGCATGTACTCGCAAATTGTTTTTGATTGTTTTGGCGATTCACTTTTTTGTTTATAATATTGGAGTGCAATTTATTTATTATTATTTGTATTGTTTCTATTGTCTTTTTGCTGCTTTTATTGTCTTTTTGGTGGTTTCACTTCACTGTATCGGCTCGGCTTATGCTCCAATGTGGGTCACCACTTTCTCCAGGGCATGATGTTGGTCGCGGCGTCTCTGGACAGAGCGCTTGTAGATCTTTACAACCTTAAGGAGCACTATAACCAGGAGTAGTCCAACGATGAGCTTCATGGTCTTGTTGACATCCTGAATATCATCTTGGTGGTCAACGATCTCTACTGTGTTAATCACATTGGCGGTGCTGCCGGCCACTTTAGACGTTTTGCTACCCATCTTGGGGTCCTTAGGCCATTCACTTGGTTCGCTAGTTCTTTTCGTCCTTCGGGATTTTGCTGGTTGACTTCCTCCAGAATGTGGTCGATCGCAGGACCGGTTATCGGGACTTTCTCCTGGGTGCAGTTGATCCTAGGGAAACGTCAAGACATCCTTCTGGACACCAGCCTTCTTCCAGTCGTGGTCTGTGTTGACGGGAGTTGCACTTCTAGACCACCGTCATGGAGAGATCAGAACAATTTTTTTCTTTCTCCATTTGGCTGGGGTCTTTTATACCGGACTAGAGCTTTCGCTAGCCCCCATATTGGATGAATTAACTAGGTGTTCCCACCTAGGGGTACTGTTTCTCCATTTCCCCTATTTTAGGAGTCAATGGCCGGCTGGTGCACTTTGCCACCTTACTGGATTACGGTTACGAGCAGGTCGATCGTGGTCGTTGTTCTGGCCACGCGACACCCATGAGTTGTCGAATTGTTTTTGCTGTTTTGCTTTTATCAATCGCAGTGTGGTTAGTCATTACGGCCCCTACCCTCAACTAATGGCAGTTGTTTTTGCCGGGGTTAATCTTGGTATGGGGAAGGCAAATAATAAGCAAATAAAAAATAGGGGGAACAAGACTTAATAAGGAACAGTCATTTTCCATGGAGTGCACCCGTCTGGGTGGTTCCAAAAAATAGGCCGACTCTGACGCTAAGAAAAAAGGGCGAGCAGATTTCAGGAAGTTAAACACCAAATCGATTGTCGACAGATATTCCATCTCCAATATTAATAAAATTCCTGATAGCTTAGGTAGAGCAGATTATTTATCTTTCTTGTACTTGACGAGTAGATTTCACCAAATCCAGATGAGCCCTAAGGATAGATCCGTCGAGAACGGCCACTATGAATTCACTAGAATGCCTTTTGTGTTGAGAAACGACCCTGCAACTTTTCAACGAGCTATTGATAATGTCTTGGGTACTTTAATATAAGATAAGAAGCACTCGCACGAAGATCAAAGCTTTCTGGGACTTATAATCTGTTACAGGAAATTTATAAAGGAGTTTTCCCGAATCACTAAACCAAAAACCAAACTGCTTAAAGGGTGAAATCAGTCATACAAGTGAACAAGTTAACTGAAACGCTCGGACGCAATTTTACATTAACCTAGCGGGATCATTGGATTCCATAACAGATAGCAGGCCATATTGGAGTACTACTAGGAAACTCAATGGAAACTCATTCGTAAAATCAATGCAAGTTAATGCAGATGATCTAGGAAAGCATTTCCGAGATCTTCTAGCGTCTCCAGATTGGCCGCTATCGCTGCACTACGCCGTGGCTAAAAAATCATTTTTTAGATGGATGTGTAACAGGACTAGAAGCACCCGGGCCGAACAGGATAGCATCGGAATTCATAAAGAACGCGACCCCTCAATTCAAAGGCAGCCTTGTCACTGCATTCAACAAGCTCTGGGGGTTGGAAACAGTCCCAAACAGCTTTAAAAAAGCTATAATTTTTCACACCTTTAAGAAAGGCGACCCGAAAGTGACATCTAACTACAGAGGAATCTCTTTTCAAAATGCGTTAGCTAAGGTCTTCTTTGCGTTGCTACTCGAGCAGCTTAAAAACTTTTTAAACTGTTTTAGAAAAGGATTTAGACAACATTTTCAGTCCTACAAGGATAGCAAGGAAAAAAGTTATACGCGTTCTTTGTAGATTTCAGAGCTGCCTTTGACTCTATAGACAGAAGAACCGTTACCAACAAGCTCAGCAATATCGGCATATCAACGAAATTTTTAAACGTCCTACAAAGCTTGCTCACGTATAGCCTGGCAGCAGTATAGGATGGAGAACAACTATCCGAGTGGTTTACCACGGCAGCTGGAGTTAAGCAAGGATGTCTACTCAGCCCCCTTCTGTTTTCCCTTTTTTTAAACGACATCAGGCTATCCGCTGCCTTGCGGTATTGAAATATGCGCTCAATGATTAAGCCTCTGCACAAATTCCGTTTGTTATCAGGATTGTTAAGTAAACACCGAGAAGTCAAAAGTTCTGATTTTCAAGAGGCATTGGAGAGGGCTAGCACAAAACGAAAAGTGGAATTTAGGGTCCATTCAGCTAGAAATTGTAAAGTCGTAAAGGTATCTGGGAGTCTGTTCCAATGAGTAGCAAGTACAAGCTGTTTAGTGCAGCAATGCGGTCAATCCTTTGTTACGGCGCGCAGGTCTGGGGCATCTCACCTTATGAAGAAGTTGAAAGCATTCTAAGATTTTTCTTTAAGAAAATATTTTGTATACCCAGATTTACTCTGAACTGGATGCTATATCTTGAAACAGCACTGTCGCCGCTGCATATCTTTACAGCTGAAATGCATTTCAGGTACATCCAGAAAGTGGTAACCATGCCCGAACATAGGCTGCCACGAATTCTAGCGAACTATTTGGTGCAGGAACTTAAGCAACAGGTCATAGAATGGGAGACGCTTGCCGAGACCTACGGAGAAAGGCTACAATTAGGCGATCCTTCACAATGGTCGCAATGGGCGAAAAGTATTTTAGCACATATGAAGGAAACCTATAGGACTCAGTTCAAAACGAAATCCAGGAGAAGAACAACTCGGATGACTCATAGGTCCCTTAAATATGATCTGGGAGTTGATAACTATTTTACTGACGCTTTCACTGTTGAGAATGACCATTTTCATGGCCAGGAGAGAAATCCTCCCACTAAGCTTTATCCCAAATATAACAGCATAACCAAATCGATAAATTTTATTTCTTTTTTAAATCCATTCTTGTTTATATAAAAATTTGTGAATACTACTACTTAAAGAATTTGAAAATGAACTCGAATACTGCAAGACACTTAAAACCAACAGCCCGATCCTACAATATCAGGATTTCGAAGTCCATTCACCCTAACCACAGATGAGAGTAACTTCGCATTATTTGGGCCATAAATTAAATTTAATCACTTATCTGACTGACTGGGATTGCAAAATGTCAAAAGAAAGAATTCTAAGCTTATTCGTTTGAGGGATTGAAAGACGATAAGGGCTCACATAACGAAGTCGCGGACGCACTAAGTAGAGTCGAACAAAACGTTCACGTCAAGGATGCTACACCAGACAATTCAATCGATATCCCGATATCTAAGAGCCCACTCAACACATTCAAGGTACAAGCCATTTTGAAAACCAGACCAAGCCATTCCCTCGTTGCTAGCACGCCAAGTAAGGATAAAATCAGAAGACAAGTATCAAGCCCTTCATTAATCTAGAGAGAGTCACTGATACTTTAACAAGAAGAAGCTTCTATACCCTTGCATGCCGGTGCCGTGGGAGCATTGAACGTACTGAGCTTTCCGATTCTTAGAAAACTAAAACCCAATTACAGAAATTTTAAAAAAATGTTACACTTCAATTTATTATCGTATTTGTTTACCGAAAACGGTATAAAACAGTCCTTGTATAATTTCGATATAAGTTATCCGATCGTTGGCATCAATATGATAAAATCTTCAGATTTTTTTTTAATTTTGTTTAAAATTTTAAAATATTAAAAGAAACACATACATACTTCAATTTATTATCGTATTTGTTTACCGAAAACGGTATAAAACAGTCCTTGTATAATTTCGATATAAGTTATCCGATCGTTGGCATCAATATGATAAAATCTTCAGATTTTTTTTTAATTTTGTTTAAAATTTTAAAATATTAAAAGAAACACATACCCGAGACACAAAGTTAATATGTCAAAAACACTCAAGTTATAATTTGTTTACATTTTTTTTTTTATCGTGATCGTTACTATGGGAGCTATAGACTGAGTTGTCCGAACTGGCTCGTTTCGTCTTATATACTGAAACGCTGAACCTGAGGGACTAGTTTGGCTGGTTCGGCTTGTCTAGTAATGGTGATCAAGAATATACCAATTCTCTATCTTTGATAGTCGGAAACGTATTCTTCACTGGGTTGCAAAACTCGGACTCAAATCATTATACCCTCTGCAAGGCTATAAAAAAGAAGATATCATTATTTTCATATTATTTCCCAATTATTTACCCGATCATTCCTATGGCAGCTTTATGACAGTCGTCCGATTCCTTAAAAATGTAATTCAAAATTCTGAAATATAACAAGGAAGAACGCTATAGTCGAGTACCTCGACTATCAGATATCCGATACTCAGCTGAAGGGACGAAAGGGAAATGGATATATACAAGCAGCAAAGCGAAATTAAAATGCGCCACCTACCGGCGGTAGACAGACTTAAGCGTTATGGGCGTTAGAGTGGGCGTGGCAAATTGTTTTGGATCAATCGATAGGTATTGACGAGACCAATACATTTCAGTTAAAATCTTGTATCTAGCATGAAAATTGTTGGCTTCACAGGCTTGGGCGGTTTGTGGGCGTCGCAATTTTTTTTGGGTCAATCGATAGGTATTGATGAGAACAATAAATTTCAGTTAAAATTTGTATTCTAGCATCAAAACTGTAGGAGCCACCGTTTTGGGCGGTTTGTGGGCGTTAGAGTGGGCGTGGCACTCTGCTGAAATAAACTTGCGCTGCGTAAGAAGCTCGGGAATTTCCACGCCAAATCTCAATAGCCTATCTTTTATAGTTTCCGAGATCTCAGCGTTCATCCGGACAGACGGACATGGCTAGATCGACTCGGCTAGTGATCCTGGTCAAGAATATATATACTTTATGGGGTCGGAAACGCTTCCTTCTGCCTGTTACATACTTTCCGACGAATCTAGTATACCCTTTTACTCTACGAGTAACGGGTATACAAATAATTATATTCGTAAGAATAGAAACTTATATGTCAAAAAACACTGCAGCTATAATTTAAGAAAAAAATTCCATTATTTTTCCGATTATTCCAATGGGAGCCATACGATGTAGTTGTCCAATCCGGCTCGTTCCGACTTATATACTACCGGCAATAGAAACAAGACTTTAGGGACTTTTATCCTGATAGCCTTGTAATTGAAAGCCTAGTTTGCGTAGAAACGGGCAGACGAACAGATGGACGGGCAGACGAACAGATGGACGGGCAGACGGACATAGCTAGATCGACTCGTCTAGTGATGCAGATCAAGAATATATATACTTTATGGGGTAAGAATCTTCTCCTTCACTGCGTTGCAATCTTCTGACTGAAATCATTATACCCTCTTTAAGGGTCGGAAAACGATAGTATAAACAATAAAAACCTGACCGTTTTGCAACATACAACATTTTACGAGAAATTAGCTTACTCAAAATATTTTAAGAGTAATCTACGCACCCCAGTTAAAACACCTAATCTTGCAAGAAATTCAGGCGAAACCTGACTTGCCTTAAAATATGATAGACACTACACAGAGAAAAAAACGGAACAATACCAATTTGATATTGTCTCCTAAATTTTCACAAATCACCTTTTACATGTCAAATTGATACGAATTCATATTAAATGTGAAATTGTACAAAAGTGAAACATTTACATATGTTGTTTATTTTTTTTTGCAAATGGTAAGTATCTCATTTTCAATTGTAATTACTTGATGTTTGTCAAGTTCTAACATATTTATTTCTTGGACACTGTGACGTGCTTTTCGGTGGCTGACTACACAGACTGCACTACACAAAGTCAAATGGCTGGCCAAGATGCCGAACTGGGCAAGTTGGCGTCCACCACTTCGCTGAAAAACTTCTATAGAGGACAGAAGAAGGACTTCCTGGCATCCGAGTACAGCGTGATCGGTCATTTATAGCTAAGTCCTGGAATAATTCTTATAATTGATCCGAAATATATAAAAAATAGATATTTAGAGCGATCTTATGGGTTTTCAATATTTATTTGATTATAAGATGCAAAAAAGTAATAACAAAACTGAGTAATATTGATATTACAAACATATCAATCTGATATAAAAGCATATCAAATTGATATTAAAGCATATCAGTTTGAAATTAAAGCATATCAGTTAGATATTAAAAAATACCACAATTCGGTCACAACTTTGATATGTGCGCATTTCAATCCGGTATGAAAAATACCAAATTGACATGTTCGAAAAAATCAATTTCATATGTTCGATAATATGAATATGATATGGCAACATAAGGGATCAAAATTGATGTGCAAAAATATCCGATTGATAACCAGTTTTGGTATTTTATTTTCTCTGTGTAGGAACGACCTGAAATTCCAAGCGGACCTATATTACATCCATTTGACAGGATCTTGTATCTAGCATGTATAGAGGAGAACGCAGACATATACACAGTTAATAATAACTACAATATTACTTATACCAAAAACGAACAGAAAATTAAATAAATACAGAAATACATGTCCTACCTACCGGTAGCCTCGTCTTCCCGGGGAAAAAAGGGAGGAATAAAATAAGCAAACATAAAGTCTTTCAACAAATCATGAAGATTCCTTACCACTGTCAACCAGTTAACCAAACATCAGCAGACTTAAAGATACCTTTAAAATTATTCTTTCAGATTGACCATTGGAGAAGCCCAGCGTCTTGTAACTGGCGTTCTGACCTTCACAACCATAAAACGCGTTTTACACCTTAGTGAGTACGAGGACACAATGATTGCACGATAGAATAAGGAAAATACAAAAGTAGTAGGGAAACGCGGATTCTGGGACAATTAGCATATTAATGGCCCCCGCCCCCCCTCCCCACCTCATTAACGTATGCGGGTTCTGGGACAATTAGCATAATCAAATAAATTAACTGATTTTAATGGGCTTTGAAGTCATAAAAATGTCACGATCATGTCTATAAAGAGTAAAATTAATTGACCCCATCGCCCCCACATCCCCTTGTGACAATATTGATCATGTATCCTTCCCCTCATTATGTGCAATTAATAGTCAGGTGAGAAAAGTGCACGTGAGAAAGGTCGCACAACCATAGTATCCAAAGGTTGTTATCTTAGAGGAACATATCCGATCATGTTGGGGAAAGGTGTGATCACGTACCCTTTTGCCTCATTATCACAGGTGTTGCTGTGCACGTGTGAAAGGTCGCACACCCAAAGTATTCAAAGATGGTTATCTTAGAGGAACATGTCCGATCATGTTGGGGAATAATGTTTCCTATGATTATAAAACTAATTTAGAAATCAAAAGAACCCCAAAAAAATAAATCTCACAAGTTAATGATTCTCAGATGTGGAATATTTTCAAATACACATTTTTGTTTCCGCCCCAGAATGGTAAATTGTCTAAGGTTCTCTCCTTTCCACAAATCGGTCATAAACATGTCATAAAAGGGATTCAAGCAAGAGCTACCCGAACATGCGCACCTGTCAATTACCTGACCGCAATAAAAGGGACACATGCACAACCCAACAGGCGCACGCTCATTGACAAGATCATGGGCCTCACGCCAACGACCTCATACGACCTCATACGACGTTCCCATTATAGGGGTTGAAATCACGACCGCGCAACAACTCGCAAGTAGCGCAACCCGCACCTGTAATTTTAACTCGAAATAAAAAGTCAGAAGTTCATTTTGTAGCATAATAATACATTTATTCATTTATTTTGGTATTGCGAACATTTTTGTTATATATAGAAATTAATTTTCTGCTTTGATTCCGGCGATTTGCATAGAAGAAGCAGGCGCACGTTTCCGACGTCATTTCTGGATTACAAAATGTAAAGTGTTCACCATAATTCGTAGTTTTGAGGTCATGTCCACCTCGATTCATGAACATAGTTTTTGTGTTTAGAAGATATTGAAAATGCTGACCAGTTATCTCTGCTTTAAATTGTTCAATAAATTGGTCAATTTCCTCATGAAATTTCATTTTGTTAATTCTATTTTCTTGTAGGTCTTTACACATCTAGTCTCAACTTTAAAATGATGTATAACAATTATTTTATTGTTTTGGAGCTACTTTTAAAAAATGTCAAAATAATGTATGCATTGTTTAGAGCACAAACCCCGCCCTTAAGGTGTGTTTCACAATAGGGAAACCGGTTTCCTTTAAACCTGTTTAATGACGGACAGCCCATTTCCTCGATATTAATGAGCTGACGACTCCCAAAAAACTTCTGTAGAAATCGTTTCTTTTCCACACCTTTACAAATAATTTGTTTTCCGCTTGTAATTGTCCTTAGATACTTTCGAGTTTGTGGAAAACTGTTCTCTCCATCGTTCCAAAAAATTTTGTGATGTGTATTGGTTAACCAAATTGCAGTCTTTCGAGATTTTGTATTTAGCAAAGTAAAATCATATGGTGGTTCTATTAAAATACTATTATTCAAGTTTGGATCTTTTTCGAATACAATTCCAATTTCCTTTAAAATAAAATTATAATTATTATCAAAGAAACCTTGAACATCAATCGAAACAGTATCATTCAACATTTTTCTAATGTTAAACAACTCGTTGTACTAGTCCGTTTAATGGGTTATATTCAACTAAACGGTCATGTATGAGGAGACAGTAAGCTTGGGTATTTTCATGACTTGGTGTCTTCAGTTCTATTGAAATTCTCACATCAATAGGACCAGTTTTCACTGATTCGTTTTGATATGAAAGATCAACCACAATAATAGGGGCTTTAATTTAAATTCATTTGGGGTCAAAAATGGTTGTGATTCACGATTATAGTAACTAGACTGAAATCTTGTATACATTTCATATAGGTGAGCATACTGATTCTTACTAAAATCAACATTCAGATTATCATATGGATATGACTCTGAATTCAAGTGAACTTTCAAGTTTGATAAGTTATTTGTGATAAGTTCTCCATTTAGTGTAAATCCAATTATAGCAAATCTTGGTTTTTCGCGGTTAGCCGACAATTTCACATTCCAGCTGTGTTGACTTCCATACCCCAATTCTAGGTTAACATATGAATCCCAACTCCGGAATGCGATTGGTAGGTTTACACCACTTTTAATAATATCGTACATCTTAATTTTTGCAAAATCGCTCGGAGTTACATGGGGTATTTTCCAGGTTATATTCGTCATTTCCAACTTAAAAGTTTGTTCACTTCTGGTTTGTTCAAACACATCACCAAGATTCTTAGTTAGCATCAACACTAGTTCGTGTTTACAATTTAACAAAACTTTTTTATAATCCTCAGCAAATCCGAATAAATTTTTTAATGGTACAGAAAAGTCAAAGTGGGGTCCCGTAGATATTTCGTCCCCACTGCTCCATCCGGAATTTAATAGATTTTGACTTTGAAGATTATCCAGAGACATATAATTTTTTAGGGTGTTTTATCAATCTCACATCCATTTATTTCGTACTTAATTTCATCCAAAAAGTAAGCCATACAATTATTTTTAAAAAGAGTGGTAACATTTTCAGTTGTAGGTCCATTCGGTGAATCTTTTCTAATAATTCCTTGAAAATTAAGGTAACTTTCGTGAGGAAGCACGTACAAGTCTTGATTTTGAATAGTAATTCGAATTTCATCGTTTGGCTTAAATGTTTGATTATACGATGAATAAGTATGAAACTCTTTCTTCGAAATACTCTCATCTGAGTAAACCTTTTCTCGAACATTTAAAATTTCGTTCATTGTTTTCCTTTCCACCTTTTATTTTATACTCGAAGCTTCAAGCCTAACGACTTTAAAAATAGTTTATTTTTCAAAGTAAGTGAGCTTCTTTTTACTGTCGATCCTCTTTCTATAGCTTTACAATCAGTAATGCTTGGCTGAGGACTTAAGCTACGTCTTTTATTTTAAATAATCATTCTATTAACCGAATGTGCATGCGACTCGAAACGTTTTCACCACGTAAATTCACCAAATCACCGTTTTGATCAACTATGCGTATAGGTAGTGTGCTTATTTCGTCACAGTTGATTGGTAAATAAATTAGGTTATGTGGTGTCACTGTCATTTTATACCCAGGCGGAACATTAATGCCAAACTCATGTAATGTATGATTCGGTGTATTATCTACATATGAACCGCTGATTATATTACATTCCAAACGAATTGTATTAATTTTTAATATGTTCACGGTCTGATCTGATCAATAGGTTTTTGTAGGATGTGGTTCTAGTACTTTTTGATGGAAACCAAACAGTTGTCCAACCGATCTTTCCTTATTAAAGTAAACTGACTCTCGCATGGTAGTTATTTCAACTTGAAGTGTATTATTATTACTTTGAATTTTAAATGTATTTTCCAGGTTATAGTCTTTTAGTTTATTGTAAATGAATTCGGTGATATCATTCAATTCATATGATCCAGTTGGAATTGTAATAACCTTGTCACCGATGTGGAAGAGGTTATTTTTTTCATCAATATTTGGAATCGAATTATACTTATTAAAATCGATAAGAGCGCACTCATATCGACCATTCAATTCGATAGGTGGAAAAAAGTTTGTATTTATAATGGAACTATTTCCATTCAAGGATAATGCAAGTGATCTAGACATATTAAAATCTCTTGATAAACTGTGGGATTGTAAGTATCTAACCAAGCTTTATATTGAAATTACTCCTTAAATCATAATAAATTGATCAAATCCTTTTCTGTATCTTCCGTTATCCATTTCGTTATCCTTGCTAATTAATAGGAATCCGTGCTTGTCCTCCCAACATTTTTGACAAATTTTCACAAATGTTTCATAATTCATATCAGTGTTAATATGGTCCCGATATATATGCCGCATATTTAAATCATCTTGCTTAAACATTATAATAAAGTTGGCATTGTCACGAATCAGATGTTTAGGTATATGACTATACGTTTGACATAAATAAAAAGAGTCGATATTTTTATGTCGACCCATACAAAAATAAGATCTTATGTTATCTTGTTTTTCACAAGCTACGTCATCGAATATCATAATGGAATTGTTTTTAGCTTCACTGGGGTCTAGTACACCCTCATTATGGGAGAATGTATGATATCCCATTCCTTTAATCGGTTTGATTAATTTCTCCAAGTACTCATATTTAGGTTGATATAAACTTTTTGAATGTGAACGAGGTAATAAAAAAACATCTATTCATGGAAATCATATGGACACCTGCGTGTGGAGCAATGATGCAGACACTGAGGGAGTTGATACTTGTGTATGCCATCGAATTTCGGATTACAAAAAGGAAGCACTCAACATTATGAATAAATACTATAATCTAGAAAAAAGAATGAAAATGATTAAATAACATAATAAAACATGTTCGCAGTACCAAAATAAACTTCTGACTTTTTATTTCGAGTTAAAATTACAGGTACGGAGAATGGAAAATATTTCCTTGACTGAGATATGTCGGCTACTTGCGAGTTGTTGCGCGGTCGTGATTTCAACCCGTATTATGGGAACGTCGTATGAGCTCGTATGAGGTCGTTGGCGTGAGGCCCATGATCTTGTCAATGAACGTGCGCCTTCTGGGTTGTGCATGTGTCCCTTTTATTGCGGTCAGGTAATTGACAGGTGCGCATGTTCGGGTAGCTCTAGCTTGAATCCCTTTTATGACATGTTTATGACCCATTTGTGGAAAGGAGAGAATCTTAGACAATTTACCAGTTAAACGTTCTGGGGCGGAAACAAAAATGTGTATTTGAAAATATTCCACATCTGAGAATCATTAACTTGTGAGATTTATGCCAATAATATGCTAATTGTCCCAGAACCCGTCTTTCCCTACTACTGAAGACTGATACTGTTTTTGGTAAAATAAAAAGGCACATGAAAACTCATTACTCAATTAGAGAATATCAAACGACTAGTTTTATCAAGCATTTTGATGGAAAAATCAAAGTATTGAATTAATATATATATTTTTTTATTATCCAAATAAAAGAAATTTTCGTTTATTTATTTATTGTGTTTTTTTTGGTCAAGGGATAATATTCCATGAATTTTTTCCATTACCTTAACCTTTGTGCCTGCGTCGAGGCATTTTAGTAATATTTTCGCCACCACCTGTGTTATTGTAGGTAACCAACTTGACTCTGGGGTTAAGTTACGGTTAGCAATGGGTGGTTTGCTTAATGGGATTTAAATTATCGGTGACAAATTTATAAGTGAAAGTCACTGACATTTTGGACAAAGGATACAATTGGTCATTTAGGTGTGGGTATACACATATGTTATGGTGATAGAAAACTGGATAATCACAGTGTTTTTGTTTTTACTGTATTACGCCGGAGCGATTTCAATTACTTTCCCAATTATAGTTAGTTTTAAATCCAACTAAGTAGCCAAAGTACAACGAACAATATGTAATCAAACTAATAGACTTAATATCATTAACCTTAAAAGCTGAAGGCCTTGTTGCCAGCGCTTTACCAACTAAGTTAGTCTAGTTTTGTAAACTTCTCTATCTGTAATAATAATAATTATAATAATTCATAAAACTTAATTTATTTACCATTCCCAACATCCAGAGCGTCGAGATATCACCGCCAGGAGTTAAAACAGTAATATATCCTTATGAGCCGGGTTAATCAAGAATAAATATTTTTATAACTTCTAAAAAAACTATGTTAAAAAAAATATAGAGACTTATCTGCTTTTAAATTATTTAATCTAATTTAGTCTGAACACTAGAAATTGCACCTACACATATATATCCTATGTCTTTGTCGGCGTTATGCACCCGTTAACAAATATTTTCAATAAAATTAGTTAATGTGAGACGAAATATAATAATGTCTTGGTAGAAACCCATTAAAAGGGGTACTGGTAAAATGGAAGAACAATGACGTAACTTTCGACTGACGACAATGGCACTAGGGGATCATATGGCACCGCTCGCGTCGATCTATTTGGCATGTGTAGGGTAGGGCATTTGACCGAAACACAGCCGGATAGTGTTACAATCAAGCGACAGCTAAGCTTGTGGGGTAGTGTGGACAGAAGACCTTCTCAGGACAAGGTCACTAATATGCCGACGTCACAAAATATCCTATATAATACTCAATAAACGAGTAATTGTTCCTTACATTTGGGGGATCGATCTGGTCAACTCGTTGGGCACTATGATCATAAGCTCTCCCCTAGAATGATTCCATAAAGTTGGGAAATTATGGCGTCACAACGTCGTCGGAAAACGGGGAGTTCGAAGGTATGAGTGCAGAAGATAACTATTGTAGAAGAAGGAAAGAACATTCTGCAGACAGATGAAGAACATAGAAATAAAAATCAATCAAAAATAAGTACCGAAAGTCTCGAGCATAAATAAGTGACGATGAAATCGCTAAAAAAGATCGAAATGGACGTACAATGTCGTCTAAAAACTTCGTCGATAAGTATTTGCTTATAATGAATCGATGGATCGATTTGAACAATTTTTAACATGTACATCGATGGATATTGATAATCAAAACAATATCTCGTTTATGGGCGTTTGAATGAGCGTAGCACGCTGCTGAAATAAAATTGTGGTGCGCAAGAATCTCAATAATCTACATGCCAAGTCCCATTATTTTATCTCTTATAGTTTTCGAAATCTTATACGGACCGACGGACAGAAGGAATTGGCTAGATCAAGAACAAATATACTTTATAGAGTCAAAATATATTTTTATTCCAAATAGAGAAAAAAGGGAATATTAGATTTGCCGGAAAGTATAAACCAGGTAGAAGTAAGAGTTTCTCATTTACTGTACGAGTAATGGGTATGAAAATATAGAATCACAGCGCTCGATAGACAGATAGTCCCTCATTGCGTACATTTTTGATGGTTTGCATATACAGAGTGAATTCAAGTTTAGCTTATACAGCTGATATACATTTCAAGAGCTAAAGGAGAAGTTTATGATATATTCCAACGCAAGTGCCGGTCGAATATCCAGCTCAAGCAGTACAGTGGTGTCAAGAAAAGCAAGTCCACTGCAGCTAATCGCACCATTTTTTGCTTTAATTGATGATCGTCGGACCACCTAAAGATTAACTGCAAGACGGATTCCAAATGCATCTAGTGTTACGGAATTGGACATATTTTCTAGGATACTCCAAAGGATAATTTTTTAAAGTTTCACGATGTGGAGCTCAAAAATGGTATGCCGGATTTCGAGGCCTAGGTAACGTTTAAGTAAACGAAACCGTCGATGGACTGAAAGTTGAGCACAAATATTTCGTAGTTACCGCTAACAATATTGAAAACAATGCTCTGCTCGGCTTTGACTTCACATCTAAGTTTCGGGACACGTTGAAACAGAATGGATTCACATTAACTAGGGTGTCAGCGCGGCCGGGCAGCGCTGGAGGAGAGGTGCTAAGAACTTGCTGTTTAACATTGTTAAAGATAACATTAAAGTCTTAAGTGTCTTGTACAATTAAAGATCGTACCTTATGAGTTAAAGGTTAATATTAAAATTAGTATTCACCTGCAGAAGCAGACGCCGATAGACAACAAGTGGACAAGTGGCTGGAGGTAGTAATAGGGATGTCCACCTCAAACTTTGCAAATCGAGTGGTTTACCCAAAAAAGATGGATTCGTCAGCTAAACAAGACAGGAAAGGTCTGATGTTTTAGAAATGCTGCAAACAGCTAAAGTGTATACAGTAATGGAGCTGGAAAATGTATTCTGGCATTTACCAATTGAAGAGTTTAGTCATCACTATTCTGCCTTCATTACAAAGGCGGGCTTGTTCTACCAATTCTACAAAGCTACATTTGGACTTGCAACTCACTCGCGTTGTTTAATTCCTTTTGCCAACAGTGTCTTTCAACACGTCATTCAAGAAGACGTCATGCATATCGTTGTTAGTGATATTATCATCTTTGCATAAATGGAAGAAGAATGCATAATGAAGTTGGAAAAATCACTGCAGATGGCCGCAAAATATGAGCTACGTAATAAATGGAAAAAGTTTCATTTCTTCGAGAAAGATAAGCACAAGCCGTGCGGAAGTTTGCTCATCCTAGGAATGTCAAAGATTTCCAATAGTTTCTTGGACCAGCAAGATTTTTTCGCAAATCGTTTCGTGCTTATGCATTAATAGCAATCCCGTGGACAAATCTTTTGAGGAAGAATATCGTATTTAAGTTCGAAGCAGAAGACCCAGTCTGTTGATGGAGAAAATAAATTTTGAATTTAACCGCCCTGATTTGAATGCGTTACACTTGAGTCACCCTGTACGCCAATTTCATCTTATTTTTCTGTTGCCCAACACCTTTTTCTATTATTTCGACATTGTCGCTTATTCGTTGATGTGAGCAGAAATACAATTTAATAAACGCAACGCATCGCAACGCAGCCTGTGAAGAACAATTTCTAATAAATTATATAGTCGCTGATCGCAAACTAAGGCGTCATATTAATATATAACTACATATATATGTTCATTAAACTTAATTTATTTACCATTCCCAACATCAAGAGCGTCGAGATATCACCGCCAAGAGTTTAAACAGTAAGTTTAATTAAATATCCTTATGAGCCGGGTCAATCAAGAATAAATATTTTTATAACTTCTTAAAAAACTATGTAAAAAAATATAGAGACTTATCTGCTTTTAAATTTTTAATCTTTTTTTAGACTGAACACTAGATATTGCACCTACACATATATATCTGTTTGTGCCTAACCGAAGTTTACACTTCCGGGTCACACCGTGGGACAAGGGGGTAATGAGCACTTGTCGCTGGCACTGGGACGCTTTGCTGGCAGGACGATCGCGTCGCGGCAATGGTAACGATGGTTACTGCGATGCCGGACCACAGGCGATGCTGGAGCTGCGCTGAGGGTGAGCTAACGTGGTTAGCTGCTAGTTGAGATAGTGTATTACGAGCCCTATTCCCAGATGTGGGAAGTAGAACCGCGGAGTTAAGAGGTGTGTTGATAACTGATTTATTCTTCATTTGATACCTGCTTATATACTACTTAAAACACGGAAGCTTAGTGTAATGATTAGTGAAATAAGCTATAATCTAAAGTAGGTCAGGGAATTATGATTATGGTGCAGTTGGCTCGGCTAAAACTGCAACATGTGCTGACTGCATTGGCGCGTCAGTGTGCCGTTGAGTCGGTGATAAGGTGAGTTAGTGAGACATATAATATGCTGATCAGCAATTCTCATATGCAGTGGGTGCTACTGAGCGCCTGGTACTGACACTGCAACATATGCTGACTGCATTGGCGGGTCAGTGCGCCGTTGAGTCGGTGAGACGCTGAGTTAGTGAGACATATAATAGCTGATAAGCACTTCTCATCTGCAGTGAGTGCTACTGAGCGCCTGGTACTGTTCCCAACTTGGTTTTCTGCTTGATTCGTTGGGTGTGGTCATGTTGAGAACCTTTGCGTACGAACATTCTCCCCCCCATTGAGGGGTACCCTCAATTAAGGCGTGATGTCGGTTAGCCCTTGGCCGATTTGTATAGAAAGCACCTAACAAATCTTTGACTGAGGAGGATCTTTCCTTCAACTGCGGCGGTTCATGGTTGTGATTCAGGTCCTTCACATCTTCTTTATGCTGCTAAACACTCCCCTTTGCGATAAAATTTACATAACCGTGGGGACTGAAATTGTGCCCTCGTAGAACTTGATCATTTGGCACGTCTATGGTATGATGACCTTCTGCAACAAAACTAAGATATTTCTTGGATAAGCTCAGAACTGTTAAACAAAAGTCAAACTTCTTGTAGCTTTTAAATTGATGAAAAGTCGGTTCTATATTAATTGGTTTTTCTCTTGCAGTAAGGTTTGTGCAGGTAGGTTAGTGGGTGAGTTTCACAAGATCGGGGTGCTATATATATGTCCGACGTAATCTTCCTTCTGGGGGGGGACTCTGCGTACCTCGGGTGACCGCCTCGAGTCCACGGCTGCTCGTCGTCTTCTTGCGGTGCGTGATACCGTGGCCCCTGCGAACGGCGACCCCACGAGTAATCTCGAGGCTCGTCGCGTTCGTCGCTGTCGCTCGCGTTGCTGAGATCATCCTCGACGGTATACGTCGTCGAAAGTCGAGCGGGTCGTCGTGTCTGGCCGGGTTTAGGGCTCCACATGCCCGCAAGCCGAGGTCCACCCGTAGCCCCAGACTCCTGGTCGTCGGAAGACTCGGCGCCGTCGGGTACGTCTTCTTCACCTTGGCTATCGTTGATTAACTGGTCCTCTGCGACCTCTCCCTCTTCGTCTTCCGATGCCTCCGAGTTCCCTCTGCTGTACCCTTCCGCGACCCACTCGTCGCGATTCGAAAGGTCGTGATGAAAAACCTCGGTATCGTCCGAACTATCCGACAACTCGATGACTTCATCCATCTGAAAGCGGAGACTAAACTTATACAAGATACAAGACCCTTATTGCTCAAGCTCCCTACCTATCGGTGCAGTGAAACCTCGACTTAGAGTACTTAGATAATAACATTGTGTGTTAGTATAATTCAACTTAGAAATTACCATGCGAACCTCTACCGTGCTTAACCCTTCGTGTCGCCTCCCAAGGCAGCCCCGTCGTCTTCTTCCGTGGCTGCATTCCCAAAGTCCTCAGAGTAATAGGGTTTCAGCTGGCTGATGTTGGCAGAGCGCGAACGTCTTTCCCCTGGGCGTCGCAACAGGACCAGGTTAGGGGATATGAACCTCGTTACGGTGTAGGGACCGTCATACTTGGGGGCCAATTTGGCGGCAGAACCTTCGGCCGCCTTCGAGAGAGGATGTTGGCGTAGCCACACCTTGTCACCGAGCTTCGGTCTCCACTCAAGGCGTCGAAGGTTGTAATGGCGTGCTTGCTCTTGGGAAGCACGTTGGAGGTTGGATCTGACAATATCGAAGATTCCTCTGAGTTGGAGCCCTTTTTCTGCGGGGTCCTTAGATATCACCGCTGATCCAGGGGTGACCAGGGGAGTCTGGGCTCACGTCCTTGTGTCAGGAAGGCGGGACTATATCCCGTAGAGTCCGATACACTTGCGTTGATGGCGAGCGCTATTTCCGGTAATAGCCCGTCCCAAGAACTTTGGTCTCCCTCGGTGAGTTAGGCTATCATAGTCTTGACCGTCCAATTCGTCCTCTCGGTAGGGTTCTCCTGTGGACAGTATGGAGCAGTATATTGGATCTCTACCCCTATCGTGTGAAAGTACTCTTTCAAGATGCGGCTGGTAAATTGAGTACCGTTATTGCAGACGAACTTCCGAGGGATGCCGACTCGGCCCAGTATCCGTTCCCGGAATGCCTTCTGAACTTGGGCGGCGGTAGCTTTCCGTAACGGGATCAACTCCACCCATTTAGAAAAGACGTCATGAAATACAAGGAGCATGGTGTTTCCGTGTTTCGACCGGGTCAGTGGGCCGACAAAGTCTGCGCATAAAACGTCAAACGGTTCGCTCGTTATGCTGGCTAACATTTTGCCTGCCGCATTCGTCTGGGCGGTTTTGAACTTCTGGCACGACTCGCAGCGCTGGATGTAGCGCTTCGCGTCCCTAAACATGCTTGGCCAGAAATACCTCTGAGATAGTCGAGAAACGGTTTTTCGGACGCCCAGATGTCCAGCCGTGGGCGCGTCGTGGCATTCTTGGAGGACTTGGACTCTATTTGAACTAGGGACACACAGTTTCCACGGGAAGTAGTCCTCGTCATCAGCTCTGTCCCAAATTCCGGTATAGTTGTCCATTTTCCATCATGTAGTCTGAGAACTTCTCGGGGTATTCTTTTATCTTAACTCGCATTTACAGGGTGTGTCCACTTCGGTCATCTGTTGAAGGACTCCGCAGGGTTGTCGGGATAAAACGTCCGCCACCACGTTCAATTTGCCTCGACGGTACCGCACGTCAAACTGGAACTGTTGCAACTCCAGCGCCCATCTTGCTACCCGACCGGAGGGACTTTCGATGGAGTTCAACCATTTGAGGGCTAGGTGGTCGGTAACCACCTCGAACCGATACCCTTCCAAGTAGCACCTCATTTTTCTGATAGCCCATATGATGGCCAGACACTCTTTCTCCGTCGTCGTGTAATTGCCCTCCGTGGCTGTGAGTCGACGGCTGGCGTACGCGATGACTCTCTCCTGGCCCTCGATATCTTGCGACAAGACCGCTCCACGTCGCTAGCGTCAGTTTGCAACACAAACGTCTTGTCGAAGTCGGGACACCCCAACACGGGGGCGGTGGTTAACCTTCTTTTTACCTCTTCTAGCGCGTTCTGTTGCTCGGGACCTCATGCCCACTTCCGGCCTTTCTTCAACAGGGTAGTCATTGGATGTACCACGGTTGCGAAGTTAGGGACGAACCGGCGATACCAAGAGGCCATGCCTAGCCACTGTCGGAGCTCCTTGAGGCATGTAGGGGACTTAAGGTTGGTAATGGCCGTCACTTTCTCCGGGTCAGTCTGGACTCCTTCGGCGCTAATCACGTGGCCTAAATAAACTAACCTCCGCTTGAAGAACGCGCATTTCTTCGAGCTCACCTTCAGGTTCGCCCTCCGTAGCCTACGGAAGACTTCGCCCAGATTGGCCAAATGTTGTTCCTCCGTGGCGCCTATAACGATGATATCGTCCAAATAGGCGAAGGCGAACGGCTCCATGTCCGCATCAATCACGCTATCCAAGGCGCGCTGGAAGGTTGCGCTGGCCGAATGCAACCCGAAGGGCATGACCTTCCACTGGTATAGGTGAAGGCCGTGAACTGACGGCTATCCTTGGCCATGGGTATTTGCCAATAACCGTGCTTTAAGTCCAACGTCGAAATGTATCGGGCTTGACGTAGTTTTTCCAAGATGTGGTTGATCCTGGGCACGGGGTACGCGTCGGGCACTGAGTGAGCGTTCAATTGCCTATAATCAACGCACATGCGCCATTCACCCGTCTTCTTTTTGACCAACACTGTGGGTGCGCTATGCGGGCTCCGCGAAGGTTCGATGGCATCTTCTCGGAGTAGTTCATCCACTTGGGCGTGAATCACGCTCTGCATTGCCGGATTCCTTGGGTAGTACCTTTGTTTTAAGGGTTTATCGTCTCGCATTATAATCCGATGCTCCGCCACGTGTGATACCCCTCGAAGCCCCTTAAGGAGCGTCAACTCTCGTATGATGAATTCCCGCTAGTCGGGTCTTAGGTCATCCTCTTCCGTCATTGATTCTCCATCCTCTGCTTCTTCGATTTCGTCCGGCCGAAAGTCCTCCAAGACTCTTCCCGGTTCGTCGTACCTCCTGATCTCGTCTCCTCCGTGGGGGTTCTTTCGTTCTCCTGATGGGGTCATCTGGCGCATGATCCGGTTGTGCGCGGGGACCTCACTCCGCTCTGCATACATAGTGTCCTTGTCGTCGGGCTCGTATCCTCTGAGGACATCCGATCGACTTTACTCGGCCGCAGTCGGGGGTCTTCCGCCGACGTGCTCAATTTTACCTTTAAGGTGGCTTCTCCGCACTGTATTTGTGTTCCCATCGCCGCCAAGAAGTCCATGCCTAATATCACGCGATCCAACATGGTTGGCATCACCAAGAATGGCATCCACACTCGCGTGCCAGCTAATTCCACGCGAGTGCGCCATAGCTTCTTCACTGCCAGGCTTGACCGATCAGCTAACGCTATCGTAGTGATGATCTCTTGCATCTCCTCCGGTCTCGCTACCATACGTACCCTTCGCTAGCAAAGCTCCTCGACGCTCCCGTATCCACCGTGGCGTCTTCCCATCGACCTCCGATCCGCACGGTAGCAGTGATCAGACCGTTGCTTATCCTTAGTGGTGGGTTCCTTGATGTCGGGCTGCGACTTCGCTCGTCTCCGCTGCGCCCGCATCTCGGCGGAGACGTCGTTCGTTTCCCGGGGTATCTCGGCGACAACAATCGACAGTCTAAAGTGGCCAACTTCTCCGCACCTGCTACAAGCTCGCTGTACGTCGATGTTTGATCATTTGATGAGTTGCATTCTCTCCTTGAATGGGTACCTCTGGGCTTCGAAAGGCGTTCGGCGTCCGACGAGGGTTGGTCCTGTCCCGGTCTGTAGTCCCCATCCTATGAGTGCCTGCGCGACTCGACGTCAGCTGTCTCACCCTTTCGTATTCCGTCGCCATGCGGGTTAATTGTTCCAGCGTCTCGAACTCGTGCCGTCTTATATACAGACGGTATTCTGGTGCCATATTTTCATAGATCCGATAAAGTTCTTCCTCCTTTTGGTATCCGGCTTGCTGCATCTTGGTCCTTACTCCTTGAATGTCTCATCCATTCCCTGGATATGGGCTCGGATCTCGTCCTCTAGTCGCTCGAAGTAACGGGGGGGCAAGAAGAAACCTAAGAACTCGGCCCGAAACTCCGCCCACGTAGCTGTCTGTAAGTGGCTCGTGCGGAACCATCGTGCCGCTCTACCTTCGAAAATCTCTGACATAGCGCAGGGTACCTCCTCCTGATTAATTCCATACGTTGCTATTTTCTCCTCCAGCTCGGCGATCAAGGTCAGAGGGTCTGACGCTCCGTCGAATCGTAGATTCCATTTGTGCATTCGCTCGGCTAGCAAATGTCGGGGCAGAGTGATGGTGAATGGAGCTTCCGAATCGGGCGGTTTCGGCCCGCCGCGGTTTCCGAGGGACGGGACGATGAAATCTCGTGACGTGTCGGGATGGACTCCTCGATGGCTTGTCAGTCTTCCGGGAGAGGTGTTGCCGGCGAAATGCGGGACCTGACTCTGGCTAACTTGGGTCGTCTTGGCTCCCGACATAAACCCTTTGTCGTCTCCTAGCCTGTTCGGAGATGCAGCTCTCGAGCTATACTGCTCCTGTAGTTGAGCGAGTCGTTTCCACGCCGACTTCGGAAACGATCCTGTGCTCACAAGTGTGGCGAATGCCTTCTGCGTTTCTGCTACAAAACCCAATATGTACATCAATACCGCTCGCCTTTTCTTTTTGTATTCTCCACTCAATTTTATTTGTCGTGTTTAATCGTTCCTGGGCTTCACTGCGCCGATTACACTGATTCACTAACCTTACTTCCTACCGACCGGCCTTACTTTTTCTCCGCGTGTTTTCTTGCCTTTTCTTTTCCGCGTGCGCAACCGTTCACCTTCCGATACCCGAGACGAGAGAGCCCGGAAACCCCAGTGTGCCCATTTCATCCTTCTTCCTTTTGCCTTGCCAGATCGGTTTGGTATTTTCTCTATTTTCTAGTATTTTTCCCTATGGTTGCCACCTCGGGCGGAGGGTGCGGAACCAAACTTGACCTATATTGGTTTTGCACCCCAAAAATCCATATGTTCGCTTTCCACTTAATAAATCATAATCCTTCATTTCATATCACTTACGTACTAATAATAACAATGGCAAACTTAGTCAACTATTACTTATGTCTATATATTGTGACGGTCTAGCCGTCGGGCAGGAGCGTCACATCGTTAAATGAATCCCTTCTTCATCGAGTGAAATCTCTTTTGCAGTTTGCTTTCTTCTACATCAAATTGATTATTATTCATCGGATTTTTATCTTTCGTTGGCTCATAAGCAGCGTTCGGTTCTGCAAAATCACCTCTGTCTTCTACCGGAATAGGGTTGAATTCCGTATCAGTTGAGGTTTCTTTATCGAGAAAACCTGTGATTATGTGCCCAAGCCTTGTGCCTTGGGCCAACGGTCTATTAGGTCCTAGTTCAAGAAGTTCACCGGTTATTACACGAGAAAGTACTTCGACCCCTAAAGTTAGGTCAATGGGTCCTGGTTGCCGAAAGTCAGGATCTGCTAACGGCAGTCCCTCGGGAATATTAAGATCGGTTGTAATCGGTACTGACGGTTGGTCTGTAATGACTGTGGGCATAATAATTACCTCTAATAGTTTTTCAAACCCTGATGTACATGATGAGAGCTTTAGTTTTGATCTGGTTGCTGTTGATATTTTTCCTCCGATTCCAGATATTTCAATCGGTGACATTTCCTTAAGAGATAGTAGATCTGCCATTTTCCTTGAGATAAGATTCACCTGTGATCCACCATCTATTACAGCGCGACATGTTTGTAGGTGACCCGTTGGCCCTTGTAATGATACCTTGGCGGTCGCGAGCAGAGTATATCCTCTAAGGTTGTCGTAGCCTTCAATGGTTACTGCGCCGGCCACTGGATTGCTAGTCGGTCCTTGGTGTAACAGTGAATGATGCCGTTGCTGGCAGACTCGACAAGTGGTCGGTGATCCACAGTTTTCAACCTTATGAGCTGTAGACAAACAATTTGTGCATGCTCCTACTCGAATAGTGGCTTGGCGGCGCGTTTTGTGGTCCATTTCCTGGAAACGGCTACATGCTCTAAAATGATGTGGTCTTAGGTGACAAATCGTACAGCTCTCTTCGTTGTGAACTGACTGATGGCGGAATGTTTCTTTAGGTTGAGCGCTTATCGTCTCCAGCATGCAAGCGCGCCGCTCAATAAACGTCAGTACACTCCCTAACGTTGGGATTTCCGTTGGTGCATCCGCTGAATTCTCCAGAGCAGCTAGAGACTGCTGGTCTAGTTTTCTTCTGATAATAAAACACAGGATTGGATCCCAGGATTTTGTGGTGACATCGAGGTTTTGGAGAGTACTCATTGAGTTTTTGATAGCGTCATGTATGGCCCTTAGTTGGCGCGAGGAGCCGTCTATAGGCCTATGGTCAATAATTTTTGCTATGGCGGCGAATACTAGTATTTTGCCGTTCTGGTAACTGGCCTTCAACCGCAACCAGGTGTCGTCAAAGCCACCCTGTGAGAAGGCTGTGTCTTTCAAGACGTTCCTCGCTTCACCACGAAGCGAACTCTGTAGAATATGTAGTTTTTGACTGGCCGAATATGGTTTGTTATGTTCCAATTCCACAAAGAGTTTATGGAACCGTGGCCAGTTTAGATACTCGCCGTTGAGCTCCGGAATGCTAATTGGCGGAAGTGCCAAGTTTAGCCCCGTGGGCGCGTCGTTTTCTCGTAACAGGTTCATTTCGTATTCCTCGTATAATGTGTGGAATTGGGCTAGCTCTGCTTCTGTCAGAGCTGCGGCCCCAGGTGTGCTATCCAGGTCGTCGTGGGCTTGCCTCAGTAACGCCCAATGGAGATCCAGGTGCCTTTGTAGGGCTGGGGTGACATTTGGAGCGTTCGAGGCTAATGTTAATGATGACTCCAATTCGTTGCATCTTCTCTGCAACTGTCGGATCACCGTGCCAATTGCGGAATCTCCTTTGACTTGATCTCTTGTTGTGAGCTTGATGTTGGCCGAAGTTCGTCTGGGGGCCTTCGGAAGGCCGCTTCCAGTCGGCATGTTGTCCAGAAAGATATTCTGATATTTTTCGACCAGCTCTTTAAGTGCTACTAGTCGTGAAGAGTACTCACTTCCAGTGGGTAGTGCCGCTTGCTGGACTTCTTCATCTAGGTCGCAAAACTGCTGCCAGAGATCGTTTAACTGATTTAGCTTACCGGAATAATAGCCGTCTCGATGGCGTCGGTCGGCAGAATCCTTGCTATAGTTCTTAATGAGCTGTTGGATTTTCCCTTGCAGCTCGTTTTGGGTGTCTAGTAATTGATTGTGTAAATCGATTCTTGTGTGACTTGTTTCCTCTATGAATGAAGTAGACATATTGTGTGTCTTGGAAACAAAGAATCCTGTGAAGCCGGATAAAGCTGTGTGTCCTGTGAAGCTGGATGATGCTGAGTATCCTGTGGAGCTGGATAAAGCTGTGTGTCCTGTGAAGCTGGATGAAGCTGAGTATCCTGTGAAGCTGGATGAAGCTCACTTTCCTGTGACACTGGAAGACGAAGTGTATCCTGTGAAGCTGGATTAAGCTAAGTTCCTGTGACGCTGGAAGACGAAGCGTATCCTGTGAAGCTGGATTAAGCCTTAGTTCCTGTGAGCAGTGAGTTCCTGTGTTAGCTGCTAGTTGAGATAGTGTATTACGAGCCCTATTCCCAGATGTAGGAAGTAGAACCTCGGAGTTAAGAGGTGTGTTGATAACTGATTTATTCTTCATTTGATACCTGCTTATATACTACTTAAAACACGGAAGCTTAGTGTAATGATTAGTGAAATAAGCTATAATCTAAAGTAGGTCAGGGAATTATGATTATGGTGCAGTTGGCTCGGCTAAAACTGCAACATGTGCTGACTGCATTGGCGCGTCAGTGTGCCGTTGAGTCGGTGAGAAAGTGAGTTAGTGAGACATATAATATTCTGATCAGCAATTCTCATATACAGTGGATGCTACTGAGCGCCTGGTACTGACACTGCAACATATGCTGACTGCATTGGCGGGTCAGTGCGCCGTTGAGTCGGTGAGACGGTGAGTTAGTGAGACATATAATATAATATAATAATATAATAATATATAAGCACTTCTCATTTGCAGTGAGTGCTACTGAGCGCCTGGTACTGTTCCCAACTTAGTTTTCTGCTTGATTTGTTGGGTGTGGTCATGTTGAGTACCTTTGCGTACTATGTCCTATGTCTTCGTCGGCGTTATGCACCCGTACACGAATATTTTCAATAAAATAAGCTAATGTGAGACGAAATATTATAATGTCTTGGTAGAAACCCATTAAAAGGGGTACTGGTAAAATGGAAAAAGGGTTCAAGAACAATGACGTAACTTTCGACTGACGACAATGGCACTAGGGGATCATATGGCACCGCCCGCGTCGATCTATTTGGCACACGAAGTGTGTAGGGTAGGGCATTTGACCGAAACACAGCCGGATCGTGTTACGATCAAGCGACAGCTAAGCTTGTGGGGTAGTGTGGACAGAAGACTTTCTCAGGACTGGAGCACTAATATGCCGACGTCACAAAATATCCTATATAATACTCAATAAACGAGTAATTGTTACTTACATTTGGGGGATCGATCTGGTCAACTCGTTGGGCACTATGATCATAAGCTCTCGCCTTGAATGATTCCATAAAGTTGGGAAATTAAGGCGTCACAACGTCGTTAGAAAACGGGGAGTTCGAAGGTATGAGTAAAGAAGATAACTAGAAGAAGGAAAGAACATTCTGCAGACAGATATAGAATATAGAAATAAAAATTAATCAAAAATGAGTACCGAAAGTCTCGAGCATAAATAAGTGCCGACGAAATCGCTAAAAGAGATGGAAATGGATGTACAATTTCGTCTAAAAACTTCGTCGATAAGTATTTGCTTATAATGAATCGATAGATCGATTTGAACAATTTTTAACATGTACATCGATGGATATTGATAATCAAAACAATATCTCGTTTATGGGCGTTTGAATGAGCGTGGCACGCTGCTGAAATATAATTGCGGTGCGCAAGAATCTCAAAAATCTACATGCCAAGTCCCATTATTCTATCTTTTATAGTTTTCGAAATCTCATACGGACCGACGGACAGAAGGAATTGGCTAGATAAAGAATAAATATACTTTATAGAGTCAAAATATATTTATAGTCCAAATAGAGTAAAAGGGAATATTAGATTTGCCGGAAAGTATATAACAGGAAGAAGTAAGAGTTTCCCATTTACTGTACGAGTAACGGGTATAAAAATATAGAATCACAGCGCTCGATTGACGGATAGTCCCTCATTGCGTACATTTTTGATGGTTTGCATATACAGAGTGAATTGAAGTTTAGCTTATACAGCTGATATAAATTTCAAGAGCTAAAGGAGAAGTTTATGATATATTCCAACGCAAGTGCCGGTCAAATAACCAGCTCAAGCAGTACAGCGGTGTCAAGAAAAGCAAGTCTACTGCAGCTAACCGCACCATTTGTTGCTTTAATTGATGATCGTCGGACCACCTAAAGATTAATGCATCTAGTGTTATGGAATTGGACACATTTTCTAGGATACTCCAAAGGATAATTTTTTAAAGTTTCACGATGTGGAGCTAAAAAATGGTATGCCGGATTTCGAGGCCTAGGTAACGTTTAAGCAAACGTAAACGTCGATGGACTGAAAGTTGAGCACAAACTTTTTGTAATTCCCGCTAACAATATTGAAAACAATATTGATCGAGATATTTGCCTTTATAGACGAAGGATCCTCTGCATCATTAACACGAAGGCAGTCCGATAAGTACTTAGCCTCACCGCCCGATAGCGTCACTATCGCAAGAGAAATTTACTAAGTGTAGTACATTCTCGTAGACGACTGCTGTCGAAATGACTCTTCTCCTTTGATGGCGGCCGTCAAAAATTGGTATAACGAGTTTTAACGTGGCGCACGTCGGTTTTTGATGAGCCACGCCCAGGAAAACGGCTACCACGGAGGATAACGTGACAAAAATCCACGATCTCGTATTGGCAGACCGCCGATTGAAGATACGCGAGATAGCTGAGACAGTAGGCATGTCAAAAGACCGCGTGGGACATATCCTGCATGAAATTTTGGGCATGAGAAAGCTGTCGGCGCGATGGGTGCCACGTTTGCTCACTCCGGACAACAAACGCAACCGTGAGACCATTTCAGAGCAGTGTCTGACGCTGTTTAAGCGCAGTCCGAAGGGGTTTCTGCGTCGTTTCGTGACCGTCGACGAAACATGGATCCACTGGTACATACCAGAGACCAAGAAACAGTCGAAACCGTTTTCTTCACCCGGCGAATCTGCTTCGAAGAAGGCGAAGACTGAAGACCGGAAAGGTGATGGCCACCGTTTTTTGGGACTCACAAGGTGTGATCTACATCGACTACCTGAAGAAGGGCAAAACGGGCACAGGGCTGCACTATGCCAAATTATTGGGCCGATTCGCCGCCGAATTGCAGAAAATACGGCCCCATTTGGCGAAGAAAAAAGTGCTCTTCCATCATGACAACGCACCGGCTCACACTTCCGCCCTCGCCAAGGCCAAATTGGTCGAATTGGGCTACAAACTGCTACCCCATCTACCATATTCTCCAGATTTCGCCCCGTGTGACTTCTTTTTGTTTCCAAACTTGAAAAAGTCACTCGCTGGGCAGAAATTTGCGTCGAATGAGAACGTCGTCGCCGCCACAGAGGCCTATTTTGCAGACCTCGAGAAATCGTATTTTTCAGACGGGTTAAAGAAGTTGGAGCATCGCTGGGTCAAGTGTTTCAAGCTAAAAGGAGATTATGTTGAGAAATAAATCGCCACTTTTTCAAAATTTTCGTTTTTTTTTTGAAGGCTAAGTACTTATCGGACCACCCTCGTAGATGCAGATTTGGCAGAAAAGCTTGGTGTGACTGAAGTCGCACAAAAAATAACCCTCAACAGGATAGGAAATCACAAAAAAGTAATTCCAACGGTAAAATGTCAGCTTAAGGTTCGAATAATAGAAGGTGAAAGATATTGGTTGACCTTAACAGGTAGCACAGTTCCGTCTTTGGAACTGCCTGTACAATCGCTTGATATTGAATCCCTTTATGAAAAATATACCAAACTACGGAGCCTGCCAATTAAAGGGTACGGAGATGCCAAGCCAAGTATTTTGATTGGAATGGAAAATGGGCATTTGATCAAAACGCTTCAAAGTGTTTAACTGGAAAACAGTTTAATAAACGTTAGGACAGCCTTAGGGTGGCTACCATATGGATCCACACAACCTCAGCAAGAAAATCCATATATAAGCCACGTAAAAACTACGTTTTTCATACTTATTCGATCGATTCTATGAAAAGGATTTAAATGATTTAATGACGAGACATTTTCATATTCCTTCCAGTTAAGTTACCAAATAATCCATTGGAATCAAATGAAATTGTCAGGGCTCGAAAAATATTGAAAGAAAGTACACTACGTGCTGACCAGAGTTACGAGACAGCTCTTTTGTGGAGTCATGATAATGTAATCCTTCCTAATAGCTGGGATATGGCTTTAAAACGACTTCACAAAAGGAAAAGCAGAAAAGGTCGGCCCAAGAACCTGGTATCTCCCTCACTTTGGTGTGCATAACAATTGCTAAAGGGACCAGACGAAAGCCCTTCACTACTTAAAATGCTGTTCCAATTTCGACAAGGCATAATAGCTGTATGCGCCGACATCAGAGAAATGTTCTTGCAAGTAAAGGTCAAAGAGTCAGATGAAGACTCATTTAGATTCCTATGGAGGGATATTAGCAATATTAAGGTATATAAGATGCAGGTACCAGTATTCTGAGCTACATGTTCACCTTGCTGTGCGCAGTATGTTAAAAATCAAAATGCTTTAAATGCCACGAACAGGAAAAAAGCTGTCATCAAGGCCATACAAGAAAATCACTATGTAGATGATTAGATGTAGATGTAGATGATTGTAGCAAGCTTTGACAATGAAAAGAATGCATACGAGATAAGCAATGAAGTAAAAAAACGTCCACAAACTAGCCTATTTCGATTTTAGAGGTTTCATATCAAACTCATCGAATATCCAAAAAATGCTAAACGGTTCAAACAGCTCTCTAAACATTTCAACTTCTTCATCAGTAAATATCGATTCCAGTTCCGTCGATAAAATCTTAGGTATGTCCGATATTAAAAGAAACAGAGTTGATAAGGAAAAAAGTTCCAAATAAGAGACAACTTCTCAGCACCATAATGTCAGTGTACGACCCGTTTGGTATGCTGGCTGGTCTTATGATAATTGGCAAAGTTTTAATGCAGGATATCTGGCGCACAGGAATTACCTGGAATGACTTAATCGTCGATAATATATATAAGCGCTTCAAAGAATGGATCAATCAATTGGATAGAGTGAAGCATTTTCAAATTAGTCGTTGCTATTCTCCAAAGTTATTAGATTCAAGTATCACAAAGGAACTTTACACATTCGTCGACGCAAGTGAGCAGGCATTTGCTGCAGTGGCTTATTGGCGAATCATATCTGGCAATAATATTGAAACTTCCTTTGTAGCATATTGCCATTGAAAGATCTGTGGTCTGGTCAGATTCAAGGACAGTGCTCCTTCTGCCCAACAAACGATATAACGATCCCATTACCAGATGACTCTAACGAAATGCGCAAGATTGTCCTGACAATGGCAATAGAACCAGCAATAGACACTAGTCGTTTTCAAACTTTATGCGCCTAAAGCGAACAATGTGATGGATGCTCAGATTCATGGGAAACATTCGAAAAAACGGGAAGAAAGTTAAAGGAGAAATTTCCTTCAAAGAATTGGTCAATGGTGAGAAAGAATTATGTAAGCTAGAGCAGCAACTCACATATTTCGAAGAAATACGCGCTCGTCGGAAAAATGACTTGATTTACAAATGTAGCCCAATATATTCATTGTCACCTGGTCTATCTAGTGAGCATAGGGAAGTGTTCTGCCCATCCGTACATGTTCGTGTGACTTCGGCATGGGTCTTCGGGTCATTTTTTTTCAACTTCGGCGCGCTTTTTTGTTGCTGCGGCAGAGGATCTCAGTGCAAAGCAGAGAAACGTCTCGCTACAGCACGCCGCGCGCAAACTTCGTGTTTGTTACACTCACACTAATGCAAGGCAAACTTGTGATGGTATGTGTGTGCCGACCACTGATCTATACTAATACCAATAATACTTCCAAACTGGCATCCACTAACCGATTTAATTATATTGTACTATCATAAAAAATATCACCATCAAAATGACAAACTTATATGTTAGTAAATGAAATACGTCGTAAGTTACAGCAAATAAGTACTGTAAAAACAAAATCGTAAAGCCAATGCCCACGCTTATGGGACAATTGCCTAAAGATAGGGTTACGCCGTAAATTCGACCGTTTACACAGGCCTTGACTATTTTGACCCCTAATTTGTGACAATAGGGCGTCGTCATGAAAAGAGTTGTGTCGCCTTGTTAACATGTTTAACGGTCAGAGCTTTACACCTAGATCTTGCCGAGGACTTATCATCTGATGCATGCATTGTAGTCATCAGAAAATTCGTAAATAGACGAGGCGTTCCTAACACTAATCGCTCTGATATGGGCACAAACTTTGATCGTGTCGACAATATTTTGAAGAAAACTTACGATTTCTTCGACTCGAAAGTATATAAACGCAACGCTGGCGCCCAAGGACATCAATTGGGAGTTCAACTGTCCAGCTAATCCTAGTTCAGGAGGATGTTGGGAAAGATTAATTCAATCATCAAAGCGTGTCCTAGCAGTAACTCTAAAGGAGCAAGCACCAAGAGTAGAAACGCTACGTTGTCTACTGATAGAGGCCGAAGATATTATCAACAGCAGACCTCTAACACATGTACCTGTTACTATAGATGATCCTGAACTACTCACCCCAAATCACTTTCTACTTGGAACCGTTAACTCTACACAAACTCCTGGAGAAATTGATAATTACTGCCATCGAAAACAGTACCGTATTGCTCAGCAGCTAAAGGATTTATTTTGGAGACGTTGGATAAGAGAGTACCTTCGTACTCTAACGAATCGCAGCAAATGGTTTGCACCAACCAAGCCAATTCAAATCGGAGATCCAGTATTGATCTGTGATGAAAATCAACCCCGAGGAGGCTGAAATAAGGGCCTTGTTACACAAACGTTTAAGGCAAAAGACGGTCAAATTCGATTTGCGGAGGTGCAGACATCAACTGGTGCACTTAAACGCCCCATCTCTAAGCTAGCGGTTCTTGATGTTCTAGGTAAAACGACTTAAGCGTTTTACGGTGAAAGGAATGTTGCTGGAGAAAATATATTTTGAATTCAACCGCCCTGATTTGAATGCGTTACACTTGAGTCACCCAGTACGCCAAGTCAAGTCATTTTTCTGTTGCCCAACACCTTTTTCAATTATTTCGTCATGGTCGCTAATTCGTTGATGTGAGCAGAAATACAATTTAATAAACGCAACGCATCGCAACGCATCGCAACGCAGCCTGTGAAGAACAATTTCTAATAAATATGTATAGTCGCCGATCGCAAACCAAAGTGTTTTATTAAAGTATTCAAAGTTTCGTGGCTGGCACGTAACACAGTCCTTTGAGTGTATTGCAAAGAAGCGCCAACAGAAGTGTATACTGAACAGGTTCAGGGACATGCTGCTGTAGAGATTTTGAGGTGAACATCATCCAGTCGCATATTGGACGCAAAACGCCACAGTTATATTCTTGACGTTAAAGCGGCTCACCTAGCTGTAAAAAAGTTTCGCCAATACCTTGTGGGGTTTGAATTTAATTCGATAACTGCAGGGTTTTTTCAGACAGTAAAAAGGAATAATATAGCCGAGAAGACCGGGATTGGATCCTGTACCACGCGTCCGTCGCGCCGGAAAGTTTTTTTTTTTTTACTGGTGCATCAGAGATCTGGAGATACTTATGTCGCAGCCTTACAAACACTTTAAACTAAAAGGAGGAAAATTGTTTGAAGTGGTGTATGGAAATAATGTAATGGTTGTCAATGTAGTTCAAAGTTTTAATGGATGGTCATTTCGCACTGCAGAAAACTATGGATGCTGCAGCAGCTGTTCTGGATTACGCATATGGAAAAGAAATGAAAAAAATGCATTCTTATTAGCAAAAAAAACGGAAAGCAGAAAAAGAATGGTCGGAAGTCTTTGACCATCCAATTCGGATCATAGGCTGCAGTTCAAAAAGACGCGTGAGTTGTCCTTTGCTCCACGAAGGAGATGCCTTCCCAAATGCTGTTTTAAGTACAAATACATATCAAAGTTTGCGATAACGTGTTCGCTGTATTGGAATAAAAAATGATCAATGAAAAGCAGGCACGTCTGAGTCACGACGCTTGACAGTGATACTGGTCACGAGTCACTGACACGGGCACGCATGGTAGGAATGATGGGATGATAGTAGTTCGAGGATGGCGTCACGACAATCGTAACGAAGGTTACTGATAGACGGACCAACGGCGGTATGGGGAACTATGATGAGTGTGGGTTAACGAGGGCTAACAGCTGGTGGTCTCAAGAGACGGGCGAATGTCAGATCGACGATCGCGTTGTGACAATCGTAACTAGGTTTACTGATAAGTCAGGCGACATGAAGAACTGCGATGAAGAGGGTTAACGAGGGTTAGCCGCTAGTGGAAAGTATGAGACACGTTATATTGAGTTGTGTATCTGCCCGTTTTGAACTGTTTATAAGAGCTTAAATACTATTTGACCTAGAACTGGGTGTGTACTCCATCTTTAATGTCGTGCTAGGACTTTTACTTTTGTAGACTTAATACCGATTGCTCAGATCTAATTTTCCATCACTGTTATTCTGCTGATTTGCTAACTCTTGCCGATGACCCATACGATGACCCTGGACGGGACTCCAATAAGCAACTCTGAAACGGATAAGTACCTTGGGCTTACTCTGGACAGGCGGCTTACTTGGAAGCAGCACATTATGGCTACCTTTGCTTCCACAAGGCAAAAGCAGGGAAAATGAGATGGCTCCTTCGTCCAGGCAGTGGATTGTCGATCACGGCGAAATCCTGCCAAGCCAAAATTTTAAGATAAATGTTAATCGTCCATACAACACAAGAAACACACGAGATCTCAAAATAATTCTGTTTGTACATCTATCACTAAGACTGACACTTGCTACGGATAAAGACTCGTCTCTCACACAACCTTACTCTCAAACTTTTCACACCTATGAACAGAAGAAGACTAAAAAGATTGCACCCATCAGACAATTGAATAACGCAACTGGTAGACGCATAGACAGCCACACGCCCCAATTTTTGTGATGGCCTTTTATTTATTACACTACATGATGATTGAGTTTAACAAAGCACTCATAAATAAAAATTGTTTGTTTATCAAAAAAAAGTTTGTAGCAAGTTTGAGTTTGTGTAAACCAGAAATTTATCCAAACCTTCTACTAAAAACATAATAAATTATTGTCGCGTTGGTTTATTTTGAGTTTCTTAAGAGCATGCAGAATTCGCTGTTCAATATTTTTGTAATTTAATAATATCAAATATTAAACGAATGAATTTGCAAAGAATAATACCCACACCATCTTCATAGTCATTTCGCGATGCTATTTTTTCACTAAATTATGTTAGCATGGTCAAGCTTGCCAGTACCAATTAAATCCAAAAAATAAGCATTTCGAATTTCAAGGTCGTCAATATGGTTAAATTGTAATTTTTTTAATGCCAATGTCAATGCCATCTTTATCTTAAGTATTCGCACTTTGATGCTTTTATTTAAGAACATCAATATGATCCAAGATATATTAGTAAGATATTAAGTGTAATAATAAATTTTTAATTCAGGAAAAAAATTATTTTGCTTGGGACTATTTTTTTATTAACATTATTTTTATTTTTGTTTACGTACACATTTGGTTGTATGACTAGTGGTGTTCTGTATTACAATACATGTATATAAGAACGTGGGCTTTTGTTAACTTAACAGTTATAATCACGCTTTGGCTATGTTCAGTATCCATTTTGACTTCAGAATACATTTTATTTTCTTAAACTGTGAGAGCTACATCGCGAACTAAGAATCCAACTCTTTTGGGTTTGATGTAAGTCAAGTAGTTTGTGATTTGTAAAAGAATCAGTTTACTCATGAAGTGCGTTATTTTACATAATTCTTCTGTACATCTGTTGACGTAACTACTTATTCTCTGTCGTGCTGATCTTTTAGTTGATCAATTTATACATGTAGTTTGTTCAGCTGGTACGCCGGCTTGCTGAGCATCGTCTTGCTCTGGCGAATCACCTGCTTCAGCATCTCGATATGTAAAAATTGTGGCTTACCTTTCTGAAATTGTTGACCTTATAGTCGAGTGCCCCTGTAACGTAATCATGGGACTCCGAGCGATGCAGCCGGTATTAATTGTCAACATTCCGCTGTTGTGGATTTGAATATTTTCTTGTTCGTCACCGCAAAGATAGGTTAGAGTTATCTCTTGCGTTGTTGCAAAGTCCGACAATGGGAAGAACTTCGTCCGCGCTGCCACCTTGCTTTCTCGAGACTTTCTGCAAACCGTTAAAAAGTCAGTGACTGATGCCGCCTGGCCACGCCATATGGGAAGCCTTTGGGAAGCTGGTATTGGAGCTATAGTCCCATCATGCACGTCACTCTTAATCATCTCCATTTGTTTAATTTTTCATTAACCACAATCTGACCACGTAGCGCTTAAGCACTGGATAGCAGTCGTACTTGAGGTATTCAATCCTTCCAATGCCGATTCTGCCGTGAAATCCATCCTCATCGGAAGTGTCAGAGGTTCCTAAAGTTGAGCGGAGAGACACGGCTGCGATCACAAGTAGTATGAAAACGCGGATTCTATGGACAATTTGCATATTAATGGCCCCGCTCCCGAAATCTCGAAATACTACAATTAGGTTAACCAATTAACATCATACCATTATGGTAATTAGTACGGGTACTAATTACCATAATGGTATGATGTTAATTGGTTAACCTAATTGTAGTATTTCGAGATTTTGTATTTAGCAAAGTAAAATAACATGGTGGTTCCATTGTAAAAGTATTATTCAAGATTGGACCTTTTTCGAAGACAATTCCAATTTCCTCTACAATAATATTATTATTATTATCAAAGAAGCCTTGATCATCAATCGAATCAGTATCTTTCAACATTTTCCTAATGTTAAACAAATCGTTGTACAAGTCCGTTTAATGAATTATATTCAACTAATCGGTATGAGGAGACAATAAGGTTGGGTATTTTCATGACTTTTCAGTTCTATTGAAATTCTAACATCAATAGGACCAGTTTTCACTGATTCGTTTTGATATGAAAGATCAACCACAATAATAGGGGCCGATTTAAATTCATTTGGGGTCAAAAAAGGTTGTGATCAACTATTATAGTAAATGGATTGAAATCTTGTATACATTTTATATAGATGAGCATACTGATTCTTACTAAAATCAACATTCAGATTATCATATGGGTGTGACTCAAAATTCAAGTGAACTTTCTAGTTTGAGAAATAATTTGTGATAAGTTCTTTGTTTAAGGTAAATCCAAGTATTGAGAATCTTTTTCGCGGTTAGCCGACAATTTCACAATCCAGCTGTGCTGACTGCCACAACCCAATTTGGGGTTGGCATATGAATCCCAACTCCGTAATGCGATTGGTTTCACCACTTTTAATAATATAGTACACCTTAATTTTTGCAAAATTCCTCGGAGTAATATTTGTCATTTCCAGCTTAGAAGTTTGTTGATTTCTGGTTGGTTCAAACATATCGCCAAGATTCTTAGTTAGCATCAACACTAGTTCGTGTTTACAATTTAAAAAATGCAACCAGCATTTTCCAAAGACCCAGAAAAAATAAAAGCCATTTAGGAACTCCCGGAGCCCAAGAACATATTCGAGGTCAGATCATTCCTGGGCTTGGCTAACTATTATAGATGCTTTATCAAAGATTTTGCGTCAATAGCTAGCCCCATTTCGGACATTCTGACAGGGGAACATGGAAGTGTCAGTAGACACAGATCCAAAACTAGGTAAAATTCAGCGAGCCGCAACGGATGGCTTTCCAAAAGCTGCGTAACATTCTGGCTACAAAAAGGCATTTGATCTAACGACAGATGCTTCAGCGCACGGCATTGGCGCGGTGCTATCCCAAGAGGGGCGACCCATAACTATGACCTCCAGAACCTTAAAGGACAGAGAAGTATACTACGCTACCAACGAAAGGGAGCTGTTAGCCATAGTTTGGGCACTGGCCAAATTGCGCCATTATTTATATGCAGTCAAAGATATAAACATCTTTACTGATCACAAACCGTTGACCTCCGCAGTGTCGGAATCCAATCCGAGTTCGAAAATCAAAAGGTGGAAAGCTCGCAGCTACTAGTCCGGCGCTAACATTTTTTACAAGCCCGGCAAAGACAACCTCGTTGTGGAAGTCCCCTCAAGACAACAACTTTTTCAAGCGCGGCCACAATTCACAGTGAGCTGTCACTGACCCACACGATTCAAACTACGGACAAGCCTTTGAATTGCTTGCAAAACCAGATAAATCTGGAGGAAGCAGACTTTCCGTACTTTCACCTTCGCACCTTCGTACTCTTCGGAAGCAAGAGACGGCATAACATTGACTTCACATGCAAGGAGTCATTGCTTGAGGAGCTCGCGGACGTTATTGTCCCTAAGGGCGTAAACGCCATTCATTGCGATTTGCACACGCTAGCGATTGCTTTGGCAATTCCCTGCCACCAAATTTTGGCATTGCAAAAACCTTGAAACGGATATTTTTGCAGTCACTGAAAGGCGAGAAGTTCTCACTGCCGAGCACAACAGGGCTCACAGATCGGCCCAAGAAAATGTGAAGCAGGAACTCTCAGAATACTACTTCCCAAAAATGGCCAAGCCAGCAAGTGAAACCCAAAAAACATGAGCTTGGTGAAACACCAGTCCCATCTCATGTAGGAGAAATGCTACATATAGACATTTTCTCCACAGACAAAAAATATTTCCTTACGTGCATTGACAAATTCTGCAAATTTTCCATGGACCAGCCAATTCTCTCTAGAACCATATAGGATCTTAAACCGGCACTACTGCAACTCATGGTCATATTTTGCGACAACGAACCATCGTTGAACTCGCACACCACTTTGACCATGCTGGAAAACCATTTCGGCGTTAGCATCTCGAATGAACCGCCCCTTCACAGTGTCTAAAACGGACAAGTTGAACGTTTCCACAGCAGTCGGGTAGAGCTTGCTAGATGTCTGAAAATTGATAAAGGCCATTAGTGACACCGTTGAGCTAATTTTGCAGGCCACTGCCTGATACATATAACAAATCTATCCAGTCGGTCATCGACAAGAGGCATCCCGACGTGGTTCAAACACAATCAAATGACCCACAATATGAGGTACAGGGTAAAATAAAACACGCCCAAGATAAGCTCCGAAACAGGGTAAATGCTTCCCGACAAAACAGAGTGTTCAAAGTTTGCGAAAATGTCCTAGTGAAATCCAACAGGCGACTAGAAGCGGACATGGGAACCACAGTCCTCATTAAGGGGAGGGTGGTCCACAAGGACAACCTTAGGTAGGCCAAGTATAACCATGTTATCGATTGCCTGGTAATTTTTCAATTTTTATTACTTTTATCCCTAGTGGGCATACGTTTTTTTTATTACTGCTTAATCGTGCTTCATTTTTCATGCTTTGAAGAAACATTGCAGTATATCCGAATTACATGTTTACATCCATACCCCTGCTATTCCTTTTGACCATAACATCGGCACACGTCACGGACTACTCAAAAGCAAAATACATTCCCATCGTTGATGGTCGAATTTTGGTACGGGAGGAATTCGCGTTTGTACAACATTCAGCGAATCTCTCAGAATATAGGTGCGTAGTAGAAGAGACTGATGGAATGAACAACATGTTCCCCCAATCGCACATGCAAAAACTCTTGAGCGTTGATGTCGCTCACCTGCGCACGGCGTTGAAGGTAAGTGGCGAGAACGCCAGACGTTGAAGATTTTGAAAAAATTAAATTTAATGAATTCCAACTATTAAATGCAAACAATACAATACACAACTGTCAATCAACTTCTGAGATCAGCTAAAGAATCCCAAATTGATACGGGACACATATACGAGATGTTATTACCTCGAAATGTGATGATTGCAATGGAGCTGCAAAATATAATGCTCGCTGTAGCTCTTGCTAAAGTTTATATTGTTAGCCCTAGCATACTAGATCATGCAGAACTGAAATGTGTGTGGATGGAAGAGCCCACCGAGACCGCGGTCAAAAACGTATTGTCCGTAGCGTCCTTTAAAATCCTACAGTCCGTTAACTTTTCACACTTTATTATTAAATTTCCTAAAATTAAGTCAGCCTGCAATAAGATTACTATTTTTCCCGTGTTGCACCACGACACCATGCTCAGGCTGGAAGATAACGTAGTAGCGGAATGCAATGGGGAGATCCACACGGTGAAGAATTGCTCCATAACACCAAGGGCTACGTTATGCCAGCTGGCGCTAAGAAGATCGTGCTGCACGAGCTCCACGCTGGAGCCACTGCACATTGCGAGATCCAGCAAAGTGACCTGCATCCCGTTTCTTACGTTGACGATGGGATTGTCACTGTATCACCTTTACCGAGAGTGCCACCATCAACGAAACCCGATTTGTCAACCATGACACAGCCCAGAAAAGGGCTCCAGGAGTAGCCAGCTCGCCTTCCCTGAACGTCACCATGGAGCGCAATTTACAGGGGCCTGTGTTCGTACTTACCGTTAATTTATATGGAGCCTTTGGGCTCCTCACAAAAGTGTACTTTTTTTTAAATTACATTGCCAACGAATTGAATTGATTTTTAATATGTTCACAGTCTGATCTGATCGATAGTTTTTTGTATGATGTGGTTGCTGTACTTTTTGATGAAAGTCAAACAGTTGCCCAATCGATCTTTCCTTATTAAAGTAAACTGACTCTTGCATGGTAGTTATTTCAACTTGAAGTGTATTTTTGTTACCCTAAATCTTAAATGAGTTATTAAGGTTATAGTCTTTAAGTATATTTTAAATAAAATTGGGTATATCATTCTATTCTTATAAACTAGTAGGAATCTTAATAACATTGTCACCGATGTGAAAGAGATTATTTTTTTCGATAAGTGCACACTCGTATCGAACATTCAATTCTATAGGTTGAAAAAAATTTGAATATATAATGGAACTATTTCCATTCAAAGATAATGTTGAAATCTCCTGATAAACTGTGGGATTGTAAGTATCTTACCCAGCTATATATTGACCTCACTCCTAAATTATAATAAATTGAACAAACTCTTTCTTCTATCTTCCGTTATCCATTTTATTATCCTTGGTAATTAAAAAGAATCCGTACCCATACTCCCAGGAACCACGGACTTTAGACCCGGAGTGGAGAGATTCAGCGGGCCGTACACAAAAGGGAAATAACGGTTTCCAGAGGCCCTATATAAAGCCGCAGGGCGTTGGCAGAATCTTCAGTCGGTGACGAGGAGTCGATCCTCAAGACCAGTCAAGATATCAAAGTAAGCAATCCAGTCAACTAAATAAACTACAAGTGAAGTCGTCGGAAGCAGCGCCTGGGAGCCTACAAGGATTCGGGATTGAAACAACAACAGGAATCTCCGAATTGAGACACAGGTAGCTGAGGTCCAGAGGGCACCACACGGCTAGGTTAAGGCGATCTGTTTAGTCCTGTCACAACTAAATCCTCGCATTACACCTGGAGAGTCGGTCAGAGTCTGAGCAGTGAAGGGCTGCGACAAAAAATCGTGAGCTCGGGGATAGGCCTGTCTAAGACCAGTATACCTCGCCCCAAGCACTGCTTGGGCGAGTCCCGGCGTAAGTCCAGAACGTCAAGTGGAAACTGAGCAGGTCCTGGCTCGATCAGGCAGAAAGGGAGAGCGGTCGTTCGTGTTAGGTCTTAAGTTTTCGAAAGTAAAAAGGAGTAATCCTGGAGAGCGCAGTATCTGTTTACTTAGTCTGGGAACGATGACGCTTTCCTAAGCCCGCACGGCTGACCCCGTCGCGAGTCCAAGACGTTATAAGCAGTCGTCGAGTCAACGCATCAGATCATCGATCAGCGCCAAGCGCCTTCAGGGAGCTTCAAGGATCTTCAGGGAGATACAGGATCGGAGCACCGAGTCAATGAGGCGAGAAATCATCGAGGCGACCAAGAGCCGTCGGCCACGAGTGCCCAGCCGAGCCACCAAGCTGCTGTAACATTATACCCGCAATAAACCCCCTATGAACCCGTGAATTCTGTGCTTTCTCACTGAGCTACTGGGCGGTAACGCTTATATAAATTTGGTGGGACGAACACACACAAGCTACTGAGCTAGCCGCATGAATCTCGCCGTGAGCAGACATACAAAATTAGTTCGTTACAATATGCCACATACTTAAATCATCTAGTTAAAACATTATAATAAAGTACGCACTGTCACGTATCAAATGTTTCGGTATATGACTACAGGTTTGACATAAATAAAGAGAGTCGATGTTTTTATGTCGACGCATACAAAAAAAAGATCTTATGTTACCTTGTTTTTCACAAGATACGTAATCGAATATCTTAATGGATTTGTTTTTGGCTTCACTGTGGTCCCATTCCTTTTAATCCGTTTGATTAATTTCTCCAAGTACTCATATTTAGGTTGATATAAACTTTTTGAAAATGTATAATCATTTTCAAATTTTAATCCATTAAGACTCTCTAGTTTTACCACAATTCAAAAACCAAACAATTAGACCCCTTATTGTGTTCGGTAAGAGACCACTGTGTCGTGGCGGTAGATTTTTCTGGTTTTCGTCACTAACATTTGTTACTACAATTTTTTGTTTTTGGTTAATTATTAAATGCATCTTTCAATCTTTCGTACTTCATTCAATGAGAAATCTTAGGTGATCGTCAATAAAATAGGTAAGCTAATCAATACATTACCGTTTGAAGCTTGCAAAGAGCACGATATTGCATATTCCAAAAACATGGCATTAAGGAAACTACCGAGTGCAGGCTCCATGTTGATTGGCAAATCCTGGTTGCGTGACAAGTCACCAGATAGCAGTCTCGGTCAAAAAGCAGCAGCATATCTTAATACAAATATATTGAGGGCCAAGAAAAAACTTGGGATGGGATTGAATAAAACGGAAAAGAAAGGAAGGAAACAGAAAACGAAGAATAAAATGATGAAGACAAACCTTTCTACTGTTGTTAATGTTGCTACTAAGACCTTAGAAAATCAAAAACCATTTGACATTAAGAGTACAATTAAAGTTGCAAGTAAATCAATTCATTAATCAATGGGTTCTAAGAAAAATTTTAAAATACCTCGAGTAATTAATGTACCCAAAACTGGAGGTTTTCTACCAATCGTGCCGACCTTGACAGCCCTCAGTGCTCTTGGTAGTTTAGCAAGTGGTAGTGCAGCAATTGCAAAAACAATTAATAATGCGAGGAAGGCTAAAGAAGAAATGAAGGAGAAGAAACGTCACAACAGGAAAATTGAAAGTGTTGCTGTAGGAGAAGGATTATATCTCAAGACGTACATAAAGGGTTATGGTTTCTGTCTTAAGTCTTACAGTAAGGGGAAATGAATTAAGAAACGAAAGATCTAATTTCGCTCCTACGCAACAGACCACTATCAAACAGTCCAAACAGCTTTACCATCAGCATGAATCAGGAAAACCGGATGAGCATTGTAATTAAAGAGCTTAATAAATTTATCAAAAACACTGGTATCGAGGACATGGATACCTTCAAACAAAAGATTCCCGATCCTCAAGGCGGAGCGCAAAACAACAAAGGTTGGAGAATCTATTGCTCTCGAGTTGGAGGAGCACATCTTGTACATGCCGGAAAGGTACACCTCTCTTCAGGATGATATCATCAATGATATGGTTGATGGAAAATGAAATAGTTGTATATGTAATGGCATCATTACAACTTTGAGGTCTTAATAATGTATTATTAAATAAACTTTTTAAATTTAATGAAGAAAATATATCGAATCTTTTTTATTCGGAAGAGGTATATAAATATTACAGATTATAGTGTTCCCTATACAGTATGAGTTTAGTAACTGAGGAGTGAGTATCTGAATTTCGGAAATTGTAAATCTTTCTCCTATAATGTTTGTAAAATAAACTACAATGATATTTTGTCTCACTTAACCAATGCTAGATTTTCATTGAAGCGAAAATTCGATGATCTCAAACAAGTAAAATATCGAACGAAGTTACAATTGGAGGAAACGTTTAAGCCCAAAAAAGATTTGTAATGTGAAAGATGGTATAAAAGTAAAGCGTGAGTTAAAGCATATTAAAACATACGACGGTAATGAGAGAGTCCTGGACGACTTCTAATGAGAAAGATATCCAGGAGACGGAAAAGAGTGAACAAGAAGGGACGACACCTTTACCAATGTATATAGGAGAGGTCGATATGGCTGTGTATGCAGAGCTAGAAAATAATAACATAGTTGTTCGTACCCAAAGGTACTCAACATGACCACACCCAACAAATCAAGCAGTAGCCAAGTTGGGAACAGTACCAGGCGCTCAGTAGCACCCACTGCATATGAGAATTGCTGATCAGCATATTATATGTCTCACTAACTCACCGTCTCACCGACTCAACGGCACACTGACCGGCCAATGCAGTCAGCACATTTTGCAGTGCCTGCCGAGCCAACTACACAACCTGCTACCATAATCAAAACTACCTGACCTACCTACCTACTTTAGAATATAGCTCATTCACTAATCATTACACTAAACTTCCGTGTTCCAAGTAGTATATAAACATGTACCAAATGAAGAATAAATCAGTTATCAACACACCTCTTAACTCCGCGGTTCTACTTCCTACAACTGGGAATAGGGCTCGTAATACACTATCTTAACTAGCAGCTAACCACGTTAGCTCACCCTCAGCGCAGCTCCAGCATCGCCTGTGGTCCGGCGTCGCAGTAACCATCGTTACCATTGCCGCGACGCGACCGTCGTGCCATCAAAGCGTCCCCGTGCCAGCGACAAGTGCTCATTACCCCCTTGTCCCGCGGTGTGACCCGGAAGTGTCTACTTCGGTTAGGCACAAACATTGGTGATGTGTGCTTAGGTATTGCGCTGAGACTTTGTGTAGACCATTGCACAAACTGTTTACTTTGTCTTTAGAAACATCCGATTTCCCACACAGATGGAAGGAATCGTTTGTTATCCCGCTTCATAAAAAAGGGAGTAAATTGAACGCATGTAATTACAGAGGTATTTCAAAGCTATCAGCTATACCGAAGCTCTTTGACAACATTATTACGCCTCATTTACAACACAGTTGTAGGTCCCTTATTTCCTCTTGTCAACACGGATTTATAAAACGTAGGTCAACGACAACCAACCTTTTGGAGTTTACTTCATTTGTTATAAGAGGTTTTAGAAAGAATCGTCAGTCTGATGTGGTCTACACTGATTTTAGTAAGGCGTTTGATTCTGTAAGTCACCCGATTTTAGTCCGGAAATTGGACCTTTTAGGGTTTTCAGGTGATCTTCTTAGGTGGATTTTAAGTTATTTGAATGATAGGACTCAAAGGGTCATTTTTAAAAACTCTTTGTCATCCCTAATCCGAGTTACTTCCGGTGTACCACAAGGAAGTCATCTTGGTCCGCTCCTGTTTACATTATTTATAAATGACCTTCCATTAGTCTTAACGAAGTCACGGGTTCTTATGTACGCAGATGACGTTAAGTTGTGCCTGCAATATAATGACCCCGCACAAAGTGTAGCTTTACAATCGGATCTAAATGCATTTCAAACATGGTGCATGGATAATGAATTATATTTTAAATGATTCTAAGTGTAAACTAATGACCTTTTTTCGTGTCAGCCCCCACTACTCAACGTATACTTTGAGTGGTTGTTAGATAGGATAACGCATGCTGACGACCTTGGAGTCTACATGGATCCTAGACTTAAATTTTCCGATCACATTACTACTATGGTAAATAGAGCCAGGGGCGTGCTTGCATTTATCAAAAGGTGGTCGAAGGAATTCGATGATCCCTATGTCACAAAGACCTTGTTTATTTCATTAGTCCGACCAATTCTTGAGTACTGCGCTCCTGTTTGGAGTCCCCAATATGGGGTGCATATAGACCGGATTGAGTCTGTGCAAAAAAACTTCTTAATATTTGCCTTACGGAGACTTAACTGGGATACAAGCCTAATACTACCATCCTACTCTAGTAGACTACTTCTAATCAACTTACCATCGTTAGCTAACCGTAGAACTATGCTTGGTATTACGTTTATTAGAAATCTTATTCATGGTGATGTAGAGAGTCCCGAGTTACTGGGTCGCCTGCATTTTAATGTGCCAAATAGATTCACTAGAAACTATATTCCTTTAGTATTAAATCACTGTATCTCTAATTACGCAATGCATGAACCTTTTAGAGTACTTTGCAATGATTATAATAGACTATATCATCTAATATCTACTACTGACTCACTTCCTATCTTTAAATCAATAATACTATCCTCCCTAGTAACTAATTAGTTTTACTTGATGTATTTTGTCTATTCGTATATTGACCTGTATTTTTAATTGTCTATTGTTACATTTTCTTTTTCTTTGTCCGCGATTATGTTTACTCGCCCAAAACAGTGATGGGCTCCGCGCGTAACAAGCTTTGCTTGGTGTCGTAGGGCCACTTGTTTGTACTGACCATAGTGCATCAACGTCCATATATAATCCAGCTTCACAGGATACGCTTCTTCTTCCAGCGTCACAGGAACTTCAGCTTCATCCAGCTTCACAGGATTCGCTTCTTCTTCCAGCGTCACAGGAACTTCAGCTTCATCCAGCTTCACAGGATTCGCTTTTTCTTCCAGCGTCACAGGAACTTCAGCTTCATCCAGCTTCACAGGACTCGCTTCTTCTTCCAGCGTCACAGGAACTTCAGCTTCATCCAGCTTCACAGGATACGCTTCGTCTTCCAGCGTCACAGGAACTTCAGCTACATCCAGCTTCACAGGATACCCAGCTTCATCCAGCTTCACAGGATACTCAGCTTAAACCAGCTTCACAGGACTCACAGCTTCATCCAGCTTCACAGGATACGCTTCGTCTTCCAGCGTCACAGGAACGTCAGCTTCATCCAGCTTCACAGGATACTCAGCTCCATCCAGCTGCACAAGATTCTTTGTTTCCAAGTCACACAATATGTCTACTTCATTCATTGAGGAAACAATCACACAAAAATCGATTTACACAATCGATTACTAGACACACAAAACGAGCTGCAAGGGAAAATCCAACAGCTCATTAAGAATTATGGCAAGGATTCTGCCGACCGACGCCACCGAGACGGCTATTATTCCGGTAAGCTAAATCAGTTAAACGATTTTTGACGGCAGTTTTGCGACCTAGATGAAGAAGTTCAGCAAGCGGAACTACCCACTGGAAGTGAGTACTCTTCACGACTAGTAGCACTTAAAGAGCTGGTCGAAAAATATCAGAATATCTTTCTGGACAACATGCCGACTGGAAGCGGGCTTCCGAAGGCCCCCAGACGAACTTCGACCAACATCAAGCTCACAACAAGAGATCAAGTAGAAGGAGATTCCGCAATTGGCACGGTGATCCGACAGTTGCAGAGAAGATGCAACGAATTGGAGTCATCATTAACATTAGCCTCGAACGCCCCAACTGTCACCCCAGCCTTACAAAGGCACCTGGATCTCCATTGGGCGTTACTGAGGCAAGCCCACGACGAATTGGATAGCACACCTGGGGCCGCAGCTCTGGCAGAAGCAGAGCTAGCCCAATTCCACACATTATACGAGGAATACGAAATGAGCCTGCTACGAGAAAACGACGCGCCAATGAGCCTAAACTTGGCACTTCCGCCAATTAGCATTCCGGAGTTCAACGGCGAGTATCTAGACTGGCCACGGTTCCATGATCTCTTTGTGGAATTGGTACATAATAAACCATATTCGGCCAGTCAAAAACTACATATTCTACAGCGTTCGCTTCGTGGTGAAGCAAAAAACGTCTTGACAGACACAGCCTTCTCACAGGGTGGCTATGACGACACCTGGTTGCGTTTAAAGGCCAGGTACCAGAACGGAAAAATACTAGTATTCGCCGCCATTGCAAAAATTATTGACCATGTGCCTATAGACGGCTCCTCGCGCCAACTAAGGGCCTTACATGACACGATAAAAAACTCAATGAGTACTCTTAAAAACCTCGATATCAGCACAAAATCCTGGGATTCAATCCTGTGTTTTCTTATCAGAAGAAAACTAGACCAGCAGTTTCTAGCTGCTCTTGAAAATTCAGCGGATGCACCAACGGAAATTCCAACGTTATGGAGTGTACTGACGTTTATTGAGCGGTGCGCTTGCATGCTGGAGACGATAAGCGCTCAACCTACAGCAACACTCCGCCATCAGTCAGTTCACAACGAAGAGAGCTGTAAGATTTGTCACCTAGGACAACATAATCTTAGAGCATGTAGCCGGATCCAGCAAATGGACCCCAAAGCACGGCGTCAAGCCATTATTCAAGTAGGAGCATGCACAAATTGTTTGTCTACAGCTCATAAGGTTGAAAACTGTGGATCACCGACCACTTGTCGAGTCTGCCAGCAACGGCATCATTCACTGTTACACCAAGGACCGACTAGCAATCCAGTGGCCGGCGCAGTAACCATTGCAGGCTACGACAACGTAGGAGGATATACTCTGCTCGCGACCGCCATGGTCTCATTACAAGGGCCAAACGGTCAATTACAAACATGTCGCGCTGTAATAGATGGTGGATCACAGGTGAATCTTATCTCAAGGAAAATGGCAGATCTACTATCTCTTAAGGAAATGTCACCGATTGAAATATCTGGAATCGGAGGAAAAATATCAACAGCAACCAGATCAAAACTAAAGCTCTCATCATGTACATCAGGGTTTGAAAAACTATTAGAGGTAATTATTATGCCCACAGTCATTACAGACCAACCGTCAGTACCGATTACAACCGATCTTAATATTCCCGAGGGACTGCCGTTAGCAGATCCTGACTTTCGGCAACCTGGACCCATTGACCTAACCTTAGGGGTTGAGGTGTATTCTCGTGTAATAACCGGTGAACTTCTTGAACTAGGACCTTATAAACCTTTGGCACAAGGCACTAGGCTTGGTTATGTAATCACAGGTTATCTCAATAAAGAAGCCTCATCTGATACGGAAATCAACCCTATTCTAGTAGAAGGCAGAGGTGATTTTGCAGGACCGAACGCTGCTTATGAGCCAACGAAAGATAAAAGTCCGATGAATATAGAACCGACTTCTAATCAATTTAAAACCTACAAGAAGCCTGACTTTGGTTCAACATGTCTAAACTTAACCAAGGAATGTCTTAGTTTTGTTGCAGAATGTCCACATACCACAGACGTGCCAAATGATCAAGTTCTACGAGGGCACAATTTTAGTCCCCACGGTAATGTCAATTTTATCGCAAAGGGGAGTGTTAAGCAGCATCAAGAAGATGTGAAGGACCTGAATCACAAACATGAACCTCAGTTGAAGGAAAGATCCACCTTGGTCAATGATTTGTTAGGTGCTTCCTATACAATTCGGTCAAGGGCTGACCGACATCACGACTTAATTGAGGGTACCCCTCAATGGGGGGGAGAATGTTCGTACCCAAAGGTACTCAACATGACCACACCCAACAAATCAAGCAGTAGCCACTATCTCAACTAGCAGCTAACCACGTTAGCTCTACACCAGCGCTGTTCCACATCGCCTGTGGTCCGGCATTGCAGTAACCATCGTTACCATTGCCGCGACGACAAACATTGATGCCGGACCACAGGCGATGTGCCTAACCGAAGTAGACACTTCCGGGTCACACCGCGGGACAAGGGGGTAATGAGCACTTGTCGCTGGCACGGGGACGCTTTGCTGGCAGGACGATCGCGTCGCGGCAATGGTAACGATGGTTACTGGAATGCCAGACCACAGGCGATGCGGAACTGCGCTGGGGTAGAGCTAACGTGGTTAGCTGCTAGTTGAGATAGTGTATTACGAGCCCTATTCCCAGATGTAGGAAGTAGAACCGCGGAGTTAAGAGGTGTGTTGATAACCGATTTATTCTTCATTTGGTACATGTTTATATACTACTTGGACCACGGAAGTTTAGTGTAATGATTAGTGAAGTAGGCTATATTCTAAAGTAGGTTAGGGAATTATGATTATGGTAGCAGTTTGCGTAGTTGACTTTGCGTAGTTGGCTGTCACTGCAAAATGTGCTGACTGCATTGGGGGGTCAGTGTGCCGTTGAGCCGGTGAGACGGTGAGTTAGTGAGACATATAATATTCTGATCAGCAATTCTCATATGCAGTGGGTGCTACTGAGCGCCTGATACTGTTCCCAACTTGGCCACTGCTTGATTTGTTGGGTGTGGTCATGTTGAGTACCTTTGGGTACGAACATGTATGTTTGCTAATCATAAGCAATCTTTAATATTACGATGTATACTTACACCCAAATGTTTGCATTCGTTTTTCGATAAAATATTTTGTCAAATAGCATGAAAGAGTTAGTTCGCCGCGCAATTCAGTTTGCACCTTCAGTTCTGGAGTAGGCTCGGTGTGACATGTCAGAGGGCAAAAACTTTATTTTTTTATGCTAAGAGTAGAGTACAGCGTAGAGTACACCCACTTAAAACGGTCGTGAAAAAAAGAGATACGCAGCGACAAAAACTAATATTGTTTAATATTGTGCTTACATTCAAGGAGTAAACACTTTATAGTCGTATATGTTTCGCTTTAGAAACAACTGCGAAGATAAATCAAAATAAATCATGTAAAGGGGTGAGAAGAAGACTGTTTGAGTTATTTAAGGAAAAACAGGCTATTAAAATTGTGCGAAGCGAAACACATTTAGTTTTTTTTATTATTATGTCGGTCAGCCCTAGGCCGATTTGTATACACAGCAGCTAACAAATCATTGATCCTGGAGGATCTTTTCTTTAGCTGCGGAGGTTCTTGTTTGACATTAAAGTCCTTCATCTCTTCTTGATGTTGCTTAACGTACCCCTTTGAGACAAAAATGGCATTGCCGTGGGGAATGAAATGCGAGCTCTTAGAAATTGATCATTCTCACAAGAAAGCTTGTATATTTCTTGTTCAAATTCAGAAATGTTGGACAAAATTTAGACCTCTTGTAGTTCTTAAGTTGATGAGAAGGTTGTTCTATATTAATTGGTATTTTCTTGCAGTACGTAATTCAGTCAGCTGCAAGAACCCATTATATTTAGCGGTTGATTCTCGTTCGGACGCGTCAGAATCGCTATTATTTTACTACATACAGGGTGGCTGTTGAAAGCCGCTACCAAAAAAAAATTAAAAAACTTTTTTCTATTTAATGAATCTGGTTAATTTTTTTTATTTTGCAGATTGACTTTTACATTTAACAAAAATGGATAACTGTTAGTCCGTAGTTTCGGTTCAAAGAGAGTATAGGCGCACGTTTGGCGGCAATCCTCCGAGCAGATGGACCATATTGAGACTTGTAAACAATTTTGCCGAGCATGGGACAGTCAACAGAAGACCTTACCATCGAAACCCTTCAGTTCGATCGAAGGAAACAATCGCTGCTGTAGCTGCTGCCTTACAAAACAATCCACGTGTTTCGTCAAGAAGCTTATCTGCTCAAATGGGTGTAAGCAGACTGTCATTACAGTCAATTATGCACAAAGATTTGGACTTATTCCCATATAAAATTCAAATGGCCAACAAACTGAACGCTGCAGACCTGCCGATTCGCTTGGAATTTTGCCAGAAGATGCTTCAAATGCTGGAAGAAGATGAAAAAATGTTGAACTGTCTTTTCATGTCTGACGAGGCCCAATTCGATTTAAACGGCAACATAAACAAACAAAATGGTCGAATATGGAGTGCTTCCAACCCACAGATACTCCATGAGACGGAATTGCATCCACTTCGTGTCACAGTGTGGTGTGCAGTTTCATCACGCTGCATTGTCGGGCCCTACTTCTTCGAAGAAAACGGTCACACCGTTACGGTTACTGGAGACCGTTACTTGAGCATGTTGAGAGAGTTTTTCTATCCAGAATTACGCCGAATGAGAATTTCTTTCAACTCTGTGTGGTTTCAGCAAGATGGTGCAGCTCCTCACATAGCCCAACCTGTTATGACAGAATTGCGACGAAAATTTCCCAATAAGTTGATATCCAGAAACTCCACATTCCGTTGGCCACCCAGGTCGCCTGACCTTACTGCACCTGACTTTTTCTTGTGGGGTTATTGCAAACAGGAAGTCTACAAAGCAGAACCAACACATTTAAATGAACTAAGGCAATCCATTTGAGAAACAATTGCGGCTATACCTGTCTCAACTCTCCAAGCAGTAATAAACAACTTTTTTGTAAGATGCCGCATATGCATCAACGGGGGGCATTAAAATTCCATTATTTTTAAAACTAATTAAGCTATATCTAATAAAATTGAGTGAGCTTTAAAATGAATAAAAGAAAAATGAATTCCATACACTGAAAACAAAATTATTTGAGTTTCTTAATGTAGCTAAATTTATCAGCCACCCAACATCAAATTGGTTACCAATTTTCGGGTTTTCATCTCTCATTGACTCATAAGCAGAGTCCGTTTCTACAAGATCGTCTACGATCAAAATAGGGTTGATTTCCATATCAGATGAAGTTTCTCTATTGAAAAAACCAGTGACTACATAACCAAGCCTTGTGCCTTGCGCCAGAGACTTATTAGGTCCTAGTTAAGATCGTTTGCAATCGGTAATGACGGTTGTTTTGTAATGTCTGTGGAAATAATAAATACCTTTACTTCTGTTTCAAGACCTGATGTAAATGACGAGAGCTTTAGTATTGATCTAATTGCTGTTGTTATTTTTCCTCCGATTCCAGATATCTCAATCGGTGACGACCTTTCCTTAAGAGATAGCAGATCTGATCCTTGAGATAAGATTCACCTGTGATCCAGAATCTTTTACAGCGCGACATGTTTGTAGTTGAGCGGTATGCCGGTATGTCGTAGACTGCGATGGTTACTGCGCCGGACACTGGATTGCAAGTCGGTCCCTTGCGGGACAGTGAATGATGCCGTTGTTGGCAGACTCCAAAAGTATCCAGTGATCCACAGTTTTCAGCCTTATGAGTGCCGCTCAATAAACGTCAGCACACTTCTTAACGTTAGAGTTTCCGTTAGTGCATCTGCTGAGTTTTCCAGTGCAGCCAAAGTCTGCTGGCCTAGTTTTCTTCTGATTATAAAACACAGGACTGGATCCCAGGATTTTGTGCTAATATCCAGGTTTTTAAGGTCAAAGTCTTTCGCACTGCTCAAAACTGTTGTACAGACCCATTAACGGGCACATAATCGACGATTTCTCCTATTGCAGCAAAGACACATTTTTTGGCGTTTTGGTACCTGGCTTTTAGTCTTGCGAGGTGTCGTCATATCCGCCTTTTGAGAAGGTTAGGTTAGGTAGGTTAGGTAGGAGTGGTTGGAGACTAAATATTAGTCCCCTCACTTAGGCCACAATGGGCCCCTTGTGATACCACATGATCTCTGAAAGATCCTTTTCCCTAGCTCATGGGTTTTCTGCCTTCGCGAAGTATTCTGTTCTTCTTAAGAAACATAGTAGTTTTTGAATGCTTACGTCCTGAATGGCCGCAAGGTTCGGAAGTGTGTAGCTACCTAGGGTTTGAAAGCGCTTTAGGTTATGCGCTGGGCAGAAGCATAGGAGGTGTTCGATGCTCTCCTCTTCGTCTATCTCTTTGCAGCTGCGGCAGAAGTCGTGGTTACTTAGACCCAGCCTTATCGCATGAGTCCCTATGAGACAGTGGCCCGTGAGGGCATTTAGGAGAGTGGAGATGTCCTCCCTACTACATTGTAGGAGAGTTTTTGTTCTTTTCGTGTTATAGTTTGGCCATGTGAGTCTAGAATTGTGGCATATTGAGATTGAGTTCCAACGGTTGTTGGAAAGAGTATACAATCTCTGCCTGAGAAGGAGCTTGCAGGTAGCCATGGGCATCCCTACCGTGTCCTTATCACGAAGGATATCGGCGGTTGTCCCCTGTCTTGCCAGCTCGTCTGCTATGCAGTTGCCCTCAATGTTGCGGTGCCCAGGCACCCAGATGAGGCTGATTCTCAGATGAGTGGCCATCTCGTTAAGAGATTTGCGGCATTCAGAGATTGTTTTTGAGCTCGTTGTGTAGGAGTCGAGGGCCCTGAGGGCAGCTTGACTATCCGAGAATATGAAGATATCACTGTCTTTATGTACAGACGTGTTCAGGTGGGTAGTGGCTTCCTGAATTGCCATCACTTCCGCTTGGAAAACACTACAGTGGTCTGGTAGGCGGAATGAGACTTTTATGTCTAGTTCGGGGGAGAAGACTCCCCCACCTGTTTGGGAGTTAAACTTGGAGCCGTCAGTGTATATGTTGACGGCGTTTACGAATTGATGTGGGAGGTTGTCCCAGTCTGAACGGGTGGGTATATGAATTTTGTATCTTCTTTCGAAGTTGACTATGGGTGGGACGTAGTCTGTATAACGTGGTAGGGGTGAATGTTTTGATAGGATAATGGAGTGACCCGTGGAGCCCGTTGTCCAAGCCGCTGCTTCACGGAGCCTCAGCGCTGTTGCAGATGCCCAGCTTTTGGCAAGTAGGTCCAGGGGTTGGAGATCGAGAATTGTGTTTAGTGCCTCGGTGGCGGTAGTGCGCAGCGCCCCACTGATGCAGAGCTCTGCGCTCCTTTGGATCTTGTGAAGGATCCGGAGGTTGCAGTTCTTATCTAGAGAAGGCCACCAAACGATGTTTCCGTAGAGGAGAATGGGCCTGACTATTGCAGTATATAGCCAGTGAACTATCATGGGGGAGAAACCCCACTTCCTCCATATGGCTTTTTTACAAGCGAAGAGGGCTATGGCCGCTTTGCGTGTGCGATCTAGGATGTTATCAGTCCAGAGGAGCTTTTTGTCAAGGATGACACCTAGGTACTTTGCTTGGTTGCTAAAGGTTAGGCGCGTTTGGTGTAGTTTTGGGGGAACTAGAATTGGTACCTTGTACTTCCTTGTAAAGAGAACTAGTTCGGTCTTTTCCGGGTTAACTCCCAGTCCACAGCCAGCCGTCCACCGGGAAAGGGTGGATAGGGCTTAGATTACAAAGGGTTTGCGGGAATTTGCCCTGCAGTAGGATAACCACGTCATCCGCGTAGGCTACCACTTTTGTGCCCGCCTCTTCTAGAAGTGATAGCAGTTTGTTGACCACCAAAACCCATAGAAGAGGTGAGAGTACGCCCCCTTGTGGGGTTCCTCTACTGACATTCCTGGTCGAGAGGGCCGATCCCATAGTGGAGTGCACTACCCTGCTGGTTAGCATGGTGTGTATGAGTCCCACTATGGGCCGCTCAATGCCCAGTTCAGTCAGAGCACCAGTGATCGCCGTTGGGGTGACGTTGTTGAAGGCGCCTTCTATGTCTAGAAACGCTGCAAGGGAGTATTCCTTATTGTGGAAGCCTCGTTCTATACTGTACACTAGAGAGTGGAGGGCGGTATCGGTTGATCTACCCTTACGGTACGCATGCTGTGCGTCAGAGAGTAGGCTATGGTCGATGGTTAGTCTGATATGGGTGTCAATTAGCCTTTCCAGGGTCTTCAACAAGAAGGAAGAGAGACTGATCGGGCGGAAGTCCTTTGGGTTAGTGTGGGAGGGCTTGCCGGCTTTCGGTATAAAAATTACCTTAACGTCCAGCCACCTTGTTGGAATATGGTTTAGAGCAAGGCAGCCGTGGAAGATGGCTGTCAGCCAGGGAAGGGACATATCTAATGTCCGTTGTAGCTGGGCCGGGAAGAACCCATCTGGGCCAGGTGATTTGAAGGGCTTAAAAGAGTTAACAGCCCACTGAATGCGGTCAGGGTTTGAAATGTTGGCAATACTCTGGTCGTCTAGATTCACCTCTATGTGGAGGTCCTCCACTACCTGGGTATTGTTAGGGAAGTGTGTGTCTAACAGTAGTTCAAGGGTTTCCTGACTGTTTTCCGTCCAGCCATCAGCATTGGTTTTAAGATAGCCAATGGTAGCTGGAGCTTTAGCTAGAATTCTTCTGAGTCTGGATGCCTCCGCAGTAGATTCTATGCTACTGCAGAAGTTAGCCCAGGCTCTTCGTTTTGATATTCTTATTTCCTTTTTGTATAGGCTTAGTTTTGAATGATATTGATTCCAGGAGGATTTGCTATTGTTGTATTTAGCTTTATTGAAGTAAGTTCTACACTCTCTTTTAAGGTTCGCTAGGGTTGGGTTCCACCATGGGGGTTTGTGCTTTGTTTTAACTGTTCTACTTGGGCAAGCCCTTTTTAAGGCCTCACCACAGATATCAGTAAAAGTGTTAACTAGGCTATCTAATTCTTGACGGTTGCGTATGTGTGTCGGAGGAGCGGGTAGGTTCCTGTTGAGGAGATTTTTATAGTATCCCCAGTTGGTTAACCTTAGATTAGTTATGTTCTCGGCGGGAGGATGTTCTAGACTTATTGTAAATTCTATGTATCGGTGGTCCGAGAATGAGTGTTCGATCCCCACCTTCCACGCGTCTAGCTGGTTAAGTAAGGGATCAGATATTAGAGTAATGTCTAGTACTTCTCTCCTATTTCTAGTGATGAAAGTTGGGTCATTACCTTTGTTGCAGATGAATAGATTTGATTGAAGGAGATAGTGGTAGAGTAACTCACCCCTTTCGTTGGTGTTTGTACTTCCCCATTGTGTGTGGTGTGAGTTAGCGTCCCCACCCAGGATGAGTTCCTTAGATGAGTGAGTGCGTATGAGTTCTTGTGTGGTGGTGTTTGGTAGTGGCCCTTCGTAGTCGTGAGCCAGATAGAATGATGCTATGGTGTGATGGGTGTGTTCGTTTAGCTCCAGTCTGACCGTGGTAAGGTCGCCTTCGCTAAACTGTGGAATAAGAAATGTGTTAAAGTGTGTTTTTGTAAGAATGCAGGTTCTGGTTTTACCCTTGTCCTTGGTGTAAAATAGCTTGTATAGGGGGGTTGATAGGCCACAGATGTTGTTACCAACAATCCATGGCTCTTGAATGAGGACTACGTCTATGTTGCCTGTTGCCAGGCGGGTGAGGAGGGCAGCGGATGCTGCCTTGCTGTGGTGCAGATTAATTTGCAGAAACTGCACCATCTTTGGGACTGGGGTCGGGCTGGGTACCCTCCGCTTCCTCCGCTATGTCCTGGAGGACAGAGCGCCCTGGTCGGGTTGTGTCCTGGGTGCACAGCTGTTTCAGGCTCTCCGTCAGCTCCGAGTCGGTTGACACGTAGCCGGTGAGGGTGGCCTCCTCGTGATCTGGTTCGTCGTCGCTCGGGGGTTCGTACGACGCACAGGCAGCCAGGTTGTCTGCCGCTGTTTTATCGGTGTCATAAATACGAAGCTGCACCTTGTCGAACCCGTAGTTCACTCTGTGCTGTTGGGCTGCGAGGGGTTCCAAGCAGGCCTGGTTTAGGAGGATAACCACGCTCATGGTGACTCGCTCGGTTTTCTCCACCTTGACCACCTTCCAACCGTCTGTTGGAAGTTTTGGGTTGAACCTGGTCAGCAGGCTGAGTATAGCCTCTGGTTCCGATGGTTCAGACGGCAGCCACACCCTCGCTCTCGGTCGAGACGGGATGTCTGCAGCCTCACAAACTGCCAGCTTGGCCCCGGGGTAGACCTCGCCGACTTTGTCAATTGCAGCCTTGTAGAGTGCTGCCGATCTCTCGTCTTCGCAGGCGATCAACTTTACGTTGCCCTGGTACCACCCTGCATCTGTGCAATCGGGTGGCGGTCCTGGGTTCTCGTCCAGCACTTTCAAGGCCACTGTCGCAAGGGCCCGTCTAACCAGACCCCAATGGTTTCTTGGGATCCTTCCGCCTTCATCGCTCTGGTCGATGACTCCAATGATCTTCCGATCCTTTACCACTTCCGCAAAGGATCTCGACCATGTGCCGCGGTTGGTTACTTTGGCCTTCTTGCTCGCTGGTTGAGCTGACTCCATCGACCTCTCTCGCTTGTTGTTGGTAGTCATAGCGATGTCGAAATTTGGGATAACTGCCTTCGCCCAGGCTATGTCCTCTTGGATTTTCTGGTAATCCAATTTCGAAGTCTGATCCTCACGTATCGGATTGGTGGCCAGCCGTTTGAGGATCCTGGAAGCCTTCTTTCTTTCAAAAGGTCCTGCCTGGTTAGGTGGTACCCTCTTAAACTCCTTTGCCCTGGTACTCACCACGAGACCGGCTTTGGCGCTCCCCTCAGGTTGGAGTGGCTGGTTAGCCACACCTACACTGGTGGGAGGCTTGGGCTTGTCGCTATGGCGAGTTTGGCTTAGCCGGCTGCGTTGTTCGCTGGCCTTGGCAGGGGTCGACGTCACGTGGACTGGGGTAGTCAGAGCCGTGATCTTGCTCTTACTTTCGTCGTTGGTTACGACTTCCGACTTTATAAGAGTGTCGGGCTCTCGTCTTGTGCAGTCTTTTTGTTTATTAATTGTTAAGTTCTCCATGTTAAATCCCACGAGCTGCGGAGAAAGGACAGGTCCACCCGGGCAGAGATCCGCCGTACCCGGGTAAGGCTGACTTAGAACAGGCGGTCGCCACTTGCCTGAGCTCACCGTTTGAGACTGAGTTATTTGATGACTCGGGCTCCCAGCCAGATTGACTCTCGGCACGGTACGAGTGACACCTTAGTCCAGCCCGGGGTGAGATGAGTTGTGTGGGTGGGAAAGAGGTAGGTTCAAAGAGTGTGGGAAGGGGTGTGTGTGAGCTATTTGTCGGAGGCGGCAGCACAAGCGCGACGTCGGTACTGCTACGGCGCAGATACCCGCTGACTGTCCGGGGCTACTTATTTGCGCTTCGTGTTGGGGGCTTGGCGGTAGCCGGGCCGTGTCCAACTTCCACGCTTATTCGTAGCTACCCTGGAGAACCAGGGCGCTCGCTATCCGCAACCTGCGACCCGTTCGGTAGCCTTCAGCTCGGCGCCCTCAGAGCCATCTCACTAGCTCTTTGGCCGAAGTTGAGAAGGCTGTGCCTAAAAAAATGTTTCATGCTTCAATCGGAATTAGCCTTGTAGAATATGCAGCTTCTGCCTGGATGAGTATAGTTACACCCGTTACTCGTAGAGTAAAAGGGTATACTAGATTCGTCGGAAAGTATGTAACAAGCAGAAGGAAGCTTTTCCGACCCCATAAAGTATATATATTCTTGATCAGGATCACTAGCCGAGTCGATCTAGCCATGTCTGTCTGTCCGTCTGTCCGTATGAACGCTGAGATCTCGGAAACTATACAAGCTACAATACTGGGATTAGGCATGCAGGTTCCTGAGATTCCTGCGCAGCATTTTATTTCATCAGAGTGCCACGCCCACTCCAACGCCCACAAGCCGCCCAAAACTGTGGCTTCTACAGTTTTGATGCTAGAATAAAATACCTATCGATTGACCCAAAAAAAGTTTGCCGCGCCCACTCTAACGGCCACAAACCGCCCAAGCCTGTGGCGCCCACACTTTTCATGCTAGATACAAAATTTTAATCTTTAATCTTTAATCTCGTCAATACCTATCGATTGATTAAAAAAAATTTGCCACGCCCACTCTAATCCCCATAACGCTTAAATCTGTCTGCCGCCGGTAGGTGGCGCATTTCAATCTCGCTTTGCTGCTTGCATATCTCCATTTCCCTTTGTTCCCATTAGCTGAGTAACGGGTATCTGATAGTCGAGGTACTCGACTATAGCGTTCTTCCTTGTTTATTATGCACTAATTCCATAAATAAGCCTTGAAACCGGGGTCAATCTAGATTATCGATGTCAAACTCGGGAATACTGATTGGCGGTAGAGAAAGATTTAGTCTCATTGGAGCGTCGTTTTCTGGAAGCAAGACCATATTATACTCTTCATATACGGTCTGGAATTGACTAACTTACATTGACAGCTCCTTTAATCCTGTCAGTCCTGAGGCACACTCATCTAAAGTGGGTAATGCCGCTTGCTGGACTTTTTCATCTACTGCTGCCAGAGATCGTTCAACTGACTTAGCTTACCATAATAATAGCCGTCTGAGTATCCTGTGAAGCTGGATTAGGCTGACGATCCTGTGAAGCTGGATTAAGCTGCGTATCCTGCGAAGCTAAATGAGCTATGGACTGGTGGATGTAGTGCGAACTTAACAGTGCTTCTCACCAGTTAGAGGTTCAGCTTTTGGATGGAAGGGGGATGCTGGAGTGTAATCGTTTCTATCAGCATCAATGGTTGGACCTAACCGAACTAGTCACTTCTGGGTCACGCAGCATGACAGGGGGGTAGTGAGCACGAGGACGATCGCGTCGAGGCAATGGTAACGATAGTTACTGCGATGCCGTACCACAGGTGATGCTGGAACTGCGCTGACGTTGAGCTAACGTAGATAAGCGGCTAGTTAGGATAGTGCAGAACTACGACCTATATTCCCGGTAGCAGTTGCGCTGATAACTGATTTGTTCTCAAACTGATACATGCCTATATACTACTAATGAGTAGTGAAATTATACATATTCTAGAGTAGTTCAGAGAGTACAGCGTAGAGTACACCCACCAAAAACGGTCGTGAAAAAAAGAGAAACGCAGGGACAAAAACTAATATTGTATAACATTGTGCTTACATTCAATGATTAAACACTTTATAGTCGTATATGTTTCGCTTTAGAAACAACTGCGAAGATAAATCAAAATAAATCATGTAAAGGGGTGACAGGCTATTAAAATTGTGCGAAGCGAAACACATTTAGTTTTTTTTATTATTATGTCGGTCAGCCCTAGGCCGATTTGTATACACAGCAGCTAACAAATCATTGATCCTGGAGGATTTTTTTTTTAGCTGCGGAGGTTCATGTTTGACATTAAAGTCCTTCATCTCTTCTTGATGTTGCTTAACGTACCCCTTTGAGACAAAATTGGTATTGCCGTGGGGAATGAAATGCGAGCTCTTAGAAATTGATCATTCCCACAAGAAAGCTTGTATATTTCTTGTTCAAATTCAGAAATGTTGGACAAAATTTAGACCTCTTGTAGTTCTTAAGTTGATGAGAAGGTTGTTTTATATTAATTGGTTTTTTCTTGCAGTACGTAATTCAGTCAGCTGCAAGAACCCATTATATTTAGCGGTTGATTCTCGTTCGGACGCGTCAGAATCGCTATTATTTTACTACATACAGGGTGGCTGTTGAAAGCCGCTACCAAAAAAAAATTAAATAACTTTTTTTCTATTTAATGAATCTGGTTAATTTTTTTTATTTTGCAGATTTCGGTTCAAAGACGCACGTTTGGCGGCAATCCTCCGAGCAGATGGACCATAATGAGACTTGTAAACAATTTTGCCGAGCATGGGACAGTCAACAGAAGACCTTACCATCGTAACCCTTCAGTTCGATCGAAGGAAACAATCGCTGCTGTAGCTGCTGCCTTACAAAACAATCCACGTGTTTCGTCAAGAAGCTTATCTGCTCAAATGGGTGTAAGCAGACAGTCATTACAGTCAATTATGCACAAAGATTTGGACTTATTCCCATATAAAATTCAAATGGCCAACAAACTGAACGCTGCAGACTTGCCTATTCGCTTGGAATTTTGCCAGAAGATGCTTCAAATGCTGGAAGATGGATGAAAACATGTTGAACTGTCTTTTCATGTCTGACGAGGCCCAATTCGATTTAAACGGCAACATAAACAAACAAAATGGTCGAATATGGAGTGCTTCCAACCCACAGATACTCCATGAGACGGAATTGCATCCACATCGTGTCACAGTGTGGTGTGCAGTTTTATCACGCTGCATTGTCGGGCCCTACTTCTTCGAAGAAAACGGTCACACCGTTACGGTTACTGGAGACCGTTACTTGAGCATGTTGAGAGAGTTTTTCTATCCAGAATTACGCCGAATGAGAATTTCTTTCAACTCCTTGTGGTTTCAGCAAGATGGTGCAGCTCCTCACATAGCCCAACCTGTTATGACAGAATTGCGACGAAAATTTCCCAAATAGCTGATATCCAGAAACTCCACATTCCGTTGGCCACCCAGGTCGCCTGACCTTACTGCACCTGACTTTTTCTTGTGGGGTTATTGCAAACAGGAAGTCTACAAAGCAAAACCAACACATTTAAATGAACTAAGGCAAGCCATTCGAGAAACAATTGCGGCTATTCCTGTCTCAACTCTCCAAGCAGTAATGAACAACTTTTTGGTAAGATGCGGAACATGCATCAACGAGCAGGGGGGCATTTAAATTCCATTATTTTTAAAACTAATTAAGCTATATTTAATAAAATTGAATGAGCTTTAACATGAATAAAAGAAAAATGAATTCCATACACTGAAAAAAAAATATTTTGAGTTTCTTAATGTAGCTAAATTCATCAGCCACCCTGTATATCTTGAACATCAAATTGGTTATCATTTTGCGGGTTTTCATCTCTCGTTGACTCATAAGCAGAGTCCGTTTCTACAAGATCGTCTACGATCAAAATAGGGTTGATTTCCATACCAGATGAAGTTTCTCTATTGAAAAAACCAGTGACTACATAACCAAGCCTTGTGCCTTGCGCCAGAGGCTTATTAGGTCCTAGTCAAAGAATTTCACAGGCCATTAAATAAGGATATACACTAGCCCCTAAGTTTAGGTCAATGGGTCCAGGTTGTTGAAAGTTAGGATCTGCTAACGGCAGTCCCTCGGGAATGTTAAGATCATTTTCAATCGGTAATGACGGTTGTTTTGTAATGTTGATGTAAATGACGAGAGCTTTAGTATTGATCTAATTGCTGTTGTTATTTTTCCTCCGATTCCAGATATCGCAATCGGTGACGACCTTTCCTTAAGAGATAACAGATCTGATCCTTGAGATAAGATTCACCTGTGATCCAGAATCTTTTACAGCGCGACATGTTTGTAGTTGACCGGTATGCCCTTGTAGTGATACCTTGGCAGTCGTAGACTGCAATGGTTACTGCGCCGGACACTGGATTGCAAGTCGGTCCTTTGCGGGACAGTGAATGATGCCGTTGTTGGCAGACTCCAAAAGTATCCAGTGATCCACAGTTTTCAACCTTATGAGTGCCGCTCAATAAACGTCAGCACACTTCTTAACGTTGGAGTTTCCGTTAGTGCATCTGCTGAGTTTTCCAGTGCAGCCAAAGTCTGCTGGCCTAGTTTTCTTCTGATTATAAAACCCAAGACTGGATCCCAGGATTTTGTGCTAATATCCAGGTTTTTAAGGTCAAAGTCTTTCACACTGCTCAAAACTGTTGTACAGACCCATTAACGGGCACATAATCGACGATTTCTCCTATTGCAGCAAAGACAAATCTTTTCGCGTTTTGGTATTTCGCCTTTAGTCTTGCCAGGTGTCGTCATATCCGCCTTTTGAGAAGGCTGTGCCTAAAAAAATGTTTCATGCTTCACTCGGAATTAGCCTTGTAGAATATGCAGCTTCTGCCTGGATGAGTATAGTTACACCCGTTACTCGTAGAGTAAAAGGGTATACTAGATTCGTCGGAAAGTATGTAACAAGCAGAAGGTAGCGTTTCCGACCCCATAAATACATATATTCTTGATCAGGATCACTAGCCATGTCCGTCTGTCCGTCTGTCCGTATGAACGCTGAGATCTCGGAAACTATACAAGCTACAATACTGGGATTAGGCATGCAGGTTCCTGAGATTCCTGCGCAGCGCAAGTTTATTTCAGCAGAGTGCCACGCCCACTCTAACGCCCACAAGCCGCCCAAAACTGTGGCTTCTACAGTTTTGATGCTAGAATAAAATACCTATCGATTGACCCAAAAAAAGTTTGCCGCGCCCACTCTAACGGCCACAAACCGCCCAAGCCTGTGGCGCCCACACTTTTCATGCTAGATACAAAATTTTAATCTTTAATCTTTAATCTCGTCAATACCTATCGATTGATTAAAAAAAATTTGCCACGCCCACTCTAATCCCCATAACGCTTAAATCTGTCTGCCGCCGGTAGGTGGCGCATTTCAATCTCGCTTTGCTGCTTGCATATCTCCATTTCCCTTTGTTCCCATTAGCTGAGTAACGGGTATCTGATAGTCGAGGTACTCGACTATAGCGTTCTTCCTTGTTTATTATGCACTAATTCCATAAACAAGCCGTGAAACCAGGGTCAATCTAGATTATCGATGTCAAACTCGGGAATACTGATTGGCGGTAGAGAAAGATTTAGTCTCATTGGAGCGTCGTTTTCTGGAAGCAAGACCATATTATACTCTTCATATACGGTCTGGAATTGACTAACTTACATTGACAGCTCCTTTAATCCTGTCAGTCCTGAGGCACACTCATCTAAAGTGGGTAATGCCGCTTGCTGGACTTTTTCATCTACTGCTGCCAGAGATCGTTCAACTGACTTAGCTTACCATAATAATAGCCGTCTGAGTATCCTGTGAAGCTGGATTAGGCTGACGATCCTGTGAAGCTGGATTAAGCTGCGTATCCTGCGAAGCTAAATGAGCAATGGACTGGTGGATGTAGTGTGAACTTAACAGTACCTCTCATCAGTTAGAGGTTCAGCTTTTGGTTGGAAGGGGGATGCTGGAGTGTAATCCTTTCTTGGTAAAGAATCACGTAGGGGTCATCAATGATTGGGCCTAACCGAAGTAGTCACTTGTGGGTCACGCTGCGTGACAGGGGTGTAGTGAGCACGAGGACGATCGCGTCGAGGCAATGGTAACGATGGTTACTGCGATGCCGTACCACAGGTGATGCTAACGTAGATTAGCGGCTAGTTAAGATAGTGCAGAACTACGACCTCAAACTGATACATGCCTATATACTACTAATGAGTAGTGAAATGATACTTATTCTAGAGTAGTTCAGACAATTTTGATTTTTGTAGCAGTTTGCGTAGTTGGCTCGGCTGATACTGCAAAATGTGCAGACCGCATTGGCGGTTGAGTCGGTGAGGCGGTGAGACCGTTAGTTAGTGAGACTTACAATATGCTGATCAGCAATTTTCAACTGCAGTGGGTGCTACTAAGCGCCTGGTATTGTTCTCAACTGCTTGGTTTGTGCTCTGCTCTGTGCCTTTCTAGCGTGGGCAGTGATTTTCGCTTTAATTTTTCCATTTTTGGCCGCGCCAAGAAAGAGATCAATACGAACAAGAGAAAACGCTTTAGTCGATGGCCTCGACTATAAGATACCCGTTACTCAGCTTAAGGGAGTGCGAGATGGATGAAGAAATGCTAAAAGAACTATGCTTTTTTCATTAACAAAACTATCTTATAGCGGCACCTATCTTCTTCTTCTATAGCGCCCCTTGGCCTACAGCGCCAACTCTCGAATTTACATGCCAAATCCCAAATTTCTAGCTTTTATAGTTGCCGAGATCACAGCGTTCATACGGGCGGACAGACAGACGGACAGACGGACAGACATACAGACGGACATGGCACGCTGCTGAAACAAACTTGCGCTGCGTAAGAAGAAGAATCTGCATGCCAAATCCCAAAAGCCTAGCTCTTATAGTTTCCGAGATCTCAGCGTTCATACTTACAGACGGTCAGACGGACATGGCTAGATCGACTCGGCTTATGATCCTGATCAAGAATATATATACTTATGGGGTCGGAAAAGCTTCCTTCTATCTGTTACACACTTTTCGACGAATCTAGTATACCCTTTTACTTTGCGAGATTCAATATTTGAAAACACCTAGTTTCTTTAAGTCAATTGGCAAATGGGTAAATTTATGAATCGAAAGTGGTTATGCGGAGGAACATGATCCTCGTGGATTAAGACCATTTCGGTGAAGGAACATGACCCCCGTGGATTAAGACCATTTCGCCGACTGCGATGTTAGACTCTGACTTGCAAGAAAGGCGATAAGAATTTAAGATGGCTACAAATCGGAGCGCCCTTTTGCAATAGAGTGATTTCTTCGATGACATATCGCTGTAAGCATGGCTCTTCGCAGTTTTAGTGCGGACGGTGACCTTGTCGTGAAGTGTTTTGCCTCCCGACATATGTAGTGAAATCGAAGCATCCATGCTACCAGCCTTAGGCCAGATTAGTGTCATTCCAGGTTGTGAAAGGCTTTCAAGACAATATTTTTGGGAAACGGTGTCGATGCAAAAAATGCTGATTTGCGTCGTAGGATGAACCTGGCTGAATCGGTGAGCTCTGAAAGTTTACATCCTCTGGATATTAAGTCGGGTGGGTTGTACCGTATCGGAACATGGTATTCCGGCGGGTATTCTTGGATGTCGGATATCCGGCTGCCGACAAAGGTAGAATGCATCCAATGATGCAAATCTTAGCCGTGCCGTTTCGAACCTTTTGACCTTTCAAGCAGTTAAGGGCCATCCTTGAAAGGCAATTGAACCATCCATCCGCAACGTGAAAGACAGATTTTTGGAACATTGATTCGCATTTGTTTTGCGCTGGAGTTGTTGCAGTAGTGAGGAAAGTCAAACACGGAATCATGGACGGAAACCCCAGTAAATAAACAGGCCCGGCCAGCCAGCGGGTATCCTGCAACGAAGCAATACCGACGATGCGAATTGTTCAGCCGCATCTAAATAGTTGCTTTACACAAACCCATACCCAACACAACACCTACCCATCTCCCCTCTCACAACAACATCTCACTCCGGGCCAAACTATTGTGTAATACGGACCGTGCCAAAAGTCAGCCTGGCTGGGGCCCGGATCAAAAACTAGACCAGTCTCAAACGGTGTGCTCAGGGTTATGGCGACCCCTTGTTCTAACTACCGCCTTACCAGGGTGTCGCGGATCTCTCCCAGGGCAGACCTTTTCCCTTCTCCGCAACTCGTGGGACCAATTATGGACAACAAAACTAACACAAAACTAAAATCAAAGACGGGAACTCTTAAAAAACCCACGGAAATGCCGAACACTGGCTCCAACATCCGCACCAGCACCGTCCTAAAAGGGCCGCATCGCAAACAGGGGATGTCGGGTGGCAGAAAGCCATTCGCGAACGCCTCCGCCACGGGTGCTTCTACCCAAAACAGCGATATTTACACCCAAAGCGCTCGGGCTACCCGCTGATAAATTTACTTACGCAGAAAGGCGGATTGTCGCCCAGACTCTGCGCTCTCACGGCAGGAGCAATATTGCTTGCCAACGCAGCTGGAAGTTCTGCCGGCAACCCAGCCGAGCAGGTGCTTGCTGAGGAGTTGGAGCACTTGGTGGGCCGGAGGACGGCTACTCTACCGACTCGTCCCTGACCAGAGAAATGCGAGAGCTTGGATCGGCAATAGAGGACGTGGAACTGAGCGATAAAGTTCCTCTGTGGTGGAGGTTGCAGCAATATACTGCTGACATATACGTCAATAAGACTTCTGCAAGTCCACCTACACCACAGTAAAGCAGCGTCTGCTGCACTATTGCTTCGCCTGACCGAAGGCAGAGCCGACCTGGTACAGGAACCTTGCGCAGTAGGAGCCAAGGTTGCTGGACTAGGAACAAAAGAATACAAGCTTATGCTTGACTCCAAAGAAGGTAAATATCGAACCTGCATTTTAGCCAAAAATCATCTTAGTATATTTCTGCTTCGCAATTACAGCGACGGAGCAGTGGCCCCAAAAGGATTCTATCGGCCTAATTGGCCCTTGAAAAGGAAAACCCCCCAGATTCGCTGGTTAGAGGACTGGCAAAGAAATGATTTATTTGATTTTATTCTAAATTCGAACTTATTCGTATGCAATAGGGGCAATGTTCCTACCTTTACAATCAAAACCTGCCAAACGATCATAGAACTAACGTTGGTATCAGACTCACTCGTAAGCGCTGTCAAAAACTGGGCAGTCTCTGACGAGCACTCTTTTTCAAATCGTAGGTTCATTGAAACAATATTGTCCCTTGATTCGCCCTTGTCGGCAAGCTTCGCAAACCCCAGATGGGCCGACTGGCACAGGTACAAAGAAGTTCTGACGAATATCCTCCCCATGGAACCGTCAAAAGCACCACAGACCCACAGGAGGTGGACAGAACAGTAGATAAATTCACAGCAACATGTAACACGGCCTTCAAAGAAAAACCAAGGATAGGAAAAGACCCCTGGTGGACCCAATAATTATCAATCCTCAGAACCAACTGCAGAGGCCTGCTTAACAAAGTAAGCCGGGAAACTGCCATCCTGGCAGTAGGAGAACTACCAACCGCATGGCGGGAAACGAAAGTAGTTTTCCTTTCCAAAGCAGGGAAGGCCACTCACACCACAGCAAAGGATTTCAGGCCAATAAGCCTAACGTCATTCCTGCTAAAGAGCTTTGAAAAACTGATAAGCCTACACATAAGAGCCATTATAGACCCGACAAAAATATCAGAGGCACAACATCCTTGTACCAAAGGTAAGTCAACTAAATAGGCGCTGCACTTGGTGGTAAGTAGCATCGAGAAATCACTCAGCATCAAAAAATACACACACACAGAGGGAGCCTTCAATGACGTGATTCCCACTGCAATAACAGAATCTCTCACAGAATTAGGGGTTGAGCCACCAATGGTGGGGTTGATCCATAAATTGCTGATAAGCAGAATGGTTACAGCCACACTAGGGACCTCTACCCAGACTAGTGAACAGAGGCACCCCGCAAGGAGGCGTACTATTACCCCTCCTGTGGAATACCGAAGTAAATAAACTTCTGCGGATTCTTGAGAGAGGAGGCTGTAAGGTAGTGGCATACGCAGACGATGTCGCTATCATCTTTAATGGAAAATATTCACAAACACTTTGCGATCTTATGACCGTTAAACTTTAAATACTATCGGAATGAACTATAAAGAGCGGACTTGGGGAAAATCCCTTAAAAACGGAACCTTTTTGTATTTACAAATAGATACAAGATCCCACAACTTAACCCAACCATTCTAAACAACTGTAATCTTTCTTTTAGCGATCACGCCAGATACTTGAGGTAAGTATTAGATAAGCGTCATAAATGGGGCTTAAATAACCAAGAGAAAACCAAGAAAGTAACCATTGCACTTTACTCTTGTAAAAAAGCAAGTGGGCTAAGATGGGGCGTGACCCCTAGAACAGTCAACTGGATATACACAGCGGAAGTCAAGCCAATCCTACTGAATGGGGTGGCTCTGTGGTGGACTGCTCTACACAAGCAATGCATCTTGACTCCTCTAAGCAAAGTACAGCGAATGGAGGCTTTGTATATTAGTGGAACCCTTCGAACCGCCCCGAATGAAGCGCTGAATGCGATCTTGGACTTAGCAGGCATGGAATGGGCCCAATCGGCAGCTATTCGACTGAGGGACACCGGGCAGTGGAGAGCCCAATGTTAGGGCCATGCTAAAATTCTCCAGCATGATAATTCGATTTGAAGAAAACGGATCTATGCAAATCCGTTGAATTTAGTCACACACCCTTTAAGTCCCTGATTCCAGATAGAGAGGAACTGGAGTAGGGCCGACCGGGCACGACGGACGCAATCTGCTTCTATACAGATGGCTCCAAATTAGAAGGACAAGTTGGCGGAGGTGTATACTCCGAACAATGAGATATCAGGAATTCATTCAGGCTCCCAGACCACTGTAGCGTCTTTCTAGCGGAGGTTCACGCTATAAAGGAAGCACTAAACTGTTTGGGGAATATTAGACTCCAAAAAGGGCACCTAAATATATAAAGTGACAGCCAAGCGGCTATTAAATCGATCTACTCGACAAGCACCAACTCCCTTACAATAGCAGACTGTCGCAGATCTCTCCACGAGATAGCTAGTCAGTTTACTATCAGCCTAATATGGGTTCCGGGTCACCGGGATATCGTAGGCAACTGCACAGCGGACGAGTTAGCCAGGCAGGGCACCATCATGTCTCTCCTCCCAGGAAAGGAGAATGTCGACATGCCCATGGCAACTTGCAAGCTAAATATAAAAAACTATTATAGCAAACTATGCAACACCCATTGGCAAAATTCACCACAGTGTTGTATCTCTCACCAGACATGGCCTGTGATAAACAATAAAAAAACCTCGGAAAACCTTGGCACACACTAAACTGCAGGGATGAAGAAGAAGACGAAACGGTCGAACGCCTTCTCTGCCTCTGCCCAGCCCTAAGCAGACTCAGACTGAAACACTTAGGAAACCCCTTCATGGTCGATCTTACCGAAATATCGGAGATTAATCTTAAAAGCTTTTATGAAATCTTCCGGGTGGAAGACATGCTGATCAGCTTAACACAGATTGAAACATATAAGTTATGGGACCCTAGAGAAGGAAAAAACGAGATCATGCGGTATCACAATGGACCCATAGAGGTCTAAGTGTGTCGAACTATAGTCCGACAGCAGTCCTAACCTAACTTTACCTAAGGTTCCCGTTTCAAAAAGCAGGTCGATACTGCGAGACTGTTAAAATCTCTCATCAGCCATCGGAGCATTGATGAGATGTCGATTTACGCATCAGGTTCTGATAAGGTCTGGTAAGGTAATTCTGCTTCACCAAATCCCGACTTGACAACGGTCGCAGTCCGATGCTTGATGCGAGTAAAAGAATGTCCAATGCTCCGGATGCCTATATGTCCTTTGCTCATGGTTGGGTGAAGATTTCAGAGACGAATTTGATTTGCGAGCACGAGTCTAGAAGTGCCCGTCCTGGTACGTAATTGCCCACGCCGTCCTATACCAGGATTATGGCTGTAGCCAGAATGATTTGGTCATGATGGTTATTCACGTGTGAGTGAGTAACAGCTTCAGCGACATAGTGCTCAGGTGGCGCGTGAATAGGACTTTGCCGCCTGGCATTCTTGATTCCTGTACTGACGGGTCGAAAAGAAGCATGGTGTGATGCAGCCGTGAGCATATTCTGCACCTATTTGAGGATGTGCAATTTAATGGCTGATGAACTCTTTAGAGGCAGCCAAGACAACCGCTGCAGATTCTCAAACCGCGGTATTGGTAACCTATTGCGACAATTCTATGAAGAATGCTAAACCAACGGGGTTTGATCGATATATTCAAAATAAAGGAAAATTAAGCCTTCAGCCGAACAAGAAAATCAATGTCAACAAGATATCGAATACTATTGAAAACTCTGGCCCAAAAAAGTATCTCACAAATATCACAAATTTATATAACAACATGACATTTCCTATATTTATGCTAGAAATTTCATGCACTTCTTAATAGACTCCGTTAATACAACACAGACGAATTCTTGAAATCAAATCAGCTGAGATGTCAAATTATTTGAAATTTAAATACAGTAGAAGTAGGCCGTGCCCTAGCGTTTCATGCATTGAGGCTGATTTGATAGTCAACTTGCGTCTGTTATAGAAATCATAAAACGGTGTTTCATAAAATAGGCACAGCATAAACATAATTGATGTCATGCTTATATCAGAGATACATCTAACAAACCACAACAAATCATCCACATGGTAAATCCCATAGGGGTACAGAAATTCTGATTAAGCATAATATCAGGCATTACATGCTATCACCATTTTCTAGAACGCATCTGAAGGCCACATCAACCCATGTTGAAACTCAAACCGGATTTTCAAACATTGCCACTGGGCTTTTCCATTCCCGAAACAACATTTTTAAAATTCTTCGACTTACTTGGTGACTTGTTTATAGCTGCAGCTTACTACAATGCATGGCCACCCATTGTGGATCTCGAAGGACGACACTATATAACGCCATAATAACACCCCGAAACAAGCTAGACCTTATTTCACCGGGCAGGCCCACAGATCCAAAATACGACGGAAGTCCGATAAGTACTCAGCCTCACCGCCCGATGGCATCGCAAGAGAAATTTACTATCGTGTAGTACATTCTCGTAGACGGCTACTGTCGAAGTTTTAGCCGAATCGGACTTGTAGTTTTGTTTCGACTGCGTGTGGAATCGAACGTGTCCGCGGATTTTAGAAAAATGGAGAAAGAGCAATATCGGTCTGTGATTCGATTCTTGTTTTTGGAAGGAAAATCGCGCAGCTAAATCAAAGAGCGCTTGGATGCTTTGTACGGTGACTCTTCTGCTTCGATGGCGACCGTCAAAAATTGGTTTAACGGGTTTCAACGTGATCGCACGTCGGTTTTTGATGAGCCACGCCCAGGTGCCCCGAAAACGGCTACCACGGAGGATAACGTGACAAAAATCCATGATCTCGTATTGGCAGACCGCCGATTGAAGATACGCGAGATAGCTGAGACAGAAGGCATGTCAAAAGACCGCGTGGGTCATATCCTGCATGAAATTTTGGGCATGAGAAAGCTGTCGGCGCGATGGGTGCCGCGTTTGCTCACTCCGGACAACAAACGCAACCGTGAGACCACTACAGAGCAGTATTTGACGCTGTTTAGGCGCAATCCGAAGGAGTTTCTGCGTCGTTTCGTGACCGTCGACGAAACATGGATCCACTGGTACACACCAGAGACCAAGGAACAGTCGAAACAGTGGACATCATCCGGCGAACCTGCTCCGAAGAAGGCGAAGACTGTCCCATCGGCCGGAAAGGTGATGGCCACCGTTTTTTGGGATTTACAAGGTGTGATCTACATCGACTACCTGAAGAAGGGCAAAACGGTCTCAGGGCTGTACTATGCCGAATTATTAGGCCGATTCGCAGCCGAATTGCAGAAAATACGGCCCCATTTGGCGAAGAAAAAAGTGCTCACCCATCATGACAACGCACCGGCTCACACTTCCGCCCTCGCCAAGGCCAAATTAGTCGAATTGGGCTACGAACTGCTACCAGATCCACCATATTCTCCAGAGTTGGCCCCGTGTGACTTCTTTTTGTTTCCAAACTTGAAAAAGTCACTCGCTGGACAGAAATTTGCGTCGAATGAGGAGCTCGTCGCCGCCACAGAGGCCTATTTTGCAGACCTCGAGAAAACGTATTTTTCAGACGGGTTAAAGAAGTTGGAGCATCGCTGGTTGAGGAATAAATCGCCACTTTTTCCAAAATTTTCGTTTTTCTTTTGGAGGCTTAGTACTTATCGGACCACCCTCGTATAAGCGCGATTTAATTAACAATAACAAAGTGTCGCGGTCCCAAATTCGCCAGAGTTTTGGGCAGTTGGCGTAGCATGTTCGTTTAACAAAGTTGCGCTGCGTAAAAGTCTAAGTCTAATATAAGTCTAGAGTCCCAGTTCTATACATATATTTAATAGATTCCGGGCTGTTTGTCGGCGATAAAGTGGGCGGTGCAAATCAATCGATAGGTATTGATGAGAGCAATACATTTCTGTTAAAAAGTTTAATCTTGCATTAAAACTGAAGGGGCCAGCACTTTGGGCAGCTTGTGGGCGTTAGAGTGGGCGTGGCACCCTAACGAAACAAACTTGCGCTGTGCAGGAATCTCTAGAATCTGCATGCCTATTCCCAGTATTGCAGCTTTTATAGTTTCCAAAGTCACAGCGATCTTACGGACATTACTAGATCGACTGGGTTGGTGATCCTGATCAAGAGTATATATAGAATATGTGGTCGGAAATGCTTCCTTCTACCTTTTACATACTTTCTGACGAATCTAGTATACCCTTTTACTCTACGAGTAACGGGTATAAGAGCCCCATCCCATAAATTGGCCAGTGTGGCAGTCGTGGCGTCTATGAGGTTACCACTTGCAGGCCGTCCAAGTATTCAACCGTCTGATGGGTGTAATCTTTTAAGTCTTCTTCTGTTCATAGGTCTGGAAGGTGTGAGAGCAAGTCTGTTTGTGTTAGATACGAGTCTTGATCGGTAGCAGGTGTCAGTCTTAGTGATAGATGAACAAACAGGCTTCATTATGAGATCTCGTGTGTTTCTTGTACAGTATGGGGCGCATGAACATGATTAATTAGGATCTCGTGTGTTTCTTGTACAGTACGGGGCATATGTCCTAAAATGTTGGCTTGCCAGGACTTAATTTGTTGTGTAAACAAGTAACCGGCGGTGCCTTAATGTAGACTAGACTAGTTTAACAGTACGCACCACTGTTAAGTTATCAGCTGCTAAGGCCTGTTTTTATTTCAACGAGGTGGCAGCGCTGGTAAAGCGCTTGTCAAAAAGTGTAAAACTAAACATAGCTCTGAGATTTTTGAAATACCATCCAATCAGAGGGACCTGTAACTTGTGTTTGTGACCTTAATATTGTATTTTTTGATTGTGGTGCTCGAATATTCGTGTTCTAGTTCTAACTTAAAAAAAAAATTTGTATTTTTAAATAGAGCTACAAAGTGATTCCAGCTGTTTCCACCTCTGAAACCTTTTTTATTTTGTAGTGTATTTAATTCTCATTGAACTCGGTTAGTATAAAAGTGCACTTTTGCGCACACTCTCTAAAATTTAGCTTTAAAGAGCTCTACCTAATATGGTATATTTCTCTCTTTTTTGTCTGGTAAATGCCAGTTTCGATGTTATCTTAAAAGAAACAGTGTGAAATTATATTTCTTATTAATTAAAGATTATTTTTAAATTATTTTACAACATCATTTAATTACCTAACGTTGATATATGGATTTTAGAATTTTTGTTAAGAACTATAGTGATACAATTTCACTAAAAAATGGAAAATAAAAAACGCCAACATTTTTTTAAAATCAGTTTGGTCTTTTAAAAAAAAATATCAAGAAAAAATTTTGTTATATGATTGACAAGAGAAAAATGTTTTTTTTTCTTAAAAAATAGGCGGGACCACGCCCATCTTTTTTTAATTTACTTCCTTTAAATTGTATATACTTAATTCTAAAAACAAAATAAGTGGGAATTCCCCATATTGCAGTCCAATCCATGGTGAGGCGATAAGTGTTCAGCCTGTTCAACGAAAAGATGGCATGCTGAGATTTGGCAGGATTCAGCGATATTCCAAGTATTCCAAGTATTGGTCTTGAAGCAGACTTAGATCTTCGAACATCCACCTGAAAGGTCAAAGCTTATCGGGGAAAGAATAGGTTTAAGCTTAAGCATCGTTATGCAGACTTCTGAAACCAAACGGATGATTCGGAATTGGTCGCTGTTGTTGGAGAAAATAAAAATTTGAATTTAACCGCCTTAGTTTAAATGCGTCACACTTGGTTTACCCTGTATTCCAATTTCAGCTCATCTTATAAATACGTTACCTAACACTTAAAACTATTTTTCCATCACTGTTGCTACTCGTTGACGTAAGCAAAAATACAATTTAATAAACGCAGCCTTTTGAGAACAATTTAAGAACAAAAATAAGTGTTTTATTAAAGTATTCAAAGTATTGTAACTGGCACGTAACATTTTTATTATATTTTAAAGTTGCTTATGTCCCTAATTCTATTTGAAACCTTGCAAAAAGTTTTGAAACTAAATTAGCAAAAGTATGCAAAAAGATATCATATAGTGGTCATTTTCATGACGCCTAAATGTTACTGACCCCGGAAAAAGAAAAGTGCCGGAAAAAATGGATTCGACGCCAAGACCAGGTGGGAGTCCAGACACCGATGAAGACCACATGGATCCACTAATTGAAAATTATGATGATACTGTATAGACAAGGAAACTCCACTTCATGGTCCAACAGCAATTGCAGACGGATCGAATTATGCAAAAATGTAATGCCATGTAATGGCGCTCAGGGCGGCATTCATGGTCTGGTGTCCTTACACGGATGGCTACATCATGTAGCAGCTTCATCGCATTCGGCTGTCGCACAGGGTGGCATCTTTGGATTGGCTTCCTCATATGGAGGATAAGAGCACAGCATTGCTTCAAACAATATCAGTGCACTGACTTCTGCAGCTGAACAGGGCGGCATTTTTGGCTTCGTGTCCTCACACGGAGGATTGCGTCCCGACGCTGCTACTTTTAGCAGCTATACCTCGACTTTTGGTGCCACACACGGCGGCATACACGGCCTGAATTTCGATATCAAAGGTGAGTCTGTTTTTGGATATGCATGGTTTCAGAAGAAGAAGAATTATAGATCTGCCTACTTTCCATGGACTGCCAGAAGCCTGGCCAATATTTAGTAGTATGTTTGTTGAGACAACTCTCGCATACAAGTACTTGGAATATAGACTCCGACAGCAGAAGAGTTTAAAAGGTGTTGCCAGAGAAATGTGGCTCTTATGTTAATAAATAATAATATGGATAATCAGGACTGCTTTCTAGGAGTCAGTTGGAAAAGGTATCTGAAATATAGAAGATCTCAGAAAACAACATGGACAAAATTATATCATTTTCAGAAATGGTATCTGCTAAAACCTTGTCCTATTAAGTGGGAACCATGAGAACTCCTATAGAATGTACAACATATGCATCAGGTATCCAACCCTATGCTGATAAAATTTCAATTTCAATTTCAATTTCAAGCTTCTCTTACAATTGCATCAAGTAAGCCAAACTCCGGACATGAGAAAGGCTCAAATCAAAAGATTGTGATGCAGATAAACAAGGAATCGTCTAATGATACATGGACAATTAAATGCTATGAATGCAAGGGCCAACATATCTTTGAGGACTGTGAACAATTTACAAGGAGTAACGTAAATAATAGTTTGTTAATGGTCAAGAAAGTGAAAGTGTGCTTTGGATGTCTTCTACAGGGGCAAAAGCTAAACGTGTACATAAAAAACGTATTTGTTAGGGCGAAAACTGTATGTCGTTTCATAATTACATGTTACATAAGGATTAGAAGCTTGTCGCTGCAAAAAGTTCAACAGGAAAAGTTCAAGATCAACAAGAAAGTAGTCCAGCAAATATTCTAACAGTCAGAAACAATTGATGCTTTTGCTTAAGGTGCTGCCAGTTGAGGCCACCAGACCATATACTCGTAGATCGATTCTTAATGTATTTGCCGTTATGAGCGAAGGATCCTTTGCATCATTAATAGATGAAGAATTGGCAGAAAAGCTTGGTGTGACTGGAGACGCACAAAAAATTACACTCAATTGGATAGGAAATCACAAAAAAGTAGTTCCATCGATAAAATGTCGGCTTAAGGTTCGAACAATAGAAGGTAAAACAATTTGGTTGCCCCTAACAGGTAGCAGAGTACAGTCCTTGGAACTGCCTGTGCAATCACTTGATATTGAATCCTTTAATGAAAAATGTACCAAATTAACAAGCTTGCCAATTAAAGGGTACGGATATGCCAAGCCAAGTATTTTGATTGGAATGGAAAATGGGCATTTGATCAAAACGCTTCAAAGTGTTTAACTGGAAAACAGTTTAATAAACGTTAGGACAGCCTTAGGGTGGCTACCATATGGATCCACACAACCTCAGCAAGAAAATCCATATATAAGCCACGTAAAAACTACGTTTTTCATACTTATTCGATCGATTCTATGAAAAGGATTTAAATGATTTAATGACGAGACATTTTCATATTCCTTCCAGTTAAGTTACCAAATAATCCATTGGAATCAAATGAAATTGTCAGGGCTCGAAAAATATTGAAAGAAAGTACACTACGTGCTGACCAGAGTTACGAGACAGCTCTTTTGTGGAGTCATGATAATGTAATCCTTCCTAATAGCTGGGATATGGCTTTAAAACGACTTCACAAAAGGAAAAGCAGAAAAGGTCGGCCCAAGAACCTGGTATCTCCCTCACTTTGGTGTGCATAGCAATTGCTAAAGGGACCAGATGAAAGCCCTTCACTACTTAAAATGCTGTTCCAATTTCGACAAGGCATAATAGCTGTATGCGCCGACATCAGAGAAATGTTCTTGCAAGTAAAGGTCAAAGAGTCAGATGAAGACTCATTTAGATTCCTATGGAGGGATATTAGCAATATTAAGGTATATAAGATGCAGGTACCAGTATTCTGAGCTACATGTTCACCTTGCTGTGCGCAGTATGTTAAAAATCAAAATGCTTTAAATGCCACGAACAGGAAAAAAGCTGTCATCAAGGCCATACAAGAAAATCACTATGTAGATGATTAGATGTAGATGTAGATGATTGTAGCAAGCTTTGACAATGAAAAGAATGCATACGAGATAAGCAATGAAGTAAAAAAACGTCCACAAACTAGCCTATTTCGATTTTAGAGGTTTCATATCAAACTCATCGAATATCCAAAAAATGCTAAACGGTTCAAACAGCTCTCTAAACATTTCAACTTCTTCATCAGTAAATATCGATTCCAGTTCCGCCGATAAAATCTTAGGTATGTCCGATATTAAAAGAAGCAGAGTTGATAAGGAAAAAAGTTCCAAATAAGAGACAACTTCTCAGCACCATAATGTCAGTGTACGACCCGTTTGGTATGCTGGCTGGTCTTATGATAATTGGCAAAGTTTTAATGCAGGATATCTGGCGCACAGGAATTACCTGGAATGACTTAATCGTCGATAATATATATAAGCGCTTCAAAGAATGGATCAATCAATTGGATAGAGTGAAGCATTTTCAAATTAGTCGTTGCTATTCTCCAAAGTTATTAGATTCAAGTATCACAAAGGAACTTTACACATTCGTCGACGCAAGTGAGCAGGCATTTGCTGTGTTCTGGTCAGATTCAAGGACAGTGCTCCTTCTGCTCAACAAACGATATAACGATCCCATTACCAGATGACTCTAACGAAATGCGCAAGATTGTCCTGACAATGGCAATAGAACCAGCAATAGACACTAGTCGTTTTCAAACTTTATGCGCCTAAAGCGAACAATGTGATGGATGCTCAGATTCATGGGAAACATTCGAAAAAACGGGAAGAAAGTTAAAGGAGAAATTTCCTTCAAAGAATTGGTCAATGGTGAGAAAGAATTATGTAAGCTAGAGCAGCAACTCACATATTTCGAAGAAATACGCGCTCTTCGGAAAAATGACTTGATTTACAAATGTAGCCCAATATATTCATTGTCACCTGGTCTAAATGAAGATGGCTTGTTGGTCGTGCACGGCAGGCTAAGCAATGCATCTATACCAGTGGTCGGCAGCGGCCTATCTAGTGAGCATAGGGAAGTGTTCTGCCCATCCGTACATGTTCGTGTGACTTCGGCATGGGTCTTCGGGTCATTTTTTTTCAACTTCGGCGCGCTTTTTTGTTGCTGCGGCAGAGGATCTCAGTGCAAAGCAGAGAAACGTCTCGCTACAGCACGCCGCGCGCAAACTTCGTGTTTGTTACACTCACACTAATGCAAGGCAAACTTGTGATGGTATGTGTGTGCCGACCACTGATCTATACTAATACCAATAATACTTCCAAACTGGCATCCACTAACCGATTTAATTATATTGTACTATCATAAAAAATATCACCATCAAAATGACAAACTTATAGTAAATGAAATACGTCGTAAGTTACAGCAAATAAGTACTGTAAAAACAAAATCGTAAAGCCAATGCCCACGCTTATGGGACAATTGCCTAAAGATAGGGTTACGCCGTAAATTCGACCGTTTACACAGGCCTTGACCTTGTGTCGCCTTGTTAACATGTTTAACGGTCAGAGCTTTACACCTAGATCTTGCCGAGGACTTATCATTTGATGCATGCATTGTAGTCATCAGAAAATTCGTAAATAGACGAGGCGTTCCTAACACTAATCGCTCTGATATGGGCACAAACTTTGATCGTGTCGACAATATTTTGAAGAAAACTTACGATTTCTTCGACTCGAAAGTATATAAAGGCAACGCTGGCGGCCAAGGACATCAATTGGGAGTTCAACTGTCCAGCTAATCCTAGTTCAGGAGGATGTTGGGAAAGATTAGTTCAATCATCAAAGCGTGTCCTAGCAGTAACTCTAAAGGAGCAAGCACCAAGAGTAGAAACGCTACGTTGTCTACTGATAGAGGCCGAAGATATTATCAACAGCAGACCTCTAACACATGTACCTGTTACTATATATGATCCTGAACTACTCACCCCAAATCACTTTCTACTGGGAACCGTTAACTCTACACAAACTCCTGGAGAAATTGATAATTACTGCCATCGAAAACAGTACCGTATTGCTCAGCAGCTAAAGGATTTATTTTGGAGACGTTGGATAAGAGAGTACCTTCGTACTCTAACGAATCGCAGCAAATGGTTTGCACCAACCAAGCCAATTCAAATCGGAGATCCAGTATTGATCTGTGATGAAAATCAACCCCGAGGAGGCTGAAATAAGGGCCTTGTTACACAAACGTTTAAGGCAAAAGACGGTCAAATTCGATTTGCGGAGGTGCAGACATCAACTGGTGCACTTAAACGCCCCATCTCTAAGCTAGCGGTTCTTGATGTTCTAGGTAAAACGACTTAAGCGTTTTACGGTGAAAGGAATGTTGCTGGAGAAAATATATTTTGAATTCAACCGCCCTGATTTGAATGCGTTACACTTGAGTCACCCAGTACGCCAAGTCAAGTCATTTTTCTGTTGCCCAACACCTTTTTCAATTATTTCGTCATGGTCGCTAATTCGTTGATGTGAGCAGAAATACAATTTAATAAACGCAACGCATCGCAACGCATCGCAACGCATCGCAACGCAGCCTGTGAAGAACAATTTCTAATAAATATGTATAGTCGCCGATCGCAAACCAAAGTGTTTTATTAAAGTATTCAAAGTTTCGTGGCTGGCACGTAACACAGTCCTTTGAGTGTATTGCAAAGAAGCGCCAACAGAAGTGTATACTGAACAGGTTCAGGGACATGCTGCTGTAGAGATTTTGAGGTGAACATCATCCAGTCGCATATTGGACGCAAAACGCCACAGTTATATTCTTGACGTTAAAGCGGCTCACCTAGCTGTAAAAAAGTTTCGCCAATACCTTGTGGGGTTTGAATTTAATTCGATAACTGCAGGGTTTTTTCAGACAGTAAAAAGGAATAATATAGCCGAGAAGACCGGGATTGGATCCTGTACCACGCGTCCGTCGCGCCGGAAAGTTTTTTTTTTTTTACTGGTGCATCAGAGATCTGGAGATACTTATGTCGCAGCCTTACAAACACTTTAAACTAAAAGGAGGAAAATTGTTTGAAGTGGTGTATGGAAATAATGTAATGGTTGTCAATGTAGTTCAAAGTTTTAATGGATGGTCATTTCGCACTGCAGAAAACTATGGATGCTGCAGCAGCTGTTCTGGATTACGCATATGGAAAAGAAATGAAAAAAATGCATTCTTATTAGCAAAAAAAACGGAAAGCAGAAAAAGAATGGTCGGAAGTCTTTGACCATCCAATTCGGATCATAGGCTGCAGTTCAAAAAGACGCGTGAGTTGTCCTTTGCTCCACGAAGGAGATGCCTTCCCAAATGCTGTTTTAAGTACAAATACATATCAAAGTTTGCGATAACGTGTTCGCTGTATTGGAATAAAAAATGATCAATGAAAAGCAGGCACGTCTGAGTCACGACGCTTGACAGTGATACTGGTCACGAGTCACTGACACGGGCACGCATGGTAGGAATGATGGGATGATAGTAGTTCGAGGATGGCGTCACGACAATCGTAACGAAGGTTACTGATAGACGGACCAACGGCGGTATGGGGAACTATGATGAGTGTGGGTTAACGAGGGCTAACAGCTGGTGGTCTCAAGAGACGGGCGAATGTCAGATCGACGATCGCGTTGTGACAATCGTAACTAGGTTTACTGATAAGTCAGGCGACATGAAGAACTGCGATGAAGAGGGTTAACGAGGGTTAGCCGCTAGTGGAAAGTATGAGACACGTTATATTGAGTTGTGTATCTGCCCGTTTTGAACTGTTTATAAGAGCTTAAATACTATTTGACCCCGAACTGGGTGTGTACTCCATCTTTAATGTCGTGCTAGGACTTTTACTTTTGTAGACCTAATTACCGATTGCTCAGATCTAATTTTCCATCACTGTTATTCTGCTGATTTGCTAACTCTTGCCGATGACCCATACGATGACCCTGGACGGGACTCCAATAAGCAACTCTGAAACGGATAAGTACCTTGGGTTTACTCTGGACAGGCGGCTTACTTGGAAGCAGCACATTATGGCTACCTTTGCTTCCACAAGGCAAAAGCAGGGAAAATGAGATGGCTCCTTCGTCCAGGCAGTGGATTGTCGATCACGGCGAAATCCTGCCAAGCCAAAATTTTAAGATAAATGTTAATCGTCCATACAACACAAGAAACACACGAGATCTCAAAATAATTCTGTTTGTACATCTATCACTAAGACTGACACTTGCTACGGATAAAGACTCGTCTCTCACACAACCTTACTCTCAAACTTTTCACACCTATGAACAGAAGAACTCTAAAAAGATTGCACCCATCAGACAATTGAATAACGCAACTGGTAGACGCATAGACAGCCACACGCCCCAATTTTTGTGATGGCCTTTTATTTATTACACTACATGATGATTGAGTTTAACAAAGCACTCATAAATAAAAATTGTTTGTTTATCAAAAAAAGTTTGTAGCAAGTTTGAGTTTGTGTAAACCAGAAATTTATCCAAGCCTTCTACTAAAAACATAATAAATTATTGTCGCGTTGGTTTATTTTGAGTTTCTTAAGAGCATGCAGAATTCGCTGTTCAATATTTTTGTAATTTAATGATATCAAATATTAAACGAATGAATTTGCAAAGAATAATACCCACACCATCTTGATAGTCATTTCGCGATGCTATTTTTTCACTAAATTATGTTAGCATGGTCAAGCTTGCCAGTACCAATTAAATCCAAAAAATAAGCATTTCGAATTTCAAGGTCGTCAATATGGTTAAATTGTAATTTTTTTAATGCCAATGTCAATGCCATCTTTATCTTAAGTATTCGCACTTTGATGCTTTTATTTAAGAACATCAATATGATCCAAGATATATTAGTAAGATATTAAGTGTAATAATAAATTTTTAATTCAGGAAAAAAATTATTTTGCTTGGGACTATATTTTTATTAACATTATTTTTATTTTTGTTTACGTACACATTTGGTTGTATGACTAGTGGTGTTCTGTATTACAATACATGTATATAAGAACGTGGGCTTTTGTTAACTTAACAGTTATAATCACGCTTTGGCTATGTTCAGTATCCATTTTGACTTCAGAATACATTTTATTTTCTTAAACTGTGAGAGCTACATCGCGAACTAAGAATCCAACTCTTTTGGGTTTGATGTAAGTCAAGTAGTTTGTGATTTGTAAAAGAATCAGTTTACTCATGAAGTGCGTTATTTTACATAATTCTTCTGTACATCTGTTGACGTAACTACTTATTCTCTTTCGTTCTGATCTTTTAGTTGATCAATTTATACATGTAGTTTGTTCAGCTGGTACGCCGGCTTGCTGAGCATCGTCTTGCTCTGGCGAATCACCTGCTTCAGCATCTCGATATGTAAAAATTGTGGCTTACCTTTCTGAAATTGTTGACCTTATAGTCGAGTGCCCCTGTAACGTAATCATGGGACTCCGAGCGATGCAGCCGGTATTAATTGTCAACATTCCGCTATTGTGGATTTGAATATTTTCTTGTTCGTCACCGCAAAGATAGGTTAGAGTTATCTCTTGCGTTGTTGCAAAGTCCGACAATGGGAAGAACTTCGTCCGCGCTGCCACCTTGCTTTCTCGAGACTTTCTGCAAACCGTTAAAAAGTCAGTGACTGATGCCGCCTGGCCACGCCATATGGGAAGCCTTTGGGAAGCTGGTATTGGAGCTATAGTCCCATCATGCACGTCACTCTTAATCATCTCCATTTGTTTAATTTTTCATTAACCACAATCTGACCACGTAACGCTTAAGCACTGGATAGCAGTCTTACTCGAAGTATTCAATCCTTCCAATGCCGATTCTGCCGTGAAATCCATCCTCATCGGAAGTGTCAGAGGTTCCTAAAGTTGAGCGGAGAGACACGGCTGCGATCACAAGTAGTATGAAAACGCGGATTCTATGGACAATTTGCATATTAATGGCCCCGCTCCCGAAATCTCGAAATACTACCATTAGGTTAACCAATTAACATCATACCATTATGGTAATTAGTACGGCCCAAGAAAATGTGAAGCAGGAACTCTCAGAATACTACTTCCCAAAAATGGCCAAGCCAGCAAGTGAAACCCAAAAAACATAAGCTTGGTGAAACACCAGTCCCATCTCATGTAGGAGAAATGCTACATATAGACATTTTCTCCACAGACAAAAAATATTTCCTTACGTGCATTGACAAATTCTGCAAATTTTCCATGGACCAGCCAATTCTCTCTAGAACCATATAGGATCTTAAACCGGCACTACTGCAACTCATGGTCATATTTTGCGACAACGAACCATCGTTGAACTCGCACACCACTTTGACCATGCTGGAAAACCATTTCGGCGTTAGCATCTCGAATGAACCGCCCCTTCACAGTGTCTAAAACGGACAAGTTGAACGTTTCCACAGCAGTCGGGTAGAGCTTGCTAGATGTCTGAAAATTGATAAAGGCCATTAGTGACACCGTTGAGCTAATTTTGCAGGCCACTGCCTGATACATATAACAAATCTATCCAGTCGGTCATCGACAAGAGGCATCCCGACGTGGTTCAAACACAATCAAATGACCCACAATATGAGGTACAGGGTAAAATAAAACACGCCCAAGATAAGCTCCGAAACAGGGTAAATGCTTCCCGACAAAACAGAGTGTTCAAAGTTTGCGAAAATGTCCTAGTGAAATCCAACAGGCGACTAGAAGCGGACATGGGAACCACAGTCCTCATTAAGGGGAGGGTGGTCCACAAGGACAACCTTAGGTAGGCCAAGTATAACCATGTTATCGATTGCCTGGTAATTTTTCAATTTTTATTACTTTTATCCCTAGTGGGCATACGTTTTTTTTATTACTGCTTAATCGTGCTTCATTTTTCATGCTTTGAAGAAACATTGCAGTATATCCGAATTACATGTTTACATCCATACCCCTGCTATTCCTTTTGACCATAACATCGGCACACGTCACGGACTACTCAAAAGCAAAATACATTCAAATCGTTGATGGTCGAATTTTGGTACGGGAGGAATTCGCGTTTGTACAACATTCAGCGAATCTCTCAGAATATAGGTGCGTAGTAGAAGAGACTGATGGAATGAACAACATGTTCCCCCAATCGCACATGCAAAAACTCTTGAGCGTTGATGTCGCTCACCTGCGCACGGCGTTGAAGGTAAGTGGCGAGAACGCCAGACGTTGAAGATTTTGAAAAAATTAAATTTAATGAATTCCAACTATTAAATGCAAACAATACAATACACAACTGTCAATCAACTTCTGAGATCAGCTAAAGAATCCCAAATTGATACGGGACACCTATACGAGATGTTATTACCTCGAAATGTGATGATTGCAATGGAGCTGCAAAATATAATGCTCGCTGTAGCTCTTGCTAAAGTTTATATTGTTAGCCCTAGCATACTAGATCATGCAGAACTGAAATGTGTGTGGATGGAAGAGCCCACCGAGACCGCGGTCAAAAACGTATTGTCCGTAGCGTCCTTTAAAATCCTACAGTCCGTTAACTTTTCACACTTTATTATTAAATTTCCTAAAATTAAGTCAGCCTGCAATAAGATTACTATTTTTCCCGTGTTGCACCACGACACCATGCTCAGGCTGGAAGATAACGTAGTAGCGGAATGCAATGGGGAGATCCACACGGTGAAGAATTGCTCCATAACACCAAGGGCTACGTTATGCCAGCTGGCGCTAAGAAGATCGTGCTGCACGAGCTCCACGCTGGAGCCACTGCACATTGCGAGATCCAGCAAAGTGACCTGCATCCCGTTTCTTACGTTGACGATGGGATTGTCACTGTATCACCTTTACCGAGAGTGCCACCATCAACGAAACCCGATTTGTCAACCATGACACAGCCCAGAAAAGGGCTCCAGGAGTAGCCAGCTCGCCTTCCCTGAACGTCACCATGGAGCGCAATTTACAGGGGCCTGTGTTCGTACTTACCGTTAATTTATATGGAGCCTTTGGGCTCCACACAAAAGTGTACTTTTTTTTAAATTACATTGCCAACGAACTGAATTGATTTTTAATATGTTCACAGTCTGATCTGATCGATAGTTTTTTGTAGGATGTGGTTGCTGTACTTTTTGATGAAAGTCAAACAGTTGCCCAATCGATCTTTCCTTATTAAAGTAAACTGACTCTTGCATGGTAGTTATTTCAACTTGAAGTGTATTTTTGTTACCCTAAATCTTAAATGAGTTATTAAGGTTATAGTCTTTAAGTATATTTTAAATAAAATTGGGTATATCATTCTATTCTTATAAACTAGTAGGAATCTTAATAACATTGTCACCGATGTGAAAGAGATTATTTTTTTCGATAAGTGCACACTCGTATCGAACATTCAATTCTATAGGTTGAAAAAAATTTGAATATATAATGGAACTATTTCCATTCAAAGATAATGTTGAAATCTCCTGATAAACTGTGGGATTGTAAGTATCTTATCCAGCTTTATATTGACCTCGCTCCTAAATTATAATAAATTGAACAAACTCTTTCTTCTATCTTCCGTTATCCATTTAATTATCCTTGGTAATTAAAAAGAATCCGTACCCATACTCCCAGGAACCACGGACTTTAGACCCGGAGTGGAGAGATTCAGCGGGCCGTACACAAAAGGGAAATAACGGTTTCCAGAGGCCCTATATAAAGCCGCAGGGCGTTGGCAGAATCTTCAGTCGGTGACGAGGAGTCGATCCTCAAGACCAGTCAAGATATCAAAGTAAGCAATCCAGTCAACTAAATAAACTACAAGTGAAGTCGTCGGAAGCAGCGCCTGGGAGCCTACAAGGATTCGGGATTGAAACAACAACAGGAATCTCCGAATTGAGACACAGGTAGCTGAGGTCCAGAGGGCACCACACGGCTAGGTTAAGGCAATCTGTTTAGTCCTGTCACAACTAAATCCTCGCATTACACCTGGAGAGTCGGTCAGAGTCTGAGCAGTGAAGGGCTGCGACAAAAAATCGTGAGCTCGGGGATAGGCCTGTCTAAGACCAGTGTACCTCGCCCCAAGCACTGCTTGGGCGAGTCCCGGCGTAAGTCCAGAACGTCAAGTGGAAACTGAGCAGGTCCTGGCTCGATCAGGCAGAAAGGGAGAGCGGTCGTTCGTGTTAGGTCTTAAGTTTTCGAAAGTCAAAAGGAGTAATCCTGGAGAGCGCAGTATCTGTTTACTTAGTCTGGGAACGATGACGCTTTCCTAAGCCCGCACGGCTGACCCCGTCGCGAGTCCAAGACGTTATAAGCAGTCGTCGAGTCAACGCATCAGATCATCGATCAGCGCCAAGCGCCTTCAGGGAGCTTCAAGGATCTTCAGGGAGATACAGGATCGGAGCACCGAGTCAATGAGGCGAGAAATCATCGAGGCGACCAAGAGCCGTCGGCCACGAGTGCCCAGCCGAGCCACCAAGCTGCTGTAACATTATACCCGCAATAAACCCCCTATGAACCCGTGAATTCTGTGCTTTCTCACTGAGCTACTGGGCGGTAACGCTTATATAAATTTGGTGGGACGAACACACACAAGCTACTGAGCTAGCCGCATGAATCTCGCCGTGAGCAGACATACAAAATTAGTTCGTTACAATATGCCACATACTTAAATCATCTAGTTAAAACATTATAATAAAGTACGCACTGTCACGTATCAAATGTTTCGGTATATGACTACAGGTTTGACATAAATAAAGAGAGTCGATGTTTTTATGTCGACGCATACAAAAAAAAGATCTTATGTTACCTTGTTTTTCACAAGATACGTAATCGAATATCTTAATGGATTTGTTTTTGGCTTCACTGTGGTCCCATTCCTTTTAATCCGTTTGATTAATTTCTCCAAGTACTCATATTTAGGTTGATATAAACTTTTTGAAAATGTATAATCATTTTCAAATTTTAATCCATTAAGACTCTCTAGTTTTACCACAATTCAAAAACCAAACAATTAGACCCCTTATTGTGTTCGGTAAGAGACCACTGTGTCGTGGCGGTAGATTTTTCTGGTTTTCGTCACTAACATTTGTTACTACAATTTTTTGTTTTTGGTTAATTATTAAATGCATCTTTCAATCTTTCGTACTTCATTCAATGAGAAATCTTAGGTGATCGTCAATAAAATAGGTAAGCTAATCAATACATTACCGTTTGAAGCTTGCAAAGAGCACGATATTGCATATTCCAAAAACATGGCATTAAGGAAACTACCGAGTGCAGGCTCCATGTTGATTGGCAAATCCTGGTTGCGTGACAAGTCACCAGATAGCAGTCTCGGTCAAAAAGCAGCAGCATATCTTAATACAAATATATTGAGGGCCAAGAAAAAACTTGGGATGGGATTGAATAAAACGGAAAAGAAAGGAAGGAAACAGAAAACGAAGAATAAAATGATGAAGACAAACCTTTCTACTGTTGTTAATGTTGCTACTAAGACCTTAGAAAATCAAAAACCATTTGACATTAAGAGTACAATTAAAGTTGCAAGTAAATCAATTCATTAATCAATGGGTTCTAAGAAAAATTTTAAAATACCTCGAGTAATTAATGTACCCAAAACTGGAGGTTTTCTACCAATCGTGCCGACCTTGACAGCCCTCAGTGCTCTTGGTAGTTTAGCAAGTGGTAGTGCAGCAATTGCAAAAACAATTAATAATGCGAGGAAGGCTAAAGAAGAAATGAAGGAGAAGAAACGTCACAACAGGAAAATTGAAAGTGTTGCTGTAGGAGAAGGATTATATCTCAAGACGTACATAAAGGGTTATGGTTTCTGTCTTAAGTCTTACAGTAAGGGGAAATGAATAAAGAAACGAAAGATCTAATTTCTCTCCTACGCAACAGACCACTATCAAACAGTCCAAACAGCTTTACCATCAGCATGAATCAGGAAAACCGGATGAGCATTGTAATTAAAGAGCTTAATAAATTTATCAAAAACACTGGTATCGAGGACATGGATACCTTCAAACAAAAGATTCCCGATCCTCAAGGCGGAGCGCAAAACAACAAAGGTTGGAGAATCTATTGCTCTCGAGTTGGAGGAGCACATCTTGTACATGCCGGAAAGGTACACCTCTCTTCAGGATGATATCATCAATGATATGGTTGATGGAAAATGAAATAGTTGTATATGTAATGGCAACTTTTATTTAGATATAAATCAATAATCATTACAACTTTGAGGTCTTAATAATGTATTATTAAATAAACTTTTTAAATTTAATGAAGAAAATATATCGAATCTTTTTTATTCGGAAGAGGTATATAAATATTACAGATTATAGTGTTCCCTATACAGTATGAGTTTAGTAACTGAGGAGTGAGTATCTGAATTTCGGAAATTGTAAATCTTTCTCCTATAATGTTTGTAAAATAAACTACAATGATATTTTGTCTCACTTAACCAATGCTAGATTTTCATTGAAGCGAAAATTCGATGATCTCAAACAAGTAAAATATCGAACGAAGTTACAATTGGAGGAAACGTTTAAGCCCAAAAAAGATTTGTAATGTGAAAGATGGTATAAAAGTAAAGCGTGAGTTAAAGCATATTAAAACATACGACGGTAATGAGAGAGTCCTGGACGACTTCTAATGAGAAAGATATCCAGGAGACGGAAAAGAGTGAACAAGAAGGGACGACACCTTTACCAATGTATATAGGAGAGGTCGATATGGCTGTGTATGCAGAGCTAGAAAATAATAACATAGTTGTTCGTACCCAAAGGTACTCAACATGACCACACCCAACAAATCAAGCAGTAGCCAAGTTGGGAACAGTACCAGGCGCTCAGTAGCACCCACTGCATATGAGAATTGCTGATCAGCATATTATATGTCTCACTAACTCACCGTCTCACCGACTCAACGGCACACTGACCGGCCAATGCAGTCAGCACATTTTGCAGTGTCTGCCGAGCCAACTACACAACCTGCTACCATAATCAAAACTACCTGACCTACCTACCTACTTTAGAATATAGCTCATTCACTAATCATTACACTAAACTTCCGTGTTCCAAGTAGTATATAAACATGTACCAAATGAAGAATAAATCAGTTATCAACACACCTCTTAACTCCGCGGTTCTACTTCCTACAACTGGGAATAGGGCTCGTAATACACTATCTTAACTAGCAGCTAACCACGTTAGCTCACCCTCAGCGCAGCTCAAGCATCGCCTGTGGTCCGGCGTCGCAGTAACCATCGTTACCATTGCCGCGACGCGACCGTCGTGCCATCAAAGCGTCCCCGTGCCAGCGACAAGTGCTCATTACCCCCTTGTCCCGCGGTGTGACCCGGAAGTGTCTACTTCGGTTAGGCACAAACATTGGTGAACCCGACGTGATCCTTTAACAACAAAGGATCACACTCAAGCAACCCCCTTCCCACTAAAGGACTCACAGCTTTATCCAGCTTCACAGGATACGCTTCTTCTTCCAGCGTCACAGGAACTTGTCCTGTCCTTGTCCTGTTATAAGTAAAAGCTCACTTCTTTTAGAATTGCAAAGGGTCAAACCAGTCTACTCTCCGGGTCCTGACGGAGTCCCTGGATGTGTGCTTAGGTATTGCGCTGAGACTTTGTGTAGACCATTGCACAAACTGTTTACTTTGTCTTTAGAAACATCCGATTTCCCACACAGATGGAAGGAATCGTTTGTTATCCCGCTTCATAAAAAAGGGAGTAAATTGAACGCATGTAATTACAGAGGTATTTCAAAGCTATCAGCTATACCGAAGCTCTTTGACAACATTATTACGCCTCATTTACAACACAGTTGTAGGTCCCTTATTTCCTCTTGTCAACACGGATTTATAAAACGTAGGTCAACGACAACCAACCTTTTGGAGTTTACTTCATTTGTTATAGGAGGTTTTAGAAAGAATCGTCAGTCTGATGTGGTCTACACTGATTTTAGTAAGGCGTTTGATTCTGTAAGTCACCCGATTTTAGTCCGGAAATTGGACCTTTTAGGGTTTTCAGGTGATCTTCTTAGGTGGATTTTAAGTTATTTGAATGATAGGACTCAAAGGGTCATTTTTAAAAACTCTTTGTCATCCCTAATCCGAGTTACTTCCGGTGTACCACAAGGAAGTCATCTTGGTCCGCTCCTGTTTACATTATTTATAAATGACCTTCCATTAGTCTTAACGAAGTCACGGGTTCTTATGTACGCAGATGACGTTAAGTTGTGCCTGCAATATAATGACCCCGCACAAAGTGTAGCTTTACAATCGGATCTAAACATGGTGCATGGATAATGAATTATATTTTAAATAATTCTAAGTGTAAACTAATGACCTTTTTTCGTGTCAGCCCCCACTACTCAACGTATACTTTGAGTGGTTGTTAGATAGGATAACGCATGCTGACGACCTTGGAGTCTACATGGATCCTAGACTTAAATTTTCCGATCACATTACTACTATGGTAAATAGAGCCAGGGGCGTGCTTGCATTTATCAAAAGGTGGTCGAAGGAATTCGATGATCCCTATGTCACAAAGACCTTGTTTATTTCATTAGTCCGACCAATTCTTGAGTACTGCGCTCCTCCTATCCCTCGCTTTGCGTCGTTTCGTTTTGCGTTTTTTCGAAGTTGCGTCGCTTCTTAATTATAACTAATTTTCATTGTGCGTCGCTAGATTTTCGATGTTGCGTTGTTATACCCGTTACTCGTAAAGTAAAAGGGTATACTAGATTCGTCGGAAAGTATCTAACAGGCAGAAGGAAGCGTTTCCGACCCCATAAGTATATATATTCTTGATCAGGATCACTAGCCGAGTCGATCTAGCGATGTCCGTCTGTCCGGATGAACGCTGAGATCTCGGAAACTATAAGACCTAGGCTACAGAGAGTGCCACGCCCACTGTAACGCCCACAAACCGCCCAAAACGGTGGCTCCTACAGTTTTGATGCTAGAACAAAAATTAGCTGAAAAATTTAGCTGAAATGTATTGCTCTCATCAAAACCTATCGATTGACCTAAAAAAAGTTTGCCACGCCCACTTTAATGCCCACAAACCGTCCAAGCCTGTGACGCCCAAAATTTTCATGCTAGATAAAAAGATAACGCTTAAATCTGTCTACCGCCAGTAGGTGGCGCATTTTAATCCCGCTTTGCTGCTTGCATATCTCCATTTAGCTGAGTAACGGGTATTTGATAGTCGAGGTACTTGTTTTGCGATGAAGTCGTTAATAAGCTAAAAAAAAAATGTTCATCAAACATTGGACCAATTTTTTTTAAAGAAAGCCGGCCTACGACAACAGACACTAAAGACTCGTCAGAGAGTGATTAATTCTAATTTTATTTTTTATAATTGAGTATGTAATTGAAGATTTATTTTGTTTTAAATGAATTAGTTTCTTTTTGTTTTTATATGTACATATAATATGTAATAAAATGAAAGGTTATTTTGTTTTTTTTTTAATTATCACTTTGCTCAATTTTCTTTTTAAAAAGTAGTACTTTTGTAACCCTGGAACCCATCTTTTATCTTTAGATGGTTTGCTATAGAAAATCCTAATTCACTTTACGTCGTTTCAATTTGCGTTGTATTTTTTTGGAACGTATCCCCGACGCAAAGCGAGGGATAGGTGTATTTTGATTGGAGTGAAAAATTGCCATTTAACCAAAAGGCTTCGAAGTGTTTATTTGGAAAACAGTTTAATAGCCGATACGACACACAACCTAATCAAGAAAATTCTTATAATTGTATAAGCACCGTTTTTCATACTTATTCGATCGATTCTAATGAAAAGGACTTAAATGATTTAATGGTGGAATATTTTAATACAGAGAGCCTTTCGTTAAGTTACCAAATAATCCATTGGAATCTAATAAAATTGTCAGGGCTCGAAAAGTATTAAAAGAAAGTACACTACTTTACATCCACACCCCCTTTGAAGCAGAACCAGAGAAGACTGGGAGCAAGGTCAGCCGGGCCCTACAGAGGCAGTCAGGAGGTATATACTCCGAACAACTTAATATCAGGAAATCCTTCAGACTTCCGGATCACTGTAGCGTCTTCCAGGCGGAAGTATTTGCCATAATTGAAGCTTTGATGCTTCTGAACGGTGCAAACTGTCAGAATAAACTGATCAACATCTATAGTGATAGTCAGGCGGCTATCAGGTCGATTATCTCGACCAATACAAACTCCCACACCAAACAAACTGCCGCAAATCTCTGCACGAGATGGCTCTGCAGGTTAAAATTTACCTGATATGGGTCCCGGGTCACCGGAACATTACAGGCAATTGTATTGCAGATGAGCTGGGCAGGCATGGCACTACCGTTCCTCTCCTTCCGGACAAGGAGAAAATTGGTATGCCGATGGCCACCTGCAAGCTTAACATTAAAAACCAATATAAGATACTTGCGAGCCTAGCATGGACACATGTTAAGCACTGTCGCATCTCTCGCCAGACATGGCCAATCATTGACGCGAAGAGAACTTCGGAACTATTAAGACTAAACCGTACCGAGTGCGGAATGGTAATACGAGTGTTAACAGGCCACTGGTTGGTTGGCACACACGCAAGCAGATTGGGCGCGCCCCGAAACGATTTCTGCAGAAGCTGCAGGGACGAGGAGGAAGAGGAAACGGTGGAACACCTGTTCTGTTCCTGCCCGGCCCTGAGCAGATCTAGACTGTACCACTTAGGGAATCCCTTCATGAGCAGTCTATCTGAACTGGCGGACATAAGCCTAAAACGAATAATAAAATTCATTAAAGCAACCGGATGGGAATTATGCTAAGCCAGCTGCAATAAAGGCAGCAGATTTTTAGGAAAGGGGATACAGATCCACGCGGTACCACAATGGACCTTTTAAGGACTAAGTGTGTCAATGATTTGGCAGCCGCTCCAACCTAACCTAACCTAACCTAAGTACACTACGTGTTGACCAGAGTTACGAGACAGCTCTCTTGTGGAGTCATGATAATATAATCTTTAATAATAGTTTTAACAAGACTCTAAAACGACTGAGCGCAAAATATTCGATTCTGACAAGCAGGAGGAATATAAAAAGGCTATAATGGATTTTGTTTATAAGGCATATGCCCGAAAATTGGCACTCCCTCGCTTTGGTGTGCATAAGATTATGAATGGATTTAAATTATTTAATGGCCGAATATTTTAATACAGAGAACCTTCTCGTTTAGTTACCAACTAGTCCATTGAAATCAGAAAAAAATTGTCAGGGCTCGAAAAATATTTAAAAAAAATACAATACGTGTGGTCAACGTGTGGGCCATGTGGAGTCATGATATTATAATCCTTCCTAATAGCTTTGATATGGCTCTAGAACGACTTCATGCGACTGAGCGAATGATTTTAGAATCTGACAAGCAGAAGGAATATAAAAAGACTATAATGGATTTTAAATATAGAGGATAAGCCCTAAAATTGACAAAAGAAGAAACAGATATATATGGTCATAGTCCGAATTGGGTTGAACTCTGACGTCCTCCGGGTGCTCATGCTGAAATGGTTTCGCATTATCCAAATTTTTACCTGTCGTTTCAGTAAAAAAGTTGTGTAAAACGCCAGCGCATTTTATAAACGACTTTACATTTAACAAGGAAAGCTTAAGACCTTTTCCAAGTCTCCGAAACCGGGCCTTTTAATGACCAAAGGCATTCTCAAAAACCCGTCGGCACTTGGATAGGTGGTGGTTGAACTGCTTTTCCCATGGTAGAGCAGTCGCGGAGAATGAATAGGGCTTCATTACATTTTTAAGAATCGAAATGCCGAATCGCCCAAAATATTAATTAACACCATGATCTTCTTAATTTCTTTGGCATTAGATTCAAAGATGTTTGATCCATTAATGAGTGCCCTTAAATCAGATTGCTCGTACACTTGAGAATCCTTACTCCTGCCTGGAGCACCAACATAAATATATCTAAACCGGTATTTGCCAATACAATGAAAATACAAATTAGGTTTATCCTATAAAACAATCAGTTCGTTACTCACTTATGGTCTACTAAAGCCAAAAGAATTACAGAGTACAATCCCTTGTAGTTATAAAAATCGACAGCGTCATTTTTGGTAGGAACTATTTCTATATGGCATTCATCTATAATTTAATATGCATAACATAAACATTTCAATTCAGGTGTTTATACAAGCTAATATACGTATGGCTCCAAAGCATTGAGGAAATCCAAGAGCATGGAAACCTGCCACATTCATCTCAAGATTCTCCTGGGTTAAGAAGGCTGGAGGAAGATACATTGGTGCCAACTTCTGCCATGCCTTATTGAAAAATTCATGCAGTATTCCGCAAACTGTTGATGATGCAACACCAAACAGCCTTCAAACTATTCGGAACCCAGCATATTAGCCCATCGTAAAAATAGATATTGCTATCCTTTTGTCTAAGGGAATGGCCAATCTCCAGTTTGTGTCCTACTTCGCAAGACCAGGAAACGATTGCACCAACACATTAAAAGCATTTCTGCTCAACCGAAAATTTTCTTTGAAGAACTCTTCATTGTTTGCCGGCACATCCAACTCCCAGAATTGGCCAAATCGTTGCTTAAAAACACAATACAATCAAATTTAAGTACGCGGGGAATGTGTTTTGAACACTTGCAAGGGTCCATGCTGTGCCTAACTTTTCCCAGCAGATTGTTGGCTCTCAATAGCTCAGATTTCATTTGAAAAACACTTGCCTGAATGAAACTCTCTTTCTTGGCCAATTTTTCAACTTCAATGGAGTAATCATTTGACGCAGAAAACATTCCACTTGCTATCAATAAAATTATGTTATGTTTTGCGTTGTAATCTATTTTATTTTCGGAGAAACTGAATTTGCGATGACGTTTTGGTTTGCTTATGCCGATCAGCTGTTCGCTCAGCGATTCTCTGTGTGAACAGGAATCCGCTTAAAATTGCAACAGCGATTTTTAAGCTGAACCGACCACTAACCGACTGAATTATATTGTACTATCATAAAATATATCACCATAAAAATTACGAACTAATAGTAAACAAAATAAGTAGTAAGTTCTGGTTGATCAGTATACGTAAAGCTGTCAAGCGCGCTAAATTGTCTTGTCCTGTAAAGCCAGTGCCCATGTTAATCGGGCAATTGCCTAAGTTACGCCATACAAATGACCATTTTTACTTACACAGCCCTTGACTACATTGGCAACAATAAGGCTTCGTCATAAAAAGCGTTGCCGAAGACTTATCATCTGATGCATACATCAGAAATATCGTCAAAAGACTAGGCGTTCCCAGAACTATTCGTTCTAATATGGGCGCAAGCTTTGTTGACTTGACGACTTCTTCGATTCTAAGTATATAAAGGCAGCGCTGACGACCATTGACATCAACTGGGAGTTTATCTGTCCAGCTAATCCTAATTCAGAATCAGGAGGAAAGATTGGTTCAATCAACAAAGTGTGTCCTAGCAGTAACTCTAAAGGAGCAAGCACCTACAGTTGAAATTCTGCATTGTCTACTGATAGAGGCCGAAAATATTATTATATATTATTATATAATATACTATAGACGATCCTTAACCACTCACCATATATCACTTTCAACTAGGAACCGTAAGCCCTACACAAACTCTTGGAGATATTGATAGTTATTGCCATCGAAAACAGTACCGTATTGCTCAGCAGCTAAAGGACTATTTTGTAGACGTTGGATTAGAGAGTACCTTCCTACATTAACGAAGCGCACCAAATGGTTTGCACCTACCAAGCCAATTCAAATCGGAGATCTAGTCTTTATCTGTGACAAAAATCAACTTAAAGGAGGCTGGAAGAAGGGCATTGTTACCCAAACGTTTGAGGCAAAGATAGTCAAATCCGAATTGCGGAGGTGCACAAACGACCCATCTCTAAGCTAGGTGGTCTTGATGTTTTGGGTAAAAAGACTTAAGCGTTTTACGGTGAGGGGAATGTTGCTGTAGAAAACATAAAATTTGAATTTAACCGCCTTTATTTGATTGCGTTACCCTATATTTTAATTTCAGCTCATCTTATAAATACGTTGCCTAACATTTAGAACTATTATTCCATCACTGTCGCTAATCGTTGATACAAACAAAAAGACAATTTAATAAACACAGCATGTTGAGAGCAATTTTATAATAAATACATATAGTCGCCGATCGCAAAAAGAAGTGTTTTATTAAAGTATTCAAAGTATTTTGTCTGGCACGTAACAGTCGCAATTAGCACACAGTTTATGGAGGAAAAAGTGCGAAATAGCATCATAGGTATCTTTTTTAAGTATTGAACTATCCCTTTTAAAGATAGCTAAGTCTTGTGAATGACGAGCTTGCATCTAGCGTCCCCGTAGTAATCCCTTCTTCCTAACCAGAGCTGTTATTCCAGTATTTAAAAGGGCATTAATTTGCTGTAGAACAGCAGAGTGAGACCAGTTAGCAGTGGATGCGCCAAAGGCAGACTTGAAGACAACTCAGATCAGCTGATTCGTCATTCTCAAAAAGGATTGTAAGGTGATCCTTAAAGCGTCCTATATTAGACCGACGAGACAGCCTTGCTGTTGAAAGCTGGTTTGAAGGAGCAGCGCATTAAAGTATTTCAAGCGGAATGTCATCAGAACTAAGTTCATGTGATTCATGTACAGTCAAAAATAAGGATAATCAATTGTAGTTGGATTCCTCCTTGCATCAGAAGGAAAGTGCGTTGGTCCTCCGTGCAGACTTGAAGTCTTAATATTATCTTAAAGCTGAACACCTCTCGGGGAGGAGCGGGTAAAACCCGAAAATTTATTGTGAGCACTGCATTCACCAGCTGTGACAAAACAGCTTAAAAAATTCGCTGAAAACTTGTCCAATATCTTAAGCAAACCATGAAAAGATGAGGGCAGTAAGTATAAGCTATCACGATATCTTGAAAGTCCGTGCTTATGGTAATTACAGCAGCTTGACATTTTACAGTGGAGCTTGTACTGTAAGGGGAGTGTTGGAAGTGAAAGCGGACTAAATTAGCAGCACCTCCTCGAGGACGGTCAGAGGGATGATTGGCCGTCAATAATTCCTTTCCAAAAATTCTGAGATGTGAGCGGCTGTTGATATGCGTTTCGTTATTAGCATTACATCAATTGAACTAGCGGTAACAAAGAACTCTTACTGTAGACTTTTGCCAGTAACACCACTGGCGTTCCAAGTGGGAAACGAATGCCTAAATAAGACATGTCTTCTGATCTTAGACGCATCAGAAGGCGAACTGCCAGTAAACTAGTTGATAAGAAGCATTATCATTTTCTTCATGGTCAATACGGGAGTTACGTAGTTCAAGGCCAGCACTAGATGAAGCCTCGAAGCGCGTTGCTGGGCCCCAAGCACTCTGAGCAGGAAGCCTGCACTGCGGTTGGAACCGATATTAATGCACTTAAATCGATCCTGAGACCTAGTGGGGAAAACAGGGTTCGAGATTTATGATCACCACCACATATAGCGCATTTGGGAGGAAATAAACCAAATGGTTTTGGCAAGTATAACAAGTCTATAGTAATTAAATGACTGATTTCAGTCAGAAGTTTGCAACGCAGTGAAGAAGACGTTTCCGACTCCATAAAGAATATATATTCTTGATAAGCATCACTAGACGATTCGATCTAGCCATGTCCGTCTGCCGTCATCGTTATGCTTGAGGTTCGAATTTATTTATTTGATTCGTATTTAATTTTCAACTTTTCTTCACTAGATTCGGCGGAAAGTATGTAACAGGTAGAATAAAGGGTTTCCGACCCCATAAAGTATATATATTCTTAATCAGGATCACTAGCCATATCGATCTTGCCATGTCGGTTTGGTCGGTTTCTGGGTGTTAGAGTGGGCGTGGCAAACTTTACATTTACATTTCAGTGAATTGTAAAAGTAGAAATACCAAGTAAACCAGCAGCAAGTCAGCAACAACAGATCCAGTCGTCGGAAGCAGCGCCGTGGAAAGCCTACAAGGAGCAAGATGACTACGTCGAGACGTTCGGGATTGGGACATCAGGAATCCCCGAATTGAGACACAGGTAGCTGAGGTCCGGAAGGCATCACACGGCTAAGTCAAGGCGATTTGTTTCCAACTTTGTCACGACCACACCCTGGAGTATCTCCCGGCAGGTCTGTCAGAGTCAAACAATAGATTCCTGCGACGAAGAACCGTGAGCTCGGGGGAAAGTTGTCTAAGACCCAGTGTATCTTGCCCGACCAAGAAGGACGGGGGGTCGATCGATTTGTGGTTTCAAGAGGCGTTGTCCTGGAGAGCCCTGCGATTACCGGCGAAGTCCCGGAACTGCAACTGCACAAAACCACGAGTGCCAGAGTACCACGCTAGCAGTCAGGAAAGGCGAGCGATCGACCCGTTGAATTCAAGAGGCGTTGTCCAAGACAAGAAACAGCGCAGAGGAGATTGGCAGCGACGCGAGCAGACATCACCGCCAAACCACGTCGCGATCGCTCATTGGGGAGAGCAGGATCGTCGCGGACGTCTAGCATTAGGGTGAAGCCGGGTGGAACGTTCGTCTGCGCTAGGCGTAAAGCAAATTGAACTGCTAGGCAGCTTCCTGGTGTTAGCCTTGACTGTCAGTGCGAACTGAGCGAGAATCTATTGGGACCGTCCAGGACAAATCAAGGGACAGGCGTTTATTGTCTCGAAAGACGTTGCCCTGAAGAGCACTGCCTGTTCACCCTAGTCTGAGAACGGCGACGCTTCCCTTAGCCCGCAAGGCCTACCTCTCTGCGAGTCCAAGGCACGAGCGGATACCGAGACCAGCCAAGCCACACACCCGCTGTATTACTAGCACGAGAATAAAACCCTCTGTTACCATTCGAACCTCGTGTTTCCTCACAAATCTACGGGCAGTCACGTCATATAAATTTGGTGGGACGAACACACAATCTTCTGAGCTAGCCGCACGATCTCGTAGCGAGCAGACACACAAAATCAGTTCGTTACATATGGCACCCAACGTGATTGTCCCAACAGTTAGAGCAAATTTAGAATGGGAAAGATGTGGTTTCACCGCCTCAAGAAGGAGGACTTCGCCCATGCAACACAGAGGCTTAATGTCGCCCTGGATGGCAGATTAGAAGAGATGAGAAAGGCACTGTCGGATTTACACTCTGAAACGGAGAACGACCCACAACTCGTCGAGCTGGAAGAAACAGACATCGACAGAGCCGGCACAAGCATCACGTTAACGAACGCTGAAGGAGAAAACCTACTGACAAGCGTGAGCATTGACAGCTTGCAAAAAGAGGCCCACAGCATAGAAAAACAGCAGTGCTGACGTCGAGACCTAGCCAGACATACTATGCAAAGTTCGCTAAACAGGTCCGCGAATGGTTGTTCAGAGAGACCATTCCAGTTCCTGGAGCAAGTAAAATGGTCCGCCAGCACGTACGGCTTGGATTTAGACAGGATCGCCCGAGCGATGCTGGAATTGCTTAAGGGAAGGGCTTTGATGTGGGTAATCGCCAACAAAAAGCAATGGAGAACATGGGCGGAGTTCACAGAAAGCTTCCACACTTATTTACTGCCGAGAGATTTCTTCACCAGGCTGGCGGATCAAGTCCGGCGACGGAAGCAGGGCTTCAGCGAGTCGTTCAAGGAATATATGATCGACATGCAGTCGATTGTGAGACCACTTAGCTATTCTTCGAAAGAGACCTTAGTGTTACGCATTAATATAATCACATACACATTTTAGCACTTTGCCACAATATGTATACACAAATCCAAGTCTTAAACAGTACTGCAAGTGCCCGGTAATATGATCGCCGTTGAGTGCACTGGGACTGGGAATTATTCAATAAAGAGAACTCAAACGAAAAGGTTGGCCTACACAAATTTTTTGGACAACATATTACGTGGCGACCGTGACTTGGTGGATCGGAATGCATCCATGGACAAAGGACCAGGAACTTCAGCCGTCGACAACTCAACTCGCAAACGGGACCACTGTACAACAATCGTCTCGGAAGAAGCTCATCAAGACCTCAATCTGGATTCAAACGGAAAGAACTGAAACTATAATTGTGATGGAATAGAAGTAACTGCAACTGGAATTTGGACATATAAATCTGAGTGAGTAGAGATGGAGTTATGGCAAAACGTAAGGGCGTACAGAGCCAAATAAATAAAACAATATCGCACTTAAAGTGGCTTTTACTTAAAAACGAAACGCCACCTTCTTAGGCAACAGCACAAAAATTACAAGAAGAACTTGATTTTCTTGATTCAAGTCTTTTAAATAAAAAGCGAATAACTCCAGCTCACTCAGTGATAAAGACAATTAATAGGGATACAAAAATAACACCTCCCCTTCCAGAGTAGATTCCCAAGAGAAGCAAGGTGTGTCCGAAAGATTGCCCGGGACCACTGGACCATTTTGCGAGAGTACGTGCGATGACCGGCACCGGTACCGCCTGAGCCCATAGGCCCAGGCATCTGCAGCTGAGACTACAAGCGTGGGGGGCAAGCAGCCACCTACGCCCTCGAAGGAGCATCAGCATGCCAACCCCGGCGAGGCCCAGCTGATGCAATTAAGGGTCTAAAAAAAAGCGCATAAGGAAAAAAATTTTCAAAACAAATTAAAAATTTGTAAAATTGAGCGGAACTCTTTCTGCCCGATAGCAATATAGCCCGTAAAGCTTTATGAAAATTAGGTACAATAATGTTAAATGAGAAAAACATAAAACTTTTAAATACACAGAAACTAATTTTCTTTGTAGGAATATAAATGAAATAAAATAGTATAAGCAAATTTAAAGAAATTTTTTATACAAATGATAGAACCACAATGGAGTTAATCGATACCAAAACAGTGAACTCCACTGCTAATGTTATTAACAAAATTGAATCGACCAATATCGACCCCCATTTGACGAATATATTATTATGGCTAATTGTTATAATTTTGTGTGCGTATATCCTTTATAAAGCGTATATTTTACACAAAAGTGTATAACAAAAAGGCCCTTAAGTCAAGCTAACGATCTAGATAAGATCTAATTTACATAACGCACAAACAATTGTCACAAAAATTTATTCAAAACGAAATAATAAAAAACAAGAAAGGAAGTTAGCTTCGTCAAGCCGAAGCTTATATACCCTTGCAGCTATAATTATTAAATTAAAAAAAAACAAAAAATTATATTCCCAATGGTATAAGATAATATGTCAAAAAACACCGAAGCTATAATTTGTTTCATATTATTTTCCTACCAATTTTTCGATCGTTCCTATGGCAGCTATATGATATAGTCGTCCGATTTTGATAAAATTAAATTCGAAATTCAGAATGAATTAAAAAATGTTATTTCCAAGCGTTGGAGGTTATATGTTGAAAAACACCGAAGCTATAATTTTTTTAAATTTGTTTTTCTTATTATTCCTATGGGAGCTATAAGATATAGTTGTCCGATCCGGCTGGTTCCGACTTATATACTACCTGCAGAAGATATAAGACTTTTGGGAAAGTTTCAGCCCGATAGCTTTAAAACTGAGAGACTAGTTTGCGTAGAAACGGACGGACAGACGGACAGACGGACATGGCTAGATCGACTCGTCTAGTCATGCTGATCAAGAATATATATACTTTATGGGGTCAGAAACGTCTCCTTCACTGCGTTGCAAACTTCTGACTGAAATCAATATACCCTCTGCAAGGGTATAAAAATGTATATATATGTACACAAAAACATATTTATTTATTAAAATTTTGTAGATACTTCCCCATTAATACATTCCACAAGCACACAAAAGGGAATTGTATTAACCACCATTCCAGGTGTGCAAGTTAGATCAGTAACAGACTATCACCCAATACAAGGTAGAACAATAGTGATGACGGTCCTTAAGAAATAATTCAAATCCACAATATAATGGAATGGAATGAATTATATAATGAAATATATTACAATAAAAGTGACTTTGATAAATCATATAAGTCACTTACACAAAACAGGCCAATTCAAAAAAATACTTTTCAGAAACATGTAGAAATACTAGTAAAATGCTTTGATGAAGCCCGTACGAGTATACTAATACATGGCCAGAGAAAAAAAATTAAATCAAGATCATTGGTCCCAAGTATAAAAATTTTTGATCAGACTACGATCTAATTTAATGTCAACTAATCTAAAGTTTAATTTAGATATATCAGTACCGACCATAATTAACACTTCTCTAACAGTTAAAGCTGGTGATGAACCCGAATCAACAGAACAAACTTACATTGACCAAATAGAGTCAGAAGAGCTTGCAGAGACAAACCTTAAAATAGAAGAGCAAGATTTAAATAATCTTACTATTCCAGCTGTTTTAATGTCAGATTTGTATAATTCTGCAGATTCTGGTGCTTCTTCAAGCATAATAGATTATAAATTTAGAAACAATATCACAATGGCGCAATCTAATATGTTTTTTTTTTTTTTTTTTGCTTTGCTATTTATTTATTGAATCTTCTCCCTTTGGATACTAACAATAAGTGTATCAAATCTTAGACTAATTAATCTAACTCACAGTCATATGACTGATGTTGTGCTAAAGGGGCCCGAAAGTTATAGCTGGCTTGGCAGGTCGTTGCGTTGTAGACGGGATCGGCTGGACACCCAAGTCAAGCCTCTTGCGAGGCGATTGGGGTGCACAGAGAGTTTTTCGTTGTAGGACGCTTTTTGTTTGTCTATTTCATCTTTTACGGTAAGAATGCTTAGGTCCCTGTGAATGTTTTGGTTGCGAATATACCATGGTGCCCCAGTGATAGTTCGCAGGATTTTCGATTGAACGCGCTGTATAATGTCTATGTTGCTTCTGCTGGCGTTCCCCCATAGCTGGGAGCCATATGTCCAGATGGGCTTGAGAGTGGAGTTGTAGAGCAAAACCTTGTAGTCCAGACGCAGTGGGCGAACGAGCGTTAAGAATCCAATGGAAGCTGCTGGCCTCTAGTTTTAGATGTACTTTCTTGCGTTCGATGTGTCTTCTCCAGGTTAGTCGTCTGTCAAGGTGGACGCCGAGATACGTTACATCGTTGACTTGGGGAATCTGCGTATTATTCAATAATAGTGGAGGGCATGTTTGCCTGTTGAGAGTAAATGTTATGTGTTTACATTTTTGTTCATTTATTTTAATCCGCCAATCAGATAACCACCTCTCTACTATGAGGAGGTGGTTTGCTAGCTGTGTTGTGGCTCGGCCTGGGCACCTCGAGCGACTTAAAATTGCGGTGTCGTCAGCGAACGTAGATGTTGTTAGCTGCTCGTTCGTGGGAATATACGCTGTGTATAGGAGGAAGAGAGAAGGCCTTAGCGCGCTTCCTTGCGGGACTCCAGCTTTGATAATGCAGTCGTCGGATGTTCTTGTATTGCACCTTACTGTGAAGGTCCTGTTGTATAGATACGACTCAAGAAGCTTTTGAGTGTAATCAGGTAAGTGTGTTTTGATTTTGTGCATGAGGCCATCTAGCCATACTCGATCGAAGGCTTGAGATACATCGAGGAATATTGCGCTGCAGTATTCCCGATGCTCAAAGGCTGTGCGTATTTCTGATGTTATTCTGTTAACTTGTTCGATTGTTCCATGGTTTTGACAAAATCCAAATTGATGAGCAGGGATAACATTGTGAGCTCCTAGATATGGTGTTATGCGAGTTAGAAGGCATTTTTCGAACAGCTTAGACAGACACGATAATAAACTAATTGGTCTGTAGGATGACGGAATTGTGTGGTCTTTTCCGGGCTTCGGTATCATAATGATAATAGATTTTTTCCATTTTTTCGGATTGTAGCCGAGAGTTATAATCCCATTGAAGAGCTTACAAATATACTCAATGGCAGAGTTTGGAAGTTCAATTAACATTTTTGGGGTTATTTGGTCACCGCCAGGGGCCTTTTTCCGTTTCAGTTCCCCAATGACTTTCGCGATCTCCTTTGGCTGAAACAATGGTGGTAGGGAAATAGATTCAGATTCGATTTGTGGTAGGAAAAATGAACCAGTAACAGGGTTCGGCTGGAAGACGTTTCTTAGATGTAAAGCAAAAGTTTCGGCTCTATCTTCGTCGCTGCGGGCCCAGATGCCAGATGAGCTTCTTATCGGAGTGACTGTTTCGATTGGAGAGCTCAGATTTGGGTGAGCCCTCCACAGAGGATGTTTTGAACTGGTTGGCGATAGTTCTTTAATGTACTGCAGATGTGCATTTTCTGTTTCTTGCTTTAGAGCTCGATTTAATGAGCGAGTGGCTTCCTTAAGACGTTGTTTTGATGACGGCGATCTGTTGGTTTGCCAGGCACGTCGCAGGCGCCTCTTTTCTAGGACTAACCGTTCAATTTGCAGATTAGTTTTGAAGTGGTTGGTTTGCACGTCCCTGCCTTGTGGTGTTGAGATAGTGGCTGCCTCCACGAATACTTTTTCAAGAGCATCGGTAGAGCAGTCGATGTCCGCTTCGATGTTGAAGTGAGGGGTTAATTTGGTGTGAGCTTACATACTTTTTATATTTTAATCAGTTGGTTCTGTGCGACGTCAGCCTGAGGGGGTGATCTGTGGTTTTTGTGCTTTGAAGAAGAGTTATTAGCACTGGCGAATGGTCTGACGACAGGTTCGAAAGCGCTTTGGCGCTTATTATATTGCGGGGAATGTTTTTTGTCACCGCAAAGTCTATTAGGTCTGGAACTTTCCTGGTGTCTGTTGGCCAGTATGTGGGGCTGCCAGGGGAAACATAGTCTAATTTGTGGTTCGGTTTTATGATTGCATTGTATAATTGCCTTCCTTTGGGAGTCATAAGGCGTGATCCCCAGTGCGTGTGTTTGCCATTATAGTCCCCTGCAGCTATAAAGCGATATCCAAGCAAGTTGTAGAAGTCCATGAATTGTCCTTCAGAAATTGTAAAACGAGGCGGATAAAAGTGGTGCTTGATGCGTTCCCTGATTAGGATGCCGGTTCCGCCGTGGGCCTTACCATCTGGATGGTCTGTGCGGTAGAAAGTGTAGCCTCTTATTTGGAAGTTGTTTTTGTTTGTGAGGTGCGTCTCTACCACTTGCATAATGTCGATATGATTTTCATTCAGGAACTGTGTTACTTCAAGGTTGTGCCGTAAAACGCCATTGGCGTTCCACATTGTAATTCGTAGATTTGCCATCTGTTCTGGTTTTGAACCACTGTTTGCATGGTCGTTTTCATGAATGACATGAATTCCATCATACTTTGTTGCATGGTGTTCATCATAAATTCCAGAGTGCTTTGTGATTGTACTTGGATCTGCTGAGCGTTCCTAGACTAGACTGGAGTGGGTTTTCCGTCCTTGATCGAAGGGCATCGGCGTATGAGAAGCCCTTCTGGGTGTTTAGTTGACCAAATGAGGATCTTGCAGCCGTGCCGAAAAATACTTCCGGCGTCGTACGCGAGTAAGTGTTCGCATTTTGGGTATTCTGATGACGCGTTGCTGTCACTTTTCGCATGCGGTCCTTCATCTCCTTGTAGACCGTACAGCCCCTGTAGTTTGTCGTGTGGTTACCTTGGCAGTTAACGCATTTTTTCTTTTTGGGGTCTTCTTTGTTGGCAGGGCAGTTAGCCGAATTGTGGAAGTCTCCACAATCTACACAGACTGTTCGAAGTGAACAGTATGCCCTGGTGTGTCCATACTCCTGACAATTTGTGCATTGCACTGGGCCGTTCCTTTTATGTGGCTCTTCCACGTTAATTCTTCGGTGCAATAAGTATTGCAGGTTATAAATAGGGTGCACTTCATTTTTCTTCAAGACTCTGCTGTCTGGCTCCAGCTCGACCCTGAAGAGTGGTTGCGGCTCTTTTTTCCTGTTTATAATGTTACTGACGTTCTTTGCAGAAAACCCTTTTTCCTTGAGAGCATCGATAACTTCCTTGGCGGTTACGTCGGGCTCGATTCCTTTTATTACCACTTGCAGGCCCTTGCTGCTTTTTAGTTGGTACGTGTAGTAGCTTTTCCTAGCTTCCTCCAGGTATTTGGATACTGCTCGGAAATGTTCTTCAGATTTGGTCTGAAGCTTGGTTTCATGGATATCCCCTTTTGTGACCGGAACAACATGAAAGTTTCCGTCTCCGGTCAGCGCAACAATTTTGTTGACCAGGGCGTTCGAGATTTTCTCCCTAATGTAAATTGGTGGGGGCTTAGGTTTCGGTTGGGTCTCCTGAGCCCGTCCTGATTCATTTTCTGCTAGAAGCGCAAATCGATTGCTGTCGGATCTCCCGGGTAATATATCTTCTACTTGGACATGGTTTATTTTTGACTTGTTACTTACCGCGGTGTTCTGCGGGCTAAGCTTACGCTTGATATGGATGTACCGATCTAGTCCGGTCTGTATGGCCGGACCCGCTTGCTGTATTTTGTTTTGGTTTTGATTTGTTGTCGTTGTTTTTGTTGCCGTTGTATTTAGAGCTGCGGCTGCAGTCGATTCCGAAATAATAGTCGTAGCTGTGGTTGTCGTTGGTTTTTTTGCCGTAGCTGTAGTTGTTGCTGACAAATTTAGTGCAGATGCAGAAGTTTTACCGTTGCATGTTGTTGGTGCGCCAGGGGGCGAAACTGATGGTGGGGGGGTTTTGCATTGTTGACTCCACGCCGTCGGAGTAGGGGTAGCCGTTAGTAAGCATGGTGAGCAAGATCGTGCTCTTTGGCTATCGACCGACAGTAGGGTCGTTTTTTGCACTTCGCTATCACGCGTTGAGACATACGAAAAGTAACCGTCTCTTCGGCTCGCGGAGCTGAGTCGCTCTTTATTCTGTTCGTAGCTCATTGAGCTTTTATTAGCGTGGCACTTATTTATTTTTATAAGATAAAAAATTGTATGTGCTAGTTAAAGTCATTACACCGATTTTGTGAGTTGAAACCTAAATTTCTTTGGGTTTTAGCGTCTTTTCGCCTTTTTGAAATTAACCAGTTTAGTTTTTGTGTTCTGTTTGCATTTAATTTATCAACTTTTTTGCACTTTTCGCGGAGCTGGCACAAGACACGTCCGGATGGATTTTATTAATACAGCATCCAAGCTTATACCAGTCTTCGATGGTAATGCTGAAAACTAAACAAGTTTTATTGATGCACGAGCACGAACAATTAGCAGTTTCTATAATGAAAACAAAGCTAAAAGGTGTCGCCAGAAATCTACTCGGAAATGAAGCAACAGTAACTGAGGTAATTTCCAGATTAAGAAGCAACGTCAAAGGCGAAACTGTAAAAGTATTGTCAGCAAAACTAATGAACCTACAGCAACGCAATAAAACTGCTAGCCAGTACACACTAGAGGTTGAGCAGATGACAAAAGCTTTAGAAGGTGCATATATAACAGACGGCTTACCCCTAGAGTTAGCTAGAAGTCATTCCACTCATCATGAAGTCAAAGCATAACTAAACATTGTACAATCGATAAGGTAAATCTTATAATGCAAGCTGGTACCTTCAATACTATGAATGATGCCGTATCAAAATTTATAAATAGTTGCACAGAAGCAACCGGACATCCAAACACTGTCCTATGTTACAAAAATTATCCACAGCGCGGCGAAAACCGCGGACGTGGAAATTATAGAGGTAACTTCCGTAGTCGTAATAATAATTACAATAACAATGGTACCCAATACAATATAGAGGAAACTCAAGAGGCCGTGGCAACTGGAGTCGAGGCCACAACAATAATAACCCAAGAAATGTCCAAGTAACCAATAATACTCACAAAACCCTTTAGATACTCAACAGTAGATAATGCAATGGTTCATACCGTTAATCTCAGTCAAAACATATTTGTACCATTCAACCGTGAATTTTCGGTTCAAATCTAGCTAGCAAATCTAGCTTTGGTTAACTGTGACAAAATGTTCATTGTAGTATATTTTACAAGCTTTATAGATGAAAGAATTTAAAATTTCCAAAATGCATGTAGTCACTTCTCAGTTACTAAACAAATACTGCTAAGGGAACGCCACAGTGTAATATTTATATACCATTTCCGGATTAAAATGATTCGATAAATTTTCTTCATTATATTTAAAAAAGTGAATTTATTGTTATATTTTTAAAATCTCAATCCTTTTAATTATTACTGACTTATTTCTAAATACAAATTGTCATTACTTTTATGAATATTAAATTTTCCTTCAACCATTTCATTGAGAGGTGTACCATCTTCTGAAGAGAGGTGCTCCTCCAACTCGAGAGCAATAGATTCTCCAACCTTTGTTGTTTTGCGCTCCGCCTTGAGGATCGGGAGTCCTACATTTTCAGGCATCCTTGTGTTTAATAGCAGTGTCTTTTAATTAAATTTATTGAACTCTTTAATAACAATCTTCGTCTGGTTTTCCTGATTCATGATGGTTGTTGAGGTTTTTGGACTTGGTATAGTTGTTATACGTTGTATATAACTGTATTTTGATGTTTACTACCTGTTTAGCAGTTGTTCAGTACTTGTTTTGTAGTTTCTTACTAGTTGTTTTAGCTGGTTAATAGCTGCTATTAGATGGATACTATCTGTTTAGTAGTTGTTATAAGCTGGTCACCAGCTGTCATGAGCCGTTATAGTTTTTTGTTAAGAATGATCAAAAATTCTTGTCCTCTAGACGACGATTGATTTGAATTAAAAACTTAGACTGTGAATTTGAACGCGTGCAGGTCCACTTTTTATACTATACAGAGTTCACACATACACGTACCCATACATTGATTTTCAGCCCACTTCAGCTTACTATACCACACGCCCAACTTTTTGGTGCTTCTAGGAGTAGATCTCTCATAAACACCCATCTAAAATGTGGGATATATTTCTTAGCAAAATGTATGATGCCGACATTTGATAGTGGTCTCTTGGGTAGCAGAGAAATTAGTTTTTTCGCTTTTTAATTCCTTTTCCTTACTATAGGGCTTAAGAAAGAAATCATAACCTTTTCTATAGGGCCTGAGATATAATCCTTCTCGTACAGAAACACTTTCAATTTTCCTGTTGTGACGTTTCTTCTTCTAATGGTTTTTGTTTTTGCAATTGCTGCACTACCATTTGCTAAACTACCAAGAGCGCTGATGGCTGTCAAGATCGGCACAATTGGTAGAAAACCTCAAATGGGTACATTAATTACACGAGGTACTTTAACATTTTTCTTAGAACCCATTGATTGATGAATTGATTTACGTGCAACTTTAATGGCACTCATAATGTCTAAAGGTTTTTGTTTTTTAATGTCTTAGTAGCAACATTAATAGCAGTCGAAAGGTTTGTCTTCTTCATAATCTTTTTCCTCCCATTCTATTCCGTTTTATTCAATCCAATCCCAATCCTTCTATGTATTTGTAACAAAGTATGCTGCTGCTTTTTCACCAAGACTGCTATTTGGTGCCTTGACACGCGACCAGGCTTTGTCAATTAATTTACGTGCAACTTTAATTGCACTCATAATGTCTAATGGTTTTTGTTTTTTTAATGTCTTAGTAGAAACATTAATAACAGTGGAAAGGTTTGTCTTCTTCATTTTATTCTTCAATATCTTTCTCCTTCCTTTCTTTTCCGTTTTATTCAATCGCATACCAAATTTGTTCTTATCTTTCATTATATTTGTAACAAAATATGCTGCTGCTTTTTCACCAAGACTGCTATCTGGTGCCTTGACTCGCGACCAGGCTTTGTCAATTAATTGGAGTCTACCCTATGTCGGCCACTCAATGCCTTGTTTTAAGAATATGCAATAAAGTGCTCTTTGCAAGCTTCATCCAATGGGTTTATTCCTTGATCACCGCATTTCAACCGGGCCTTCGAATTGTGGTAAAACTAATATTATGTTAAGTTTAATAGGGAGTCCCAATGGTTTAAAATTCGAAAATATTTCTATATATTAGAGAAGTTTATATCAACCTAATTATGAGTACTTGGAGAAATTAATCAAACCGATTAAAAGAATGGGATATCATACACTCTCCCATATTGACGGTGTACTAGACCCCAGTGAAGCCAAAAACAATTCCATTGCGATATTCGATGACGTAGCTTGTGAAAAACAAGAAAACATAAGATCTTAGTTTTGTATGGGTCGACATAAAAATATCGACTCTTTTTATTTATGTCAAACATTTAAATATGCAGCATATATATCGGGACCATATTAACACTGATATGAATTATGAAACATTTGTGAGAATTTGTCAAAAATGTTGGGAGGAAAAGCACGGATTCCTATTAGTTAGCAAGCATAACGAAAATTCCAAATCCGAATAATTCGATTCCAAATATTGATGAAAAAACTAATCATTTCCACATCGGTGACAAGGTTATTACAACTCCTACTGGATCATATAAATTGAATATATCACCGATTTCATTTACAATAAACTAAAAGACTATAACCTTAAAATTCATTTAAAATTAAAAAGTAATAACAATACACCTAAAGTCAGTTTACTTTAATGAGGAAAGATCGGTTTGACAACTGTTTGGTTTCCATCAAAAAGTACTAGAACCACATCCTACAAAAGTCTATCGATCAGATCAGACCGTGAACATAGTATAAATTAATACAATTCGTTTGGAATGTAATATAATCAGCGGTTCATATGTAGATAACACACCGAATCATACGTTACATGAGTTAGGCATTAATGTTCCGCCTGGGTATAAAATGACACTGACACCACATAACCTAATTTAGTTACCAATCAACTGTGACGAAATGAGCACACAATCTATACGCATAGTTGATCAAAACGGTGATTTGGTGAATTTACGTGGTGAAAACGTTTTGATTCGCATGCACATTCGGGTAATAGAATGATTAATTTTAATAAAAGACGTAGCTAAAGTCCTCAGCCAAGCATTACTAATTGTAAAGCTATAGAAAGAGCATCAACAGTAAAAAGAAGCTCACTTTCTTTGAAAAATAAACTAATTTTAAAGTCGTTAGGATTGAAGCTTCGAGTATAATATAAAAGGTGGAAAGGAAAACAATGAACAAAATTTTAAATGTTCGAGAAAAGGTTTACTCAGATGAGAGTATTTCGAAGAAAGAGTTTCATACTTATAATCAAACCAAACGATGAAATTTGAGTTACTATCCAAAATCAAGACTTGTACGTGCTTGCTCACAAAAGTTACCTTAACTTTCAAGGAATTATTAGAAAAGATTCACCGAATGGACCTACAACTGATAATGTTACCACTTTTTTTTTTAAAATTGTATGGCTTACTTTTTGGATGAAATTAAGTACGAAATAAATAGATGTGAGATTGATAAAACACGATTTGTCGGCATGACTACAACCCTAAAAAATTATATATCTCTGGATAATTTTCAAAGTCAAAATCTATTACACTCCGGATGGAGCAGTGAAAACGAAATTTCTACGGGACCCCACTTTAACTTTTCTGTACCATTAAAAAATTTGTTGGGATTTGCTGAGGATTATAAAAAAGTTTTGCTAAGTTGTAAACACGAACTAGTGTTGATGGTTACTAAGAATCTTGGTGATGTGTTTAAACAAATCAGAAATGAACAAACTTTTAAGCTGAAAATGACGAATATAACCTTGCTTACTGTCTCCTCATACATGACCGTTTAGTTGAATATAGCCCATTAAACGGACTAGTACAACGAGTTGTTTATCATTAGAAAAATGTTGAAAGATACTGTTTTGATTGATGTTCAAGGTTTCTTTGATAATAATAATAATTTTGCTCTAAAGGAAATTGAAATTGTATTCGAAAAAGAACCAAACTTGAAAATAGTTTTTTAATAGAACCACCACATGATTTTACTTTGCTAAGTACAAAGTCTCATAAGACTGCAATTTAATTAGCCAATACCCATCACAAAATTTTTTGGAACGATAGAGAAAACAGTTTTCTACAAACTCGAAAGTATCTAAGTATTATTTGTAAAGGTGTGGAAAAGAAAGGTTTTTTACAGACGTTTTTTGGGAGTCGTCAGCTCATTAATATCGAGGAAATGGGCTGTCCGTCATTAAACAGCCTTAAAGGAAACCGGTTTCCCTATTGTGAAACACACCTTAATGGTGGGGTTTGTGTTATTAACATTTTGACATTTTTTAAAAGTAGCTTCAAAACAAAAAAATAATTTGTATACCCTTGCAGAGGGTATATTGATTTCAGTCAGAAAATTGCAACGCAGTGAAGGAGACGTTTCCGACCGCATAAAGTATAAATATTCTTGATCAGCATGACTAGACGAGTCGATCTAGCCATGTCCGTCTGTCCGTCTGTCCGTCTGTTTCTACGCAAACTAGTCTCTCAGTTTTAAAGCTATCGGGCTGAAACTTTCCCAAAAGTCTTATATCTTTTGCAGGTAGTATATAAGTCGGAACCAGCCGGATCGGACAACTATATCTTATAGCTCCCTTAGGAATAACCGGACAAAAAAATTAAAAAAATTATATCTCTTGTGTTTTTTGACATATAACCTCCTAGGCTTGGAAATAACATTTTTTAATTAGTTTTTATCATATAGCTGCCATAGGAACGGTCGGAAAATTGGTGGAAAAATAATATGAAACAAATTATAGCTTCGGTGTATTTGAACATATAACCTCCAACGCTTGGAAATAACATTTTTTAATTAGTTCTGAATTTCGAATTTAATTTTATCAAAATCGGACGACTATATCATATAGCTGACATAGGAACGATCGGAAAATTGGTAGGAAAATAATATGAAACAAATTATAGCTTCGGTGTTTTTTAACATATATCCTCCTACGCTTGGAAATAACATTTTTTAATTAGTTCTGAATTTCGAATTTAATTTTATCAAAATCGGACGACTATATCATATAGCTGCCATAGGAATGATCGGAAAATTGGTAGGAAAATAAAATGAAACAAATTATAGCTTCGGTCTTTTTTGACATATTATCTTGTACTATTGGGAATATCATTTTTTGTGTTTTTAAATTTAATAATTATAGCTGCAAGGGTATATAAGCTTCGGCTTGCCGAAGCTAACTTTCTTTATTGTTATACATCACTTTAAAGTTGAGAGCAGATGTGTAAGGACCTACAAGAAAACAAAATTTACAATATGAAATTTCATGAGGAAATTGACCAATTTATTGAACAATTTTAGGGACAGATAATTGGTCAACATTTTCCATACCTTCAAAATACAAAAACTATGTTCATGAATCTAGGTGGACATGATCTCAAAATATGGTGAACACTTTACATTTTGTAATCCTGAATTGACGTCGGAAACATGCGCCTGCCTCTTCTATGCAAATCGCCCGAACGAAGTCAGAATTAAATTAATTTTAATATATAATAAAACATGTTCGCAATACCGAAATAAATGAATAAATGCATTATTATGCTACAAAAAAGAACTTCTGACCTTGTATTTCGAGTAAAAATTACAAGAACGGAGAATGAAAACTATTTCCCTGACTGAGATATGTCGGCTATTTCAACCCTTATTATGGGCGTGAGGCCCATAATCTTGTCAATGAGCGTGCGCCTTCTGGCTTGTGCATGTGTCCCTTTTATTGCGCTAATAGATGAAGATGAAAACCTATAAAAAGTGTCCTTATAAATTGTGTGAGCATATATAGAAGTGTAAGACGAGATTGTTGACTTAGATAGACAACATGCATTCAGTGAAATAACTTTCACATAACCTAATTTAGTTACCAATCAACTGTGACGAAATGAGCACACTATCTATACGCATAGTTGATCAAAACGGTGATTTGGTGAATTTACGTGGTGAAAACGTTTCGATTCGCATGCACATTAGGTTAATAGAATGATTGTTTATAATAAAATACGTTGCTTAAGTCCTCAGCCAAGCATTACTAATTGTAAAGCTATAGAAAGAGAATCAACAGTACAAAGAAGCTCACTTACTTTGAAAAATAAACTATTTTTAAAGTCGTTAGGATTGAAGCTTCGAGTATAATATAAATGTTCGAGAAAAGGTTTACTTAGATGAGAGTATTTCGAAGAAAGAGTTTCCTACTTATTCATCGTATAATAAAACACTTAAGCTAAACGATGAAATTCGAATTACTATCCAAAATCAAGACTTCCTCACGAAAGTTACCTTTGTTTTCAATTTAGAAAAGATTCACCGAATGCACCTACAACTGATAATGTTACCACTTCTTTTAAAAATAATTGTATGGCTTACTTTTTGGATGAAATGAAGTACGAAATAAACGGATGTAAGAGTGATAAAACACGATTTGCCGGTATGACTACAACCCTAAAAAATTACAACTAAAAAATTAAGAAATTAGGTAGAATGGCGTGGGAGGCGACGGCGTGAACTGGCGGCGTCGGTGGGCTGCTTCGCTGGGCTTCGGCGGTTTGCTACTGGTGCGGCGGAAAGCGTCTAAGCTGTAGGGGAGAAAACCACTCGCTACGCAAAGTGCTCCTTGACCGAAAAGTAATTACGCAAAATGATTCACTTTGCGACCGCGGTTTATTCAGTTGACTTCCAAAATCGAACTGCTTAAGTCTAAGCTCAGTTCCGCGCTCCAAAGCGCAGCGGAGACTTTACGGAGGGGAGCTGGGAACAGAGCGGGAGAGCGAAAGAGCGTGTGAGGAGTTGAATAACTCCCCACAAATAGAAGCAGCAGCAGGTGGCCGGCCGCTTACCAGATACGCGGCGAATTCGCGTAGTAACGGCGCGGCGAGGAGAACGAGAGAGTTTGGAGACCAAGGGTGGAGATCGAGAGAGTTTGGAGACCAACGAAGGAGAGCGAGAGAGTTTGGAGACCAATGAAGGAGAGCGAGAGAGATTGGAGACCAAGGATGGAGATCGAGAGAGAATGGAGACTTCGCGGGCAGAGCAAGAGTGCCGTATGCAGAAGGGAATAACGGAACTCCACTGGACTTTGGACTCTCCCGTGAACTTTGGACCGGGAGAGGAAGTGCCACATCTCGGCAGTGGAGCGGCACACAGGCGTGCCACAAGCGGCACGGGAATCAGCGGAACGGCAGCAGTGGGCGGAACATCTATGGGAAGCGGTACATAAAGGACAAGTGGGTCATCCAGGAGGCACGAACTTTGGACCCAGAGTGGAGAGATCCAGCGGGCCGTGCGCAAAAGGGAAATAACGGTGCTTGGAGGCCCTATATAAGGCCGCAGAGCGCTGGCAGCTGGATCAGTCGATCAAGAGGAGTCAAGCCTTCAAGATCAGTCAAAGTACCAAGTGAGCAATCAGTCAAGCAAGTAATCTACGAGGGAGCTACAACCAAGCGAGTCGTCGGAAGCAGCGCCGTGGGAAGCATAGAAGGAGCAAGATCGCCACGTCGAGACGTTCGGGATTAGGACATCAGGAATCTCCGAATTGAGACACAGGTGGCTGAGTTCTGAAAGGCATCACGCGGCTAAGTCAAGGCGTTTGTTTTTCTAACTTTGTCACGACCACACCCTGGCGAGTCGCCCGGCGGGTCTGTCAGAGACAAGCAAAAGAGTCCTACGACGAAGAGCCGTCAGCTTGGGGAGGAAAGTTGTCTGCGACCCAACGTACCTTGCCCGACCAAGCAGGACCTGGCGTGACGGACGAGCGGTAGATCGATTTGTGGTTTCGAAAGGCGTCAGCCTGGAGAGCCCTGCGATTACCGGCGAAGTTCCCGAGCAGCGACCGCACAGCTTCCCGAGCGCCAGAACAACGAGATACTGGCCAGAAGACAGCGCAGAGGACATCGGCAGCGACGCCAGCAGACATTTCCGGCAGCCACGTTACCATCGCCGCGCGGAGCTCATTGGGGAGCGCAGGAGCGTCGCGGACGTCACGCATTAGGGTGAAGCCGGGTGGAACGTTCGTCTGCGCTAGGCGTAAAGCGAAGTGAACCGCTAGACAGCCTCCGGGCGGCAGCCTTGACTGTCAGCGCGAACTGAGCAAGAACCTAGCGGGACCGTCCGGGACAGAGCAAGGGACAGTTTTGCCTCGAAAGGCGTCAGCCTGGAGAGCAAGGCTTGTTCACCCTAGTCTGAGAACGGTGACGCTTCCCTAAGCCCACAAGGCCGAATTCTCTGCGGGTCTAAGGCGCGACAAGCGACCCCGAGGCAACGCGTCGGCAAGCAAGCAGAGGCGGCCACTACGAGCGTCCCGAGACCCAGGATCCAGAGGAGGACGAGTCAACGCGTCGAGAAGTCAGAAGGAGGAGCACCAGCAGCCGGCGGAACCAGAACAAGGAGACACAGAAACCAGCATAGCCACACACCCGCTGTACCAATACCACGAGAATAAATCCCACTGTTACCATTTGAACACTTTGTTTTCTCACTGATCTACGGGCAATCACGTCATATAAATTTGGTGGGACGAACACACAATCTTCTGAGCTAGCCGCACGAATCCCGTAGCGAGCAGACATACAAAATCAGTTCGTTACATCTGGCGCCCAACGTGATTGTCCCAACAGTGAGAACAGCACAGTAAAAATGGGAAAGAAGTGGATTTACCGCCTCAAGAAGGAAGACTTCGCCCATGTCGCACAGAGGCACAACGTCGCCCTGGAGGGCAGGCTAGACGACATGAGGAAGGCACTATCGGAATACTACTCCGAAACAGAGAACGATCCACAACTCGTCGACATCTGGGCCGAGCTAGAGGCGACATACTACGACAGAGCCGGCCCAAGCATTACGTTAACGAACGCTGAAGGGGACAACCTGGTGGCAAGCCTGAGCGTTGACAACATACAGAAAGAGGCCCACAGGAGAGAGTCAAGCCAAGAAAAGAAAGCAGCAGCGCTGATCCCGAGACCAAGCCAGTCGGACTATGCAAAGGTCGCTAAGCAGGTCCGCGAATGGTCGTTCAGGTTCGACGGGGCGGAAAAACCATTCGAGTTCCTGGAGCAGGTAGAATGGTCCGCCAACACGTACGGTTTGGAGCTCGATATGATCCCTCGAGCGATGCCGGAGTTGCTAAAAGGAAGGGCTTTGAAATGGTTCATCGCCAACAATAAGCAGTGGAGAACTTGGGCAGAATTCATTGAAAGTTTCCACACATATTTCCTGCCAAGAGATTTCTTCACCAGGCTGGCGGACCAGGTCCGGCAAAGGAAGCAAGGCTTCAGCGAGTCGTTCAAGGACTACATGATCGACATGCAGACGATGGTGAGGCCACTTAATTACTCCGCTAAAGAGACCCTAAGGACCATCAAGGAAAACTGCACCCCTAGTCTAAGGATCTTCCTAAGGGCATACAAAGTGTCGGACCTGGACACGCTAATGATCCTAGCCGATGAGTACGAAGAACTGGAAAAGGAACGGGAAGTCTTCGCACAGGAGAACAAGTTCTCAAAGACAAAGTCGGCGTCACCAACACAGGTGACATGCAGGAGATGCGAGGAGGAAGATAACCAGGACACACGAGGAAACGACCAATGGTCACCACCACACCAAGCCAGACGACAGCAGGCAACAGACGCACCACGCGGAGGCCATTGGGCACCAGCCCCACAGCAACAGAGACAGCCAAACAATACCTTGTGGAGGCCACCAAGCAACACACAGAGGCCACAAGATGCCACCCATATCACAGACCCGCAGGAGGCCTGTCGGAAATGCGGTGGGAACGGACACTGGGCTAGAGGATGTCGTAACCAGCGGCTGCTGTTTTGCTGGATATGCGGCAAGGTGGGTGTTAGGAGCGTCGATTGCTGCCAACGATCGGGAAATGGCCAGCGATCTCAGCCGCAGAGAGGCGAGCGGGGATCGCACAATGCCACCTCTCCAAACTAACGGGCGAGCTAATCGAGGAGGAGCAGCAGTTGTCCGCAGCTGTGATGATTGGTGGGAAAAGCTACAAAGCCACAATCGACACCGGAGCAACGGCAAGCTTCGTGAGCGAAGAATTGGCGGACAATATTGCTGCTCTAGGAAAGATTACAAGGACGAGACGGCAAGTTAGGTTGGCAGATGGAAGGTGCGGCGGAATTAATGCGCAGCTCGAGGTGGAGGTCAAATTCGGCAACAAACAAGTGACCATGAGCCTGTTGATTTTACCCGGGGTAGTGGATCCATTAGTGTTGGGATGGAACTTCCTGAAACAAGTCGGAACCGAGATAAGGTGTGCTGGACACGAAATAATAATACCAGCCAGGAACCGACACAATGGATGGCTCGAGGAAAAGCTATCAGTAGCAGTCGTTCAACAAGTAAACGAGTTGGACGATACTACAGCGTTCCTGGAAACAGAGCTGGCAGACTTCAGCACAATGTCGGGAACATCGAATATGGCAGAACACCAGATCACAATGAAGGACGACAAGCCAATCAAGCAGAGATACTACCCAAAGAACCCAAAAATTCAAGGGGAAATCAACGCAAAGGTGGACGAGCTTCTCCAAATGGGGTTCATAGAGCATTCAAAGAGCCCATACAGTTCCCCCATCGTGATGGTGAAAAAGAAGACAGGCAAGTGGAGACTGTGTGTCGACTTCAGGCAGATCAACGCGAAATCAGTGAAGAATGCCTACCCAATGCCCCGCATAAACTACATCCTAGATCAACTAAGAGAAGCGCGGTACATCAGCAGTTTGGACCTGAAGGATGGATACTGGCAGATCCCACTAGAAGAAAGTAGCAGGCAATATACAGCATTTACGGTACCAGGCAAAGGTCTGTTTCAGTGGAGGGTAATGCCGTTCGGACTTCACTCGGCGTCGGCAACGTTTCAGCGAGTCTTGGACCAAGTAATTGGCCCCGAGATGTCACCTCACGCATTCGCTTACCAGGATGACATAATAGTGATCGGTCGCACGCTGGAAGAACACAAAAGAAACCTGAAGGAAGTGCTCCGGCGTCTGAAGGAGGCAAATCTGAGGCTGAATCCAGAAAAATGCCAATTCTTCAAAAAGGAGCTGTTGTACCTGGGTCACCGAGTGACTAGCGAGGGAATAGGAACAGATCCAGAAAAAGTAGCCGCCATCGCCGAACTAGAACCGCCATCGACTGTCAAAGAGCTCCGGCAATACCTAGGAGTAGCGTCGTGATACCGCCGGTTTGTACCAGATTTTTCCAGAATCGTCAAACCCCTGAACGACCTGCTGCGCAAAGGCAGTAAGTGGGAGTGGACACCAGAGCACCAGATGGCGTTTGAGGAGGTTAAGGCAAGACTCGTGGCAGATCCAGTGCTAGCATGCCCGGACTTCAGTAGAACTTTCATCCTGCAAACAGACGCCAGCGACTACGGCATCGGAGCGATACTGACCCAGGACACCGAAAAGGGCGAAAGAGTAATCTCCTACTCGAGCCGAACACTGAACGGCGCGGAGAAGAACTACTCGACAACGGAGAAGGAGTGCTTGGCGATCGTCTGGGCGATCCGGAAGCTCAGGCCATAACTGGAAGGTTACCACTTTAAGGTAGTAACCGACCACATGGCCCTGAAGTGGCTCAACAGCATCGAAAGCCCTTCAGGAAGGATCGCCAGATGGGCCCTGGAGCTACAACAGTACGACTTTGAGATAGCGTACAGAAAGGGCCAGCTAAACGTGGTGGCCGACGCATTATCAAGACAACCACTACCAGAGACGCTACGAGGAGTAAAAGAGGCATCGGCAACAATAACCTCAGGAGAGTGCAGCTGGATCAAGGACATGGGCGAAAAGATAAGGACCCAACCGCAGAAGTACCCGGACTATGTTATGGATGGTGAGACACTGTACAGAAACATACCTCACCGAGCAGGCAGTGAAGACGTCGCGTCATGGAAGATGTGCGTCCCGAAGTCACTACGAGAAACAGTGTTGAGGGAAAACCACGACGCACCGTCCGCGGGACACGTAGGAAGCCGAAGGACAATTGCACGGTTGGCAGCCCGATACTACTGGCCAGGCATGCATAGAGACGCCCGAGCCCACGTACGAAAATGCGAGATTTGCATGCGGTTTAAGCCCAATCAGATGCAGGCGGCTGGGAAGATGTTGACCCAAGTGCCGGAGGAACCATGGGCCACGGTATGTGCAGACTTCGTTGGACCCCTACCAAGATCTAAGCACGGGAATCAAATGCTGCTGGTCATGATAGACAGGTTTTCGAAATGGACGGAACTGGTGCCCCTACGCAGTGCGACGGCAGAGTCGCTCAAAAAGGCATTTAGGGAGCGCATAATCGCAAGGTACGGGGTCCCGAAGGTGGTCATAACGGACAATGGAGTACAGTTTGCAAGCCGCATATTTAAAAATTTCCTGGCTGAGATGGGTATCAGTCAACAATTCACCGCGCCATACACACCACAAGAGAATCCAACCGAACGAGCAAACAGAACGGTCAAGACCATGATTGCCCAGTTCGCAGGGCAGGACCAGAGAAACTGGGACGAGAAGTGGCCGGAGATTATGCTAGCAGTGAACACGAGCACATCGGAATCCACTGGCCATACACCGGCGTTTCTTACCCAGGGAAGGGAACCACATCTACCCAGCAGCCTATATGATAAGGAAACCCTAGGCACTGGATGAGCTACGGAGACCCCTGAGGAAAATGCCAACAAACTAAAAGAGGTATTCGAGATCGTGCGGCGAAATATGGAAAAGGCGTCCCAGGACCAAGCCAGACACTACAATCTGAGAAGGAGGCAATGGTCACCAGCGGTGGGCGACATAGTGTGGGCCAAGGAACATCACCTGTCCAAAGCGGCCGAAGGATTCGCCGCAAAACTAGCCCCGAGGTACGATGGCCCTTACCAGGTGGTAGATTTCGTCTCTCCAGTGATCTGCAAAATTCGCCACACACAGTCAAAAAAAAGAAAGGACAGTTCACGTTGGCGAGCTCAAGCAACAACAAAACGAGCAGACAGCAGAAACGTCAGGTACGAGGCGACAGGATTAGGCGTCAGGCCGAAGCGAGAGTCACCAATACGCCACACGGAAAGGACAGTCAGCGTAGCACAAGGACATGGAGAAGGATTTCACGTTGATCCAGACTGCGAGGCTACAGGATTATGCGTCAGGCCTAAGCGAGAGTCATCCACAAGCCACGCAGAAAGATCAACCATAAGGATAGGTCGCAAGGACATGGATAAGGATTTCACGTCGATCCAGACTGCGAGGCTACAGGATTATGCGTCAGGCCTAAGCGAGAGTCATCCACAAGCCACGCAGAAAGATCAACCATAAGGATAGGTCGCAAGGACATGGATAAGGATTTCACGTTGATCCAGTCTACAAGGCATCAGGATTCAGCGTCAGGCCTAAGCGAGAGTCATCCACACGCCACGCAGAAAGGACAATTACAAGGATAGGTCACAAGGACATGGATAAGGATGAATGGGGATCCAACCGCGAGGCATCAGGATTCAGCGTCAGGCCTAAGCGAGAGTCATCCACACGCCACGCAGAAAGGACAATTACAAGGATAGGTCACAAGGACGTGGATAAGGATGGATGGGGATCCAACCACAAGGCATCAGGATTCAGCGTCAGGCCTAAGCAAGAGTCATCCACACGCCACGCAGAAAGGATAATTACAAGGATAGGTCACAAGGACGTGGATAAGGATGGATGGGGATCCAACCGCAAGGCATCAGGATTCAGCGTCGGGCAGTGGCCAGAGTCATCCGCGTTTACGCCAGGCAGAAGGGACACTTACGAGGACGACACAAAGACACGGGTAACATGTAGGGATCCAACCGCAAGGCATCAGGATTCAGCGTCGGGCAGTTGCCAGAGTCGTCCGGGTTTAGGCCAAGCGGGAAGGAAACGGACAAGGTCGACAAAACAGTAGCGAAAGCACATCACGTACCCAAAGGACCCCGAAGGATACCCTAAGTGTGACCGAAATATACCCAAAGAACACCCCAACAACACCTCTAAAGGATACCCAAAGGACACCCGAAGGATACCCTAAGTGTGCCCAAACTATACCCGAAGGATACCCTAAGTGTTCCCAAACTATACCCGAAGGACGCCCCAACAATACCTCTAAGTGTACCCAAAGGACACCCAAAGGATACACTAGGGATAGCCCAACGATCCCCAAGGATACCTAAGGATACCCCAATAGGACTCGAAAGACACCTCAAGGATACCCCAATAATAACCCAAGGACACCAAGGATACCAACCAGGAACGCCCCGAAGCAAGGTGTAGGCCCAAGGACAACTTCCAAGAATACTCACCAAAGGTGATCAAGTCAATTACGGAACCGGGAGGTACAACGCACCGCAGCATCCAGAGGGCCACGGTGATCTGAGGGAATACAACATGTGGTTTACGAAGAAAGGGGGAAGACGGTACAGCAAAGAGAGCTGTACCGTAAGAGAGCGAGCGCCCAAAGAAAGGACATAACGGTATCGGGCAAAAGGAAGGCGCGCAACCGAGGTTTCATGTATGGGGAGCCTGGCGACGGTCGAGCACTAAAATTCAGAACATCATCATGAGCACACGCGTCACCAGAGCCGAAACACGCAGGAGGATGGCGGCCCTCCAGGAACCTCGCCCGGGGCAAGGATGGTCGGAGACCCGGCCTACCCGAGCTCCGCGGCGGGCCCTGGAGCGGACTCGAGGCGAGGACTCCGCACCGGAACCCACGGTGAGCGACGACAGCGACGTGGAGGTGATCGGCGATCCCGCCGTCGAGGAGAGAGAGTGGCGACTCCGGAAGGCGGCGGCGGGCGGTCGCATACCGCGCGGGACGACGGACGTCGGAGGAGAGGAACTCCCGAGGAGCCACTCGGAGGCGGTCTGTCGGGCCACCGAGGAGTCTCGGAAGCGGTTCCGAGACCGGGAGCCGTCGGACGAGGAGCAGCAACGGTCGACGGAGGAGGAGGCGAGAAGGCAGGCGCGGCTGCGGCAGGACCACGAGGCGGCGGCGGCGCGGTGGCATGCCCGCTTGCGAGAGGCGGAAGAAGAAGAGCGGCGGCTGTGGGAGGCACAGGTGGAGGACGCGTGGGAGGTGCCACTCACCCCCAGATACGCGGCCGAGGAACGCAGCCCGAGGGACGAGGACGAGGACGAACCACGCGCGCCATCCCCTCCGCGGTGGTTACCCGAGGTGCCACCCACTCCCCGCTACGAGGGGGAGTGGCTCACGGACGGCGACGATGGAGCACCGTTGGCCACGCCGCCGTGGAGGCCGGCCCGGCCACCCACGCCGCGATACGCGGAGCCACGACGACCTGAGGAGCAGACGCCGAGCGAGGAGTCGACCGCGCAGCCGATGCCGCAACCGGAGGAGGAGGACGTCCACCAGGCAAGGGCGGACGAGCCGTCGGTGGTGCGGACGGAGGTGCCGGCCGCGCACGTGAGCCACAGCACACGGGCGTTCGAGGCCGAGGGTATGCGGTGGCGGCAGCAGACGGTGACGTGGACGTGGCCCGAGGGGCCCGCGACAGGACCGACGACGGAGGTGCCCAGGATATGGGAGGAAGGGGCACCGAAGGTGAACCCTCGAGACCCCCGGACGAGGAGCCGACAGGATGCATGGGTCCCGCCGACACCAAGCACGGGCCCGCCAACACTGGCGACGACGGCAACGACGGGGGAGGCGGAGTCACCGGAGAAAGGACCATGGGTGTGGCACGAGCCACCGGCCACCCAAAGGCCTCCACTACAACGACAAAATTCGACGCCCGGATCAACGCGCCCGCGGCCGCAGTTCATGCGGCAGGTATCGGCGCCGGAGGAAGGCGGTTGGCGCGAGGTCGCCAGGAGCGAGTGGCCGGCGGGCATTGAGGAAGCACCCGCGGTCGCGACGGCACGGCGGAAGGGCGGCAGGCGGTGCGTCCTGGTCTGCGATGGCGGGAGGAGATACCGGGTGAGGCTCGGAGTCGCGGGCATCCGGGTTTTCGCACAATAAATGAAAAAAATCACAAAACAACACAAGGGTTTTCCAAAACAACAAGAGAAGGGGTACGGGGCCCAGAGTTTGATTGGGGTGGCTGGAAGAAGAACGGGGCATGCATGGGCCACTCCAGCAACCTGTAAGTCGAATGGTCTTAGTCCAGGAAGAAGAAATGAACGCCAATTACTTACCTGCTGTCCCGGTTGCAAAGTGAATGCGAAGTCCTCTCCGCACCCGCTCTCGAGAGCTGCCAAAATGGAGTCCGATGCAGCCGATAGAGGACGAGTGAAGGGCGAGAGAGGACGAAAGGAGAGAGAAGGATAAGATGAGAAGGAGTAGAGGAAATGTAAAAGGAACTTACCCATGAAAAATTGCAAAATCACCACGAGCCAGGGAAGGGGGCGCCTCGATAGGCGATCGATTGGCACTGGACGATAGTGCGATCGATGTGCACACGACAATGGAAATATCGGCCAAGGTGGAGATATCGCAAACGAGCAGGTGGCAACGCCGCACCGTCGGTATCGATATGCGAATAAATATCGATCACGCACGAATGGTGTGACCAGGCGGAGGAGACACGGAATGGAGTGAGACGCAGCAATGAGCAGCGAGCTGGGGATCGATAGCCCAGGAGTATCGATGTCCCAGTAGGAACACAGGAAATATCGGCGCGGGAGATTTAAAGTTGCTACGAGGAGGATGACCCCCGCTGTAGGAACTCAAGGGTGTTAAGAGCGTCGAGGGAGCATCGAGGGAGCAACGAGGGAGCGCCGCGGGAATCACAAGGACTCAAAGGCTAGGATAAGCAAGGAAACGCCGGAGAGTAGGAACCAGTCTTAAATGTTTCCCGAAGTAAGGGGGGAATGTGAGGAGTTGAATAACTCCCCACAAATAGAAGCAGCAGCAGGTGGCCGGCCGCTTACCAGATACGCGGCGAATTCGCGTAGTAACGGCGCGGCGGGGAGAACGAGAGAGTTTGGAGACCAATGAAGGAGAACGAGAGAGTTTGGAGACCAAGGGTGGAGATCGAGAGAGTTTGGAGACCAACGAAGGAGAGCGAGAGAGATTGGAGACCAAGGATGGAGATCGAGAGAGAATGGAGACTTCGCGGGCAGAGCAAGAGTGCCGTATGCAGAAGGGAATAACGGAACTCCACTGGACTTTGGACTCTCCCGTGAACTTTGGACCGGGAGAGGAAGTGCCACATCTCGGCAGTGGAGCGGCACACAGGCGTGCCACAAGCGGCACGGGAATCAGCGGAACGGCAGCAGTGGGCGGAACATCTATGGGAAGCGGTACATAAAGGACAAGTGGGTCATCCAGGAGGCACGAACTTTGGACCCAGAGTGGAGAGATCCAGCGGGCCGTGCGCAAAAGGGAAATAACGGTGCTTGGAGGCCCTATATAAGGCCGCAGAGCGCTGGCAGCTGGATCAGTCGATCAAGAGGAGTCAAGCCTTCAAGATCAGTCAAAGTACCAAGTGAGCAATCAGTCAAGCAAGTAATCTACGAGGGAGCTACAACCAAGCGAGTCGTCGGAAGCAGCGCCGTGGGAAGCATAGAAGGAGCAAGATCGCCACGTCGAGACGTTCGGGATTAGGACATCAGGAATCTCCGAATTGAGACACAGGTGGCTGAGTTCTGAAAGGCATCACGCGGCTAAGTCAAGGCGTTTGTTTTTCTAACTTTGTCACGACCACACCCTGGCGAGTCGCCCGGCGGGTCTGTCAGAGACAAGCAAAAGAGTCCTACGACGAAGAGCCGTCAGCTTGGGGAGGAAAGTTGTCTGCGACCCAACGTACCTTGCCCGACCAAGCAGGACCTGGCGTGACGGACGAGCGGTAGATCGATTTGTGGTTTCGAAAGGCGTCAGCCTGGAGAGCCCTGCGATTACCGGCGAAGTTCCCGAGCAGCGACCGCACAGCTTCCCGAGCGCCAGAACAACGAGATACTGGCCAGAAGACAGCGCAGAGGACATCGGCAGCGACGCCAGCAGACATTTCCGGCAGCCACGTTACCATCGCCGCGCGGAGCTCATTGGGGAGCGCAGGAGCGTCGCGGACGTCACGCATTAGGGTGAAGCCGGGTGGAACGTTCGTCTGCGCTAGGCGTAAAGCGAAGTGAACCGCTAGACAGCCTCCGGGCGGCAGCCTTGACTGTCAGCGCGAACTGAGCAAGAACCTAGCGGGACCGTCCGGGACAGAGCAAGGGACAGTATTGCCTCGAAAGGCGTCAGCCTGGAGAGCAAGGCTTGTTCACCCTAGTCTGAGAACGGTGACGCTTCCCTAAGCCCACAAGGCCGAATTCTCTGCGGGTCTAAGGCGCGACAAGCGACCCCGAGGCAACGCGTCGGCAAGCAAGCAGAGGCGGCCACTACGAGCGTCCCGAGACCCAGGATCCAGAGGAGGACGAGTCAACGCGTCGAGAAGTCAGAAGGAGGAGCACCAGCAGCCGGCGGAACCAGAACAAGGAGACACAGAAACCAGCATAGCCACACACCCGCTGTACCAATACCACGAGAATAAATCCCACTGTTACCATTTGAACACTTTGTTTTCTCACTGATCTACGGGCAATCACGTCATATAATTTTGGTGGGACGAACACACAATCTTCTGAGCTAGCCGCACGAATCCCGTAGCGAGCAGACATACAAAATCAGTTCGTTACAAGCGGGAGAGCGAGAAAGCGGGAGAGCGATAGAGCGGTGCAGTTGGATAGCGGAGCCGGGGTCCAGATTCGCCGGACTGTGGGCCTGAACATTCCGCCCCCCTCGCAATCACTAGCGTTGAAAAAAGAGATGGAACCCCGGCCAGTCGCCTACGCCTTAAGCCTGCGTACAGGCGCCGGTGAGGATCCACCCAAACACCGTCTTCTGGGCTACTGGCAGTCCCTCGTTGATCATGTGGAAGCCCGGCTGTATCACCTTCGGGTAAACTTCCGCGCCCAGGATTAAAGAAATGGTGGCGGGTCGATGGAACCTCTCATCCGCGAGCGGTAGCTCCCTCAACTTCTTTACTATGCTCTCACTGAGCGCATGGATGGGGGTGCGGATGCGCACGTTCGGCTCGATCGTGAGGACCACCTCCAGTTTGATGGCCTCGTCGACCTTCGACCGAATCGTCGCCGTGCAGATGCTCTCATCGCCCACGTTTGTTGTCGGCAAACGAAACGCGGCGGCCAGGGATGCATCGATGGAGCTTGTCGGGGTGCACGGATCGATGAGTGCGGCGGTGTCGAACGTCTTCTCGCCGGTCTCGACGATCACCAAAGCAGTCGGGAAGACGTTGACGCTATGACGTTGGAGAAGTGTCGTGAGCGATGGAGCTGGTGTCGAGGATGCTGAGCGTGGTGGAGGGGCAAGCGTTTGGCGAGTTGGCGGATCATGCCGCGGGCTGTTGCTTGGAGCCGGATTGCCATCGGCTCCCGGTGACTTCCGAGTCGCCACTCATTTGAGGGAAAATTGTCATCCTTAATGACGACTAGATCACCGACACGCAGATTTTCTGTGGGGACTTGCCACTTGTTGCGCTTGTGGAGCTCCTTAAGGTACTCATCCTTCCATCGAGTGCGGAATTGTTGATGGAGAGACATTAAGTGCTGCCACCGGTTCAGAATGGACTTGGATTTGCCCTTTACTTCAGGTTCCACTATGGAAAGAAGAGGTCCACCAATAGGAAAGTGCGCTTAGAGATCAGTTGGATCCTCGGACATGGGAGACAGCGGTCTGAAATTCAGACAAACTTCGATTCTCGCTAGGAGGGTGGACAGCTTCCGTGTAGTGGTGGACTTGTAAAACAAGGTCTTGAAGGTCTTGACACCAGCTTCCCATAGGCCGCCCATATAGGGTGCCCCAGGAGGAATGAATTGCGAGGTGAGCTGCTGATGACTATACGCATCGGTCACAGACTCCTTAACGGCTTGCAGGAAGTCTCGGGAAAGCACGGTGGAAGCGCCGGACTGGACTTGGCGAGGACACCCTCTTCTAGATACGAAACGAGCGAAAGCGGCAAGAAACTTTTCAGTCGTTAAGTCGGATGTAGGCTCTAGATGGATGGCTTTTGTAGGAAAACAAAGGAAAACCAACACATACCCTTTTGAAGTGAGACAAGCTCTTCCGGTATAATTTTGTACATCAAACGGGCCGGCGTAGTCCATCCCTGTGTACGTGAACGGACGGGAAAAGCTTCCCATCATGTGGACTTGCAATCTCTTTTTGCGGATAACGCAGACCATGCAGGAGTTAACCACTGCCTTCACCAAGTTCATTATTCTCGGAACCCAGTATCTAGACCGGGTGAGATGCATCACCAACTGATTACCACCATATAACGAAATGAGATGCGTGAATTTTACCAGAAGCCGCGAGAGTGCACATTCGTACGGTAGAATTATAGGATGTCGTTCATCATACCGCAAACTGTCGGAGGCCGTTACGCGACCGCATGCCCTGATTAGCCCTTTCTTGTCTAGAAAGGGGTTCAGGGAGAGAATCTAATTTGCCACGGCCACAGGACGCTCTGACTCAAACAGCGGTATTCTTCAGAAAAATACCTGCGCTGAGTGCAAATTGTTATGAGCTGTTCCGCGGCGGAGGAATGGCCCACCTCTACGCGCGCATTGATCGCAGCACCGTATACCTTTTCCGAGGCGTCACAGAATCCATGATGCTCTACGTGGAACTCTGGACGGAAGGAAACCCATCTGGGTATTCTGACCTGGTCTAGGATCGAATAGCTCTGGAGAAAGCTGTTCCACCTTTGGCACAGCTCAATTGGAAGTTTATCGTCCTGAATAAAGATTTTGGCACACACAACAAATGGAGCGAGCCAGCCTGCTGGATCAAACAGCTTGGCAATTTGAGAAAGGACTTGGCGTTTCGTGTGGGAGATTTCCGTTGATAAATCTGGTGGGACGAAAAAGAACTCATCGGACGTCGCCTTCCATCTCGATCTCGAGGAAGTCGGTTGTCAGAAGATGATCGCTTTGGATATAAGCAAATATTTCTTTGTGGTTGGAGGTCCATTTTCTCAATGGAAATCCCGCGGAATCTAGAGCACTTTGTTGCTCGCGAACAATGAACTTAGCGTCCTCTGCGAAGTCAGCTCCCGAAATGTCATCGTCTACATACATATGATTTCGAATGACGTTGCTCGCTCTTGGATGGCTGAGCTGCAGGTCAGTTGCCAGCTATTGCCGGACTCGAATGACCAGGAATGGCGCACAATTGACTCCAAAAGTAACCGTGTGTAATTCGAAATCTCGAATATGTCCTTCGCTGTTGCGGAATAAGATGCGCTGGAACGGGGAATGCTTCGGATCTACCCATACATGCCGATACATTTTCTCGATATCGACACTGCAGACGTATCGGAAATATCGCCACTTCAGGATCTGGATAGTTATATCGGACTGTAAGACTGGGCCAGCATGAAGGATATCATTTAAGCTGACCCCATTGTTTGAAGGGCTGGAGGCATTGAAAACCACACGCAGCTTGGTGGTTGTACTTTCCGGATTGAGCATGGCATGACGCGGAAAGTAATAACTGGCAGAATTGTGGGTAGGACAGGACGGACTTCTTTCATGTGATGGAGGTCGAGATACTCTTGAATCACGCAGTCGTATTTGGTTTTGAGCTGACTGTCCCCCTTTAGGCGCTGCTCAGTTCTTAGGAACTGCGACAACGCGAAGGATCTGGAGTGACCGAGGGTGGGTTTTACATTTTCAGGATCACGAAACGGAAGACTTACGACATACCTGCCGTTATCGTCTCTCGTAGTCGTCCGGAGAAAATGTTCCTCACAGGTCAAATCGGAAGATTTTGTCACTTTTACTGGCAGATCCTCCACCTCCCATAATTTGGCGAGAAGCCTATCCTGGGACGTGTCGACCGTGTGGGAGATTAGCGTGGAAAAAACGGAAATCTGATTTTCCCTTGGAGCAGGAACGGGTCCTGTTTGAATCCACCCGAATGGTTTCTTGACCGAGGAGAAAGCCACAAATGTTCGACCGGGTGCCGCTTAGGAGAATGGTTGGCAGTACGTCGGCCCCGAGCAGAATATCTATCTCTGCGCTTTCGTAGAATTTTGGATCCGCTAGTGGCAGTTCGGGAAGATCCCGTAGAAACTGTTGCGGAATCGGACAAGATGGGAGGTTTCGAGCAAATTGAGGAATAACATAGGCCGTCGTGATTATTTGCAAGCCTGGTCGGAGAACGGATGGTAAACTGACAGAGCTTTTTGGATTCAGCGGATACTGTCTGGTTTAAGCCTGATACTTGGGCTCGGATTACCTGGTGAGGCAACTTAATTAATTTGAATCTAGCAAGGCACGAGCTTTAAAATTCGACCCCAGGTGGCATATGTCAGTTATGGCGGTGCCCAGCAAGACGTATCTATACCCCGTCGCGAAGTAATTTTGGACTGTAGAGTCCGAGGACCCGGAAGCGTTGGTAACTGGTATTTGGTCTTGATCTGGGTCTTGGGGAGGGATTCGAAGGCGATTGGGAGGAGTTGCCTCTGTGTAGAAAGGCATGATGGCGGCCGCGGCACGTAAAGCATCTATGAGTGCTTTCACAATCACGCAGCTGATGCCCTCGTGCGAAGCAGTTCAGACACAGCTGCTTCCTCTTTATATATGCCGACCGCTCGTCGACCGTCATCTGGAGAAACCGCGGACAGGATAGTTTTCCTTCTTACAAAGGTCACATCCTTTTGGCTTGGGTGCTACCCTTGTCTCGTAAGAAATTATTCTTCGAGACTCTGCCGTGGGGGCGGATGTTTTTGGCAGAGATTGACTCGAGCCTGACGGCCGTACGTCGTCTATGGCTTCTAAGGTCCGGTGACGCTCCGTTAAGGAAGGCGTTCAACTCTTGCCACGTCGGAACCTTGTTGTGCAGGGACTGTTCCCACAAGAATAGCGTGAGCTTAGGAAGTTTGGAGGAGCACATGTACAATAAGAGGCAATTCCAATTTTCGGTTTTAATTCCGGACATTTCTAAAGCCGTGAGGCAACCCTCGATGGTGCGTTGAAGTTCACGGATAGCTGACCCAGATTCCTGACTTACGGACTGCACATTGAAAAGTATTTTTATTTGGCTATTTACAAACAACCGCTTGTTTTCGAAACGCTCAGTCAGGTTAGCCAAGGCTGAGCGAAAGCCATCATTAGTAAGGGGGGAGTTCGACACAATAGAGTGTGTTCATCGCCACTTGTTTTGGCATTTAGGTGAAACAGTTTTTCGACTGGCGTCAGCCTTGGATTGTTTATATAAATGGCCGTAAACAGATCCCTAAAGGTCGGCCACCGCAGATAATATCCAGTGAAAACCTCGGCATCGCACGGAGGCAGCCGACATCCAGAGGAAATGTGAGTCTGGGTAGGAACAGCTTGAACTTGGGGAGCCTGGGCTTTCATATCCGCGCTCTGAGCACCACATCTCTCGTAAACTGAATAGCAGTAGCCGTATTTAGCTTTGAGAATTGGCAAACTATCAGCTGCACTGCCTCCGGCTTCTGCCGGATCAGAATCTGCTCGCCTTTGTTTATGTCGGATAAATAGGAAACCTGGCCTACTTCTAGAACAGTGGAACGAGGTGTCGACAAAAAAGTGTGGTGGATCGGAGAAATATAAATTGGAGCAAGAACCGACCTAGTTTACTTTGCGGAAGTAATCCCAATGATACGGATTAGGAACGGTGAGTAAGGATTTCGAATATCACCCGTGGGGAAAAAATATTATAAAATTTAACCATTTTGGTATATGTATATTGTAGTTCGGATCAAGTTTGTTATTTTTTTAGTGCTGGTATTTCTTGCATTTGAAATAAATTGAAAGGGAAGAAATACCAAATATGTGTTAACATGTAGACGGAGGATGCTATGCATGCGGTGGAGTGCTGGTACTATCTTCCCTGGATAAAATAAATTTTACGGAGTAAAAACCAAATACCGAAAAGCATACCAAAATGTTTGATAGTTGTTAAAGAAAACACAGTGAGCAAAAAAAATTTTCGCGTCGGTTGGTGTAATTTTTTTTTTATTATTTTTGACCAGATGTTCGACGGAAAACTTTAATTGGTCGGAACGGGATGGTGGAATTTAAATTATATTTGAATGTATGTAGGTTTGTGTGTATGTAGATATTGATATGTATGTATAAAGATATGGATATGTATGTAGATATTTGTATGTATGTAGATATGTGTATGTATGTAAAGTTCGCAGGTTTTAAATTTATTAAATTATTATTGCCAGCGGGGTATGTGTTGTGGTGGACGTTTTCGATTTATTTGTATGTGGACTGTATTTGGAAAAACGAAAAAATATGTGCAAGTCTTTTAGCGGCTGCGGATATACAGTGAGAAAATCTTGGAAAGTGTTGTGGGCGTGAATTAGCAGAACACTATAATTTTCACTGTATGCTTGGCTTATATTGCGCAATATTTTTTCTAAGCTTGGAGTTTTTTTCTCGATTTTATATAAGTGTATGTATGGATGAGCGGCCAAATGCAAATATAAAAGGAGTCGGAAAAATTGGCAATATCGCCGCACGTAGCAAAAGGAAAAGGACTTGGATTTTGGACAAATCGTACAGAAAGTAAATTAATAAATTAATAAATTAATAAGACGAAAAAAGGCTCGACTTTTTGTTTTTAGGTAAATCTGTATCTGTAGTAAATTTAAAATACAATGCGTTTGGAACATTGTTGAGCTCTTAGAAGAAGGCAGTTTACCTGTAATCTACGAGAGCGAATATTACTATTGAGTACCAGCCTTTGTAGTTGTGGTGATCGATCGATGTGACAACCATCTACACATTATACATTGCTAAGACTATGAACTGATTTAATGAATTTATGTCTTACCAAATGCACCTAGACACTGGAGAAATCCGATTGCTTCGAATCCTTTGACACACTCGTCCACTTTTTCTGGAGTAAAATAGTCCGGTGACATGAACTCGCTGGCAAACTCAAAAATGTGTGCCCGGCAAAATTGGTGGAGAAAAGGTACTCTTCTCCATATGAAAGCACTCTTTGAAGAACTCGTCGTTGTTTTCCGGTATATCCTTATCCCAAAATGTCCGTATCGCTTCTGTTTAATATAAATCGCATTCTTTAATAGTGGCATTTGTTCTTTTGCAGAAAAAATGCTTTCGTACAGATCAAATTCGTCGTCATTCCACTCCTATGAATTGGCTGCCAATAAAAGCTGAATCAACTTCAGATTTTTCTGTTGTACAACAGCCAAAATAGTTGGTAAATTGTTCATTTTGGTCTGGCAAATTAACTTTAACAATTTTTGCTTGTGTTTTTATTAGCCACAGCTGATCTGACAGCTCTTGTCGGATGGTAGACGGTCCAGTGGGAATCGGAGTTTCGTGAAGGGGGTATTAGCTCAGTTCCGCACTCCAAAGCGCAGAGGAGACTTCACGGAAGGGAGCTGGGAACAGAGCGGGAGAGCGAGAGAAGGGTGCAGTTGGAAAGCGAGGCCGGGGTCCAGATTCGCCGGACAGTGGGCATAAACATATATTATTAGAAGAAGTATAAGCCTACCAATCGCATTCCGGAGTTGGGATTCATATGTTAACCCCAAATTGGGGTATGGTAGACAATACAGCTGGAATGTGAAATTGTCGGCTAACCGCGAAAAACGAAGATGTACAATAATTGGATTTACACTAAATGGAGAACTTATCACAAATAATTTATCAAACTTGAAAGATCACTTTAATTCTGAGTCATATCCATATGATAATCTGAATGTCGATTTTAGTAAGAATCAGTATGCTCACCCATATGAAATGTATACAAGATTTTAATCTAGTAACTATAGTCGCCCCTATGGTTGATCTCTCATATCAAAACGAATCAGTGAAAACTGGTCCTATTGATGTGAGAATTTCAATAGAACTGGAGACACCAAGTCATAAAAAACTCCAGCTTACTGTCTCCTCATACATGACAGTTTAGTTGAATATAATTCATTGAACGGACTTATACAACGAGTTCTTTAACATTAGAAAAATGTTGAAAGATACTGTTTCGATTGATGTTCAAGGTTACTTTGATAATAATAATAATTTTATTCTAAAGGAAATTGGAATTGTATTCGAAAAAAATCCAAACTTGAATAATAGTTATACCCGTTACTCGTAGAGTAAAAGGGTATACTAGATTCGTCGGAAAGTATGTAACAGGCAGAAGGAAGCGTTTCCGACCCCATAAAGTATATATATTCTTGATCAGGATCACTAGCCGAGTCGATCTAGCCATGTCCGTCTGTCCGTCTGTCCGTCTGTCCGTCTGACCGTCTGTCCGTCTGTCCGTCTGTCTGTCCGGATGAACGCTGAGATCTCGGAAACTATGAGAGTTAGGCTATTCAGATTTGGCGTACAGATTCCTGAGCTTCTTACGCAGCGCAAGTTTGTTTCAGTAGACTGCCACGCCCACTCTAACGCCCACAAACCGCCCAAAACTGAAACTCCTACAGTTTTGATGCTAGATAGAAAATTTTAACTGAAATGTATTGTTCTCACCAATACCTATCGATTGACCTAAAAAAAAATTTGCCACGCCCACTCTAACGCCCATAACGCTTAAATCTGTCTACCGCCGTTAGGTGGCGCATTTTAATTTCGCTTTGCTGCTTGCATATCTCCATTTCCCTTTGAGTAACGGGTATCTGATAGTCGAGGTAATCGACTATAGCGTTCTTCCTTGTTTTTAATAGAACCACCAAATGATTTTACTTTGCTAAATACCAAATCACGAAAGACTGCAATTTGGTAAACCAATATACATCACAACATTTTTTGGAACGATGGAGAAAACAGTTTTCCACAAATTCGAAAGTATCTAAGGACAATTACAAGCGGAAAACAAATTACTTGGTAAGGTGTGGAAAAGAAATGATTTCTACGTTTTTTGGGAGACGTCAGCTCATTAATATCGAGGAAATGGGCTTTCCGTCATTAAACAGGTTTAAAGAAAAGTGGTTTCCCTTTTGTGAAACACACCTTAAGGGCGGGGTTTGTGCTCTTAACAATGCATACGTTATTTTGACATTTTTTAAAAGTAGCTCCAAAACAATAAAAAAAACTTATATATTTTGTGTATTTGTAAAGTTGAGACTAGATGTGCAAGGACCTTCAAGAAAACAAAATTAAACAAATGAAATTTCATGAGGAAATTTACCAATTTATTGAACAATTTAAAGGACAGATAATTGATCAGCAGTTTTAATACCTTCTAAACATAAAAACTGTATTTATGAACCGAGGTGGACATGATCTCAAAACTACGAATTATAGTGAACACTTTACATTTTGTAATCCAGAAATGACGTCGGAAACGTGCGCCTGCTTCTTCTATGCAAATACCCGGAATGAAAGCAGAAAATCAATTTCTATATATAATAAAACATGTTCTCAATACCAAAATAAATGAAAATAAACTTTTGACTTTTTATTTCGAGTCAAAATTACAGGTACTGAGAATGAAAAATATTTCATTCATTGAGATATGTCGGCTACTTGCGAGTGGTTTCGCGGTCGTGATTTCAACCTCTATTATGGCACGTAATAGAGCTAGCAGTCAGCCGTGAGGTCGTTGGCGTGATCTTGTCAATGAGCGTGCGCCTACAGGCTTGTGCATGTGTCCCTTTTATTGCGCCTGTCAATGAGCGTGTCAGGTAATGGACAGGTGCGCATCTTCGAGTAGCTCTTGCTTCCCTTTTATGACATGTTTATGACCCATTTGTGGAAAGGCGAGAATCTTAGACAATTTATCAGTTAAACGTTCTGGGGCGGAAACAAAAATGAGTGTTTGAAAATATTCCACATCTGAGAGTCATTAACTTGTGAGATTTATTTCATTGTTCTTTTGATTTCTGAATTAGTTTTACAATCATAGAAAACATTATTCCCCAAGATGATCGGACATGTTCCTCTAAGATAACCATCATTGGTTACTTTGGGTCTGCGACCTTTCTCACGTGCACAGCAACACCTGTGATAATGAGGAAAAAGGGTACTTGGTCACACCGTTCCCCAACATGATCGAATATGTTCCTCTAAGATAACAACCTTCTGATACTATGGTTGTGATCGTGACATGATCACGACCACGAGGTGGTCCTGAATCCCAGAAATTGCGTTTCCATACTACTGATGACTGTAATAATCTCTGGATTAGAACCTTCACTAGCATTCCTTTATATGGATGACTTAATAGTTATAGGTTGTTCCGAAAAACGTATGCTTAAAAACTTAACAGACGTTTTTGAGAAATGTAGGAAATACAATCTAAAGTTACATCCATAAAAATGTTCATTTTTTATGCATGAGGTGACTTTTTTCGGTCATAAATGCACAGATAAAGAAATACTTCCAGATGACAAGAAATTTGGCGTCGTTATGAAATACCCTGCGCCGCAGAATGCGGACAGCGCTCGACGTTTCGTAGCATTTTGCAATTATTATAGGCGTTTCATAAAAAACTTCGCCGAATATTCACGGCACATAACAAGATTATGTAAAAAGAATGTTCCTCTGGAATGGACAGATGAATGCCAACAGCATTCCAATATTTTAAAACAAAACTCATGGAACCTAATTTGCTACAATATCCCGATTTCAGAAAAGAATTTTGTATAATTACTGATGCAAGTAAACAAGCGTGTGGAGCGATTTTAACTCAAAATCATAGCGGACTCCAACTTCCAATTGCATATGAATCAAGAGCCTTCACTAAGGGGGAAAGTAATAAGTGAACAACTGAGCAGGAATTAGCTGAAATTCACTGGGGAATATTACATTTTCGACCAAATATTTATGAAAAACACTTTACAATCAAAACAGATCACAGACAACCTGACACGTATGAGGCTAGAATTAGAGGAGTATGATTTCACAGTTGAATATATAAAGGGAAAAGACAATTATGTAGCTGATGCGTTATCAAAAATGACCACTAAAGAACTACAAAACGTTACTGGAAATATAATGAAAGTCACTACTAGATATCAAAATAGACAGAAATTCCGCGCGGAAAACAAACAAATAGAATGGCCCACGCATTCTATAGAGAAAGCTTCTAAGCCCAACGTATAAGAAGTCATAAACAATGACGATGTACATAAAGTAGTAGGTGCAGTAGTAGTGCAGTGGCTGCAAATGGGCGCCTGGTACTGTTCCCAACTTGGCTACTGCATGATTTGTTGGGTGTGGTCATGTTGAGCACCTTTGGGTACGAACAGTGACCTTGCATGTAAAAGATATGCTAAGCTTATTTGAACATGGTAGAAAAATTACTGCAGGATATGATGTTAGCGAATTATATACCAATGGAATCCTAGACTAAGGTAAATTTTTCAGGTATAAACAAAATCAGCCAACTCAAAATGGCGCCGTGGGAAAATATCTTTGAACATGTTGCAATAGATAATTTCAAACAAATGGGCAATAAGATATTGAATACATTAAGAGTAGCGCTACTCAACCCGGCGAGCCTTATAAAAAAACAAGATGTGAAAGAAGCTATACTGCTTAAATTTTATGACGATCCAATACAAGGAGGTCATACAGGCACAACAAAAATCTTGGCCAAAGTCCAGAGACACTATTAATAAACTAAAACTAAAAAATATGTCTAAAGATATAAAAGAGTACATTAGAAAATGTGCCAAATGCCAAAAGTCTAAAACGAATAAACATGCCAAGACCCCATTAACAATAACTGAAGCCCCACAAGGGACATTCGATAACGTAATTGTGGATACAATAGGTCTACTACCTAGATCAGAAACAGGAAACGAATATGCAGTTACATTAATCTGCGACCTATCTTGTCACAATACCTATACCAAACAGTCACTCGTTGTGAATGCATTGGTTTCTCCAAGGTGACGTGTGGAATTTCTGAGCCCCAAATGCGACAGTTTTGCTTATTAACATAACCACATAGGTGGAAATGGGCTTCATCAGAAAAAACAATTTTTCTGTAAAAATGGTCAGCTTCGACCAAGCGCTCCTGAGCTCATTCCGCGAACCGAAAACGCATTGGATGGTCATGCGGCTTAAGCTGCTGAACCAACTGAATCTAATATGGCTTTAGACGGAGGTCTTTGGTTAAAATCCGTTGCAGGGAAGTGCGCGAAATGTCTCAATCTTGAGCACAGTGTCGAGTTGACGTCGATGGATTTTCATTGACACTTTCGGCCACCGCAGCGATATTTTCGACCGACCGAACTGGACGAGCGCGTAAACGTGTTGTTTTATCTATCAACGATCCAGTCTCACGCACACGCTTCACAAAACTATCCATAAACTTCCTGGAAGGCGCTTTATTTTTTCCGAATTTTGACGGCAATTTTCTTGCAGTTTCGGTTGAAGACTCTCTACTTTGGAAAAAAGTTTTCAATATTTCCCAATTTTCTTCGAGCGTAAACTTAACCATTTCGTAAACCGCAAACCTTCTACTAAATAACTGACACATTGACAATGACATTCGAAATGTCAAAGTCAAAATTATTGATAGTTCAAAGAGCAAACGCTAGATGGGCCACCCTGTAGAACATTCAATGAATTCATAAGGTCTTATATATCAATAAACAAATATGATTGGGATGTTTGGCTCTCATACTTCACTCACTGTTTTAACACTACACCCTCTATGGCACATGATTGAAGTCCATATGAACTGGTATTTGGTAAACTTGCCTCTACAATTTAATAGCGTAGATAATATAAATTCGCTATGTTACCTAGATGATTATGCTAAAGAATCTAAGTTTAGACTAGAACTAGCGCATTCAAGAGCTAGACTAATGCTAGATTATAACAAAATAAAACAAAAAATTCGATACGATAAAAATAGCATAGATTTTGATTTGAAAATAAGAGACCAGGTTTTATTAAAGAATGAAACTGGTCATATATTAGAATTTAAATATATTGGTCGTATACAATAACGGATATAGGAGCAAGAGATATTATAACAATCTTCAGTAGTAAACATAAAAAACAAGTAGGTCGTAAAGATAGGTTAAGAATTTTTATTTCATATTCAGTTTATACGTAAATTTGTACTTCAAATTCAATTTATTCTAAAATTTTTATTTCATAATCACTTCATTTTTCCTATAAATAATTCAAGTATGGCCATACATAAAATAAGAAACATTAAAAAAAAGAAATAAAAATAAAAAAAAAATAAAATAAAAATATTAATAAAAAAAAACCTATATATATTTTTATACAATAAAGATACTAAAAAAAAAAATAACTTCATATTATTACATTATTTTTCTAAAGGAAGGAGATGTAGTATGTTCACATATCGAACTGTACTTAGTTTTACGCATTAATATTATTACATACACATTGTAGCACTTGGCCACACTTTGTATCCACAAATCAAAGTCCCATATCATAGACCCGCAGGAGGCCTGTCGGAAATGTGGTGGGAACGGACACTGTGCTCGAGGATGTCAAAACCAACGGATGTTATTCTGCTGGATATGCTGCAAGGTGAGTGTCAGGAGCGTCGATTGCTAACAACGATCAGGAAATGGCCAGCACTCTCAGCTGCAGGAAGGCGAGCGGGGATCGCACAATGCTACCTATCCAAACGAACTGTCTAGCTAATCGAGGAGGAGCAGCAGTTGTCCGCAGCAGTGACGATTGGTGGGAACAGCTACAAAGCCACAATCGACACCGGAGCAACGGCAAGCTTCGTTAGCGAAGAATTGGCGGACAATATTGCTGCTCTAGGAAGGATTACAAGGACGAGACGGCAAGCTTGGTTGACAGACGGAAGATGCGGCGGAATTAATGCGCAGCTCGAGGTGGAGGTCAAGTTCGGCAACAAACAAGTGACCGGAGTAGTGGATCCGTTGGTGTTGGGATGAAACTTCCTGACGCAAGTCGGAACCGAGATAAGGTGTGCTGGACACGAGTTCATAATACCTACCAGGAAGCGACACAATGGATGGCCCGAGGAGAAGCTATCGGTAGCATTCGTTCAACAGGACGATACCACAGCGTTCCTGGAAACCGAGCTGGCAGACTTCAACACAATGACGGGAACATCGAATGTGGCAGAGCACCAGATCGAAATGAAGGATGACAAGCCAATCAAGCAGATATACCACTCCGAGAATCCAAAAATCCGTGGGGAAATCAAGGCATCGGTGGACGAGCTTCTTTAAAAAGGGTTCATAAAGTTCAGAGACCATACAGCTCCCCCATCGAGGTGGTGAAAAAGAAGACAGGCAAGTGGAGACTGTGCCCCGCATAAGCTACATCCTAGATCAGCTAAGGGAAGCGCGGAACATCAGCAGTTTGGACCTGAAGGATAGGTACTGGCAGATCCCACAGTGCCAGGCAAAGGTCTATTTCAGTGGAAAGTAATGCCGTTCGAACTCCAGTCGGCGTCGGCAACGTTTCAGTGGGTTTTGGAACAAGTAATTGGCACCAACATGTCACCTCACGCATTCGCTTTCCAGGATGACATAATAGTGATCGGTCGCACGCTGGAAGAACCCAAGGGAAACCTAAGAGAAGTGATCCGGCGTGTAAAGGAAGCAAACCTGAGGCTGAATCCAGAAAATTGTCAAGGACACTGACAAGTACGGCACAACAACAGTAGCAAAATCGTATTATTCAAACATAATATAATGCTTCATGGTTACCCTAAGGATACCCCAAGGATACCCCAATGATACCCTAAGGATACCCCAAGTATACCCCAAACCCAACCGAGGTTTCGTGTAAGGGGAGCTCTGCGACGGTCAGGCATTAAAACACGAGAGGTCCAAATGAGCACCAGGATCACGAGGTCCGAAACGCGCAGGAGGATGGCGGCCCAGCAGGGATCCCGCCCGGGGCAAGGAAGGTCGGCGGGCCCTGAAGAGGATCCACGCCGTGGACTCCGAACCGGAACCCGTGGTGAGCTCCGATAGCGACGTGGAAATGGTGGGCGATCCCGTCGTCGAGCAGAGGGAGTGGCGGCTCCGGAAGGCAGCGACCGGCGACCGCATACCACCACGGACGGTGGACGTCAAGGCAGCGAGCCCAGAGTCCCGAGACACAGCCGCAGGAGCGGAACTCCAGTGGGGCCACGCGGAGGCGGTATGCCGGGTTCCGGGACCGGGAGACGGCGGAGGAGGAGCAGCAGCGGAAGAAGGAATAGGAGGCGCGGTGACAGGCCAGGCTGCGCCAGGTCCATGAGGAGGCTTCGGCGCGATGGCGGGACGTCCTTATTACCCCAAGGTACGCGGCCGAGGAGCCCAGTCCGGGCCGGAAGGAAGAGGACGAGCCCTGCGCGCCGTCCCCTCCGCGGTGGCTGCCGGAGGTGCCACCCACTCCCCGCTACGAGGGGAAGTGGTATGTCGACAAGGAACGGAATAGGGACGGAGGTGGTCACGCCTCCGTGGAGGCCAGCCCTGCCACCTACGCCACGGAACGGCGAACCCGAGCCTCAGCCGCACCCCTAGGAACTGACCGAGCCGCACACAGGGACAACTCGCCCGACACAGGCGGAGGAGCCCACGACGGTGCGAACAGAGGTACAGGCGGCCCACGAAAGCCGCAGCACGCTGGCGTTGGTTTTTTTTGTTTCTATTCCTTTGTACTTTGTTTCTTTACATCTACTAACAACTATACATGTAAGTGAACATAAACTGAAGAAGTTGTGCGGTACATCCGTAAAGCAATGCATCACTCAATCGCGGTACCTCAGCTTTCCTGAGTTTTCGCATTAGAGACGCTGCGAATTTGGCCGTCGCGTCCCCCTTCAGTTGGCCTCATAGCATGGTTGGCACTAGCGTGCTTGGGCTAGTGCTGAAACCGGTCGCTGTTTCCAAGGCTGTCCTGTCCTCTACGAGCCGCACGCGCTCGAATAGGACGTGGTAAGCGTCCTCCTCAATTCAAGAGCCGCAGATTGGGCATCCGTCCCTTGTGTCGTGTCCGTTTGACAGTTGACAGGAAGCATCCGTGTCCCCTCAAGATGCATACTTTCTAGCCAAGGACTCAAGACTGGAATGAGAGCGTGGGCCCAGCGCCCAGAGGTCGCGGAATCCAATCTCTCCTGCCACCATGAAATCGATCGCTCTCTTGCGGGCTGTCCTGCCTCGCGCCTAGATAGGTCGTCCTTGCTCGTGACCGTTTCCTCCACTTCTGACCAGCGATGACCATCCACGCATGTGTTTGCCATGTCATCCACTTCGGCTGTCGTCTTGGCCACGACGTCGTCCGCGAAGCCAGTCACGTTGGCAGGCATGGAAGCCCTCAGCACTCCGTCGTACATTGTTTCACAACAGGGGGCCCAGGACCGATCCTTGTGGCACCCCAGCAATAACGTCGTACTCTTTTGGGCCGACGCTCGCATCGAACAGCAGCACTCTTTCGCCAAGGTAGCTGTCGACTATCTTGATGAGGTACTCCGGGATCAGTTGCCGCCTTAGGGCCTGCATATTCCTTGTCCAGTTCGCCGTGTTAAAAACATTCTTGATGTCGAGAGTGATTAGTAGAGGGTATTTCTTTGGACCGCCTTTCCAACGCTTCCCGCGTATGGCTTCCGCTGCTATCCCGGTGACCGTTCGGATCGCGTCTAGTGTGGACTTTCCTTTCCGGAAACCAAACTGGGTGGGGGACAGACCATCAGCCGCATCTACGGCCAGATTTAGCCGTTTCGAGATAAGCTCCTCGAACACTTTGCCGAACACTTGCCAACTTTGTTCTGGGCCTTTATTGTTGTGCAGGGTGTGTCCTGCTTCAGCAACCTCGGCCTCCGTTATTTCCTCGATCACCCACGTAGGCCCCGTTTCGTACTGTGTACTCTCCTTGACGCTACAAATGAAACAATGTGTCAACAATCTCACGTAGGATTTCGATTTCCTGTTCGGTTGCGTCGCATAGCTTCGGGAAACAGTCCCGTTTGCTGTCCTGAATGGCGTGCTTCAGGGACCTCCTGGCTTGCTTAAAGGCGGCGTGTGCAGCCTCGGCCTTGTCCGTCCTATTTCACCGTTAAAGAGCTCTTCAGGCTCTGAGGCATTTCCTTCTAAGGGCTGCTATTTCGGAGTTCCACAAAGCATCCCTGCCCTGCACGCATTCTCCAGGCTGTCTGCTATCCCATCGGCATTGGTGCTCACGTCTGCTTCCGTAACGAAGTGCAAGTCCGCGAGGCACCTTCCCATCTCCTCGGCGTTCAGCGTCTCCTGGTGGTAGCCCTTGACTACTCTGTTCAGGCTTATTGTCCCGAGCGTATGCCCACTGTGGATAGAATTGCCTTGTGGTCGCTGGCCGTGCAGAAGTCGCCGGTTCTCCAGTGAGCGCACAAATGTGAGATCTTTGATAGACGCAGATCCAGCCCGATTAAAAGTCTCCTGCGTCCCTTCATTTAGCAGCGCAACGTCTAGCGTTGCAAAGGCCAGGATTAAGGTGCGCCCCCTGATGTTGGGCACCCCGATTCTTCGGGCCACAAGTTGAAATTGCCTGCGATGATAGTAGGGTAACGGCCCCTTGCATCGAAGGCGATCGTGTCCAGTGCACGGCTTAAGTACACCGTGGAGAGACTAGGTGCTAGATAGCAGGTGTAGACCCACGTTTCTCCTATTCGAGCTCGGACGAAACCCGAATCCTTACGCACGTCCAGGAATGATTTGCCGTTTCTTTTGCACAGTTGTATCGCGGCCTTCCCCGATCTGCCCGTTACCCAGTCGCTGTCGTTTTTGACTTTTTAAGGTTCGCTGGTTATAGCCAGATCAGCCTTACATTCCCTCACTGACTGCAGGAGTAGGTCCTGCGCAGCCCGGCAGTGATTCAGGTTTATCTGGACCACTTCCATTTGCGGTGTTTGGCTGCGGCTTTTTTTGCGGCGTAAGGACACCTCCTGCTTTCTGCTTGGTGGCTCCTCGACTTCGCTCCTCCTTCGGTGCATAAAAAGCATACGCTCTCGTTGGGACATTGAGCGATTTTGTGCACCTTGTTACAGCACTTGATACAGCACCCGCTGCTGCAATGTGCCCAATCTCCAGGCACTTGTAGCACCTGGGCTGCGAGTCCCTCTTCTTCACTTTGCAGATGGATCCAGGTCGCTAATCACCACCGTCTTGCCGTCGTCCCTACGGGTGGCCATAGCTATGACTTCGCTGAAGGTTTTGCCATTCGTCTCCACTATGAGGTCGTCCGGGCGGTGAGGCTTTCGGGCCCGCTTTATAGGAGCAGCCCTTCTCCAGACGGTGGTCGGGTCTTTTCCAGCGCTGCCTCTTGCGGCTGTTTTTTCTCGGGGGCCTCGGTTTTTGTTATGTTTCTCTTGTGGATGTCTCCTCTTTTTCTGCTGCGAACCCGGGGGCGCTCTTAGCGCAAACGATTGCGCTGGTGGAGCCGAGGGCTGTCCCCCGTCTAGAGCCGCGGTGGGTTGACTGAGCCTTTGCCACGGGTCTGTTTGCCCCGCTCTGGTGGCCTTGGGGTCTTGTGTCGCGTTTCGCGTTTCGCGTTTCGCCAGAACTCCGTTTGAGCGGCGTTGTCATGTTTCAGTCAAACCGGCGTCTGTTGCTCTTTGCTTTGCGTTTCGTGGGCTCTTTTTGCAGAGCTAAAGGAGATCAATGCCCCTTCTTGAAGGGTCTTCATCCCTGAGAACATCGCTTTCATGGTCACATTGATGTGACGCACCTGCATTACACTCGTGAGATGCAGGACTTCGTCAAGGAGCACTCCAATCTCCGCGAGCTGTCCCGGTCCACTGAGGTTCTTTTCCGCTTTGACCCTCTTTGCAGAGGTAGTTCTCTGCCCGCCAGTTGGGCTGCCTGGGTCCCTTAGGCGCTTGGTCACGTCCTGCACCTCATCATCTTCCCGTGGGGCGGCTGGCCCGTGGGTTTTTTCAGGACTTGTGACCGGCTGCTCCCGCGCCTTTGTTTTTGTACCTTCTGCTTAAACTTGGTGCATTCACTATCCAGGCGGCCAAGTTGACCACCGCCTCGCCAGGCTTATTGTTTGGAATGGGATTTATGGCTTCCAGAATTCGTGCCCTGGCCGTGGGGGTTCCCACGGGTTGATTTCCACTTGTGTTGTTGCCACCTGGAGTAATTTCGATTTTAGTCGACCTTCCTTCCTTACGTTGCATTTCATACCTACTGCCAGGTTGTTTGCATTTTATACCCGCTGCCAGGTGTTGTGACTGCCGGCCAATATGACACAGACGCAGACCACGCAGCCGCCCAGTATGCGTCAGACGCTACGTGGATTTTTGGCGATAGGATCGCTGTGCGCGGATCGAGGTTTCCGCCGGTGGCCGCGGATTTCCCCACGACTTTCCGATGGGGGTTATACCGCCTCTACTCGGTCGCCAGGGCCCCGTTTCACGGTTTCCGCGTTAGCGGGTGGTTGGCAATCAGTCAGCTCCTTAACATTTGGCACCAAGAAGACCTCTGCCATGCAGAAGTGATGTCACTCGTTCGATCCCGGACTCCTTGCCAAGAAGTTCGAGCAGCCGCCCTCAGATGTATGCTACTGCTGAGCGCCGATCGACAAGTGCCACCTGTAGAATGTAGCCATCGTCAGCTAGCAGCAACGCACAAATGTAGGCAATATATTCCTACGCTAGGCGCCGCACCAACACGACATCTACATGTAGGTTCTCAATCTAACATGGCAGGGAGCTTTTGTCAGCTTGCCCTGCGATCAGCTGATTCCTTTGACGTTATGCAACACGGCGTGGGAAGCTGAAGAGAATGTGCAACATCAATATTTTCCCGCCATCTAGAAGCACTCAAGAGAGTGTTTCTTGGTGCCGCTGGATTCCCGAGAAATCTCGATGTCGGCCTGGATGCCTACTGGACTTTTTCAGCGGAGCGCTGCATTCCGCACCTTCACTCACTGCACACCCAACTCACTCAACCTGTGGCGGCGATGGACGAGCCCAGGATTTGGGAGGAGGTCCCCCGAGGTGTGCCCTCGGAATCCCCGGAGAAGAGGCTGACCTGACGCGTGGGGACCCAGCGACACCGAGCACAGGGCCTTCCACACCGACGGTACGGAAGGAGAAGTCGCTGGAGAAGGGACCCTTGGTGTGGCCCGAGCAAACGGTCACCCGTAGACCCCCGCTGTTGGACGCCCGGAGTGGCGCGCCCGCTGCTGCAGTTCACCCGGCAAGTGTCGGCCCCGGAGGAAGGCGGTTGGCGCGAGATAGCCCGGAGCGAGTGGCCGGAGCGAGTGGCCGGAGCGAGTGGCCGGAGGGAGTCGAGGAAGCACCGCCGGTCGCGACGGCGCTGCGGAAGGGTAGCAGGTGGTGCGTCCTGGTCACCGAGGGCGGACGGAGGTACCGGGTGAGGTTGGGAGTCGCTGTCATCCGTGTGATCGCACAGTAAGAAAAAAACAAAATAATAAATTCCCTAGAAACACGGAGCGAAAGATATTGATTGGGGACGAGGGTACGGTGCTGGAGAAAAGAAAAAGAAAGGGGCATACATGGTCAGCTACAGCAAGAGCGAAGAGAAAATAAGAGGTTGAGCGCATACCAGGAAACGTGAGGAGTTTTGGTACTTACCTAGTGCTAAGGTCGAAGGGTAATGCCAAGCGGATGAAAGCTAGATCCTCTCTGCGCTCTCCAGTTTGCCACCAGCCCAGCGAAGGAGGGGTCTAGCGTGTAAAGGGCAACTGAAGGGCACAAGGAGAAATGAGTGAAGGAAAGCAAAAGAAATGCGAGATTTCTCACCAGAATAGAGGAATTTCGCTGCATCACCATTGCCTAGGGAAAGGGGCGGTTGTCACTAGACGATAGTGGCGATCGATGGGCGCAAGAAATTTTGAAAATATCAGCAAAAGGTGACACATCGCAACGAGCAGGTGGCAACGCTTCACTATCGGTATCGATCACGCATAGGGTGGAACTGGAAGGAAGAGGAAGAGCGACAAGACGTAAAGGCTAAACAAAGGACTCACAGGATAAAGCCGGAGAGAGAGATCGAGTTTCTTTTCGTCACCCGAAGAAAGCGGGGAATGTAAGGAGTTAAATAACTCCCCACATATAGAACAGAGATCGACTGTACGGAGGACTACCAGCTGCTGGATACGCAGCGAATACGCGTAGTAACGGTACTGCGGGAAAAGAGAGTGCAGTGAATACAATGCGAGAGAGTTTGGAGACTTCGGTTGAGAGAGCTTGGAGAATTCGGTTCGAGAGAGCTTGGAGGATTCCGTTCGAGAGAGTTTGGAGAGTACGAAGAAATAGAAATTTGAGAGAAAGAGCGAAGGGTTAACTGTAGATCGCCGCGCTTGGTACCCTAGTGTGGGGCCCTGTGCAGAGGGCGAAAGATCGAACGGCAAAACCGCGGACTTTAGACCCTGAAGTGGTGCCGTGTGCAGATGCCAAGAATTAACGGTACCAGGAGCCCTATATAAGTGGGTCCAGCGGTGGAAGCCGGATCAGTCGATCACGAGGAGTCAGTCCGCCACGATCAGTGAATTGTAAAAGTCGAAGTACTAAGTCAACCAGCAGCAAGTCAGTACATTTCAGTTTAATTTTTTTAGAGTGGCATATTTGCCTAACAAACTTGCACTACGTAGGAAGATAGGGAATCTAAATCTGAAATTTGAGCCCACTAGCTCTTATAGTTTTCGAGTTCACATGGCTAGATCGACTTGGCTAGTGATCCTGACCCAGAACATATACCCTTTATGAAGTGACATGGGCTTAGGCTTGGTTGCTCTCTGGTGCAGCACCTTGTGGCCTCTGAGCGGTACAGCTGCTCACAGTTCGATTTTAAAATTGATTTAATCGATGTTTTTAAATGACCGAAAAAATCGATTCTTTTTTTAAAGAATCGATAGATAAACCAGTCTGGTCACCTTAAAGAAATTTGAATTACATTCTTAAAACTATTTTTTAGAAGCCGATTGGGATTGGACAATCCAATTTTACTTTCAGTCAGTATGAAAGACCGCCGAGCTGCCTTAAAGGGTAAAAACGTTATCAAGCTGGTCCTCACCAGTGAGAACTGTTTGAATTTAATCAAAAAATAATCGTTTCATAAAAAGGTGAATTATTTACAGCTCTACTAGGCTGTGTTTAGTGGTGCTAATTAGCTACCTCTGGTTGCCAATGCTCGGCGGGCCTCACTGGTCGTCGGCTGTCCTAGCATCTTCTGCACGTGACCTGTCTAGGGACTGCGTCTTCGTCTTGCTTAACTCATTCTTGGGAGAACACTTCCCTTTCCTTTTCGAGCTCTTCGTGTTCGTCGGCAAGGATCATTAGTGTTACCAGGTCTTCGATCTTGTACTTTCTCAGGGATATTCTCATTATCGTGGTTAATTTCTCTTTGGTTATCTCGAGGGTTTTCCGCGGAGTACACACGAGTGGCTCCCAATATCCCGAAATTCTCGTTACATTCAACCTACGATCCTTACTGCCGTTTGATTGAGATAACCCATTTTAACACCTTGCCTTGCAATAACTCGCTTGAGATTTCAAGTTTAAGTCCAGGCCGTATGTAATCGCGGACCATTCGATCTGTTCCAAGATATCGAGTGGTCTCTCTGTACAATCGACTGCTTTACAATGACCTGCTTTTCGACTTAAGCGTAGTCGGGCGGGCTAGGTTCGGTGGCTCCTGAAATGTCTTTTCATCTCGGAACGTATTCCTTTTCACCCTTCCTGTTACATGCCTTTATTGCTAAGGCGTGCCATTAAGCCTTCTGGTTCCTGATGTAACGAATTTCTTTTCTGTGTTTTCTTGAAACGAAATTCGTGCAGCGTTCGTCACGCCAAGTTTATAGTAAACGTGACTGGGTATAGAATAACAGTAACGCAGAATTCGGGGTATGAGGCGTTAGTTTATGGCTTGTGATATAAAGCTTATTGTATGTCTTGGCATCGTCTCGTTGTTTCCGCGCTCCGGGTAATTTCGCTTTCCCGTCCGGTTCCGCCCGTAGCTCACTCAGCTTCCTCTGAAGTTCCGTCCGGTTTATGCGAGCAGTCTCTGTAGCAAACGCCCAGAGAAAGTCAAACTTCCTTTAAGAACCTCAGCTACTTGTGTCCCAATTCGGCGACCTATGCTGTCCCGCACATCTCGACGTAAAGGTCTTGATCCTTGCTGACTTCTGAACTTCTCCTGTTACCGTTAATCCTCGGCCTCTCCTTGTCTCTTGTCACACCAGGGTCTAAAGTACACGGTTTGAACGTTTGCACTCTGTACCGTTTTTTCGTTTGCTCACGGCAGGTGCTCTTTCTTCTTTTACCAACTTTATCTGACTGATGTCGTTTGGCTATGTCTACTCTCTATCTCTCTCTTTCTCTCCACTCCCTCCTCTCTTTTTCCTCGTACTCTCCAAACTCTTTTTCCTGCAAATGCCTTTATTACGCGAATTCACTGCGTTCTAAGGAACTGCCAGGTTATTTATTTAGGTCAGTTATTCTTGGCTTTATTTGTGCGGAGTTTTTCAACTCCTTACAATATTTATAACTGAGGGACTAATTTGAGTGAAAGACGATATGACTAGATGGTCGGTACACTATCCTCTACCTGTTCATAATTTATTTATTTATTTATTTTATTTACAAATATCGACAAAATTTATCTCTTTTATATAGTTAATAACACCAGTTTACAAAAGAAAATTGATGAAATACGCCTTTCAGGAAACCTTTGTTTTCCGGTAAGATACATCTCCCTGATTAAGAAAAGGGCACTTAAAATTTTTTCTATGGTACCAATTTTTTTTAAAGTGTAAAAAACGTTTTTAGCACTTTTTTATTTTCTAACTCGAGTTGCGATAAACCGAATTCGGTCATTAAGGACTCATTTTACAGGTAATAGAATGCCCTTTAACTTTCTTATACACATCATTAAGTTCCATTCATTAGTTCAAAAGCTACACTTCGTCAAAGTTGAAAAATTTGGAAAAAAATCAAAAACGCTGGCATAAATGGCTTCTTTAAAAATACACGCGTAAAAACCGAAATTAGTTTTATGTTTTTTTCTTGATGGCTGAACCATAACGGAGAATATGCGCCATAGATCACGACAATCCGTTGGTAAATCGATTTTTAACAGATTTTTAAACGTATATACCCAAGTTCATTATTCGGGAGCAGCGGCCGTTAAACGTTATGTTAAATTTTCAGTGTTGGGGAACGTAAGAATTTGGTGCAAGTTGTTATGCATAACGTCAGTTTCCTTGCTAAAAATATATGAAAATGATTTCCTCGTAACTGCAATCGCATACTCTTTAGCTTGCCCAGCGCTATAGCAAAGAAACTGACGTTATGCATAACAACTTGCACCAAATTCTTACGTTCCCCAACACTGAAAATTTAAAATAACGTTTAACGGCCGCTGCTCCCGAATAATGAACTTGGGTATATACGTTTAAAAATCTGTTAAAAATCGATTTACCAACGGATTGTCGTGATCTATGGCGCATATTCTCCGTTATGGTTCAGCCATCAAGAAAAAAACATAAAACTAATTTCGGTTTTTACGCGTGTATTTTTAAAGAAGCCATTTATGCCAGCGTTTTTGATTTTTTTCCAAATTTTTCAACTTTGACGAAGTGTAGCTTTTGAACTAATGAATGGAACTTAATGATGTGTATAAGAAAGTTAAAGGGCATTCTATTACCTGTAAAATGAGTCCTTAATGACCGAATTCGGTTTATCACAACTCAAGTTATAAAATAAAAAAGTGCAAAAAACGTTTTTTACACTTTAAAAAAAATTGGTACCATAGAAAAAATTTTAAGTGCCCTTTTCTTAATCAGGGAGATGTATCTTACCGGAAAACAAAGGTTTCCTGAAAGGCGTATTTCATCAATTTTTTTTTGTAAACTGGTGTAATGTTTTCACAATTCTTTCTGCACCACAACATTAAAAGATTAAAGGCTATACTTTTAAAAAATATTTTTAATAACGCGTAATAAAAATACATTTGAAGCTAAAATAAATATATGAAAAAAAAAGCTTAAATATGGACAGATTGGATGTTTAAGTGGTTGGTTTTTCACCATATCGATCAATTCTGATTGTGAACCGAAATAAAGTGTCATTGCCAAAAATCCTTAACGCTACCAAATTTTTGAAAATCATTATATTTTACATATATTGCATACTTACTTGTATCAATTTCAACTGTACAGTTAAATATTGTACAGAAATTTAAAACAACACGAGTCTCAGTGCCATCAATGTAAACATTTTGAAAATCGGAGTCCTTGGTCACACCTATGTCTCGTGCATTTGTTTTTGTATTCTGAAGAGGGATTAAAATATTAGGCTTAACCAGAGAGAGAGCTAACTTCGGCAAAGCCGAAGCTTCTATACCCTTGAACCTAAATCCATATTATGAACTTACAGTAACCATAAAATATACCTTTCAATTTTATAAAGAACCCAACCAAATTTTAAAATTAAAAAAAAAATTTTAAGATCGCAGCTTTGAATAGAATAAATAGAATCTTACATACATCAAGCTTGGCTCAAAAAATAAGTTGACAACCTATCGAAGTTGTCCCCAAAGTGAGAGCAAGTGTGTGCTAGAAAGCTTTTGCTGTCAATGTGGACCGCAGTTCACTTAGCGACGAATCTCACAAGGAGAGTGTGCGAAGGCAACTACCACACGAGTATATACAAGAAGAACTGCAGATCTATTGTGATATTCCTATCATAAACGTTCGAGTAATACACCAACAGATTTTGATGACGTTTTTTAAAAGTGAAAATTGTCACCTTGTTTATTTGTGTGTCCTAGAAATTTTAGATTATGTTAAAAAGCTGTATATAAAAAACTTTAGTTTTAATACCTTTGGAATAACAAGCAAGTTAATGGAAAAAAGCTTAAAAAAGTTAATTTTTGTAACTATGAACTAATAAGCCCGCAGTCCTGTGCTATATATCGTTGAAAATGTGTTTTTAAATACTATGGACGCTTCCGAACTATAATTTTTCTTAAAACCATAGTTAAAAATCATGAACGATAGCTATAGTCGACGACCACTACTATTAGATACCCGTTACTCAGCTAAAGGCAAATTACTTATTACTTTTTAATGATTTGTCTCATTTAAGCAATTGTTGTTAAGCAGATAACACAGGAACGCTGAAACACACTCTCAAATAAGACGGCACTACTAAAATATAGTCCCCACCTTGAACCATTACCAATGTCTTTGCAATTTGACGTAAAAGTTAAAATTCCTTAGTTATTCATAACTTCCTTGACGCTTTTTTAACTTTTTTAAATAAATCTTAAATTATAAGAATTTTTGTTTTTCTTGTAATCTATTGTCCACTGTACGCTTTAATTTCGGCTTATATTGACTTATGAGGATGTTAATTCAAGTTACTCGTAGAGTAAAAGGGTATAACAGATTCGTCGGACAGTATGTAACAGGCAGAGGGAAGCGTTTCAGTCCCCACAAGATATACATATTCTTTATCAGGATCACTAGCTGAGTCGATCTAGCCATGTCCGTCTGTCTATCTGTACGTATGAACGCTAAGATCTCGGAAACTATAACAGCTAGCCTATTGGGATTCGGCATGCAGATTCCTAAGCTTTTGAGCAGCGCAAGTTTGTTTCAGCAAGGTGCCACGCACACTCTAACGCCCACAAGCCACACAAAGGGGTGGCTCCTACAGTTTTGATGCTAAAATACACATTTTAACTGAAAGGTTTTGTTCTCATCAGTACCTATCGATTGACCCAAAAAAAGTTTGCTGAGTAACGGGCCTCTTTTTCTTTTTATACCCGCTAGTAGAGTAAAAGGGTATACTAGATTCGTCGGAAAGTATGAACCAGGTAGAAGGAAGCGTTTTCGACCCCATAAAGTATATATATTCTTGATCAGGATCACTAGTCGAGTCGATCTAACCATGTCCGTCTGTCTGTCCGTCCGGATGAACCCTGAGATCTCGGAAACTATTAGAGCTAGACTATTGGGAGTTGGCATGCAGTTTCCTGAGATTCTTACGCAGCGCAAGTTTGATTCAGGAGCGTGCCACGCCCAGTCTAACGCCCACAAACTGTGGCTCCTACAGCTTTGATGCAAGAATAAAAATGTTGACTGAAATGTATTGTTCTCATCAATACCTATCGATTAAAAAAAAAAAGTTTGCCACGCCCACTTTAACGCTAACAAACTGCCCAGAAACTTCAAGAAATCCTAAACATGAAAGCGGATAATTCAGAAACTATCAAAGACAGAGATTTGGGACTTCAGATTCAGATTCCGTAGCATTGTTCGCAGCGCAAGTTTGTAACGCGAATATGCCATGCCCACTCTAACGCCCACAAGCCGCCCAAGCCTGTGGCGCCCAAAATTTATACGGATACAAAATTTTAACTGAAATGTATTGGTCTTGTCAACACATATCGATTGACCCAAAAAAAAATTTGCATTGTCCACTCTAAAGCCCAGTTGAGGTATTCGTCTATAGCGTTCTTCCTTGTTATACCCGTTACTCGTAGAGTAAAAGGGTATACTAGATTCGTCGGAAAGTATGTAAGAGGCAGAAGGAAGCGTTTCCGACCCCATAAAAAATATATATTCTTGATCAGGATCACTAGCCGAGTCGATCTAGCCATGTCCGTCTGTCCGTCTGTCCGGATGAACGCTGAGATCTCGGAAACTATAAGAGCTAGGCTAGTGAGATTTGGCGTGAAGATTCCTGAGCTTCTTACGCAGCGCAAGTTTGTTTCAGCAATGTGCCACGCCCACTCTAACGCCCACAAACCGCCCAAACCTGTGACGCCCACAGTGTCCATGCTAGATAACAAATTTTAACTGAAATGTATTGGTCTCGTCAACACCTATCGATTGATCAAAAAAAAAATTTGCCACGCCCACTCTAACGCCTATAACGCTTAAATCTGTCCACCGCCGGTAGGTGGCGTATTAAATTTAAAAATACTCAAAATGATATTCCCAATAGTATAAGATAATATGTTAAAAAACACCGAAGCTATAATTTGTTTCATATTATTTTCCCACCAATTTTAGGATCGTTCCTATGGCAGCTATATGATATAGTATTCCGATTTTGATAAAAATTAATTCAAAATTCAAAACGAATTAAAAAATGTTATTTCCAAGCAAAGGAGGTTATATGTTAAAAAACACCAAAGATATAATTTGTTTACATTTTTTTTCCGATTATTCCTATGTGAGCTATTTGATATAGTTGTCCGATCCGGCTGGTTCCGACGTATATACTACCTGCAAAAGATATAAGACTTTTGGGAATATTTCAGCCCGATAGCTTTAAAACTGAGAGAGTAGTTTGGGTAGAAACGGACGGACAGACGGACATGGCTAGATCCACTCGTCTAGTGATGCTGATCAAGAATATATATACTTTAGGGGTCGGAAACGTCTCCTTCACTGCGTTGCAAACTTCTGACTGAAATCATTATACCCTCTGCAAGGGTATAATAATCAAACCTCAGTGCAAATTGGTGCTTACGCTACCGGATTTTAAGGATCGCCTTGGGGATCTTGTAAGCGGACTTCAGGGCTCGCTCTGGGGCTCTGATACTTACAATATCGGCTTGGATGCGAGCCTAGACGAGCAGTATCAGCAGTCATTGGAATCAGCGCTAGACGACTCCGAAGCAACCGAGCCACCCGCCAGCTGTAATAAGTATAACGAAAATGCTTTGGTGTGACGTACACCCAATCTACTGAGCTAGCAGCACGAATCTCGTAGCGAGCAGACCAAGTTCATTACACTTGGCGCCCAACGTGATTGTCCCAACAGTGGTCGTTTAGGTTCGACGGTGCGGAAAAACCATTCTAGTTCCTGGAGCAAGTAGAATGGTCAGCCAACATATACGGCCTGGATTTGGACCGAGTGATGATGGAATTGCCCAAAGGAATGCTTTTGAAGAGGTTTATTGCCAACAAAAAGCAATGGAGAACATGGGCAGAGTTCATAGAAAGCTTGCACACCTATCTTCTGCCAAGAGATTTCTTCAGCAGGCTGGCGGATCACGGTATGGCAACGGAATCAGGGCTACAGCGAGTCGTTCCAGGATCACATGATCGACATCCAGACTACGATGAGGCCACTCAACTTCTCGCCGAGAGAGACCCTAAACATTATTTAGGAGTACTGTACACCGAGTCTAAGGATCTTCCTAAGGTGTCGGAACTGGATTCGCTTATGATCTTAGCTGACGAGTACGAGGAACTGAAAAAAGAGCGGGAAGCATTCGCTCAGGAGAACAAGTTCTCGAGGACCAAGTCGTCGACCCCAACGTAAGTCACGTGCAGAAGATGCGAATAATCAGGCAACCAAGATAAACGGGGAAATGACCAATGGCCACCACCACACCAAGTCCAACGGCAGCAGGCAACCAAAGCAAACGGCCAGCTTCGTTAGCGAAGAACTGGCAGACAATCTTGCTGCTCTAGGATGGATTACAAGGACGAAACGCCAAATTAGGTTGTTAGACGAAAGATGCGACGGAATATATCTACTGCTCAAAGTGGAGGTCAAATTTGGCAACAAGCACCTGACCATGAACCGGTTGATTTTACCAGGAGTTGTGGATCCGTTGGTGTTGGGATGAAACCACCTTACACAAGTCGGAACCAAAATAAAGTGTTCTGTATACGAGCTGATAATACCAGCCAGGAACCGACACAATGGACGGCGCGAGGAGAAGCTATCGGTAGCAGTCGATCAACAGGCAAGCGAGGTGGTCGTTACTACAACGTTCCTGGAAACAGAGCTAGCAGACTACAACACCATAACGGGAACATCGAATACGGCAGAGCACCAGAACAAAATGAAGGATGACAAGCCAATCAAGCAGAGACACTTCCCAGAACCCAAAAATACAAGGGGAGATCAATGCAAGGGTGGACGAACCCATACAGCTCCCCCATCGTGATGGTAAAAAAGAAGACAGGAATGTGAAGGCTGTGCGTCGATTTCAGACAGATCAACGCGATGTCTGTAAAGGATGCCTACCCGATGTCCGCATTAACTACATCCTGGACCAATTGACGGGATCTAGGTACATCAGCAGCTTGGACCTGAAGGATGGACACTGGCAGATTCCACTGAAAGAAAGCAGTAGGCAGTACACGGCTTTCACAGTGCCAGGCAAAGGTTTGTTGCAGTGTAGGCTAATGCCGTTTGGGCTCAACTCTACGTCGGCAACCTTCCAGCGGGTTTCGGACGAAGTAATTGGCCCCGAAATGTCACCTCACGCATTCGCTTACCAGGATGACATATTAGTGATCGTACGCTAGAAGAACACATGGAAAACCTAAGAGAAGTGTTCCGTCGTCTAAAGGAAGCAAACCTGAGGCTGAGTCCGGAAAAATGTCAATTTTATAAGAAGGAACTGCTGTACCTGTGACATCGAGTGACTAGCGGAGGAATAGAAACAGATACGGAAAAAGTAGCCGCCATCGCTGAACTGGAACCATCCTCAACTGTCAAAAAACTCAGGTAACACCTGGGAGTATCGTCGTGTTACCACCGACATGTAACAGATTTTTTCAGAATCGTCACACCCCTGATTGATCTGCTACGCAAAGGCAGCAAGGACACCGGAGCACCAGATGGCGTTTGGGGAAGTGAAGGCAAGACTCGTGGCAGACCTATTGCTAGCATGCCCGGACTTTAGTATAACTTTCACCCTACAAACAGACGCCAGCGACTACGGCATCGGAGCAATACTTACCCAGGTCACCGAAAAGGGCAAAAGTAATCTCCTACTCGAACCGAAAGTTGAACGACGCGGAGAAAAACTACGGACAACGGTGAAGGAGTGCTTGGCAACTGTCTGGGCAATCCGAAAGCTCAAGCCGTATCTAGAAGGTTACCGCATTATAGTAGTAACCGACCACATGGCTCTGAAGTGGCTTAACAGCATCGAAAGCCCTTAAGGAAGGTTCGGCAGATGGGCCCTGGAGATACAAGAGTACGACTTTGAGATAGCGTGCACAAAGGGTCAGCTAAACGTGGCGGCCGACGCTTTGTCAAGTCAACCACTACCAGAGACGCTACGAGGATTAAAGGAGGAGGCGCAGACCCAGCCGCAGAAATACCCTCACTATGTGAGGGAAGGCGATAATATTTGTAGAAATATACCACATAGAGCGGACAGCGAAGACGTCGCGTCGTGGAAGATGTGTGTCCCAATGTCGCTACGAGAAACAGTGTTGAGGGAAAACCACGACGCACCATCGGAGGGACACATAGGAAGTCGGAGGACAATTGCACGGTTGGCAGCCTGATACTACTGGCCAGGCATGCATACAGACGCACGAGCCCATGTGAGGAAATTCCAGACTTCCATGAAATTTAAACCAAGTCAAATGCAGGCGCCTGACAAAATGCTAACTTGTCCCACTAGGCAGTGTGACAGCCGAGTCACTTAAGAAGGTTATAAATGGTCGGAACGGACAACGGAGTGCAGTTTGCGATACGTACTTTCAAAAGTTTCCTGAATGAGATGGGTATCAGACAGCAATTCAACGCGCCCTACACACCACAAGAGACCCCAGATGAAAACGCCAACAAACTTAGGAAGATCTTTGAGATCTTACAGCGATATCAGGAAAAGGCATCCCAGGACCATGCAAGACACTGTAATTTGAGGAGGAGGCAAGAACCGCCAGCGTTGGGCGACGTAGTATGGGCTAAGGAACACCACCTGTTCAAAGCGGCTGAAGGATTCGCTTCGTACCCGAGGTACGATGTTCTTTACCAGGTTGTAGATTTCCTCTCTCCGGTGATCTGCAAAATACGCCACATACAAACAAAGAAAGAGCGGACTATCCACGTTGGCGAGCTTAAGCAACAACAAACACAAGCCGCAAACATGCAGACGGCGGACACAGAAAGTTCAGATTCAGTCCGGAAGGCAACAGGATTATGCATCAGGCCGAAGCGAGAGTCATCCATAAGCCACGCAGAAGGAATAAAAACTAGGATTGTTAGTCCAGACCGCAAGGCAACAGGATTCAGCGTCGGGCATTTCCCGAAGTCATCCGTGATTAGCCAAGCGGAAAGGACATACAAGGTCACGTTAAAGGGTGTACGCTGAACCCGACGGCGAGGCAGCGGTTTCTGGAAATGGGGGACGGTGCAGACTCGGATCTACACCGTATGCAGCTGGTCACACTACACAGAAACACGCAAAGCACCAACAATTAACAGGGAAAAAAACACGGGAAAACCCTGGAATGAAAGTTAACCCTCCGTTGTACACCTTTTCTAAAACCTTCGGTTGTACACCCGGGTCTGGCCAGACATCTATGTGGCCCCATTAATTCCGCAGTGATGCAAATGTTCTTGGGACAACGACGTGTTCAATTATTATGTGTAATGTTTATTTTATATTATTATTTGGAATCAGATATACAAAACTTAAGTTGTAGTGTTACATTTGATGATGTACAAAGGGTATGCTTATTGGCATGCGTAGCGCGTGAGATCTTGGCACCGACTGACTTTATTAGAGTTTTATTCTCTCTCGCGCTCTCTGGATCATTAAAAACGACGACCACTCCTGGTCTCTCTGATTGCTTGCTCTTCTGGTATTTTGCGACCATACCTGTTTCCTACATTCGGCCCTCCTGACGTGGTGTTCGTCCCGAACTCCTTCATAAACTCAGCCACAGTGGATGTTTTCAAAGGTCCTTCGCTATCTCCAACTTTCTCTACATCATACCTGCCATGATTGTGAATCTCAACTATTTTGTATGGTCCAATATACTTTCCCTTTAGCTTTAGGCCCACTCCGTACTGGGTACGCCTGATCGCAACTAAATCGTTTACCTTGTAACTCTTTTCACCCTTTCTTTTCAAATCAAAAGATCGCTTGTTTTCCTCTTGAAAAGCTTGAATGTTTTCTCGGGCTTTTTTGCGCAACTGAGCTCTCTCGTGGTTTAACTCTTCTACCAAAGACTGCTGTACCTGCTCTTAACGTCCTGCTATGTCTACCACACGCATGTCAACACCTGTTAACAGCTTGAATGGGGTTACTTTTGTGCTTCTAGGCTCGATTTTGTTGATCAATTGCTGCACTCTACCCACATGCTTGTACCAATTTCCAGGATTCTCTAAGCTCATCTTCGACAACATTGGCACAACGATTTTATGCATTCTTTCGACCTGTCCGTTGCCACGAGGTACTCCTGTAGTAATTAATAAGTGCTGGATCTTTTGTTTGTAGCAGTATTCCTTAAAAAAGTGTGAAGTGAACGCTGCACCACGGTCTGATACGATCCTGAAGGGATTACCAAAGGATACGGCCTGCCTGTCCAGGCAATTAAGCACTTCTTCGACTCCGGTACTGCGTGTCGGATACAACCAGACAAATTTCGAAAATGCATCTACGACAACTAGGATGTGATTGTACCTTTTCTTGGTGATCTCCATCGGCCCCACGTGATCTATGTGATAAGTGACTAACGGTTTGTCTCCCTTATCGATAGGATTCAGATAACTTTCCTGTTTTCCCGATTTTGCGTTTACCAAAATCCATCCCACACAGCTGCCTACTACTCTGGAAACTTTATCCCTAAGATTTGGTATGAAATAAGATTTCTCCACAAGATCTTGGGTTTTTTTCGCCGAAAAATGGCCTTGTCTGTGAGCAATTTGAATGATTTCAGTCTCCATTTGGGATGGAACTACTATTAGCTCTCGGTCTGGGTCTTTGAACAAAATCTGATTGGCAATGTAGTAATCCTCATGTCCCTTATCTTCCACCAAACTACGAACTGCATTTGTCCACACGTCTGCCATCTGAGCTTCCTTCAATTTGTGCATCACACTCTCTGTCAATACAAAACAAGTAACTCTGCTAAGCGCATCCACGTGCCTCATCTTTGTTCCTGATCGATGCTCTATCTCGTAGTCGTAATCTTGCAAAAACATTGCCCACCTAGCTACTCGTAATGGAACTTCTTTCTTTTTCATCGTCATGGCGAACGCAATACAATCAGTGATTATTTTGAATTTCGTTCCCAAGACATATACACGCCATTTGGTCAGTGCTGCGATGACTGCTAGCACCTCCAGCTCGTATGAGTGATATTTTTCCTCACATGGTTTGGTTTTCCGACTCATGTACATGACGGGGTGCAACTGACTGTCTTCTGGATCCTTTTGTAGAAGGACTGCGCCAAAACCAAACTTAGACTCATCCGTGTGTATCTCTGTGGTCAATTTAGGATTGTACAGCTTCAAAACTGGTTTCCTAGTCAATGCTGCCTTTAATTGCTCGAATGCTACCTGCTGCAATTCTCTGAACTCAAATTTGACATCCTTCCTCAGCAAATCTGACAACGGCTTTGCTATAACCGCATACCCATCTACGAACTTCCTAAAATACGATGTCTATCCAAGAAATCGCTGTATAGCCTTACGATCAGTGTGTATGGGAAAATGTGCTACCGCCTGAGTTTTTTCATCACTGGGTGTGATCGAACCGTTGCCGATAATGTATCCGAGGAAATCTACCCTGCTCTGTAAGATTTGACACTTGGTCCAATTGATCTTCAACCCATGCTGCTCTGCTACTCGATGCACTTTCTCGAGCTTTTCCACTCCTTGAACAACGTCCTTGCTAGGGATGATAATGTCATCCATGTAGACAACTGCGTCTCCGTTATTAATAAGGTCCCTAAGAACTGCCATTATAAAACGGGTAAAAACTGCCAGTGAGTTTGAAATGCCAAAGGGCACGTACAAGAACTCGAATTGTCCATTCTGTGTAACAAATGAAGTATACTTTTGTGAGTCAACTTCTACTGGTACATGAAAATAACCGTTTGTTAAATCTAGTGTTGTGAAAATCCTCGCGCCCTGTAACTTCTCTATAACGCTGTCCATTTGTACCATTGGAAAGTTATCCCTCACAATTTTCTCGTTCAATTTGCGGTAATCGCAACACAACCGTTTCTGTCCGTTCTTTTTTGCTACAAGTACGGTCGGAGAAGCGAACTCTGAAGTACTCGGCTTGATAATATTCTGTTCGAGCCACTCTTGAACCTGCACATCTACTACCTTCTGTTCGGTGTAAGGAATACGTCGAGGATGTTGAAATACTGGAGATTCATCAGTGAGTATAATCTTCATCTCGACAGGGCAATGAATATTTCTCTTCGGCTTGTATTCGTCTATCATCCGCTTCACGGTACCTCTCTGAGAGTGTGGCAAGTGAGATAGTTCTATATCTTTCTTAGTTTCTGTCTGCTCTAAAGTGATCATACACAAGCTCCCAAACTCAGCCAACAACTCTGTGCATAAACTTCTGTCTTGTTCTTGAACGTAGCGCTTTTGTGCTGTGACCACCTGACTCTCTGCTCTGCGAACCAGTTCTGTTCCGTTTTTGGTTATCTTCATATCAACGCTGTCTAAGAGAGTTCGACCCAAAATAGCTTCAAAAGCCATGTCCTCGTCCGATATGATGTGGAACTCTACCTGAAGGTTAATACCATCAATCTGCACTGGAATTGTCAGACTTCCAAAAGTCACAATCTGACTTTCTCCTATTCCAGTCAAACATTTTTGGTCACCTGTCAATTTATCTACTCCAAGCTTTAAAGAAATACTGCGCCGCATTAAACACAAATCCGCTCACGTATCTATCAACCCTTTAAAGATAACTTTTCCGAACGAAATGTACTTCAAGGGCATCGCCCTGTCTTCCATCTGTACAAGATTTGTTGTCTTTTCCTGCTTCGCTACCATTTCGACCTTGCACTGAGCTGCTCTGTGTCCTGGCTGGTTGCATCTGAAGCATTTGTAGTCCCTCTTTGGGCAATCTCGTTTGATATGACCCTCGTCTCTACAGTTGAAACATTTCCTAACTTTTTCCACTGCCTTTACTGACTCTTTTTCACCTTTATTGAAATGAGTGTCATACCTAACTTGTTTTCCTGATCCTCGCATCTTCTGATATGCCTCTATTTGTACTTTCAACTGTCTCATGCTTTTTGCTTGGTAGAGTAAAGCCTTGTTCACCTTGGAGTCTGGAATACCGTCGACAAAGTATTCGATCAAGCTCTCGTCATCAAGATCAATTGGCTTTGCCAATTCCATTAACGCGTAGAGGTACTCATGCAACGATTCAGTTTTCTTTTGCTGCCGTTTGCCAAGTCTACGATGAACCTCTGCTGATGACACCCTCACACCGAATTCGTCGAGCAATATGTTTTTCAACGATCTCCAATCCCGAACATCTCGCTGACTACGGACAAAAAGTTTAGCCGCTCCACTGAGCAATTGTTTAGCAAAAATAAAGATTGGTTCCATTCCACCGTCAGTGCACACTCTTCTAGTTCCTCAATCCACTGATTAATGTCAGGTGAATTAGTTCCTGAAAACTGTGACACACTTCCCTCCACATCCTTCAATGTAAACCACGACCTTCAGGTAGGTCTGAATTTACTGTCTGAAGGTTCTGCCCTTCTACGACTGCATTTCTTTCGGACTTACCACCTGACTGCATATTATTGGAATGTACGGTTTCGAAAGAGCCCTCATCATCCTCATCCACTTCGATGCCTTTATTGTCTTCATCAGCTTGCAAACCATAGTGAGCAAGCAGTCTATTTTGCAACTCAGGTTTTCTTCCATTTCTGCTGAGTCCCAGCTCTGTTAACTTTTCTCGTAAATCTGCTACAAGCAGTGCCAAAACCTGTTGGCTGTTCATATTGAAACTTAAATATACTTATACAATATAGGAGTAATATAGATATAGTAATATAGATTAATATAGATAAGCAGTAATATCAAATATAAAATACACAGCCAAATTACTGCTTTACGGTATACGTTACGTTAAATCAACAGCTTTATGCCCTTCTTGAAATTTGCTACGTTATATACGAAAGTACTTCTTGACTCTATTCTTGTTGTTGGAATTCGTTTCGCCGCTCTCTTCGTAGTTAATTTTCGCCATCCAAAATGGCCTGAATTCTTGTCTCCTCTTGTCGCCTTCAGCCAATTTTTCTGCCACTCACCAAGAATTTTATCAGAACGAACCGTCTGCCGTCTCACACATACAGCTCTAGAATGATGTACTCGCTGCCTCACAAATACAGCTTTGAATTCGTCTTCCAGCCGCCAAAAGTTCACCACCAATACAGTTCCAAATTTGACTTCTCTTTGCTCGCCAACTATTGGTACTTCTCCAGATCTTCCTGCCCCTTCTTCGGCGATCTCCTCCTATACCAGTTCCAGCTTTCTTCGTCTTGACCAGCCTCCTGAACACCGGTTCCCTAGCCTTGACCAGCCTCCTGAACACCACTTTCTTCGCCTTGACCAGCCTCCTGAACACAGGTTCCTTGTGTTCTCCTGACGCACAGCTTCAGTGATCCGCCTGTTACCGTAACTGCTCCACGCCTTAATTTGTGTCCAGATGACCACCGCCAACGATCCTGCCTTCCGCTGGTTGACGTTCACCACAAAAAAATTTTTGCGCTGCTCCCAGATTCGGTACTCGCTGATTTTTCGCTTTCTTCTTTGTTACGCCAGTCGCCTTTGAGTCGGTTTTTCTTCTATTTCTTTTGCGTTGCAAAAATTGAATTTCGCAACATTTTCTTCTCGTTGTCAAGCACTCTGTTTCTTGCTAATTCTTTGTCTTCTATTGCGGGGAAATTTTTGATTTTTAGCAACTGCTACTACCACCGCAATGCACAAGTTTATACCACTTTTAAACTCACAACTTATTAGTTTAATGACTGTAGTTTGTATTTGATCCAAATTTATTCCCGGACGAGCCCCAAAAATTGTGGCCCCATTAATTCCGCAGTGATGCAAATGTTCTTGGGACAACGACGTGTTCAATTATTATGTGTAATGTTTATTTTATATTATTATTTGGAATCAGATATACAAAACTTAAGTTGTAGTGTTACATTTGATGATGTACAAAGGGTATGCTTATTGTCATGCGTAGCGCGTGAGATCTTGGCACCGACTGACTTTATTAGAGTTTTATTCTCTCTCGCGCTCTCTGGATCATTAAAAACGACGACCACTCCTGGTCTCTCTGATTGCTTGCTCTTCTGGTATTTTGCGACCATCCCTGTTTCCTACATTCGGCCCTCCTGACGTGGTGTTCGTCCCGAACTCCTTCATAAACTCAGCCACAGTGGATGTTTTCAAAGGTCCTTCGCTATCTCCAACTTTCTCTACATCATACCTGCCATGATTGTGAATCTCAACTATTTTGTATGGTCCAAGATACTTTCCCTTTAGCTTTAGGCCCACTCCGTACTGGGTACGCCTGATCGCAACTAAATCGTTTACCTTGTAACGCTTTTCACCCTTTCTTTTCAAATCAAAAGATCGCTTGTTTTCCTCTTGAAAAGCTTGAATGTTTTCTCGGGCTTTTTTGCGTAACTGATCTCTCTCGTGGTTTAACTCTTCTACCAAAGACGGCTGTACCTGCTCTTTAAGTCCTGCTATGTCTACCACACGCATGTCAACACCTGTTAACAGCTTGAATGGGGTTACTTTTGTGCTCCTAGGCTCGATTTTGTTGATCAATTGCTGCACTCTACCCACATGCTTGTACCAATTTCCAGGATTCTCTAAGCTCATCTTCGACAACATTGGCACAACGATTTTATGCATTCTTTCGACCTGTCCGTTGCCACGAGGTACTCCTGTAGTAATTAATAAGTGCTGGATCTTTTGTTTGTAGCAGTATTCCTTAAAAAAGTGTGAAGTGAACGCTGCACCACGGTCTGATACGATCCTGAAGGGATTACCAAAGGATACGGCCTGCCTGTCCAGGCAATTAAGCACTTCTTCGACTCCGGTACTGCGTGTCGGATACAACCAGACAAATTTCGAAAATGCATCTACGACAACTAGGATGTGATTGTACCTTTTCTTGGTGATCTCCATCGGCCCCACGTGATCTATGTGATAAGTGACTAACGGTTTGTCTCCCTCATCGATAGGATTCAGATAACTTTCCTGTTTTCCCGATTTTGCGTTTACCAAAATCCATTCCACACAGCTGCCTACTACTCTGGAAACTTTATCCCTAAGATTTGGTATGAAATAAGATTTCTCCACAAAATCTGCGTTTTTTTTCGCCGAAAAATGGCCTTGTCTGTGAGCAATTTGAATGATTTCAGTCTCCATTTGGGATGGAACTACTATTAGCTCTCGGTCTGGGTCTTTGAACAAAATCTGATTGGCAATGTAGTAATCCTCATGTCCCTTATCTTCCACCAAACTACGAACTGCATTTGTCCACACGTCTGCCATCTGAGCTTCCTTCAATTTGTGCATCACACTCTCTGTCAATACAAAACAAGTAACTCTGCTAAGCGCATCCACGTGCCTCATCTTTGTTCCTGATCGATGCTCTATCTCGTAGTCGTAATCTTGCAAAAACATTGCCCACCTAGCTACTCGTAATGGAACTTCTTTCTTTTTCATCGTCATGGCGAACGCAATACAATCAGTGATTATTTTGAATTTCGTTCCCAAGACATATACACGCCATTTGGTCAGTGCTGCGATGACTGCTAGCACCTCCAGCTCGTATAAGTGATAGTTTTCCTCACATGGTTTGGTTTTCCGACTCATGTACATGACGGGGTGCAACTGACTGTCTTCTGGATCCTTTTGTAGAAAAACTGCGCCAAAACCAAACTTAGACGCATCCGTGTGTATCTCTGTGGTCAATTTAGGATTGTACAGCTTCAAAACTGGTTTCCTAGTCAATGCTGCCTTTAATTGCTCGAATGCTACCTGCTGCAATTCTCTGAACTCAAATTTGACATCCTTCCTCAGCAAATCTGACAACGGCTTTGCTATAACCGCATACCCATCTACGAACTTCCTAAAATACGATGTCAATCCAAGAAATCGCTGTATAGCCTTACGATCAGTGGGTATGGGAAAATGTGCTACCGCCTGAGTTTTTTCATCACTGGGTGTGATCGAACCGTTGCCGATAATGTATCCGAGGAAATCTACCCTGCTCTGTAAGATTTGACACTTGGTCCAATTGATCTTCAACCCATGCTGCTCTGCTACTCGATGCACTTTCTCGAGCTTTTCCACTCCTTGAACAACGTCCTTGCTAGGGATGATAATGTCATCCATGTAGACAACTGCGTCTCCGTTATTAATAAGGTCCCTAATAACTGCCATTATAAAACGGGTAAAAACTGCCGGTGAGTTTGAAATGCCAAAGGGCACGTACAAGAACTCGAATTGTCCATTCTGTGTAACAAATGAAGTATACTTTTGTGAGTCAACTTCTACTGGTACATGAAAATAACCGTTTGTTAAATCTAGTGTTGTGAAAATCCTCGCGCCCTGTAACTTCTCTATAACGCTGTCCATTTGTACCATTGGAAAGTCATCCCTCACAATTTTCTCGTTCAATTTGCGGTAATCGCAACACAACCGTTTCTGTCCGTTCTTTTTTGCTACAAGTACGATCGGAGAAGCGAACTCTGAAGTACTCGGCTTGATAATATTCTGTTCGAGCCACTCTTGAACCTGCGCATCTACTACCTTCTGTTCGGTGTAAGGAATACGTCGAGGATGTTGAAATACTGGAGATTCATCAGTGAGTATAATCTTCATCTCGACAGGGCAATGAATATTTCTCTTCGGCTTGTATTCGTCTATCATCCGCTTCACGATACCTCTCTGAGAGTGTGGCAAGTGAGATAGTTCTATATCTTACTTAGTTTCTGTCTGCTCTAAAGTGATCATACACAAGCTCCCAACCTCAGCCAACAACTCTGTGCATGAACTTCTGTCTTGTTCTTGAACGTAGCGCTTTTGTGCTGTGACCACCTGACTCTCTGCTCTGCGAACCAGTTCTGTTCCGTTTTTGGTTATCTTCATATCAACGCTGTCTAAGAGAGTTCGACCCAAAATAGCTTCAAAAGCCATGTCCTCGTCCGATATGATGTGGAACTCTACCTGAAGGTTAATACCATCAATCTGCACTGGAATTGTCAGACTTCCAAAAGTCACAATCTGACTTTCTCCTATTCCAGTCAAACATTTTTGGTCACCTGTCAATTTATCTACTCCAAGCTTTAAGAAAATACTGCGCCGCATTAAACACAAATCCGCTCACGTATCTATCAACCCTTTAAAGATAACTTTTCCGAACGAAATGTACTTCAACTCCAGTCCCGAAGACGTAAACGTGCTTGTTGGCATCGCCCTGTCTTCCATCTGTACAAGATTTGTTGTCTTTTCCTGCTTCGCTACCATTTCGACCTTGCACTGAGCTGCTCTGTGTCCTGGCTGGTTGCATCTGAAGCATTTGTAGTCCCTCTTTGGGCAATCTCGTTTGATATGACCCTCGTCTCTACAGTTGAAACATTTCCTAACTTTTTCCACTGCCTTTACTGACTCTTTTTCACCTTTATTGAAATGAGTGTCATACCTAACTTGTTTTCCTGATCCTCGCATCTTCTGATATGCCTCTATTTGTACTTTCAACTGTCTCATGCTTTTTGCTTGGTAGAGTTAAGCCTTGTTCACCTTGGAGTCTGGAATACCGTCGACAAAGAATTCGATCAAGCTCTCGTCATCAAGATCAATTGGCTTTGCCAATTCCATTAACGCGTAGAGGTACTCATGCAACGATTCAGTTTTCTTTTGCTGCCGTTTGCCAAGTCTACGATGAACCTCTGCTGATGACACCCTCACACCGAATTCGTCGAGCAATATGTTTTTCAACGATCTCCAATCCCGAACATCTCGCTGACTAGGGACAAAAAGTTTGGCCGCTCCACTGAGCAATTGTTTAGCAAAAATAAAGATCTGTAATTGGCTCCATTCCACCGTCAGTGCACACTCTTCTAGTTCCTCAGTCCACTGATTAATGTCCTGATTAGTTCCTGAAAACTGTGACACACTTCCCTCCACATCCTTCAATGTAAACCACGACCTTCAGGTAGGTCTGAATTTACTGTCTGAAGGTTCTGCCCGTCTACGACTGCATTTCTTTCGGACTTACCACCTGCCTGCATATTATTGGAATGTACGGTTTCGAAAGAGCCCTCATCATCCTCATCCACTTCGATGCCTTTATTGTCTTCATCAGCTTGCAAACCATAGTGAGCAAGCAGTCTATTTTGCAACTCAGGTTTTCTTCCATTTCTGCTGAGTCCCAGCTCTGTTAACTTTTCTCGTAAATCTGCTACAAGCAGTGCCAAAACCTGTTGGCTGTTCATATTGAAACTTAAATATACTTATACAATATAGGAGTAATATAGATATAGTAATATAGATTAATATAGATAAGCAGTAATATCAAATATAAAATACACAGCCAAATTACTGCTTTACGGTATACGTTACGTTAAATCAACAGCTTTATGCCCTGCTTGAAATTTGCTACGTTATATACGAAAGTACTTCTTGACTCTCTTCTTGTTGTTGGAATTCGTTTCGCCGCTCTCTTCGTAGTTAATTTTCGCCATCCAAAATTGCCTGAATTCTTGTCTCCTCTTGTCGGCTTCAGCCAATTTTTCTGCCACTCACCAAGAATTTCATCAGAACGAACCGTCTGCCGTCTCACACATACAGCTCCAGAATGATGTACTCGCTGCCTCACAAATACAGCTTTGAATTCGTCTTCCAGCCGCCAAAAGTTCACCACCAATACAGTTCCAAATTTGACTTCTCTTTGCTCGCCAACTATTGGTACTTCTCCAGATCTTCCTGCCCCTTCTTCGGCGATCTCCTCCTATACCAGTTCCAGCTTTCTTCGTCTTGACCAGCCTCCTGAACACCGGTTCCCTAGCCTTGACCAGCCTCCTGAACACCACTTTCTTCGCCTTGACCAACCTCCTGAACACAGGTTCCTTGTGTTCTCCTGACGCACAGCTTCAGTGATCCGCCTGTTACCGTAACTGCTCCACGCCTTAATTTGTGTCCAGATGACCACCGCCAACGATCCTGCCTTCCGCTGGTTGACGTTCACCACAAAAAAATTTTTGCGCTGCTCCCAGATTCGGTACTCGCTGATTTTTCGCTTTCTTCTTTGTTACGCCAGTCGCCTATGAGTCGGTTTTCCTTCTATTTCTTTTGCGTTGCAAAAATTGAATTTCGCAACATTTTCTTCTCGTTGTCAAGCACTCTGTTTCTTGCTAATTCTTTGTCTTCTATTGCGGGGAAATTTTTGATTTTTAGCAACTGCTACTACCACCGCAATGCACAAGTTTATACCACTTTTAAACTCACAACTTATTAGTTTAATGACTGTAGTTTGTATTTGATCCAAATTTATTCCCGGACGAGCCCCAAAAATTGTGGCCCCATTAATTCCGCAGTGATGCAAATGTTCTTGGGACAACGACGTGTTCAATTATTATGTGTAATGTTTATTTTATATTATTATTTGGAAGCTTAAGTTGTAGTGTTACATTTGATGATGTACAAAGGGTATGCTTATTGTCATGCGTAGCGCGTGAGATCTTGGCACCGACTGACTTTATTAGAGTTTTATTCTCTCTCGCGCTCTCTGGATCATTAAAAACGACGACCACTCCTGGTCTCTCTGATTGCTTGCTCTTCTGGTATTTTGCGACCATCCCTGTTTCCTACATCTATGTATTTACCTGCATTTGTATGGGAATATATGGCATATGCGAGGTCAATTAGAAGCATCGCAGGTATATTTTTTGTATTTCTTACCGCTCTCATTGATTTTGGCATGTATTAAGCTACCTACAGAAGCAAAAATAATAGAAAAACATTTTTGGGTTTGTAAAGAAATACAATTTTTGTTTTGTACTTTTTTGTTCTTTATTTTGACCCATTTCAAAGAAGGTTGATGAAAGAAAAAGCCATGATTCTGTTGCCAAACGAGTGGCTAACTGAGAAAAGACGCTTGGTTTATTCATACGATTTTCGATGTTTGCAAGGACCAATGTTTCCGATAAAGTCGTCAGGTAAGGTGCAGGTAAATACAGGTAATCCAGCATAATTCATTTTACAAATCAATTCGCGACTTATAATGCGCTCCAAGTTTTTCACAAGTCCTGATGGAATCAAAAGCTTTCTAAATAAAGTAATCTAAACAAGAAAGGAAGTTAACTTCGGCAAGCCGAAGCTTGTATACCCTTGCAGTTATATTTATTAAATTTAAAAATACAAAAATGATATTCCCAATAGTAATATGTCAGAAAGCTGTAACGAACTGATTTTATTGTGTCTGCTCGCTACGAGATTCGTGCGGCTAGCTCAGAAGATTGTGTGTTCGTCCCACCAAATTTATATGACGTGATTGCCCGTAGATCAGTGAGAACACAAAGGGTTCAAATGGTAATAGTGGGATTTATTCTCTTGGTATTAGTACAGCGGATGTGTGGCCGGGCTGGCTTCGGTATCTTCTGGCTCTAGTTCCGCCGGCTGCTGGCGCTTCTCTTTCTGGCTCCTCGACGCGTTGACTTGGCTTCCGCTGGCTCCTGGGTTTCGGGGCGCTCGTAGTGGCCGCCTCCGCTTGCTTGACGACGCGCTGCATCGGGGTCGCTTGTTGCGCCTTAGACCCGCAGAGAGTTCGGCCTTGTGGGCTTAGGGAAGCGTCACCGTTCTCAGACTAGGGTGAACATGCCTTGCAATACCTGTCCCTTGCTCTGTCCCGGACGGTCTCGCTAGGTTCTTGCTCAGATCGCGCTGACAGTCAAGGCTGCCGCCAGGAAGCTGCCTAGCAGTTCACTTTGCTTTACGCCTAGCGCAGACGAACGTTCCACCCGGCTTCACCCTAAGGCGTGACGTCCGCGACGCTCCAGCGCTCCCCAATGAGCTCCGCGCGGCGATGGTAACGTGGCTGCCGGAAATGTCTGCTGGCGTCGCTGTCGATGTCCTCTGCGCTGTCGTCTGACCAGTGCCTCGTCGTTCTGGCGCTCGGGTAGTTGGGCGATTGCTGTTCGGGAACTTCGCCGGTAATCGCAGGGCTCTCCAGGCGGCCGCCTCTTGAAACCGCAAGTCGATCTACCAATCGCCCGTCACGCCAGGTCCTGCTTGGTCGGGCAAGGTACGCTGGGTCGCAGGAAACTTTCCTCCCCAAGCTGACGGTTCTTCGTTGTAGGACTCTTTTGCTTGTCTCTGACAGACCCGCTGGGCGACTCGCCGGGGTGTGGTCGTGACAAAGTTGGAAAACAAACGCCTTGACTTAGCTGCGTGATGCCTTCCAGAACTCAGCCACTTGTGTCTCAATTTGGAGATTCCTGAGGTCCCAATCCCGAACGTCTCGACGTGGCGATCTTGCTCCTTGCGTGCTTCCCACGGCGCTGCTTCCGACGACTCTCTTGGTTGTAGCTCCCTCGTAGATTACTTGCTTGTCTGACTGTTTACTTGGTACTTTAACTGATCTTGAAGGTTTGACTCCTCGTGATCGACTGATCCAGCTGCCAGCGCTCTGCGGCCTTATATAGGGCCTCCGGGAACCGTTATTTCCCTTTTGCGCACGGCCCGCTGGATCTCTCCACCCCGGGTCCAAAGTCCGTGCCTCCTGGTTGACCCACTTGTCCTTCACGTACCGCTTCCAATCGATGCTCCGCCCACTGCTGCAGTCCCGTGATGCTTGTGGCACGCCTGTGTGCCGCTCCACTGCCGAGATGTGGCACTTCCTCTCCCGGTCCAAAGACCACGGGAGAGTCCAAAGTCCGCTGGAATTCCGTTTTCCTGTTTTTGCACACGGCACTCTTGCCTTGCCCGCGAAGTCTCCATTCTCTCTCGATCTCCATCCTTGGTCTCCAAAATCTCTCGCTCTCCATCCTTGGTCTCCGAACTCTCTCGCTCTCCATCCTTGGTCTCCAAACTCTCGTTCTCTATCCATGTCTCCAAACTCTCCTCTCCGCGCCGTTACTACGCGTTCACTCCGTTCCATATTTCCTCCGTGATGCTTGTGGCACGCCTGTGTGCCGCTCCACTGCCGAGATGTGGCACTTCCTCTCCCGGTCCAAAGACCACGGGAGAGTCCAAAGTCCGGTGGAATTCCGTTTTCCTGTTTTTGCACACGGCACTCTTGCCTTGCCCGCGAAGTCTCCATTCTCTCTCGATCTCCATCCTTGGTCTCTAAAATCTCTCGCTCTCCATCCTTGGTCTCCAAACTCTCTCGCTCTCCATCCTTGGTCTCCAAACTCTCGTTCTCTATCCATGTCTCCAAACTCTCCTCGCCGCGCCGTTACTACGCGTTCACTCCGTTCCATGTTTCCTCCGCCTGGTCACATCATTCGTGCGTGATCGATGTTTATTCGCATATCGATACCGACGGTGCGGCGTTGCCACCTGCTCGTTGCGATATTTCTACCTTGGCCGATTTTTCCATTTTCGTGTGCCCATCGATCGCACTATCGTCCAGTGCCAATCGATCGCCTATCGAGTCGCCCCCTTCCCTGGCTCGTGGTGATTTTGCAACTTTTATAGGTAAGTTTCTTTTGCATTTCTTTCACTCCTTTTCATCTCATCATTTCGTCCTCTCTCGCCCTTCATTCGTCCTCTGTTGGCAGCATCTGACTCCATATTGGCAGCTTTCATGAGCGGGTGCGGATAGGAGTTCGCATTCACTTTGCAACCAGGACAGCAGGTAAGTATTATGATGTCCGTTTCTGCTTCCTGCATTAAGCCCCCTTTAAATTTCAGGTTGCTGGTGCGGCCCATGCATGCCCCGTTCTTTTTCTTGTTTTTAGTTAACTGTTGGTGTGGTGCGTGTTTCTGTCTTTTGTGACCAGCTGGATACGGTGTAGATCTGAATCTGCACCGTCCTCCCCTTTTCCTCGGGTAAGAACTAGACGAGCTCGTCCGGGGCAATCCGTATAAAATCTCCTGATGCTGAGATGTATGTCTGAACTGCGCGACTTTTGTTGCTTGTCCCCCTCCGCGCATACTCTCCTCTATGTGGCGTAATCGGCTGACTCTGGCTCGCGCCCGACGCTGAAACCTGTTGCCTTGCGGTTGAATCCCTACACGTTATGCGTGTCCTTGTGCCGTTTTGTAAGTGTCCCTTCCGCCTGGCGTTATCGCGAATGACTCTGGCAACTGCCCGACGCTGAATCCTGTTGCCTTGCGGTCGGGATCACCATCCATCCTTATCCACTTCCTTGTGCCCTACCCTTATGGTTGACCTTTCTGCGTGGCGTGTGGATGACTCTCGCTTCGGCCTGACTCCTAGTCCTGTGGCCTCGCAGTCTGGATCAACGTGAGATCCTTATCCATGTCCTTGTTCTATCCTGACTGTCCTTTCCGTGTGGCGTATGCATGACTCTCGCTTCGGCCTGACGCCTTATCCTGTCGCCTCGTACCTGTCGTTAGACATCTGACGTTTCTGTTGTCTGCTCGTTTTGTTGTTGCTTGAGCTCGCTAACGTGAACTGTCTTTTCTTTCTTCGACTGTGTGTGCCGAATTTTGCAGATCACTGGAGAGACGAAATCTACAACCTGGTAAGGGCCATCGTACCTCGGGGCTAGTTTTGCAGCGAATCCTTCGGCCGCTTTGGACAGGTGATGTTCCTTGGCCCACACTATGTCGCCCACTGCTGGTGACCATTGCCTCCTTCTCAGATTGTAGTGTCTGGCCTGGTCCTGGGACGCCTTTTCCATATTTCGCCGCACGATCTCGAGTACCTCTCTCAGTTTGTTGGCATTTTCCTCAGGGGTCTCCGTAGCTCGTCCAGTGCCTAGGGTTTCCTTATCATATAGGCTGTTGGGTAGACGTGGTTCCCTTCCCTGGGTAAGAAACGTCGGTGTATGGCCGGTGGATTCCGATGTGCTCGTGTTCACTGCTAGCATAATCTCCGGCCACTTATCGTCCCAGTTTCCCTGGTCCTGCCCTGCGAATTCGCAATCATGGTCTTGACCGTTCTGTTTGCTCGTTCGGTCAGATTCTCTTGTGGTGTGTATGGCGCGGTGAATTGTTGACTGATACCCATCTCAGCCAGGAAGTTTTGAAAGATGCGGCTTGCAAACTGTACTCCATTGTCCGTTATGACCACCTTCGGGACCCCGTACCTTGCGATTATGCGCTCCCTAAACGCCTTCTTGAGCGACTCTGCCGTCGCACTGCGTAGGGGCACCAGTTCCGTCCATTTCGAAAACCTGTCTATCATGACCAGCAGCATTTGGTTCCCGTGCTTAGATCTTGGTAGGGGTCCAACGAAGTCTGCACATACCGTGGCCATGGTTCCTCCGGCACTTGGGTCAACATCTTCCCGGCCGCCTGCATCTGATTGGGCTTAAGCCGCATGCAAATCTCGCATTTTCGTACGTGGGCTCGGGCGTCTCTATGCATGCCTGGCCAGTAGTATCGGGCTGCCAACCGTGCAATTGTCCTCCGGCTTCAAACGTGTCCCGCAGACGGTGCGTCGTGGTTTTCCCTCAACACTGTTTCTCGTAACGACTTTGGGACGCACATCTTCCATGACGCGACGTCTTCACTGCCTGCTCGATCAGGTATGTTTCTGTACAGTGTCTCACCATCCACAACATAGTTCGGGTACTTCTGCGGTTGGGTCCTTATCTTTTCGCCCATGTCCTTGATCCAGCTGCACCCTCCTGAAGTTATTGTTGCCTATGCCTCTTTTAATCCTCGTAGCGTCTCTGGTAGTGGTTGTCTTGATAATGCGTCGGCCACCACGTTTAGCTGACCCTTTCTGTACGCTATCTCAAAGTCGTACTGTTGTAGCTCTAGGGCCCACCTGGCGATCCTTCCTGAAGGGCTTTCGATGCTGTTGAGCCACTTCAGGGCCATGTGGTCGGTTACTACCTTAAAGTGGTAACCTTCCAGATATGGCCTGAGCTTCCGGATCGCCCAGATGATCGCCAAGCACTCCTTCTCCCTTGTTGAGTAGTTCTTTTCCGCGCCGTTCAGTGTTCGGCTCGAGTAGGAGATTACTCTTTCGCCCTTTTCGGTGTCTTGGGTCAGTATTGCTCCGATGCCGTAGTCGCAGGCGTCTGTTTGCAGGATGAAAGTTCTACTGAAGTCCGGGCATGCTAGCACCGGATCTGCCACGAGTCTTGCCTTTACTTCCTCAAACGCCCTCTGCTGCTCCGGTGTCCACTCCCACTTACTGCCTTTGCGCAGCAGGTCATTCAGGGGGTAGTCCGAACGGCATTACCCTCCACTGAAACAGACCTTTGCCTGGTACCGTGAACGCCGTATATTGCCTGCTACTCTCTTCCAGTGGGATTTGCCACTTCCTTCACGTCCAAACTGCTGATGTACCGCTCTTCCCTTAGTTGATCCAGGATGTAGTTTATGCGGGGCATTGGGTAGGCATCCTTCACTGACTTCGCGTTAATCTGCCTGAAGTCGACACACAGTCTCCACTTGCCTGTCTTCTTTTTCACCATCACGAAGGGGGAGCTGTATGGGTTTTTTGAATGCTCAGTGAACACCATTTGGAGAAGCTCGTCCACCTTTGCGTTGACTTCCCCTTGAATGTTCGGGTTCTTGGGGTAGTATCTCTGCTTGATTGGCTTGTCATCCTTCATTTTGATCTGGTGCTCTGCCATATTCGATGTTCCCGTCATTGTGCTGAAGTCTGCCAGCGCTGCTTCAAGGAACGCTGTAGTATCGTCCAACTCGTTTACTTGTTGAACTTGTTGTGTCGGTTCCTGGTTGGTATTATTATCTCGTGTCCAGCACACCTTATCTCGGTTCCGACTTGTTTTAGGAAGTTCCATCCCAACACTAATGGATCCACTACTCCGGGTAAAATCAACAGGCTCATGGTCACTTGTTTGTTGCCGAATTTGACCTCCACCTCGAGCTGCGCATCAATTCCGCCGCACCTTCCATCTGCCAACCTTACTTGCCGTCTCGTCTTTGTAATCCTTTCTAGAGCAGCAATATTGTCCGCCAATTCTTCGCTAACGAAGCTTGCCGTTGCTCCGGTGTCGATTGTGGCTTTGTAGCTGTTCCCACCAATCATCACACTTGCGGACAACTGCTGCTCCTCCTCGATTAGCTTGCCCGTTAGTTTGGAGAGGTGGCATTGTGCGATCCCCGCTCGCCTCTCTGCGGCTGAGATCGCTGGCCATTTCCAGAACGTTGGCAGCAATCGACGCTCTTGACACCCACCTTGCCGCATATCCAGCAAAATAACAGCCGCTGGTTTCGACATCCTCTAGCCCAGTGTCCGTTCCCACCGCATTTTCGACAGGCCTCCTGCGGGTCTGTGATATGGGTGGCATCTTGTGGCCTCTGTGTGTTCTTGGCGGCCTCCACACGGTGTTGTTTGGCTGTCTCTGTTGCTGTGGGGGTGGTGTCCAATGGCCTCCGCGTGGTGCGTCTGTTGCCTGCTGTCGTCTGGCTTGGTGTGGTGGTGACCATTGGTTATTTCCTCGTGTGTCCGGGTTATCTGTCTCCTCGCATCTTCTGCATGTCACCTGCGTTGGTGACGCCGACTTGGTCTTTGAGAACTTGTTCTCCTGTGCGAAAACTTCCCGTTCCTTTTCAAGTTCTTCATACTCATCGGCTAGGATCATTAGCGTATCCAGGTCCGACACTTTGTATGCTCGCAAGAAAATCCGTAGGCTTGGTGTGCAGATCTCTTTAATGACCCTTAACGTTTCTTTCGTAGAGTAGTTAAGTGGCCTCACCATCGTCTGCATGTCGATCATGTAGTCCTTGAACGACTCGCTGAAGCCTTGCTTCCGTTGCCGGACCTGGTCCGCTAGCCTGGTGAAGAAATCTCTTGGGAGAAAATTGGTGTGGAAGCTTTCTATGAACTCTGCCCAGATTCTCCATTGCTTGTTGTTGGCGATGAACCATTTCAACGCCCTTCCTTTAAGCAACTCCGGCATTGCTCGAGGGATATATCAAGGTCCAAGCCGTACGTGTTGGCGGACCATTCTACCTGCTCCAGGAACTCAAATGCTTTTTCCGCCCCGTCGAACCTGAACGACCATTCGCGGACCTGTTTAGCGACTTTGCATAGTCCGACTGGCTTAATCTCGGGGTCAGCGCTGTTGTTTTCTTATCCTGGCTTGACGCTCTCCTGTGGGCCTCTTTCTGCATGTTGTCAAAGCTCAGGCTTGCTACCAGGTTTTCCCCTTCAGCGTTTGTTAACGTAATGCTTGGGCCGGCTCTGTCGTGGTATGTTGCTTCTAGCTCGGCCCAGATGTCGACAAGTTGTGGGTCGCTCTCTGTTTCTGAATAGTACTCCGACAGTGCCTTCCTCATGTCTTCTAGCCTGCCCTCCAGGGCGACATTAAGCCTCTGTGCGACATGGGCGAAGTCCTCCTTCTTGAGGCGGTAAATCCACTCCATTCCCATTTTTGTTGTGCTGTTCTCACTGTTGGGACAATCACGTTGGGCGCCAGATGTAACGAACTGATTTTTGTGTGTCTGCTCGCTACGAGATTCGTGCGGCTAGCTCAGAAGATTGTGTGTTCGTCCCACCAAATTTATATGACGTGATTGCCCGTAGATCAGTGAGAAAACAAAGGGCTCAAATGGTAATAATGGGATTTATTCTCGTGGTATTAGTACAGCGGGTGTGTGGCCGGGCTGGCTTCGGTATCTCCTGGCTCTGGTTCCGCCGGCTGCTGGCGCTCCTCTTTCTGGCTCCTTGACGCGTTGACTCGGCTTCCGCTGGCTCCTGGGCTTCGGGTCGCTCGTAGTGGCCGCTTCCGCTTGCTTGCCGACGCGCTGCCTCGGGGTCGCTTGTTGCGCCTTAGACCCGCAGAGAGTTCGGCCTTGTGGGCTTAGGGAAGCGTCACCGTTCTCAGACTAGGGTAAACAAGCCTTGCTCTCCAGGCCGATGCCTTTCGAGGCAATACCTGTCCCTTGCTCTGTCCCGGACCGTCTCGCTGGGTTCTTGCTCAGATCGCGCTGACAGTCAAGGCTGCCGCCAGGAAGCTGCCTAGCAGTTCCCTTTGCTTTACGCCTAGCGCAGACGAACGTTCCACCCGGCTTCACCCTAAGGCGTGACGTCCGCGACGCTCCTGCGCTCCCCAATGAGCTTCGCGCGGCGACGGTAACGTGGCTGCCGGAAATGTCTGCTGACGTCGCTGTCGATGTCCTCTGCGCTGTCTTCTGACCAGTTTTTCGTCGTTCTGGCACTCGGGGAGTTGGGCGATTGCTGTTCGGGAACTTCGCCGGTAATCGCAGGGCTCTCCAGGCGGCCGCCTCTTGAAACCGCAAGTCGATCTACCGCTCGCCCGTCACGCCAGGTCCTGCTTGTTTGAGCAAGGTACGCTGGGTCGCAGGCAACTTTCCTCCCCAAGCTGACGGTTCTTCGTCGTAGGACTCTTTTGCTTGTCCCTGACAGACCCGCTGGGCGACTCGCCGGGGTGTGGTCGTGACAAAGTTGGAAAACAAACGCCTTGACTTAGCCGCGTGATGCCTTCCAGAACTGAGCCATTTGTGTCTCAATTCGGAGATTCCTGAGGTCCCAATCCCGAACGTCTCGACGTGGCGATCTTGCTCCTTGTGTGCTTCCCACGGCGCTGCTTCCGACGACTCTCTTGGTTGTAGCTCCCTCGTAGATTACTTGCTTGTCTGACTGTTTACTTGGTACTTAGGAGGCCTTATATAGGGCCTCTGGGAACCGTTATTTCCCTTTTGCGCACGGCCCGCTGGATCTCTCCACCCCGGGTCCAAAGTCCGTGCCTCCTGGTTGACCGACTTGTCCTTTTCGTACCGCTTCCAATCGATGCTCCGCCCACTGCTGCGGTCCCGCTGATTGCCGTGATTGCCTGTGTGCCGCTCCACTGCCGAGATGTGGCACTTCCTCTCCCGGTCCAAAGTTCACGGGAGAGCCCAAAAATATTATTTTCCTACCAATTTTCCGATCTATGGCAGCTATATGATACAGTCGACCGATTTAGATTAAATTGAATACGAAATGCAAAACTAATTAAAAAATGTTATTGCCAAGCTTAGGAGGTTATATGTTAAAAAACACCAAAGATATAATTTTATAAAATTTTTTTTCCGATTATTCCTATGGGAGCTATAAGATATAGTTGTCCGCTCCGGCTGGTTCCGACTTATATACTACCTGCAAAAAATATAAGACTTTTGGGAAAGTTTCAGCCCGGTAGCTTTAAAACTGAGAGACAAGTTTGCGTAGAAACAGACGGACTAGATTGACTCATCTAGTCTTGCTGATCACGAATGGGTTCGTTGCAAACTTCTGAATGTAATCAATATACCCTCTACAAGGGTATAAAAAAAGTTCAATTTAGAGAAACAGTAATCCACGATAATAACTTCTTATGTAATCAATATACCCTCTACAAGGGTATAAAAAAAGTTCAATTTAGAGTAACAGTAATCCACGATAATAACTTGTAATCAATATACCCTCTACAAGGGTATAAAAAAAGTTCAATTTAGAGTAACAGTAATCCACGATAATAACTTCTTATTATCGTGGATTACTGTTACTCTAAATTGAACTTTTTTTATACCCTTGTAGAGGGTATATTGATTACATTCAGAAGTTTTTTACGTATTTTTCAGAAGACTCCATGACTTTTTCGTCCAATACGGCGAGCTGTACTTCAGAACTTCTAGGGAGCCGCCCTTTTGGCTCCACCATATTAGAACGCATTTTTAGAGTAAAAGGGTATTCCAGATTCGTCGAAAGGTATGTTACAGCCAGAAGCAAGCGTTTTCGACCCCATAAAGTATATATATTCTTGATCAGGATCACTAGCCGAGTCGATCTAGCCATGTCCGTCTGTCCGTATAAACGCTGACATCTTGGAAACTATGAGAGCTACAATACTGAGATTAGGCATGCAGATTCCATAGGTTCCTGCGCATCGCAAGTTTCTTTCAGTAATGTGCCACGCCCACTCTAACGCCCACAAGCCGCCCAAAACTGTGGCTCCTACAGTTTTTATGCTCGAATAAAAATTTTAACTGAAATGTATTGTTCTCATCAATATCTATCGATTTGCCACGCGCGGGACTTCAGATTTAGATTCCGTAGCCTTGGACGCAGCGCAAGTTTGTTACGCCCACAATTTTCATGCTAGATAAAAAAATTTAGCAGAAGTGTATATCAATCTACATAAAAAATATTGCCACGCCCACTCTTACGCTCACAAACCGACCAAACCTGAGGCGCCCACAATTTTCATGCTAGATAAAAAAGTTAGACTAAAATGTATTGGTCTCGTCAATACCTATCGATTGATCCGAAAATAATAATACAAAAATAAGTTAGCCACGCCCACTCTAAGGCGCATAACGCTTAAATCTGTCTACCGCCCACATAACCATATATTAACCATTTCAATCTCGCTTTGCTGCTAGCATATCTCCATTTCCCTTTCGTCCCTTTAGCTGAGTAAGTCGAGGAACTCTTCGTTGTTTTCTTCTAATTCTTTATTGCGAAAGTCGGCATTGAGGCAAAGAGAGAGCAAATGACTGCATAAATGGTGATAGATGTGTAAAATAAAAAGAAATCAGTGAAGATAAACGTATTTGTTTGCTCCCAAAATCCAAAAAACAATAGTTAAAGGCTGAAAATAAGTTAAACATACATAATCACATGCTGAAACATAATGCTGAAATATAATACATAAAATATTGTTACGTGTGCATATTAGTGCCCAAGTCCTGACAGGAACCACAGCCCCCTTAATAAAGTTTTAGTACTTCATGGTTTTGATTTCTTTTTACATTTGTAAGGATGCTCTCTGGCCATTATTTAACTCTCAGTCGGAGGCCAAAAATTCCACGGGCTGGACCTTCGGGCGAGGCCGCAGCCAGTGTCTGTCGTGTTTGGCCGGCTGAAAACAAGTTCGATTAGTCATAGTCGGAAGGGTCTGCCCTTCCGCTACGGTGTGGGAGTTGACAGGACACGAAGGGATCTGCCCCCTCTTGGGGGGTTAATAGAGCACGAAGCGGTCTGCCACCTCGTGGGGAGTTAGCAGGGCACGAAGGGATATACCACCTCGTGGGGAGTTAGTTGGGTACGAAGGGATATACCACCTCGTGGGGAGTTAAAAGGGCACGAAGGGATCTGCCACCTCGTGGGGGGTGGACGAATTAATAGGGCACGAAGGGGTCTGCCACCTCGTGGGGAGTTAGTAGGGCACGAAGGCGACGTAACTAATTTACCGCTTCCGATTGGGTCATCGATCGTTAGTAGCCTGGCTCGCTCGAGGAACAAAGGGTGCGAGAAGGGGGGGGGAACCAAATCCAATATGTACGTCAATATCGCTCGCCCTTTCTTTTCGTATTAGTTCACTCAATTTTATTTGTCGTGTTTAATCATTCCTGGGTTTCACTGCGCCGATTACACTGATTCACTAACCTTGCTTCCTACCAACCGGGCTTTCTTTTCTATGCGTGTTTTCTTGCCTTTTCTTTTCTGCGTGCGCAACCGTTCACCTTCAGATACCATAGACGAGAGCTCCCGGAAACCCCGTGTGCATATTTCATCCTTCTTCCCTTTGCCTTGCCAGATCGGATCGAGGTTGCCACCTCGGGCGGATGGTGCGGAACCAAACTTGACCTATTTTGGTTTTGCACCCCAAAAATCCATATTTTCGCTTTCCACTTAATAAATCATAATCCTTCATTTCATATCACTTACGTACTAATAATAACAATGGCAAACTTAGTCAACTATTACTTACATCTTTATATTGTGACGGTCTAGCCGTCGGGCAGGATCGTCACACATTATTAATTTATTGAGTCATATAAATATCGGCGTGCGCCGTGGATGAGTAACATAGTGTTGGCTAATGCATTTGGAAATTAAATAATTGACAGTTATGTTTGTTAGCGGAAAGTATCGAATTTACCACCTGTGAAGGTGCACACATCAGCAAAACGCTGACTATTCACGACTACAAAAGTTGTTCAGAGGGCTCTTGCAATTGCAGGTACAACTACAAGGCTGATACTTGCCGCTGAAAAGTAACCAAGAGATCTTTATTGGATACTGCACGAATATTTAAACACTTATGTTTATAAGAAAGGAACCGTGCCCCGTCAAACTTACCCCTCCTTAAATCCTGGGCGATGAGATCTCGACGCTCCGGATCCAGGACTTTGGAAAATAGTATATATACGTGCACCAAAACACGGCTGTTCTTAAGTATACCGATTCACTTAAACACAATATATATATTTATATTATGCCAGAGGCCTGTGACTTCTTTAAAGGCTGGTGGAGAGACTCGCCTTCTCTAATTGTTCATCATGATTCACACTTTGTCTATCAATTGGTTAGTTTACATGTATTTAAACGCATTTTTGAATGCTTCCAATGTTCTGAATGCTTTTGAAGGGATGGCTCCTACAGCTGAACAATTTTCAGGAGCATGGGGACCACGGGTACTGCGGGCACAAACATCACAGTATGTCAGATGTCGTCCTTATTGTTGATCCTCTCCACGTACTTTGATGACAATGGCGGCGCTGCGATTTTTGTCCTTCTCAAGGAATGTTGGGTATGGTGGCTGGTCCAGGTGGCAGAAGACTCCGTGGACGATTACCCCCTGGTAGCAGCAAGACACCCAAATGGAATCTCTCCTTTACTCTAATCGTCTAAGGTCTTATATACCAAACTAGAGCTTTTTCTTGGCTGCCGGTATGGATCGGATTAAGTAGGTGTTCCCACCTAGGATTACTGTTTCTTGATATCTGCTATCTTGGGAGTCAACGGCCGGCTGCTGCACTTTGCCATCTACCGGAGTATGGTTACCAGTAGGTCAATCGAGGCCGTTGTTCTGTCCACACGACACCCGAGAATTGCCGAATGTCATTATACCCTTGCAGAGGGTATATTGATTTCAGTCAGAAGTTTGCAACGCAGCGAAGGAGACGTTTCCGACCCCATAAAGTATATATAATCTTGATGACGAGTCGATTTGGCCATGTCCGTCTGTCCGTCCGTTTCTACGCAAACTAATCTCTCAGTTTTTAAGTTATCGGGCTGAAACTTTCCGAAAAAACTTATTTATTTTGCAGGTAGTATATAAGTCGGAACCAGCCGGATCGGACAACTATATCTTAGAGCTCCCATTGGAATAATCGGAAAAAAATTTTTTTTAAAATAATATCTTTGGTGTTTTTCAACATATAACCTCCAAAGCTTGGAAATAACATTTTTTAATTAGTTTTGCATTTCGTATTCAATTTACTCCACTTTAAAATTGGTGGGAAAATTATATGAAACAAACTATAGCTTCGGTGGTTTTTAACATATAACCTCCTACGCTTGGAAATAACATTTTTTAAATAGTTCTGAATTTCGAATTTAGTTTTATCAAAATCGGACGACTATATCATATAGCTGCCATAGGAACGATCGGAAAATTGGTGGGAAAATTATATGAAACAAATTATATAAAACATATTATCTTATACTATTGGGAATATTATTTTTTGTATTTATGTTACCTGTTACTCGTAGAGTAAAAGGGTATACTAGATTCGTCGAAAAGTATGTAACAGGCAGAAGGAAGCGTTTCCGACCCCATAGAGTATATACATTCTTGATCAGGATCACTAGCCGAGTCGATCTAGCCATGTCCGTCTGTCCGTCTGTCTGTCCGTCCGGATGAACGCTGAGATCTCAGAAACTATAAGAGCTAGGCTATTAAGATTTGGCGTGCAGATTCCTGAGCTTCTTACGCAGCGCAAGTTTGTTTCAGCAGAGTGCCACGCCCACTCTAACGCCCACTGTGGCTCCAACAGTTTTGATGGTAGAATAAAAATTTTAACTGAAATGTATTGCTCTCATCAATACCTATCGATTGACCCAAAAAAAGTTTGCCACGCCTACTTTAACGCCCACAAACCGCCCAAACCTGTGACGCCCACAATTTTCATGCTAGATAAAAAATTTTAACTGAAATTGGTCTCGTCAATACCTATCGATTGATCCAAAAAAAATTTGGCACGCCACTCTAACGCCCATTACGCTTAAATCTGTCTACCGCCGGTAGGTGGCGCATTTTAATCTCGTTTTGCTGCTTGCATACCTCCATTTGCATTTCGTCCCTTTAGCTGGGGTACGGGTAGCTGATAGTCGAGGTACTCGACTATAGCGTTCTTCCTTGTTTAATTTAATAATTATAACTGCAAGGGTATGCAAACTTCGGCTTACCGAAGTTAACTTCCATTCTTGTTTTCTTCCAGTAAGAGTCTGGTTAGTCAAATGCTCCCCTCCCCCCGACTCAAGATTCATAGTTTTTTCTCTATTTGAATCTTTCTATGTGAAGGCGTACGTAACAACATAAAAACCCAATTCCCAAAAATGTAAATTGTTATTCAGCGAAAGATCTTTCGACGATGGACCAGCAAAATCGTAAGTCTTAAGTCTCGCAAAAAAATTACCAAGTACATAACTCGTGTTTGTTTTGCTAGCGCGCTTCTTATCGAGACAATGCGGTCGAAATGCAGCCGCATGCAAAATTACGCTGCTGATTGCGAACAAAATTATCTATTTGAATTTAAATTTCGTTTATATCTTTGGTAATTAAATTGCTTTTCTATTTTGGCCGTTATTCTGCATCTTGATCGTTTCTTTTCCGGATGTATGTTATAATGAAACGGAATCTTTCCCCCTTATTTTTTGAAATAAATACGTTTCGGCATACACCGCAAAATTATTTCGAAATAATAGATTTAAATATTAAAGCAAAAAAAAATCCCTACTAATGATTATAAGATTTATTTTGCTTGGTTTTCCTTATGTGAAAAGCAAGGAAAAGGGAAAAAGGATGAGAGGGCCACACGGCGGTTTCCGGGCTCGCTGGCTGCTCTGGTACCTCGAGGTGAAAGGTCGCCCACGCGGACGAGAGAAACAAAGAAACACGCGGGAAAGAAAGCAAGGTCGGTAGGAAGCAAGGTTACTGAATCAGTGTAATCGGCGCAGTGAAACCCAGGAACTTATACGAAAGGAAAGGACAAGCCGTGTTGATATACATATTGCGTATTGCTTTTAGCCGGCCAGCCTCGACAGAATCTGGCTGCGGCCTCGCCCGAAGGTCCAGCCCGTGGAATTTTTGGCCTCGCGAGCCTCATACCTCGGCCACGTTCAGTAGAATCCGGCTGCGGCCTCGCCCAAAGGTCCAGCCCGTGGAATTTTCCGTCACGAAAGGACTTGGTGTTCTGATGTTACCGTATTCTCATAGGTCCTCGAACACCCCCCTCCCCCCTCGATTGGATAGACGCGGAATCTCCGAGATAATTGATCAAATATCATCATTTGCTCCGCGAATATTACTCTCTAGCCCTATGTCTCAGTGACTTTACAAATTTTTTGTAAAAGGACCTCTGGATCCTACTGAGAATTATATCCTGGCCTATCCGACGGCGAATACGAAGAAGCCGATTCGATTGTAAGCCCAGGCGTAGGAGTACGATGGACTTACGCCGGCTGCAAAGATGAATTAGCCGCTCTAGCAAAATCGGTGTGGAAACGACTCGCTCAACTACAGGAGCAGTATAGCTCGAGAGCCGCAACTCCGAACCGACTAGGAAACGACAAAGGGTTTATGCCGGAAGCCAAGATGACCCAAGTTAGCCAGAGTCAGGTCGCGCATTTCGCCGGCTACACCTCTCCCGGAAGACTGACAAGCCATCGAGGAGTCCATCCCGACAAGTCACGAGATTTCATCGTCCCGTCCCTCGGAAACCACGGCGGGTAGAAACCGCCCGAGTCAGAAGCTCCATTCACCGTCACTCTGCCCCGAAATTTGCTAGCCGAGCGAATGGAATCTACGATCGCCGAACTGGAGGAGAAAATAGCAACATATGGATTTAACCAGGAGAAGGTACCCCGCGCCATGTCAGAGATTTTTGAAGGTAGAGCAGCACGATGGTTCCGCACGAGCCACTTTCAGACAGCTAGGTGGGCGGAGTTTTGGGCCGAGTTCTTAGGTTTCTTCTTGCCCCCACGTTACTTCGAGCGACTAGAGGTTGCGATCTGAACCCATATCCAGGGAGTGGATGAGACATTTAAGGAGTACTTGGTCGAGTTAAGGATACCAAAAGGAGGAAGAACTGTATCGGATCTATGAAAATATGGCCCCAGAATATCGTCTGTATATAAGACGCCACGACTTCGAGACGTTGGAACAATTAACCCGCATGGCGACGGAATACGAAAGTGTGTCACAGCTGACGTCGAGTCGCGCAGGCATTCCTAGCATGGGGGCTACGGACCGGGATAAGACCAACCCTCGTCGGACGCCGAACCCCTTTCGAAGCCCTGAGGTACCAATTCAAGGAGGGAATGCAACTCATAAAATGATGAGACAGCCCCTATCGAACATCGACGTACAGCGAGCTTGTAGCAGGTGCGGAGAAGTTGGCCACTTTAGACGGGGTTGTACTAATGCGCGCCTGAACTTTTGCTGGGATTGCGGTCGTAGGAATATATTGACTGTCGATTGTTGTCGCCGAGATACCCCGGGAAACGAACAACGTCTTCGCCGAGATGCGGGCGCAGCGGAGACGATCGAAGTAGCAGCCGGACATTAAGGAACCCACCATTAAGGATCGGAGGCCGATGGGTGGACGCCACGGTGGATACGGGAGCGTCGAGGAGCTTTTCGAGCGAAGGGTACGTTCGTACGGTAGGGAGACCGGAGGAGATGCAAGAGATCATCACTACGAATGCGTTAGCTGATCGGTCAAGCCTGGCAGTGAAGAAGCTATGGCGCACTCCCGTGGAATTAGCTGGCACGCGAGTGTGGATGCCATTCTTGGTGATGCCAACCATGTTGGCATGGACTTCTTGGCGGCGATGGGAACACAGATACAGTGCGGAGAAGCCACCTTAAAGGTAAAATTGAGCCCGTCGGCGGAAGACCCCCGACTGCGTCCAAGTAAAGTCGATCGGATGTCGTCAGAGGATACGAGCCCGGAAGTACTCGAAGGAAGGACTACGACGGTTCTAGGAAAGCAGGAATCCGACGATAAGGACACTATGTATACAAAGCAGAGTGAGGTCCCCGCGCACAACCGGATCATGCGCCAGATGACCCCATCAGAAGAACGAAAAAACCCCCACGGAGGAGACGAGATCAGGAGGTACGACGAACCGGGAAGACCCTTGGAAGACTTTCAGCCGGATGAAATCGACGAAGCAGAGGATGGAGAATCAATGACGGAAGAGGTCGACCCAAGACCCGACCAGCGGGAATTCATCACCCGTGAGTTGACGCTTTTCAAGGAGCTTCGAGGTGTATCACACGTGGCGGAGCATCGGATTATAATGCGAGACGATAAACCCTTGAAACAAAGGTACTACCCAAGGAATCCGGCAATGCAGGGCGTGATCGACGCCCAAGTGGATGAACTACTCCGAGAAGACGCCATCGAACCTTCACGGAGCCCGCATAGCGCACCCATAGTGTTGGTCAAAAAGAAGACGGGTGAATGGCGCATGTGCGTTGATTATAGGCAATTGAACGCTCACTCAGTGCCCGACGCGTACCCCGTCCCCAGGATCAACCACATCCTTGAAAAACTACGTCAAGCCCGATACATTTCGACGTTGGACTTAAAGCACGGTTATTGGCAAATACCCATGGCCAAGGATAGCCTCACGGCCTTCACCGTTCCGGGCAGAGGCCTATACCAGTGGAAGGTCATGCCCTTCGGACTTCACTCGGCCAGCGCAACCGTCCAGCGCGCCTTGGCTGGCGTGATTGGTGCGGACATGGAGCCGTTCGCCTTCGCCTATTTGGACGATATCATCGTTATAGGCGCCACGGAGGAACAACATTTGGCCAATCTGGGCGAAGTCTTCCGTAGGCTGCGGAGGGCGAACCTGAAGGTGAACCCAAAAAAGTGCGCGTTCTTCAAGCGAAGGTTAGTTTACCTAGGCCACGTGATTAGCGCCGAAGGGGTCCAGACCGACCCGGAGAAAGTGACGGCCATTACCAACCTTAAGTCCCCTACATGTCTCAAGGAGGTCCGACAGTGGCTAGGCATGGCGTCTTGGTATCGCCGGTTCGTCCCTAACTTCGCAACCGTGGTACAACCAATGACTGCCCTGTTGAAGAAAGGCCGGAAGTGGGCATGTGGTCCCGAGCAACAGAACGCGCTAGAAGAGGTAAAAAGGAGGTTAACCACCGCCCCCGTGTTAGGATGTCCCGACTTCGACAAGACGTTTGTGTTACAAACTGACGCTAGCGACGTGGGGCTAGGAGCGGTCTTGTCGCAAGATATCGAGGGCCAGGAGAGAGTCATCGCGTACGCCAGCCGTCGACTCACAGCCACGGAGGGCAATTACACGACGACGGAAAAAGAGTGTCTGGCCATCATATGGGCTATCAGAAAAATGCGGTGCTACTTGAAAGGGTATCGGTTCGAGGTGGTTACCGACCACCTAGCCCTCAAATGGTTGAACTCCATCGAAAGTCCCTCCGTTCGGGTAGCAAGATGGGCGCTGGAGTTGCAACAGTTCCAGTTCGACGTGCGGTACCGTCGAGGCAAATTGAACGTGGTGGCTGACGCGTTATCCCGGCAACCCTGTGGAGTCTTGCAACAGATGGCCGAAGTGGACACACCCTGTAAATGGATCCAAGGTATGCGAGTTAGGATAAAAGAACACCCCGAGAAGTTCTCTGACTACATGATGGAAAATGGACAACTATACCGGAATTTGGGACACAGAGCTGATGACGAGGACTACTTCCCGTGGAAACTGTGTGTCCCTAGTTCAAATAGAGTCTGAGTCCTCCAAGAATGCCAAGACGCGCCCACGGCTGGACATCTGGGCGTCCGAAAAACCGTTTCTCGACTATCTCAGAGGTATTTCTAACCCGGCATGTTTAGGGACGCGAAGCGTTACGTCCAGCGCTGGGAGTCGTGCCAGAAGTTCAAAGCCGCCCAACGAAAGCGGCAGGCAAAATGTTAACCCGCATAACAAGCGAAAGAAAGCACGGTCGGTAGGAAGCAAGGTTAGTGAATCAGTGTAATCGGCGCAGTGAAACCCAGGAACAATTAAACACGATAAATAAAACTGATATCGTACATATTGGGTATTGTCTGAATCTGGTTGCGGCCTCGCCCGAAGGTCAATCCCGTGGAATTTTCCGTCACGAAAGGACTTGGTGTTCGGGTAACCTCATAGGTCCTGGAACACCCCCCTCCCCCTTTATTGGATAGACTCGGAATCTCCGGGATAATTGATCAAATATCATCATTCGCTCCGCGAATATTACTCTCTAGCCCTATGTCTCAGTGACTTTACAAATTTTTTGTAAAAGGACCTCTGGATCCTACTGAGTATTATATCCTGGCCAGAGAGCATCCCTACAAAATGAAAATGAACTAGAGGGCATATTTTTGGGAAGCTATGCTTAACTCTAGGAAGCCCATGAAATAAGAAAAGGAACAAATGACCAAGGGATCGCCTGCTGTGGGCTAGGGTGGGGATAAGGACACTGAATACCACCACAGTGTCCTCGAGCGTCCGTTGTTCTTGAACTTGAGTGCCGTGCCCTAAATTTCTAATGTTTCTTTCCCTATTTTTTTCTTTTCCCTGCTTTTCTTCCCCTTTCTCCCCTGGCAATTGCACGCGATATTATGCCAAGATAAATATGTATGAAGTTGAGCATCAAAGTAGAGGTCAGCAGATTTAATCCACCCCGACTACCGAACTGGGAAGCTGGAATCAAGCGCGTGCACAGCTGTTCCACCTAAGCCAACCATCCGCTCCATGTCAACGTTGCATTCCTTTTTCCTTATAAATATTTAAATTCATCTATCACCATCTTTTATTCTAATTTAATTTTCTCACGGCAGTTGGGTTACGAAGGAAAGCAATGGCTCCTAGTTTATTAGACAAATTTTGAATTTTGATTAATATTTGGAAACAGTTTTCATAAGAAAAAAAATGTATTACTCCAATAACTTAAAAGCTATAAAAGAACTAATTAATTAATTAATTAATAAAGTTAGATTCTTATATTATTATTTCAAAATCGATTCCACTGAATTAAAAATGTATTAAAACAAAATAAAAAAAATTTAGTAAAACAGAAACAAATATATTTTTAGATTTTTTAGGATTATTATTAATAAGTAACATTGCCTTTACGACATAGTTCCGAAGATGTGAGAGTAGCAGCAGCCAGTGAGCGTTATCGCTGCAATATTTGCTACCAAGATATTGAGTTTCAGGCTTAACTGAATACAACTTCCTGTAATCACGCGTTCCATCGCGCTTGTTTTGCTGCTCAATTAGAAAACAAGAAAGTTTGTCAATGTGTCAATTATCTTTGCATTCTTCAGTTCCAAGCTTAATAGATGAGGAAGGTGCAGCGGGAGGTAGTGGACAAAGACCAGACCTAAGAGGGATAAATGATATCCGAGAAGATTGAATACATCAACCAGAAGGTTCGAATAGCAATAGTCAGGAAACACTAGCGGACAACCTACAACAAGTTATTGACAAAGCAATCGCTGGGGCATTACCTGACCAAACAAATCGACAATCTTATACAATTGAAGCTAGCCTTCAGAGATTAGTCATGCGACCTGAGGGCGAAAAATTTTCGAATAGCCGAGAGGGCGCGAGTTACCGTATCGGTACCGCGGCCTAAGCCTCCCCGAGCTACCTCGCATCGGGATGATGACCGGCAGCTAGCCATTCAATAGGCAGGATGTGCAAGCAGTACACAGAAAAAATACTTGTTAGCATTTAAGCACTAAGCTGAGGTTCTAAGTGGACCAACATGCCAAATTTATTCTGATTTTGAAAACTGTTCCCTTCAGTTTTCACGTGTACTTATAATTAAATATATACTAATTGATAATAACTGATATTAACTGATAGTTAACTCGCGCGTCAAGCCTTTGAGCAAACACCAACAGCTGGAATAAGTCAGAGATGGGGAAGAAACATCAACAGGGAATTCTTTACTCAGTCAGAAGTCCAATCTTAATCAGATCTAATACCCGATCGTATAGGATAATTAATTGGGCACTGGAAAGTACGTTTTTCAGGACATTCATCAGTCCCAGTAGACGAGCCCTGACGATGCAATCTTTGGATGATATTTGATGGAAGCGCTAGCAAGTGGATTTGGCGTTACCAGAAGACAGTTAAGGAAGTGACTTGGCAAGGATTAAAGACAGCTCTGCGAGCACAGTTTCAAGATGGCAGAAGTGACCTTGTGATTCGTTTGGCAATGTCTCAGAGGAAGCAAAAGCTTAATGATAAGATAAGCAGATAAGCTAGTTAATCCATTATAAGAATCGGCAATACTTGAAATACTGAGGGCAAACCTATTACCAGAGGTTCAACACGAAATACTATACATTCAAATTACAAGCATTGCTCATCTCAGACATGTCGTCCGAACACGTGGAAGATTTCTTAATTCCGTTACGAAACCCAACGCTCCAAATCCTCGACAAAAGAACGAATTGGAGAATGGCAATGTAGATGAGGAAGAGTTAGCGACCTTAGATGGACCTTGTTGGAATTGTGGTGTCCCTGGGCATCGATATCAAGAGTGCACAGACGCTCGCAGGGAGTTTTGCTACGGATGCGGAAAACCTGAGACTTATAAGCAGCAATTTCAACCACTCAAAAAATGTACTACACTCGTCAATATCGATTGATCCAAGAAAAAGTTTGCCACGCCCAAACTAACGCCCACGAACCGCCAAGGCCTGTGGCGCCCACAATGTTCATGCTAGATACAAAATTTTAACTGAAATGTATTAGTCTCGTCAATGCATCGATTGACCCAAAAAAAAGTTTGCCACGCCCACTCTAACGCCCATAACGCTTAAATATGTCTACCGCCCGCCTAGCCATATATTGACATAGCGGGTAGGTGGTGCATTTCAATCTCGTTTTGCTCCTTGCATATCTCCATTTCCCTTTGATCCCTTAAGCTGAGTAACGGGTATCTGCTAGCCGAGGTACTTGACTGTAGCCTTCTTCCTTGTTTTTATAGAATTTCTCCTCACCTGGAAATATATCGTTTGACTTTCACATTAGATTGGCACTTAATGCATAATTGCACGGCATCGTAGAAGTCTCTAAATCAACGAGGAGCAGATTAAGACGAGAAAACGCCCAGCGCAGGCTCACCCCGAAAGTGTTGGCCTACAATAAGAGTCCACAGAGACAAAGAGCTGCCATCCGCGTTAACCAATAATAACAGCCAATGCACCACCCGCGTGGGCCGAAAACTCAAAGCGTTGCCGTTCAAACCTTTACATACATAATCATATTCATAGCTGCTGTTCGCAGCAAAGAAAGTCTCCCACTTGTAATACTTCCATTAGAGAGTTTAATTTAAATGCCTACATAGCTGCCAGCAGTAGTCTCCCCGCCGAAACCCGGCTAATATCGCGAGAAATTAAGTAAAACCGCAGATCGCGTAGTAGCAGGAGCATGTAGCTCAATGGCCGATAAAAATTTCGTAATATCGAGAAATAAGTTTGGTTAATAATATTCCGTACTTTTTTTTTCTATTTTTTATGTGTGAAAATCGGCAATGAGGCAAAAAAAGAGTATAAGGCTGCAAAAATGCGGATAAATGTGAAAAATCAAATGTAAAGCCAGTGAAGAGAAATAAAACCTTATAAACATATTTGTTAGCTCCCAAAATTCAAGGAACAATAATCATCATTGCCATTACATAATCATGCAAATACATAACTCCGTGTCAAGGGCTAAAAAGAAGTTAAATATAATACATCAAACAACAAAACCCAAATCCCAAAAATTTAAATTGTTATCCAGCGAAAGATCTTTCGATGATGGACCAGCAAAATCGTATGTATTACGTCTCACAAAAAAATTACCAAGTACATAATTCGCGTTTGTTTTGCTAGCGCGCTCCTTATCGAGACAATGCGGTCTTAAAGCAGCCGCATGCAAAATTACGCTGCTGATTGCGAACGAAATTATCTATTTGAATTTAAATTTTGTTTATTTCTTTGCAAATTGAATTGCTTATCTATTTTGGCCGTGATTCTGCATTTTGATCGTTACTTTTCGGATGTATGTTATGATAAAACGGAATCTTCCCCTTTTAAAAAATAAATTTGAAAAATGGAGCGACAAAATGTATTCTTTCACGAATAATTTACGGATAAATAACGGCAAAATACCAGTTAAAAATATTTTGGAAAAGTTTAAGTTTAAGGAGTTGTACAGCTTAGCAGAACAACTAAGTTTTTTAAAAAATAAATTTTAAAAATGGAGCGACAAAATTTATTCTTTCACGAATAATTTACGGATAAATAACGGCAAATACCAGTTAAAAACATTTTGGAAGAGTTCAAATTTAAGGAGTTGTACTGCTAACTTGATATCAACTTAGCAGAACAACTAAGTTTTTTTAAAAAATAAATTTTAAAAATGGAGCGACAAAATGTATTCTTTCATGAATAATTTACGGATAAATAACGGCAAAATACCAGTTAAAAACATTTTCGAAAAGTTCAAGTTTAAGGAGTTGTACTGCTAACTTGATATTAACTTAACAGAACACCTTATAATTATATACAAGGGTGGTCAAAAGTATTTTCACAAAAAAAAAGTTAAATATATTCATAATTTGAACTTACATCTTGTTAACTTTGGCATCAATGGAAAGGTAATTTAAATGCCGTTTGAATGATACAATACATTTCTTAACACATTCAGTACTTATTGAATAGGACGAATTTGTGTGAAAATGTCCTTTTTGAACTTTTTTCCTCGACTTGAAAACTTAAATTTTTTGATGCAAAAAGTTTCTTCAAACAAAAATAATAGTAACTGCAAAAAGAATTTTTCAAAAATCATTTTGCTTATATTTTTTATGATTTTTTGAAAATGCTTAGAAACATGCATTTTAGGCATATTTTTCTCTTTTTCATACAAATTTTTTCCGACAGTGTCACCTTTAAAAAACCATAAAAAATATAAGCAAAATGATTTTTGAAAAATTCTTTTTGCAGTTACTATTATTTTTGTTTGAAGAAACTTTTTGCATCAAAAAATTTAAGTTTTCAAGTCGAGGAAAAAAGTTCAAAAAGGACATTTTCACACAAATTCGTCCTTTTCAATAAGTACTGAATGTGTTAAGAAATGTATTGTATTATTCAAACGGCATTTAAATTACCTTTCCATTAATGCCAAAGTTAACAAGATGTAAGTTCAAATTATGAATATATTTAACTTTTTTTTTGTGAAAATACTTTTGACCACCCTTGTATATATAAAAAAATTAAGCTGCAAATTTATTTCTTTCACGAATAATTTACGGATAATTAGTGGCAAATTGAAAATAGAGTCACCGTCCACAGCATCCAAGCGCTTTTTGATTTCGCTGCGCGATTTCCCTTCCAAAAACCGATACTGCTCTTTCTCCATTTTTCTTAAATCCGCGGACACGTCCGATTCCACACGCAGTCAAAACAAAACAACGAGTCCGATTCGGCTGAAATTTCGACAGTAGCCGTCTACGAGAATGTACTACACGATAGTAAATTTCTCTTGCGATAGTGACGCCATCGGGCGGTGAGGTTAAGTACTTATCGGAGTGCCCTCGTATTTATATACCATTTCCGAATAAAAAAGGATTCGGTACATTTTCTTCATTATATTTATAAAAGTGTATTTATTGTTATATTCTTAAAATCCCAATCTTTTTAATGATTACTGACTTATTTCTAAATACAAATTGTCATTACTTTTATAAATATTAAATTTTCCATCAACCATTTCATTAATGATATCATGCTGAAGAGAGGTGTACCTTTCCGGCATGTACAGAATGTGCTCCTTTAACTCGAGAGCAATAGACTCTCCAACGCTTGTCGTTTTGCGCTCCTCCTTGAGGATCGGGAATCTTACACTTTCAGGCATTCTTGTCTTTGATAGCAGTGTCTTTTTTTAAATTTATTGAACTCTTTAGTTACAATGTTCATCTGGTTTTCCTGATTCATGATGGTTGTTGAGGTTTTTGGACTTAGTACAGTTGTTTGACGTTGTATTTAGCTGCATTCTGATGTTAACTACCTGCTTAGCAGTTGGTCAGTACTTGTTTCGTAGTTGCTTACTAGTTGTTTTAGCTGGTTAATAGCTGTAATTAGATGGTTATTATCTGTTTAGTAGCTGTTAACTATTTGTTTACTAGTTGTTATAAGCTGGTCACCAGCTGTTTTGAGCTGTTATAAACAGTTACTGTTTTTTTGTTAAGAATGATCAAAAATTCTTGTCCTCTAGATGACGTTTGATGTGAAGTAAAACCTTAGACTGTGAATTTGAACGCGTGCAAGTCCACTTTTTTTTACTATACAGAGTTTACACATACAAACATTGATTTTCAACCCCCCAAATGTAAATTAACCATTTAAATATAGCGGTTTTGACTCCACATCTTCAACGAAAGAAAGTAAAAAAAGCGAGGCACAGGTGTCCACAGTTGTATGTATCAAAGTCTTGAACTCTATCGTAGTTGTATTGTATTCTATCCCCCAAGTATTTCACAACTTCTCTAGGTGGCTGAAGATTTCCAAAACTATCGAAAAAATTTATATTATTTTTATTTATATTATATGCAACCCAATGTGTACCACTTGATCGTGAATTATCTAGGTTTACTATACCACACTCCCAAATTTTTGGTGCTTCTGGGAGTAGATCTCTCATAAACACCCCTCTGAAATATTGTAGTAGGACATATACTGACATGGCCCACTGTACGACATATGATGTAATATATTAATACGACACCCACTGTACTATAGAATAAGCGGGAAACCTAGTTTAAGTTAACTGTAAACGTTATATTGTCATCCCTTTCTACCAAGTACTGCAGCATAGGAGATCGCAGATACGTATACCTGCCTCGCTCATACGGATGAGCGAGAAGTAGGAAGAGGGAGAATCGTTGCGACACTCTGTGTTACGTTTCTCTGGTAGATGTCGAAAGGGTGAAGCTGCAGAAAATTCTCGACGAAGTCGCCGCAAACAAGGCCATATTGCAACAGCTTCAGGCGGAGATCGCTGACGTCACCAGGGACAAGCCAAATCATGCTCAGGAAGTCCATAACGTCATCGAATGCAACATCGAAACTTCTGGCAACCCTAACAGTTTCGCTTGCATTGACGCTGTTAACGCTAACAGCCCCAGGGTTAACAGCGCCAGGGATAACTTTGATATCGATAATTCTAGTGTTGGAAAGCACGCCACAGACAGTGCTGATCAATGCCAGTTTGCAAATGTAAACAATTAGTTACAATCTCCCGCAACAACACTCGCATTGGCAAAGGAAGTAACGTTGGACTACGACGGCAACTCGTGTGCCCGTAACTGGGTCACACAGCTGCAAAACATTGCGCAGGTGTACAACTTGGACTCGTTTGGTGTGCGCATGCTTCTTATTGCCAAACTAAAAGGAAAAGCCCAAGTTTGGCTGCACGCAAACGCAACACGCATTTTGGAGCCAACCGACCACCTTTGTGAGCAGCTGATCCTAGCATTTGCAACTAAGATGTCAAAGGGGGAGCTGAGGAACGCGTTCCAAAATCGTCAGTGGCGTTCAGGAGAAAGGTTCGCTTCTTATTTCGAGGAGAAAGTTATGCTGGCCAACGATATAAACATCGACAAGGAGGAGCTCCTCGAAAACATCATCGAAGGAATTCCAGCACCAGGGTTACGCGACCAAGCTCGCATACAATGTTTCGCCGAACCTGGGCAGATTTTGAAAGCCTTCTCTGCAATCCGTTTACCTGAACGAAAGCAGGAGGTCAATTCTTCGCAGCGCTCTTCCGGAAAGATTGCAGACACAAAGGACTTCCGTTGCGCCAATTGCAACTCAAAGGGCCACTACGCCAAGGACTGTCAGAAACCGAAACGAGAGCCCGGATCATGCTACGCATGTTGCAAATTTGGACACTTTGTGGGTCAGTGCCCTGAGCGTAAAAGCGCAAATGCAAATAAATACGTAAGATTTATACAAATATTTTTTTACAACAGTCCTAAAACCCCATTAATTGCAGCATGCCTCATAGACACTGGCAGCCCAATATCATTCGCCAAAACAGCTGTTATTTCCTCTAAAATTAAGATGGAGTTCGTCTCTGAAAACTACTTTGGGCTGAATAAAAGCCAATTGAAAATTTATGGAAGAATACTTTGTTACATAATTAAAAATCGATTGAAATGTTATTTTTACCTTTATATTGTGCCCAATGAGTCTATGAGCCATGAGGTTGTTCTTGGGAGGAATTTTATGGATGCTTGCGATTTAGAATTAGATTTAAGCGCCTTAAAAATGATCACAATTGAGCCTACAAATGCCGATTGTAATGAAAGAGTATGCAATGCCTGGGAATTCAAATTAACGCATAATTTAGATGCTAGCAAGGAGCCGGAAAGTGCTATCGAAATTCTGAAGGAAACAGTAAGTGATAAAGTTAGAGAAACAGTTAGTGATACAGTTGGAGAAACAGTTAGTGATACAGTTAGTGAAACAGTTAGTGAAACAGTTAGTGATACAGTTAGGGAAACAGTTAGTGACACAGTTAGTGACACAGTTAGTGATACAGTTAGCAAACCAATTAATGATAAAGTTAAAGAAACAGTAAAAGATACAGTTAGAAAAACAATTGGTAATACAATTAGTAATTCAATAATTGATTCATTTACAGTTATACAAAAAAGTGGTAGTACAGGTACTGAAACAGTTAGTTTTAGAGATTGTGGAGCAATAAGAGTTTCGATCAGGAATAAAGACGACCCTATAGTCAGTAAGGCAACCGGTCCGTCCATCGACGAAGTTAGTGAGGGCGGTATAGTCAATAACAAAAATGAAAGCAATATGTCTAAAACGATTCGTGAAATGCTTAGCATAAACTATATGGATGACGAAGACACTGATTACATATGCGGTACAATTGATAATCAATTGAATACAATTACATTAGGGTAGAGAAACCAAAGGAACCGTTTATTAAAAGTGAGATAAAACTTAATTTAGAAAGCTCGAAACCGTTTAGCTGTGCTCCGCGGCGGCTTGCCTACGCGGAAAAAGAAAAACTGCAAAAACTTTTGGACAATTATTTAGAGAACGGGATCATTCAGCCAAGCCAGTCTGAATTTGCTTCTCCCATAGTTTTAGTGAAGAAAAAAACCGGGGACATACGACTTTTCATAGATTTTAGAAAACTCAACAGGGTTTTAATTAAAGACAATTACCCTATCGCTTATCGATGACCTGTTAGACAAGTTAGCTAGTAAAAAAGTATTTTCAAAACTTGATCTAAAAAACGGTTACTTTCACGTTTTTGTCAATAAAGAATCAATTAAGTATACTTCTTTTGTAACACCGTTAGGCCAATTTGAATTTCTTAGAATGCCAATGGGACTGAAAACGGCTTCAGCAGTTTTTCAAAGATTTATAAATAAAATCTTCGATGATCTTATTAGAAAGGATCAAGTAATTGTGTACATGGACGACATTATGATCGCTAGCAAAGATGTTAATGAACATTTTCAGATTTTAAAGGAGGTGTTTCACAGATTAGCAAAGAATAAGTTGGAGCTACGTATGGATAAATGTGAGTTCCTGCAACAAAGCATTAAATATTTGGGTTTCATTATAAACGGCGAGGGCATCAGAGCTGATGATAAAGGAATAGAGACAATTCAAAATTTTCCGATACCAGACAAAACGCAACATGTCCAAAGTTTTTTGGGCTTATGTTCTTATTTCCGTAGATTCATTAAAGATTTTTCGACTCTAGCCAAACCTTTATATGATCTCTTGAGAAAAGACAAGAAATTCCATTTTGGAGAAAAGGAAATGAGCTGCTTTATGATGCTTTAAAATAAGTTAGTTGAATCGCCAGTGCTAGCCTTATATAACCACAAAGACGAAGTAGAGCTACATTGCGATGCCAGCGCTCTTGGTTTCGGAGCCGTACTACTCCAAAAGAAAGAAGATGAAAAATTGCACCCCATTTTTTATTTTTCCAAACGCACCAGCATTGCTGAATCGAAATACCATAGTTTTGAGCTTGAAACCATGGCCATTATTCACGCATTGCGTAGATTTAGGATATATTTATTTGGTAGGCATTTCAAGATTATAACTGACTGTAACTCTCTCACGTTAACACTTAATAAAATCGAGCTGAATCCGCGTATAGCTAGATGGGCATTAGAGCTGCAAAATTATGACTACGATCTAATACATAGGGAAGGAAACAGAATGCAACACGTTGACGCCCTTAGCAGGTGTACAAACATTTTAATAGTAGAAACAAATTCATTCGAAGACAACCTGGTTATTTGCCAAGCCAAGGACCCAAAAGTTCAGAAGATAAAGAAACAGTTAGAGGAACATGAGCATAAATTGTTCGAAATGAGAAACGGAATAGTCTATAGAAAAAGTAACGACGAAAGATTGTTATTTTATGTACCTATTGACATGGAAGAGCATATACTCTTCAAATACCACAATGAAATCGGTCACATAGGGAGAGACAAAATGTTAGATATTATTGCAAAAAGTTATTGGTTTCCAAACGCCAAGGAGAAGTGTATGAGCCATATAAATAACTGCCTAAAATGTGTAGCATTTTCCCCTAATACAGGTAAAGAACGATTTTTACATTCAATTCCAAAAGGTAGTAAGCCCTTTGAACTTATCCACATTGACCATTATGGTCCAGTTGATTCAGGAAGATCAAAGAAACATATATTTGTCGTCGTTGACGGTTTTACTAAGTTTGTACGTTTATATACCACAAAGACAACAAATACCCGAGAAGTTATCATAGCACTCAAGGATTATTTTAGAGCATACAGCAAGCCCAAGTGCATTATTTCAAATAGAGGTAGCTGTTTCACTTCCAAGGAATTTGACGATTTTATGTTAGAGTTCGATATTAAGCATATGAAAATAGCAACAGGATCACCTCAAGCAAACGGCCAGGTAGAAAGAATAAACAGAAGTCTTGGGCCAATGATAGCCAAACTGGTAGAGCCAGAGAAAGGTATATACTGGGACTTAGTTATAGATAAAGTAGAGCATGTGTTAAATAACACCCAACATCGTAGTATTAAACAAAGTCCAAGCAAAATGTTATTCGGTTTAGAGCAAAGAGGAAAAGTAGTAGACGAATTTAAAGAAAAGCTTGAAGAATTAGATAATGCACCAGAAGACAGAGACCTGGAAAACGTTAGAATCATAGCAGGAAAATGTCAAGAAAAAGCACAAGCATACAACAAACTGCAATATGATAAGAAAGCTAAAAAACCGTCACAATATAAAAAAGGAGATTACGTTATGGTGAAGAATTTCGATAGCACAACTGGTGTCTCTAGAAAGTTAATTCCGAAGAACAAGGGCCCGTATGTAATTTCAAAAGTACTAAGAAATGACAGATTTTTGTTAAAAGATGTTGAAGGATTCCAGGTATCACGCAACCCTTATCAAGGTGTATGGAGCATAAATAATATAAGGCATTGGGTAGGTTCCAAAAAGAAATGAAAAAAAAAACAGAAATAAAATATGTATAAAAATAATTATCACTACTTATAAGGTAAATTAATAAGAACTGCAACACATTTTGTAAATAAATAAACTTTAATTGATGTTCACAGTGATCAGGGGATCATACAGTCAGGATGGCCGAGTTGTAGTAGGACATATACTGACATGGCCCACTGTACGACATATGATGTAATATATTAATACGACACCCACTGTACTATAGAATAAGCGGGAAACCTAGTTTAAGTTAACTGTAAACGTTATATTGTCATCCCTTTCTACCAAGTACTGCAGCATAGGAGATCGCAGATACGTATACCTGCCTCGCTCACACGGATGAGCGAGAAGTAGGAAGAGGGAGAATCGTTGCGACACTCTGTGTTATACGTTCGAAGGAAGCGGTTGTGAAATTAAGAAATAAAGAGTTAAAACTAAAGCTATCGCCGGAGTACATTTATTGCCTATTACAATATGGGATATATTTCTTAGCAAAATGTATAATGTCGATATTTGATAGTGGTCTATTGGGTAGCAGAGAAATTAGTTTTTTCTCTTCTTAATTCCTTTCCCCTTAGTATAGGGCTTAAGAAAGATACCATAATCCTTTCTATAGGGCTTGAGATATAATCCTTCCCCTACAGCAACACTTTTAATTTTCCTGCTGTGACGTTTTTTCCCCTCCATATCTTCTTTAGCCATTGTTAATTGTTTTCGCAATTGCTGCACTACCACTTGCTAAACTACCAAGAGCGCTGAAGGCTGTCAAGATCGGCACAATTGGTAGAAATCCTCAAATTTTGGATACATTTATTACACGAGGTACTTTAACACTTTTCTTAGAACTCATTGATTGATGAATTGATTTACGTGCAACTTTAATTGCACTCCTAATGTCTAATGGTTTTTGTTTTTTTAATGTCTTAGTAGCAACATTAACAACAGTCGAAAGGTTTGTCTTCTTCATTTTATTCTTCATTATCTTTTTCCTCCCTTTCTTTTCCGTTTTATTCAATCCCATACCAAATTTTTTCTTGGCTTTCATTATATTTGTAACAAAGTATGCTGCTGCTTTTTCACCAAGACTGCTATTTGGTGCCTTGACACTCGACCAGGCTTTGTCAATTAATATGGAGTCTGCCCTATGTCGTTCACTCAATGCCTTGTTTTGAGAATATGTAATATCGTGCTCTTTGCAAGCTTCATCCAATGGGTTTATTCCTTGATCACCGCGTTTCAACCGTTTCTGTTACTTTGTACTCGGTCCACAAAAATTATATCCCGGAATATGGGCTTCAAACGGTAATGTATTGATTAGCCTATCGACAATACCACCACAGTGTTTTTAATTAAAAATACCCCCATTTTATTGATGTTTAATCATCAAAGATTTCTCATTGAATGAGGTACATTAGATTAAAAGATGCGTTTAATAAGTCAGAAACAAAAAAATTTAGTTAGAAATATTAACGATGAAAACGAGAAAAATCTACCGCCACGACATAGTGCTCTCTTACCGAATACAATAAGGGCTCTAATTGTTGGGCCTTCGAATTGTAATAAAACTAATATTATGTCAAGTTTAATAGAGAGTCCTAATGGATCAAAATTCGAAAATGTTTATATATTTTCAAAAAGTTTATATCAACCTAATTATGAGTACTTGGAGAAATTAATCAAGCCGATTAAAGGAATGGGATATCATACAAGTTAACAACTAAGTATAATATTGCACAATGTATTACTCTAGTTATCAATTAGCTTTCCTGAGTAATGCTGATGCGCCACATTTGAGTTCAGCGCTCTGCGCTAAGAACGACCAACAGTGATAAGCTGACACTTCATATTCGAAGTTGAGTGCTGCGCTGTATGGAATGCTGAGTCGGCTTGCCGACCATGACTTTGTGGCGTGATGCATTGCTGCTTGCCTTTAAGGTTCCTATTGTAAACTCTGATTGCCAGTCTTGTACGAGCAATACGACAATACACTTGTCTGAATAAATTACATACTCCGGCAAAGCCGTTTAAATATATGTCTTATTATTGACTGAGCTTAAGGCCAGCAATAGCGGTAAAGTTTACTGCCAACCTAATCGTCGTTCCAGAACCTGGCCTAGGACGAGATACATCAGGAGAAGCAGCAGGGCACAGAGCTGCACAGCGCAGACACAGGACTACGCGGCACTAACCCTCCGATCTTTATCTGGCGCCCAACTTCAGTTTCGAACCTTGTTAAATGGATCATGTAAGCTCGAGTGGTGATAAAATTTATCGTGATCATAAAACAATAAACTATATTTGCAGAGTAATTGCTGAATCAATAAATTCGAAAAAATTTATATTGCATACTTTTGTCAGTAGGAAATTTTCATTGCATACCTCTGTCAGGAAATTTTTTTTTTGCTTTGCATACTTTAGTCAGTAGAAAATTATTTTATTGCATACTTTTGTCAGTAAGATTTTTTTCCATTGCATACCCAAATAATCTTTTTTAATTTTTCTTGCTTTGCATACTTTCACCAAAGCAAAGGTTTTTTTTGTGCTTTTCCAAAGAAATTAAGTGACCTCTTAGTAAGTCAATCTCTTGCGCAACCAAAGCTCGCTAGTCGACCGATCAGTTGCGATCGGCAATAAAATACTTGTGTGGTGCCAGCCAACAGCCAATGAGTTGGGCAGGTTCCTATAGGGACGTTAAAGTTGAATACGACAGCGACGACAGTTGGAAGCTTAACCAACCATTAGCTGGTGCCCATTAAGAGAACGTCATGGATCACAATCAGATACAAGCCCTTATTAACAATGTAGTCAGACAGGCGCTGTCGCATCAGCAGTCCCAGTTACAGGCCCAGATTAACGCTTTAGTCACTCAGGTCCAGAATTTACAGGTGGAAACACCTCAAATTGTCACATATGAAAAAATATCAGTTAGACCAGAGGTCGGATGCGATATTCCGTTAGACATAATCAAGTCCGTCCCTGAGTTCACAGGCACTCAGGATGAATATGTAGCTTGGAGGCAGTCAGCCATTTACGCATATGAGTTGTTCAAGCCTTACAACGGCAGCAGTGCCCACTACCAAGCTGTTGCCATCATAAGAAACAAAATCAGAGGCACAGCAGGAGCCTTACTTGTCTCACACAACACAGTGTTGAATTTTGATGCCATATTGGCCAGATTAGATTTCACCTACTCGGACAAGACATCTCTGCGCTTACTAAGACAGGGGCTAGAAATGGTCAGGCAAGGCGACATGCCTTTAATGCAATACTATGACGAAGTCGAAAAGAAACTAACGCTAGTAACCAATAAAATTGTCATGACGCACGAACAAGAGGGTGCCGATTTGCTCAACTCAGAAGTTAGAACCGACGCCTTGCATGCTTTTATTTCGGGTTTAAAGAAATCTCTCGGATCCGTCGTCTTTCCATCACAGCCTAAAGACCTCCCTTCTGCGCTGGCTCTGGCTAGAGGGGCAGAGTCTAGTATTGAGAGAAGCATGTTTGCAAACTCTTACGCTAAGGCTGTGGAAGAGAGGGCTCAAGGTACCGAAATCAACAAAAGCCGGCCCTATGGCAAGCCAGGCAGGTATAACAAAGAAGACCAAAATCAGGATAGAAACCCCCATTTTGTCAAGCGCCCAAAGGGCAACTCTCAAGAGCAGACTAACAGGGACAACCAATCGCAGGCCCCACAACCTATGGAGATTGATTCCATCTCTAAGTTTAGGCAGCGTACCGAGTACAGCAAACGTCAATCTAATGACTCCAATGCCACGAAGCGACGAGACTCTTCCAATCGTGCGACAGGCCCAAGACGCCAGCGACTCAATTGTGTAGTTCAAGAGGACTCAAAAGAAGATAAAACTAACTACGAAAAGGCGGCAAAGGAGGCAGTTGAGGAAATTGAAAGTGACAACGAGTTTGCTCCGGATGACGACTCAGTTCATTTTTTAGGGAACACTCCCGGTTGCCGTTCATCGAGCGACGGTTGGCTGGGAGAACATTAAAAATGTTAATAGACACTGGTGCGGCAAAAAATTATGTCAAGCCCATGAAGGAGCTAAAAACCACAATGCCGGTCACCAAAACGTTTTCGGTGAATTCGATTCACGGTTCTACCGAAATTAAGCAAAAGTGCTTTATGAACATTTTCAAGCACACGTCACCATTTTTTTTGTTAGACCCTCTCAGCTCGTTCGACGCTATCATAGGCTTCGACTTGTTAACACAGGCCGGGGTTAAGCTGATCTTAGAAAAAAACATTCTGGAATATAAGGGCTCCTTCGAAAAACTTCAGTACCATAACTGCGCTGACGTAAATTTCACCGAAGTTAATGACATCGTGGTTCCTATATCCGTTAAGAAAGAGATTAAGAGTATGATACTAAAAAGAAAAAAAGCTTTTTCAACAGCCAACGAAGCTCTCACTTTTAACACCGCAGTTATTGCCACGATTCGGACAATAACAAACGAACCGGTGTACTCAAGAGCCTACCCAAACCTTATGGGCGTTTCCGACTTTGTGAACAGTGAAGTCAAACAAATGCTAAAAGATGGCATTATCAGGCCCTCGAGGTCGCCCTACAACAGCCCAACTTGGGTTGTTGACAAGAAAGGTACTGACGTCTATGGTAACCCGAAGAAGAGGTTAGTCATCGATTTCAGGAAACTGAACGAACAGACTATTCCAGACCGTTACCCAATGCCCAGCATTCCCGTGATTCTAGCGAACCTTGGGAAAGCGAAATTTTTTACTACCCTAGATTTAAAATCAGGGTATCACCAGATTTATCTGGCAGAGCACGATCGCGAAAAGACATCATTCTCAGTTAACAGCGGCAAATACGAATTTTGCCGTCTGCCGTTCGGCCTAAAAAATGGAAGCAGCATTTTTCAAAGGGCGTTGGACGATGTTCTCAGGGAACATATTGGAAAAATATGCTACGTATATAGATGACGTCATAATTTTTTCAAACAATGAGGCAGACCATGTTTGCTACATCGATGCTGTACTCAAGTGTCTAATCGATGCTAACATGAGAGTAAGCCAAGAGAAGACTAGTTTCTTCAAAGACAGCGTTGAATACCTAGGCTTCATTGTAAGCAAGGACGGAGCAAAATCCGACCCTCAAAAGGTAAAAGCCATTCAAGAATACCCTGAACCCAAAAATGTGTACAGTGTCAGATCTTTCACAGGACTAGCAAGTTACTACAGGGTTTTTATTAAGGACTTTGCCGCTATAGCTCGGCCAATAACAGACATAATAAAAGGCGAAAATGGTTCGGTCAGTAAACACATGTCAAAGAAAATCCTTGTCGAGTTCAATGAAACGCAGCGTAATGCGTTCGAGCGACTTCGCAACTTTTTGTCATCAGAAGATGTTGTACTTATGTACCTAGATTTTAAAAAGCATTTTGACCTTACTACTGATGCTTCGGCTAGCGGCATTGGCGCGGTACTATCTCAAGAGGGTAGACCAATAACAATGATTTCCCGTACACTAAAAAAGGCAGAGTTAAATTACGCTACTAATGAGAGAGAATTGTTAGCTATTGTTTGGGCTTTGGGAAAATTGCAGAATTTTCTTTATATGGGTCCAGGGAAATTAACATTTTCACTGATCACCAGCCGCTCACATTCGCGGTAGCTGACAAGAACACAAACGCCAAAATAAAAAGATGGAAGGCGTACATAGACCAGCACAATGCCAAAGTTTTTTACAAACCAGGCAAAGAAAACTTTGTTGCTGATGCCTTGTCCAGACAAAATCTTAACGCTCTGCAAGATGAGCCTAAGTCGGACGCTGTGACCGTTCACAGCGAAATCTCTCTGACCAGCACAATCGAGGCTACCGACAAACCACTAAACGGCTTTAGGAACCAGATTGTTCTTGAAGAAGCACGTTTCCCGTTAAATCGGAATCTGGTGATGTTTCGCAGCAAAACTCGTCATTTTATCAATTTCACCGACAAAGGCAGCATTTTAAAGTCTCTTAAAGAGCGCGTCAACACAGACGTCTTTAACGCTGTGCACTGCGACCTGCCTACCTTAGCAAGTTTTCAGCACGAGCTAATCTCCCACTTCCCAAACACCCAATTTCGGTACTGCAAAAATTTCGTGCAAGATATAACTGATAAAAATGATCAGTTAGAGCTTATCACAGCTGAGCACAATCGTGCGCACAGAGCGGCACAGGAAAATGTGAAACAAGTCCTTCGCGACTATTATTTTCCAAATACGAACAACTTAGCCAAGGAAGTGGTTACAAACTGCCGAGTCTGTACCAAAGCAAAATATGACAGGCACCCTAAAAGACAAGAGCTCGGGGTAACACCTATCCCAAGTTGCACCGGCGAAATGTTGCACATTGATATCTTTTCGACCGATAAAAAACAATTCTTGACATGCATTGACAAGTTCTCCAAGTTTGCAGTCGTTCAATCGATTGTGTCTAGAACCATAGTCGACATCACTGGTCCATTGTTGCAGCTATTAAACTTTTTCCCCAAGACCAAAACCATATTTTGCGATAATGAAGCTGCCTTCAACTCAGAAACGATCACCTCCATGCTTAGGAATACCTATGGCATTGACGTTGTAAATGCGCCCCCCTTGCATAGCTCGTCGAATGGTCAAGTGGAACGCTTTCATCATAGAGTAATGAACTATATAGAGGCGCCAATTGCTCTGCCGCTCTCTTTAGATAATGAGGCTATGATGCCACCTAGGCGAAAAAAGCTTTTTTCCCCTCTTTTTCAAAGTTCGATCGAACTTGTAATTTATTCCCACCTCATTCTGCACCGCTCTTATTCACTGTTTTGTTTTTGTTTTTAATCGAAATCCCTATTGCTGTTGCTTCGCACCTAAGTTAGCTTCAAACTTGGCCTTGAATTGGCTCTTAGCAGAGGTTGGGCAGATGTTCGGGCAGATCAATTGGCGACTCCATATAGATTCTTACTCCATGCTTTCATAGCACCTTGGCAGAAATCGCTAGATTTTTAAAGCTGGACAAGAAAGTCAATGATACGGTAGAGCTTATCCTGAGGGCTACGGTAGAGTACAACCGGACCACACACTCAGTCACTCGTGAAAAACCAATTGACATTGTTCATGCTGGGCACAATGTGCATCTTGCAGACATCAAAGAAAGGTTGGTAAAAGCTCAAGAAGATAATATCAAAAGATGTAACAACTCCAGACAGAACCGTACCTTTGAGGTAGGAGAAAAGGTATACCAAAAAAACAATAAGAGGTTAGGGAACACATTGACCCCGTTATGCTCAGAGCAAAAAGTGGAAGCAGACCTCGGAACGGCTGTCCTTATTAAGGGGAGGGTGGACAACCTCAAAGTAGAAGACTACAATTAGTTAGTTTGCCCTAACATCGCTAATCTCCCTGGCAGCGGTCAATGCACGGATCACCGACTTTTCGCACGCTGACTACATCCCGGTACTAGACGGTGAGGTGTTAGTGTTCGAACAAAGAGATTATTTGAGACACTCAAGTAACCTCTCTGAGTATAGCAATATGATAGATGAAACAGAAAAATTGTCCGTTTCCTTTCCGCACTCGCATATGCGTAAGTTGCTAGACGTCGATACAGACTATCTAAGAACCCTTTTGTCCGTTCTCAAAATACACCATAGAGTTGCTAGAAGCTTAGACTTCTTGGGTACTGCACTAAAGGTGGTTGCAGGCACACCTGATGCAGCAGATTTCTTGAAGATCAGAATCACCGAGGCGCAACTAGTAGAGTCCAATTCTAGGCAGATTGCCATGATTTCCGAAACTCAGAAACAGATAAACAAGCTAACGGACACCATCAACAATATTATAAAAGCCCGTAAGAACGATTTGGTTGACACCCCACATCTATCCGAAGCACTTTTGGCGAGAAATAGGATGCTAAGCACAGAAATTCAACATTTAATTCTCACTATTACTTTGTCAAAATCCAACATTGTAAACCCTACTATTCTTGATCACGCTGATTTGAAATCACTAATCGAACAAGACATTCCAATAGTTAGTTTGATAGAAGCTTCCAAAATAAGAGTCCTTCAGTCCGAAAACATAGTTCATATATTAATAGCCTTTCCAAAAGTCAAACTCAGATGTAAGAAGGTCACCGTCTACCCTGTGTCCCACCAACAAGTCGTCCTACGTCTCGACGAAAACACACTGGCGGAATGTGAAGAGGATACGTTTGTAATCACAGAATGCACTGAGACCACACACAACACCTTTTGCAAACGGTCTCGACAAGAAACCTGTGCGCGTTCGCTCCACGCAGGAAGCACTGCCCACTGCTACACTCAACCTAGCCACCTGAGGTCGATAATGCCCGTAGATGACGGCGTCGTAATTATCAATGAAGCGACAGCCCGCATCCAAACAGGCAATGGCGCAGAAGTGCTCGCGTCTGGAACGCACCTGGTAACGTTCGAAAACTCTGCAACAATCAACGGCACCAATCTTGTGAACTTGCGAAAGATGCAAAGCAAGCAGCCTGGCATTGTTAGGTCATCGCTACTGAACATCATCGGCCACGACCCAGTTTTAAGCATACCTTTTCTTCACCGGATGAACAACGAAAATTTGCGATTCATCCAAGGCTTCAATGAAAAGGTAGATGCAGCAGGCTCGCCCAAACTTTGGTTCGCAGTTGGTGTGGTTTTGAACGTTGGACTGATCGGCTCTCTCATCCTTTTCCTGGTGCTAAGAAGAAGACGAGCCTCTATGGAACTACAGAAGGCCATTGACAACTTTAGTATGCCCGAGGACTGTCATCATCCTGAGGGGGGTAGTTAACAACTAAGTATAATATTGCACAATGTATTACTCTAGTTATCAATTAGCTTTCCTGAGTAATGCTGATGCGCCACATTTGAGTTCAGCGCTCTGCGCTAAGAACGACCAACAGTGATAAGCTGACACTTCATATTCGAAGTGGAGTGCTGCGCTGTATGGAATGCTGAGTCGGCTTGCCGACCATGACTTTGTGGCGTGATGCATTGCTGCTTGCCTTTAAGGTTCCTATTGTAAACTCTGATTGCCAGTCTTGTACGAGCAATACGACAACACACTTGACTGAATAAATTACATACTCCGGCAAAGCCGTTAAAATATATCTCTTATTATTGACTGAGCTTAAGGCCAGCAATAGCGGTAAAGTTTACTGCCAACCTAATCGTCGTTCCAGAACCTGGCCTAGGACGAGATACATAAGGAGAAGACCCCCCAAGGACTAGACCCCAGTGAAGCCAATTCCATTATGATATTCGATGACGTAGCTTGTGATAAACAAGATAACATAAGATCTTATTTTTGTATGGGTCGACATAAAAATATCGACTCTTTTTATTTATGTCAAACGTATAGTCATATAGCGAAACATCTGATTCGTGACAATGCCAACTTTATTATAATGTTTAAACAAGATGACTTAAATATGCGGCATATATATCGGGACCATATTGATACTGATATGAATTATGAAACATTTGTAACAATTTGTCAAAAATGTTGGGAGGACAAGCACGGATTCCTATTTATTACTGAAAAGGATTTGATCAATTTATTATGATTTAAGGAGTAATTTCAATATAAAGCTTGTGTAGATACTTACAATCACACAGTTTAACAAACGATTTCAATATGTCTAGATCACTTGCATTATCCTTGAATGGAAATAGTTCCATTATAAATACAATCTCTTTTCCATTTATCGAATTGAATGGTCGATATGAGTGCGCTCTTATCGATTTTAGTATGTATAATTCGATTCCAAATATTGATGAAAAAATACCCTCTTCCACATCGGTGACAAGGTTATTACAATTCCAACTGGATCATATGAATTTAATGATATCACCGATTTCATTTACAATAATCGAAAAGACTATAACCTTAAAAATACATTTAAAATTCAAAGTAATAATATTACACTTCAATTTGAAATAGCTTCCAGGCGAGAGTCAGTTTACTTAAATAAGGAAAGATCGGTTGAACAACTGTTTGGTTTCCATCAAAAATTACTAGAACCACATCCTACAAAAACCTATCGGTCACATCAGTTCGTGAACATATTAAAAATTAATACAATGTGTTTGGAATGTAATATAATAAGTTCATATGTAGATAATAAACCGTATCATACGTTACATGAGTTTGGCATTAATGTTCCGCCTGTATATAAAACGACAGTGGCACCACATAACCTAATTTATTTACCAATCAACTGTGACGAAATGAGCACACAATCTATACGCATAGTTGATCAAAACGGTGATTTGGTGAATTTACGTGGTGAAAACGTTTTGATTCGCATGCACATTCGGGTAATAGAATGATTAATTTTAATAAAAGACGTAGCTAAAGTCCTCAGCCAAGCATTACTAATTGTAAAGCTATAGAAAGAGCATCAACAGTAAAAAGAAGCTCACTTTCTTTGAAAAATAAACTAATTTTAAAGTCGTTAGGATTGAAGCTTCGAGTATAATATAAAAGGTGGAAAGGAAAACAATGAACAAAATTTTAAATGTTCGAGAAAAGGTTTACTCAGATGAGAGTATTTCGAAGAAAGAGTTTCATACTTATAATCAAACCAAACGATGAAATTTGAGTTACTATCCAAAATCAAGACTTGTACGTGCTTGCTCACAAAAGTTACCTTAACTTTCAAGGAATTATTAGAAAAGATTCACCGAATGGACCTACAACTGATAATGTTACCACTTTTTTTTTTAAAATTGTATGGCTTACTTTTTGGATGAAATTAAGTACGAAATAAATAGATGTGAGATTGATAAAACACGATTTGTCGGCATGACTACAACCCTAAAAAATTATATATCTCTGGATAATTTTCAAAGTCAAAATCTATTACACTCCGGATGGAGCAGTGAAAACGAAATTTCTACGGGACCCCACTTTAACTTTTCTGTACCATTAAAAAATTTGTTGGGATTTGCTGAGGATTATAAAAAAGTTTTGCTAAGTTGTAAACACGAACTAGTGTTGATGGTTACTAAGAATCTTGGTGATGTGTTTAAACAAATCAGAAATGAACAAACTTTTAAGCTGAAAATGACGAATATAACCTTGCTTACTGTCTCCTCATACATGACCGTTTAGTTGAATATAGCCCATTAAACGGACTAGTACAACGAGTTGTTTATCATTAGAAAAATGTTGAAAGATACTGTTTTGATTGATGTTCAAGGTTTCTTTGATAATAATAATAATTTTGCTCTAAAGGAAATTGAAATTGTATTCGAAAAAGAACCAAACTTGAAAATAGTTTTTTAATAGAACCACCACATGATTTTACTTTGCTAAGTACAAAGTCTCATAAGACTGCAATTTAATTAGCCAATACCCATCACAAAATTTTTTGGAACGATAGAGAAAACAGTTTTCTACAAACTCGAAAGTATCTAAGTATTATTTGTAAAGGTGTGGAAAAGAAAGGTTTTTTACAGACGTTTTTTGGGAGTCGTCAGCTCATTAATATCGAGGAAATGGGCTGTCCGTCATTAAACAGCCTTAAAGGAAACCGGTTTCCCTATTGTGAAACACACCTTAATGGTGGGGTTTGTGTTATTAACATTTTGACATTTTTTAAAAGTAGCTTCAAAACAAAAAAATAATTTGTATACCCTTGCAGAGGGTATATTGATTTCAGTCAGAAAATTGCAACGCAGTGAAGGAGACGTTTCCGACCGCATAAAGTATAAATATTCTTGATCAGCATGACTAGACGAGTCGATCTAGCCATGTCCGTCTGTCCGTCTGTCCGTCTGTTTCTACGCAAACTAGTCTCTCAGTTTTAAAGCTATCGGGCTGAAACTTTCCCAAAAGTCTTATATCTTTTGCAGGTAGTATATAAGTCGGAACCAGCCGGATCGGACAACTATATCTTATAGCTCCCTTAGGAATAACCGGACAAAAAAATTAAAAAAATTATATCTCTTGTGTTTTTTGACATATAACCTCCTAGGCTTGGAAATAACATTTTTTAATTAGTTTTTATCATATAGCTGCCATAGGAACGGTCGGAAAATTGGTGGAAAAATAATATGAAACAAATTATAGCTTCGGTGTATTTGAACATATAACCTCCAACGCTTGGAAATAACATTTTTTAATTAGTTCTGAATTTCGAATTTTATTTTATCAAAATCGGACGACTATATCATATAGCTGACATAGGAACGATCGGAAAATTGGTAGGAAAATAAAATGAAACAAATTATAGCTTCGGTCTTTTTTGACATATTATCTTGTACTATTGGGAATATCATTTTTTGTGTTTTTAAATTTAATAATTATAGCTGCAAGGGTATATAAGCTTCGGCTTGCCGAAGCTAACTTTCTTTATTGTTATACATCACTTTAAAGTTGAGAGCTTGAGATGTGTAAGGACCTACAAGAAAACAAAATTTACAATATGAAATTTCATGAGGAAATTGACCAATTTATTGAACAATTTTAGGGACAGATAATTGGTCAACAATTTCAATACCTTCAAAATACAAAAACTATGTTCATGAATCTAGGTGGACATGATCTCAAAATATGGTGAACACTTTACATTTTGTAATCCTGAATTGACGTCGGAAACATGCGCCTGCCTCTTCTATGCAAATCGCCGGAACGAAGTCAGAATTAAATTAATTTTAATATATAATAAAACATGTTCGCAATACCGAAATAAATGAATAAATGCATTATTATGCTACAAAAAAGAACTTCTGACCTTGTATTTCGAGTAAAAATTACAAGAACGGAGAATGAAAACTATTTCCCTGACTGAGATATGTCGGCTATTTCAACCCTTATTATGGGCATGAGGCCCATAATCTTGTCAATGAGCGTGCGCCTTCTGGCTTGTGCATGTGTCCCTTTTATTGCGCTAATAGATGAAGATGAAAACCTATAAAAAGTGTCCTTATAAATTGTGTGAGCATATATAAAAGTGTAAGACGAGATTGTTGACTTAGATAGACAACATGCATTCAGTGAAATAACTTTCTAAATGTATTTGACGGAATTCTGTTCAATGCACACTATGTACGGTTCATACAATCAAAAATCTTTGAACGTGATGAAGGTAATATGATAAAATCTATTTATGAAAATCGTATGGCCACCTGCGTATGGAGCACTGATGCAGCCACTGAGAGAGTTGATACTTGTGTATGCCATCGAATTTCAGATTACAAAAAGGATGCACACAACATTATGAATATATACTATAATCTGGAAAAAAGAATGTAAAAGATTAAATAACATAAAAAACATGTGCAATACTAAAATAAATAAATATTATTATACTACAAAATAGACTTCTGACTTTTTATTTCGAGTTAAAATTACAGGAATGGAAAATATTTCCTTGACTGAGATATGTCGGCTACTTGCGAGTTGTTGCGCGGTCGTGATTTCAACCCCTATTATGGGAACGTATTAGAGCTCGCACTCAGCCGTGAGTTCGTTGGCGTGAGGCCCTTGATCTTGTCAATGAGCGTGCGTCTTCTGGGTTGTGCATGTGTCCCTTTTATTGCGGTCAGGTAATGGACAGGTGCGCATGTTCGGGTAGCTCTTGCTTGAATCCCTTTTATGACATGTTTATGAACCATTTGTGGAAAGGAGAGAATCTTAGACAATTTACCATTTGAACGTTCTGGGGAGGAAACAAAGATGTGTGTTTGAAAATATTCCACATCTGAGAGTCATTAACTTGTGAGATTTATTTTATTGGGGATCTTTTGATTTCTAAATTAGTTTTACAATCATAGGAAACATTATTCCCCAGCATGATCGGACATGTTCCTCTAAGATAACCATCTTTGAATACATTGGGTATGCGACCATTCTGACGTGCACAGCAACACCTGTGATAATGAGGCAAAAAGGTACGTGATCACATCTTTCCCCAACATGATCGGATATGTTATTATTAATATGCCATTAATATGCTCATTGTCCCAGAATCCTCATTTCCATACTACTTTTGTTGAGCTTTTGAAAGACAACTTGAACTCACAGATGAGCGGCTTGCTGCTAACAACTCCATTAACTTCGTTAGCGGAATTCAAAAGGGAGGGTCTCCGAGTGCACCGCCGGATAAAAAATACTGCGATTTTTCGCTTAGCACTACAAAGCTTACCTATTAGTATCAAAGTTCTTACACCTTATAAGCATATAAATCAAATATTTCTAATAAATATGCTTTAATCGATCGTCAGTTAGATCAAAAGAGAAAACATCAAAACACAGATTCCATGCGCCAAGTTTAAGAAAAATACTAGAGTACATAATATACCGTTAACATAAAACAACAGCAGTGAAGATATCAGCCCGGACAGCTCAGCCGATAACATGAGACTCTTGATCATAGGTGTAGGTGGAAGCCACACGTGAATGGGCGCCTAAAAAAAAATAAAAGAAACACGGAACAGACTACTATGGTCGTGCGATCGATCACTTCGATCCTGTTACGTACGCCCTCCACATAGAAAGATTCACATAGAAAAACAACGACGAATCTTTAGCCATGGGGAAAAGTGCATGTTACTAACCATGTTACTGGTAAGGGCAGAAGAAAATGCAATTCGGCAATTCTTGGGTATGGCGTGGCCAGAACAACGGCAACGATCGACCTACTGGTAACCATACTCCGGACGCTGGCAAAGGGCAACAGCCGGCCGTTTACTCCCAAGATAGCAGATATCAAGGAACAGTAATCTTAAGTGGGAACACTTAGTTTATTCGATCCATACCGGTAGCTAAGTAAAAGCTCTAGTCTGGTATAAATGACCTTAGACAAATAGAGAAAAGGGAGAAGAATCCATTTGGCTGTCTTGCTGACGGAAGCCGGTAGCTCCGAAGGGAGGTGACTTTCCCTGGGGTAGTCGTCCACGGAGTCTACTGCCACCAGGTCCATCCACCATATGCAACAGTCCTTGAGGAAAACACAAATCGCAGCTTGAAAGAATCTTGTGTCGGACCAGCGCCGCCGTTGTCATCAAAAAACGTGGAGAGGATCAACAATAAGGACGACATCTGACATACTGTGATGTTTGTAGCCGCAGTATCCGTGAGACCCATGCTCCTGAAAATTGTTTAGCTGTAGGAGCCATCCGTTCAAAAGCGTAGTGACCAATAACATACTTCGGAGAAAGTAGTGCTGCAATATAAATGTTTTAATAGAGCCAATCAAAGCTAAAGTGAACCTATGCATAACCAAAGATCAATATCCTTAAGTGGGTTGACCTGTATAATACTTTTAAAAAATCGAATCGAAAGAAGGGAAGAACGGGTAGAGAATCGAGAGTTCATACACGACGAGGAAGGGGAACTTTACAGTCCTGCAATCGCAGATTGAATGTAAGTTCACAAAAATGATAATTCATCACATCCTCAAACTTTAAACGCGTTTTTCTCGAAACAGTGTTTTTCAAGGTGGTGTGCAGGATTGCGCAAAATCTATGAATCAAGCTGAAATTATGAGGGGTCAATTTGAATGTATAATCCGAGGTACTGACGTAGGGGTTTCTTATAAAATTTTTTTCAAATTGTTTTTCACACCTTAATATCTTATAAAAAATGTGAAAAACGAATTTTTTCTTCCCAAAGTACGCCATTTTGACCATTTTCAAAAATTTACGAAATCCTTACGTCAGTACCTCGGCAACTTGATTACGAATAACGGAGTATTTTCATTTTTTGTTTCAGACGACTTATGTGCGGTGTATCCTGCACACCGCTTAGGTCCGTAAATTTAAAAAAAGTCTCGTTCCAGCTTCGGTCACCAGTACACTTTCTTGATAAAACTGGTGTACATGTCAAATGTCATAGCTTTAATGTCTTGTATTAGAACTATATAGTTAAGAAATTTTTATTTTGTTCATGAAGTAAATTGAATTGTGACTAGCGCACTAATTTATAAGTATTCTTGTACTTGTAGCGTTAGGAAGAGTTAAAACCAAAATAAATAAAACAGAAAAGAAAAAAAATATTATGTAGATATAGAATATAAGTAGTTTATGAGAAAATATACGAGGAAAGGAGTAAGCTTTAACAAAGGTATTAAAAACAAGTAGTTAAGGAGGTAAGGCCTAAAAAAATAATAATCAATATTAGAAACAGAATTGTGAAGAAAGATAATACTAAGGATTAATAAATTATTTCCTCTTATCTTACAGAAAATGCATTCCTTAATACCTATTGTATCAGTCTTAATATTGGCCAGATTAGAAATAGTTGATTACACGTACTATGAATTTTTTCTGTTCAAGGAGTTCAAGGTGTTGTTCTTACTTATGAATTATACAACGATTTATTCCACGTAACTTATTTAAGTTTTTTTATAGAAATAATAAATATAGAATTGAATATTACAAAAAGGGATTCTAGTAAAAGGTTACAATGGGAAATTAAATACGACATAAATGTAGTCGAATTAATTTTGTCACAGTGAGTATCAAAATGAGAATAAGTGAGTGTGTGAAAATGGTAAGCCAAAACTCCGGATCATGATGATTTCATTTAGATACAAAATAAAATCCATTTCTTAATTGAAAATAATAATAAGCAATTTATTATTATTTCCAAATTTCCAGTGTTGTTGGCGAGGGAATGCCCTTCAGCCCATCCTTCCTTCTTTGGGATTTCTTCGAGTTGTTTTATTTGGTTTTGTTTGTTTTTAGTATTCTTTTTAAGTTTCTATTATTTTGAGCGTTTCGAATTTATTTGTTTTCATAGTGTTTGTTTGGAGCAAAACCAAAACTTAATTGCTTAAATGTAAATGCCATTGTCTAATGTTTGTTTTGCTATAAATATGTAAATATTTAGTTATGCGAAAGAAGGCCACAGTACTTAAAGCTTTTACATGCCAGAGATTTCGAGCCTCTCTCGTTATCTCGTTTATCTATTATTATTTATTATTATTTGTAAGGCGAGCGCTGCTTAGAATAGCTGCCGACTCCCTCTGCAAGCATTTTCTATCGCGGAAGGCACTATTAAGTGACTTCAAGAAGATGAAAACGATCGTCCGCGATATCGCATTCGGATCGCGGAAGTGACTCCCGTCGGGAAGAAATGTGCCACTTCGGCGACACTTCTCGAAGTCACTTCTGCGTTACTTCTGGAAGTGTCGCCGAAGTGGCACATTTCTTTCATTTAGGTACAAAATAAAATCCATTTCTTAATTGAAAATAATAATAAGCAATTTATTATTATTTCCAAATTTCCAGTGTTGTTGGCGAGGGAATGCCCTTCAGCCCATCCTTCCTTCTTTGGGATTTCTTCGAATTGTTTTATTTGGTTTTGTTTGTTTTTAGTATTCTTTTTAAGTTTCTATTATTTTGAGCGTTTCGAATTTATTTGTTTTCATAGTGTTTGTTTGGAGCAAAACCAAAACTTAATTGCTTAAATGTAAATGCCATTGTCTTATGTTTGTTTTGCTATAAATATGTAAATATTTAGTTATGCGAAAGAAGGCCACAGTACTTAAAGCTTTTACATGCCAGAGATTTCGAGCCTCTCTCGTTATCTCGTTTATGTATTATTATTTATTATTATTTGTAAGGCGAGCGCTGCTTAGAATAGCTGCCGACTCCCTCTGCAAGCATTTTCTATCGCGGAAGGCACTATTAAGTGACTTCAAGAAGATGAAAACGATCGTCCGCAATATCGCATTCGGATCGCGGAAGTGACTCCCGTCGGGAAGAAATGTGCCACTTCGGCGACACTTCTCGAAGTCACTTCTGCGTTACTTCTGGAAGTGTCGCCGAAGTCACTCCTGGAAGTGTCGCCGAAGTGACTCCGAGAAGTGTCGCCGAAGTGGCACATTTCTTCCCGAAGGGAGTCACTTCCGCGATCCGAATGCGATATCGCCGAAGTAACTTCTGGAAGTGTCGCCGAAGTCACTTCTAGAAGTGTCGCCGAAGTCCCTTCTGGAAGTAACTCAGAAGTGACATAACAGACGCTTGTAGATGATACCTAAAAGATTCTCTCCCAATTGGAAAATCTAAAAATAAAAAATATTCATTTGACTTATTTATCTCGGTTTGCCTTTATTTTTCTTATAAGGGCTTTTGACGCTTATAAATACGGTCTCTGGCATGTAGGAAATGCTGCTGAATAACTTTATTTATGTCCAACTCCGTTGACGTTGGAAATTTACTAATAGCCATTTCTATAAGGAACAGAAACAAAAATGGGTTTTTATTCAGTCAAAATAAAAATACACTTTGGGGCGTTACCTTTAATAATCGCATATGTTGAGAACATTTGGATGCTGGGTTTCTCCACAGTTCCCCGCCACGTTATGTCCACAGCCAGCTTGTCCGATATAACTGCTTTGATAGCCAGCCTTGTAAATGTGGGAACATCATTTCCTCCAACCATTTTTAGCTTTGATTTCTAGAAAGAGGCCAAAATTATTTATCTGGTAATCGTAAACGGCATGCAATATAAGTAAATTACCAGTTCTCTCCGCGTTTCATCCTCATTCAAAAGTTTTTGGTCGAAATCTTGGAAATCGGGCAGGGTTTCGAAGGGCAGCATTTGAAGATTATAGGCCACAGGCTCCGGAACCGGTAAGGACTTAAGTTGTCTAACTTCGCCACGGAGCATAAAAACCTCCTCCGTAAGCGTTTTCAGCAGCCTTTGGGTACCTTCCTCCCTGCGCCTACTTTCCTCCAATTCTTTTAAAATTTGGTCTTCCCTGTGTCGACTCATGTCCAGCTCCTTCAATATCCTCTCAAAGAGGTAATCTGAAATTTTTCCAAAAGTTATTAAGACTGGACAAATATTTTTGTAAATATACACTTATTATGGGGCGAAATTGCGTCAAATTGAGACGGATAAGAGTTTCCTAAAATATAAAAATTATTATTGTGTAATATGTATACACTCAAAAAACTATTTGCCCCAAACTTTAGAAATCTGCAAAAAAATAAAGTTTGGGCCGAATAGTTTTTAGAGAGCATTAATTTAATTAATTAATTAATTAATTATTTAGTTTCCATACAACTTGTATTTTTGTTTAATTTTTTATGAAATAGTTGGTTTTGGAATATAAATAAACATTAACTGATACAATTAATACTTACCTGCACCGGTGTTAAAATCCATTTTTTTTACTTTCTACACGAAAGGAAAAATAGCGAAAGTGTTTTGTGTGTTTTTTAATATTATTGCTTTGTTTTTAATGTTGCTAAGGTTAAAGCTAATACTTTCATTTGTTAAAATCTCATCTACTTTAAAAATACCAAAATTTGATGAATTTTAAGGTTGATCAAAAAGTGGTTGTAAGTTAATAATAATTTTACCTTCAAAAAACGGAACATTTTCTTTTTAATTCTTGTTCTTCTTCTTTTTAATTTTGTTAATAAGGACAACATTTTCATTGACATAACAAATATTGTTAGGCAAATCAACAGAGAAGTAAAAGTTAGTTAGTTTTTAAAAAACTATACAGTTCCTCGTTATCAGAAAGTTGTCGACCAAATATTATATCAGCATTTTTTTGCTTCCTTTTGAGGGTATAACTCTTTTCAACATGTCTGTTGTAAATTTGGGCAGCAGCATTGTTTGATTTTTTAACCTGTTTTTTTATAGTTTGTAGGTAATTTTCAAAACGGAAAGCGCTTATTGTTTCTATAGACCCAAAAGATTTTGCTTCCTCGTGAATATGAAGCAAATAATGAAAATTACAAGTCATGAAGCAAGGGTCATATAACGAGGATAGTTCTATTACAAAACCTATTAAGAGATTTTGGGCCATTTTAATATCTGCCAAAGAACAATTGCTATTTATACGTATTGCTAGGGATAAATTTAAAAAGTGTTCGTACCTCTTTTCGGATAGAATTGGTTTTAAAACAAACGGCCCATAATACAACAAAAATTGTCTAAGTTCCGTGGCCTTGAAACGATCAAGCTCGTCCAAGGACCTAGACTTACGAGAAAATTCGTACGGGCAAGATTTTTTTAAATTTTTTAGTTCGCTTGAAAGCTCACCAATTTTCCATGAGGTTAAGGAATACTGTTCTCCTTTTTTCTTTACCCAAGACTTAAGGAGAGTCCTTACTACTCCAAGGCAAACAATATGCATGTAGTCCAACCCAACTTGTTTAACAATATCGATAGAAAGTATTTCCAAAACAGTTAAATCTTTTTTGTTGTGGTGTTCAGGTTGACTTCTGCTTCTAAATGAGTTGTTATCCCGATGAGGGTCCATCCCAATTTTTAAAAAAGCAACTCGATTTTTAACCATTTCCCCTTTTTGAAGGCACCTTATGCAAGAATAATAACCTGAATGTCCTTTTATTCCTAAAACAAATGATCGGGCTGGAGCATCCATAATAAAGCATCTGATCCCTACGCTGTACATCTTGTTTTTGTATGCGAACCCAGTTTCGGCAAGTTCCTTTACTTCATTTACAAATTCACTCAGGTATTCGTCAGCGTTTTTCGGCTTTGAATAACCCTCGTAAACACCTATCAACATTACTTCTGGATAACCAGGAACATTACATAATATGGGCCAAACATTTTTTGACGAACTTTTACATAATGGCAAGCCATCAACATTTACATCCATATTTATTATTTCTGACTCATAGTCATTTACCATTAAAAAGTCTGTAAGCGCGTCAGACAAACCGTAATGTATATAAAAGCCGTCCCCCATATTTCGGGCTACAACTTCTTTAGGAGTTTTTTTCAAGGTTCTAGAATCTTTGGGCACATTCATGTTATTATTTCTTAATATTACCAAAAGTTCGTTCAAAACATTATTGGCAATGTTATTTTTTATGGCCCACCGCCTTAACTGCTCAGCGAAAGTCTCTGGGCTATCGCTGTCACTACTCTCGTCAGAACTAGTATAAATGTTGTCAAAATCTCCATCTGTTTCGTCAGGTACATCAATACATACGTCAAGTATAGCAACATCTACTTCGTCAGGTGCATTAGCATCAACAATAACAGGCACATTATTACACTCTTTGGTTAATTCACAAACATCTAAACATATTCTTTTAGACGAGCTGGCAACATTTGTTGACTCCTCAGTCTCGTAAATAGCTGAAAATAATCGTGCAGCTTCACGCTTAGCACGCAATTTAGCAGCCTTTGTTAGTAGGGACATTTTAAAATCGAAAACAAACAAAGCAATATTTTGTAAACACACAAATTTTATACACAGCCGCACTGACCACAAACAATTCGCGAAACGAAGTGACGCTTGGGCGGAAAATAATAGCGTGGGTCAAAAGGGAGAACCGAAGAATTTTCAGAAATAAAGGAATAACGGCAATTTGTCGCGACCTCCTTTTAACGGGCGAGCGTTGTTTTTTTAAATACAGTGAACTATCTATTCAGTGAACCTTTAAGTAACGGGGGCGTTCGCCGAATAGATTAAGTTCACTAAAGAGATCGAATAAAATATTTTATTTAATTTCAATTTGCTTAAAAATATATTTTATTCTTTTTTTTTTTATATTATTATGTTTGCTTAAATTGAAATCTAAGGTATAGTTAAAATAAATAAATACTTAAACATATAATTATATACAAAATCTATCAATCTTATTATTATTATTTTAAACATATATTAATATATAAAATAAATTTACCTTATTATTTTGAACAAATATAAAAATATATAAATAATTGGTTCCTTTAGAAAGGGTTTACTGTTCTGTTTTGGTCGAGCACTGTACCTGCTGAGACGCAGACTGGACGCGAAGAAAATAGACAACAAATTACAAAAACAAAATACATGTTTTCCAAATTTCTTTCTATCTTCTTTTCAACATCTTGAAGTCATTTAGAAGACAATTTTTGTTCGCAATAATTTTGATTTTGTAAAATGGGTTCTATCGCCGTTTTATCGCGCAGAAGTGTCTCAGAAGTTACTTCTTCGCGATCGCGACCCTTTTTGTTTTTGTAAAATGTGTACTATCGTCTTTCTATCGTCCAGAAGTGACTTAGAAGTTACTTCTACGCGACACATGTATATTTTGTTTTTGTAAAATGTGTACTATCGTCTTTCTATCGCGCAGAAGTTACTCAGAAGTGACTCCTGGACGACAGGCGATAGAAATATCGCCCTTTTGCTTGCAGGGCTGTTGCATATACGTTTTTGTCTTTAGTGCAGCTCCGATCTTGAATAGTAAAACACGGCTTTTCGCAATTAAAACCTATTGTGAGTTTTAAATATTATATCGACGTTAAGGGTGACAAATTAGTTGTCTTCCCCTAAACATTTGGTGACCCCGACGTGATTATTGATCCGGAGTGTGCATTTCGTCGAAAAAACATACGTGCACTGTTTTTTAATTGTTAAAAAACAACTACAGTTTTTTCTTTGTTCGCTGCTGTTTGTGCATAAATCGTTGCTAAACAAAAGGACATATTCCATCTAACATTAATTACTATAGTCAGAGCAATTCCTTTTGCTTGTGAACAATATTTAAAATCGCTAAAAACATATCAGATTTAAATTACATAATGCCGCATCTAAAAGGCATAATCATAATCGGCGCCTTGTAAATGTGTTGTTAACATATTCGCGGTGCAAAGACCTTTCTAAAAGAGAATATAAACTGAAAAAGAAAAACCCGTTGATATTTTTGACGCCTAAATTGGCGGTTACGAAACTATGGGGTGACTATTATATCGTCTTCTCTCTTTAATTGCAATAAAATAATGGACGGTCCAAGTGAAATCGCCTAGGTGAAATTTGTTGTGCGACAATTATCGGCCACCAATTCTTTTCTAATCAGAGAAGTTATTATTAATTACGATGAGGCAGATTTGCAAGCGCGGATAAAATATGTTGAATCGAAAAATGTTGAATTGGAAAAATTGTATTTGTAATTTTGCAAATATTTGTTTTGACAACGAGTCAAAACTCTCTCGAGAATTACTTGTGCAAGAAAGGAGCAACAGCAATGCAAATTCAACAGCCTTGCAAAGCCATTTTATAGGAAATGGCAGCCTGAACTCAAGTAGGAGATCAAAGCTTCCGCACCTGGCACTCGTTTTTGTGGAAATTATGCAGAATGACCGGGCTTCTACGCGATGTTTTCAACTGTGGTGAACAATGATCAAGAGCTAAGTAAAATTAAAAAATTTCAATATCTCCGTGCTAGCCTTGAAGGAGTAGCGTTGGAAACCAAACGTTCGCTAGAGCCATCAGTTGCGAATTATGATAAGGCTGTGGAATTATTAATTAATCGTTTTGATAACAAGCTTTTCCATTATTTATATTTGTGCTAAAGAGTGTGGAAATGGGATCTGCTGCAGTTCTTCGAGGGCTAAGCGATAAAATGAACTCCAATCTACGAGCAATCAGGACGCTGTTACGTTCGCCCTCCACATCGAAAGATTCACATAGAGAAACACTGACGAATCTTTAGCCTGGGGGAGGAGTGCATGTGACTAACCAGACTCATACTGGTAAGGGCAGAAGAAAATGCAATTCGGCAATTCTCGGGTATCGCGTGGCCAGAACAACGGTCACGATCGACCTACTGGTAACCATACTCCGGTAGCTGGCAAAGGGCAACAGCCGGCCGTTTAGTCCCAAGATAGCAGATATCAAGAAACAGTAATCCTTAGTGGGAACACCTAGTTTATTCGATCCATACCGGCAGCCAAGTAAAAGCTCTAGTCTGGTATAAATGACCTTAGACAAATAGAGAAAAGGGAGAAGAATCCATTTGGCTGTCTTGCTGACGGAAGCCGGTAGCTCCGAAGGGAGGTGACTTTCCCTGGGGTAGTCGTCCACGGAGTCTACTGTCACCAGGACCAGCCACCATATCCATCAGTCCTTGAGGAGAACACAAATCGCAGCTCGAAAGAATCTTATGTGTCGGACCAGCGCCGCCGTTGTCATCAAAAAACGTGGAGAGGATCAACAATAAGGACGACATCTGACATACTGTGATGTTTGTAGTCGTAATACCCGTGATCCCCATGCTCCTGAAAATTTGTCAGCTGTAGGAGCCATCCGTTCAAAAGCGTAGTGACCAATAACATACTTCGGAGAAAGTAGTGCTGCAATATAAATGTGTTAATAGAGCCAATGAAAGCTAAAGTGAACCTATGCGTAACCAAAGACCAATATCCTTAAGTAATACAATTGGAGAACCAAATAAAGTCAAAAAACATTGGAAGCATTCAAAAATGCGTTAAAATACATTTAAACCAACCGAATCGATATACATAGTGCGAATCATAATAAACAACTAGAGAAGGTGAGTCTCCCCACCAGCCGTTGAAGAAGTCAGGTGCCTTTGACATAATATATTTACATATTTTGTGTTTAAGTGAATTGGTATACTTGGGAGCAGCCGTATTTTGGTGCACGTATATTTATATATATTTCCAATGTAATATTTTCCAAAGCCCATGATCGTGCAGCATCCTACAGTTTTAAAGACTAATATAAACTTTGTTATATGTACAATTGCAAGAGCCCTATGAGCGACGTTTGTAGTAGTGGATAGTCAACAATTTGCTGATGTGTGCACCTTCACAGGTGGTAAATTTGATACTCTCCGCTAACAGAATAATTGTCAACTAAATTAATTCCACATGAACTAGCCTGTTTTTACTTATCCACGGCGGACCCCGATATACATTAATTAATAAATTTGTAATGTGAAAAAGAATTCGAAACCATGGTGTGCTAGAACTGTAACAAGGGGGGAGTGCTGACGCGAGAAGTGGAGTAGGTCAAGGACTGGGACATAACAACAACCTTGACAGTAGGGGATCGTATTGTGCGGCCCGCGAAGATCCATTGGCACACGAATGTTTGAAGGGGAGGGAATATGGTCAAAACACAGCCCGATCGCATTGCGATCAAGCGATAGCTAAGCTTGTGGGCCAGTGTGGACTGACGAACTTTATGAACTAATATTATTTTCATATTTACATATTGATATATACTTTGCGCAAAGTGTAATTTTTCTAACTTGTATTGACGCGTACTTAAAATTCCTAAATTCCAATTTCTTATTAGATACACAAATTGAAAAATCGTGGTTTAATTATAACATAAAAAACGTAATACAAAAGCGCGACAAATCGTATAGAAACGCTACAAGACAGAGAATTTTTACAACGATTTTAAATCAAATAGAAAATTGGTCAATAAAACCATTGCAGAGGCGAAACGAAATTACTACATACACAAAGTCCGACATTCAAAAAACAATAAAATTAGATGGTAAATTTTGAGGGAATTGGGGATCGGCAATATTAAACCAACTTTAAGCTGTGATACTATCTTGATGATCTAAATTATAAGTTCTTGCAACCGACCGTACCTGAAATCACTAAAACCACCTACCTGACATCCCTTGAATCTTGTGATAGAAATAGCTGTGATATTATTTTTAGTTTTAATTGTGTGAGCCAGTGCGATGTCCTTAAATCAATTTTAAGCATTAAATCCAACGCAACGGGTTTAGATGAGATAAACCCAAAATTTTTAAAATTAATACTTCCCAAAATTCTTCCTGTAATAACGCACATTTTAAACTGCTCCATCACCACCTCTATGTTTCCCAAGTCCTGGAAAATAGCAAAAATATTACCAATTTCCAAATCAGGTACAGAATATCGACCTATTGCCATCCTGCGTTTTTTGTCAAAAGTTCTTGAGCGGTTAATTGCTAACCAAATTGTGAGTTTAATGGATGCACACAATATTTTATCAGAAACACAGTTCGGTTTTCGGAAGAACAGAAGTTGCACAACAGCTGATGTAAAAATCACTGAAGATATTAGACTAAAAATGGATAGATGCAATATTGCTTTATTGACGCTTTTAGATTTTAGTAAGGCTGTTGACACGGTAAACCACGAAGTTCCTTTAACTAAACTAAGTCGTCTTTATATGTTTTCAAGCTCAGCAATAAGTTTTACGAAATCCTACTTATTTCAACGATCACAACTAGTAGCTACACAAGCATCTAAATCATCTACTCTGTCCATAAATCGTGGTGTACCGCAGGGGTCCATTCGTGTACCTCTTTTGTTCAGTATTTATGATATTGATTTTCCAAGGTAAGGTTAGGTTAGGTTAGGGCGGCTGTTACTTAGACCTCAATGGGTCCATTGTGATACCGCATGATCTCGTTTTTTTCCTTCTCTAGGGTCCCGTTTCTAGTAGCTTCAGCCTGTGTTAAGCTGATCAGCATGTCTTCCACCCGGAAGATTTAATTAAGGCACTTATGTTTTTGAGATTAATCTCCGATATTACGGTAAGATCGTCGATGAAGGGGCTTCCTTAGTGTTTCAGTCTGAGTCTGCATAGGGCTGGGCAGAAGCAGAGAAGGTGTTCTACCGTGTTCACTTCTTCCTCATCCCTACAGCTTCTGCAGAAATCATTTTGCGGGGCTTTTAGCCTGCCGGCATGTGCGCCAACAAGCCAGTGGCCTGTAAGAGCTCGGATCAACATGCCATACTCTGTGCGGCTGAGTTTGAGTAACTCCGAGGTTTTTTTTGTTGTATATCACTGGCCATGTCAGGTGAGAGATGCGACACTGTGGTGCGTTTTGCCAACGGGTGTTGGCTAGTGTGTTGAAGTAGATTTTTATATTTAGCTTGCAAGTAGCCATGGGCATACCGACATTCTCCTCTCCTGGGAGGAGAGGCTTGGTGGTGCCCTGCCTGGCTAATTCGTCCGCTATGCAGTTGCCTACCATGTCCAGGTGACCCGGAACCCATATTAGGCTGATAGTAAACTGATTTGCCATCTCGTGGAGAGATCTGCGACAGTCTGCTATTGTACGGCAGTTGGTGTTTGTCGGGTAGATCAATTTAATAGCAGCTTGGCTGTCATTATATATGTTTAGGTGTCCTCTCTGGAGGCTTAAGTACTCTAAACAGGTTCGTGCTTCTTTTATAGCGTGGACCTCCGCCTGAAAGACGCTACAGTGGTCCGGGAGCCTGAATGACTTCCTGATATCTAATTGTTCGGAGTATACACCTCCGCCAACGTGTCCTTCTAATTTGGAGCCATTTGTATAGAAACAGGTTGGGTGCGTCGTGCCCGGTCGTTTGTTTCTCTCTTGGTTGTTTAAGCCCCTTTGAGGCGCCCCAAGTACCTGGCGTGATCGCTAAAAGAGAGATTACAATTGTTTAGAATGGGTGGGTTAAGTTGTGGAATTTTGTATCTATTTGTAAATAGAACAAGTTCCGTTTTCGAGGAATTTACCCCGAGTCCGTTCGCTATTGTCCATTCCGATAGTATTTTAAGTTTAGCGGTCATAAGATCGCAAAGTGTTTGTGGACATTTTCCATTAAAGATAAACCTTACAACTCCTCCTTCCAGAATCCGCAGAAGTTTATTTACTGCGATATTCCACAAGAGGGGTGATAGTAAACCTCCTTGCGGGGTGCCTCTGTTCAATAGTCTAGTCTGGGTTGAGGTCCCTAGTGTGGCTGTGACCATTCTGCTTATCAGCAATTTATGGCTTAGCCTCACCATTGGCGTCTCAACCCCTAGTTCTGTGAGAGATTCTTTTATAGCAATGGGGAGCACTTAATTGAAGGCTCCCTCTATATCCAGGAAGGCGATCAGTGTGTATTCCTTGATGCTGAGTGATTTTTTGATGCTGCTTACCACCAAGTGTAGCGCCGATTCGGTTCACTTACCTTTGGTGTAAGCGTGCTGTGCTTCTGATATTTGTGTCGGGTCTACGGTGGCCCTTATGTGTAGCTTATCATTCTTTCAAAGCTCTTAAGCAGGAATGATGTTAGGCTTACTGGTCTGAAATCCTTTGCTGTGGTACGAGTGGCCTTCCCTGCCTTGGGAATGAAAACCACCTTTGTTTCTTGCCATGCTGTTGGTAGTTCTCCTACCGCCAGGATGGATTGGAAGATTTTTTTCAATAAGTTTATGGCTATTTGTCCTGCTTGTTGGATGTGAGCCGGTATTATCCCGTCCGGTTCCAGCGATTTGTATGGTTTGAAACTATGAATGGACCATTTCATGTTGCGGTCTAATAGGAGGTCCTGCTCCTCTTTCAGGAGGATGACCTGTTTGTTGGCTCCCCGGGAAGTGAGCGTCTAGGAGCAGGTCCAAGGACTCTTTACTGGAGTCTGACCATGATCCATTTGCTTTTTGAAGATAGCCCAAAGGCGCGGCTGTCTTAGAGAGTATTTTCCTAAGCCTTGCGGCATCAGTTGTTTTTTCTACGTCGGAGCAGAAGGTCTGCCATACCGTTCGTTTTGCTCTTGTAATGGCCTTTTTGTAAGAGGCTAGTTCATACTTGTAGTTCAGCCAATTAGTGTCCTCATTTCCCCCCTTTGCTCTGTTAAACAGGCATCTGCAGTTGGTTCTGAGGATTGATAGTTGTTGGGTCCACCAGGGGGGTTTTTTCCTTCCCTTTGGTTTCTCAGTGAGGCATGCCACTTTGAAGGCAGTGTTTCAAGCCTCTGTGAATTTATATACTGTTTCGTCCAGCTCCTGTGGGTTTGTGATGCTTTCTGACGGTTCCATGGGGAGGATATTTGTCAGAATTTCTTTGTACCTGTGCCAGTCGGCTCGTCTGGGGCTAGCGAAGTTGACCAGCAAGGGCGAATCAAGGGACAATACAGTTTATATGAATCTATGGTCCGAAAAGGAGTGCTCGTCAGAGACTGCCCAGTTTTTGACTGCGCCTACGAGTAAATCTGATACCAAAGTTAGATCTATGATCGTTTAGCAACCTTTAGTTATGAATGTAGGGACATTGCCCCTATTGCATAAGAATAGGTTCGAACTTAGAACAAAATCAAAAAGAGACTCACCTCTGTCGTTGATTTTTGGACATCTCCACTGGGTGTGATGGGCGTTGGCGTCACAGCCTATTAACAAACCTTTCCTGAGCTTTTCGCATTCCTCTGCCAGTCCTCTGACCAGCTCATCTGGGGGGTTTTCCTTTTCAAAGGCCAAGTAGGCCGATAGGACCCTTATAGAGCCACTTTGCAGCTCCAGGCTTACAGCGGTGTTGTCTCCGTTGCTGTAATTGCGAAGTAGAAATATACTTAGATGCCTTTTGGCTAATATGCAGGTTCGAATTGTACCTTCTTTGGGGTCAAGCATAAGCTTGTATTCATTTGTTCCTAGTCCAGCAACCTTGCCTCCTACTACCCAAGGTTCCTGTACAAGGACTAGGTCGGCTCCGCCTTCGGTCAGGCGAAGCAGAAGTGCAGCGGACGCTGCTTTACTGTGGTGAAGGTTTATTTGTAGAAGTCTTAGTGACATCTACAGTGTCAACCTCCACCACAGTGACGTCGGCCTCCTCTGTATCGCTGAGGTCTACGTCCTCGATAGCCGGTCCGAGCGCACGCATCTCTCTGCTTAGCGACGAATCAGTAGAGTAGCCATCCTCCGGCCCACCAGGTGCCTCCAACTCCTCAGCAAGCACTTGTTCGGCTGGGTTGCCGGCAGAGCTACTAGCGGCGTTGGAGTCGCCCTTATACACCTTGATGTGTATCGCACTGAACCCGAAGTTCATCACTCCTCGAGCAGTCTCGATCGGAGCAACTGACTCCTTGTTCAGGACCAAAACCGCCTGGTTGACGTCCCCTTCATGCTCCTCCACCTTGACGACTTTCCAGTCCTTCGTGGGGAGGTGCGGGTTGCATTCTTGCAATATGAAGAGGATGTCCTCCGGCGCCTTGATCGCTGCTGGAAGCCAGATCCTGAGTCGGGGTCTACTGGGGAGCAGTCTAGCGCGACGATGTTCGCCCCTTCGTAGACCTCGCCGAGCTTCCTTGTCGCCTGTTTATACATGTCAGCCGATCGCTGACTGTCGCAGGCCACCACCTTGACGCTGCCTTGGTACCAGCCCGCGTCCATGCAGCAGGGCGAGGTGCCTGGCTTCTCTCGTACCATGCGCAGGCAAATGAGGGAAAGGTGGGAATCCACTGCCTTCCACTTGTTTCTGGGGATCCTGCCCTCCGGATTTCCTCTGTCAATCAGGCCGAGTAGGACACGGTTCTTCGTGATTTCGGCGAATGAGACCGATGGCTGGATCTTAGATCTCTTCGCCGATGGTCCGGGTAGTTCGAGGGATCGCTGCCTTTTCGCCTGAGTCCCTTCTTGAGTGAGCTTATCCTGCCCGTAGTTAGGGAGCACCTTCCTTGCCCACTCTACCTTTTTTAACCATTCAGGCGAAGGTGTGGCAACGGTGCTCCTAGTGTGTGAGCGCAGAGTCTGACCGGCAGTCCGCCTTTCTGCGTATGTGTACTTGTTAGCTCCAGCGGGTGGCCCGAAAGCCTTGGCAGTGCCTACCGCTGCTTTTGGTGCAGATGCGCACGTGGCGGAGGCGTTTGCGGCTGATTTTCTGCCACCCGTCATCCCCAATTTGGGATGCGGCCCTTTCTGGACCGTGCTGGTATGGATGGTGGAACCAGTGTTCGGCTTATCTATGGGTTTTTTGAAAGTTCCCGTCTCTGTGTTTTGTGTTGTGTTGTTAGTTTGCTTTATATGTTCCATATTTTCGTCCCACGAGTTGCGGAGAAGGGGAAAAGTCCGCCCGGGCAGAGATCCGCGATGCCCGGGTAAGGCGCTAGTTAGAACAGGGGGTCGCCATGTCCCTGAGCACACCGTTTGAGACTGGGCTAGTTTTTGATTCGGGCCCCCAGCCAGGCTGACTCTTGGCACGGTCCGTATTACACACTATTTCGGCCCGGAGTGAGATGTTGTTTGGGAGGGGAGATGGGTAGGTGTTGTTTTGGGAGTGGGTTTGTGTAAAGCAACTATTTAGATGCGGCTGAACAACTCGCATCGTCGGTATTGCTTCGTTGCAAAATATCCGCTGGCGGTCCGGGACTGTTTATTTACTGGGGTTTCCGTCCCCGATTCCGTGTTTGACTTCTCCCACCAGCTTATTCACAGTTGGACTCGAGGTCGTCCGAGGTCGTCCGCTACCGAGGTCGTCCGCTATCCGCAACCTGCGACCCGCTCGGTTGCCCCAGCTAGGCGATTTTGGAACCATCTCACAAGTTCCTCAGCCAAGATGATTTGCCAAATATTCTAACAAAATGTAACATGCAAGTTATCCAGCTCATGATCCCAGCCTCCTTACCCAATTTATAAACAAACTCTTCATATACAATTCTTAGCTGAGAACGCCTTCCAACTCGAGCGCCCAGTCGCCTTACCCAAGTCGTAAACAATTTCTTATAAACAATTCTTAGCTGGGAACCCCTTACTCAGCGTTCCCACAGAATCCCAATTAGCTCCCCCACTTCAATCGAAGTTCATTATTAAGATTCAATTGCGCCGCAGTCCTCCTAACATAAACTAAGCTGGGTCCAGCTAATGTAAACACAACCATCCGGTCAACACCCGGCGAGCCCCAAAACTGCAGCGTAATCCGTTTAGCAATCGAGCAGAGAATTTGATCATCCGATTTTCCGACTCTCTTTAGTCCAACCCTTGTCCAACTCTTAATGAGTTCCCCAATTCTCTTAAACCGAGGTTTGTTTATCAGATAATCGGCCCTTGGCCAGGCAGTCCGTTTTTGCATCCGAGAAGATCGGTTCAACAGAATAATAACTGTGAACAGTAGAATAAAAGTCGGTATTAAGGAAAAGTTGTAACGTTGTAACTTAGTGAATAAAAAATAAAAATTAATTTTTTTAAATTATTCGCAAGTGAAATTATTAATTGGCACCTAACGTGGGCCACGCTTAAATTGTTCTAATTAAAAGCTTTAAAATAAGTAACTAACAGTTTTAAAGTAAAAAAGGAACGTGTGTGGTCAAATAAAAACCTAAACAACCGACGAAAAGTTCGTGTTAATAACAAAGGAGGAAATTTATAAATGAAATAATCACCTTTGCTTACAACAATCCGCTAATTAATAATCGGCATTGTTCGTACCCAAAGGTGCTCAACATGACCACACCCAACAAATCAAGCAATAGCAGAGTTGGGAACAGTACCAGGCGCTCAGTAGAACCCACTGCATAACTCACCGTCTCACCGACTCGACGGCACACTGACCCGCCAATGCAGTCAGCACCTTTTGCAGTGTCTGCCAAGCCAACGACACAAACTGCTACCATAATCAAAACTCCTTGACCTACCTACCTACTTTAGAATATAGCTTACTTCACTAATCATTACACTAAACTTCAGTGTTCCAAGTAGTATATAAACATGTACCAAATGAAGAATAAATCAGATATCAACGCATCTCATAACTCCGCGGTTCTACTTCCTACCTCTGGGAATAGAGCTCGTAATACACTATCTCCACTAGCAGCTAACCTACGTTAGCTCAACCTCAGCGCAGTTCCGCATCGCCTGTGGTCCGGCATCGCAGTAACCATCGTTACCATTGCCGCGACGCGATCGTCCTGCCAGCAAAGCGTCCCCGTGCCAGCGACAAGTGCTCATTACCCCCTTGTCCAGCGGTGTGACCCGGAAGTGTCTATTTCGGTTAGGCACAAACAGGCATAATAAACCTGAAACGGTCTCAAAATAATAATTCACAAAATTAAACTAAAATTGTAAAACTGTGAAAGTGAAAGTTGATACAAAAAATATCAACTGAGAAACAAAAGCCAAATACAATTACAAATCTAAAAAATACAAATTCAACAAGAAGGAAGTGCTGAGGGCAATCCCTTGCTAAATAGTGACGATCAGAAAACAAACCGAAGGAAGAGCTGAGGGCAATCCCTCGCAAAAAATTAACAACCACAAAAATAAATTGAAGGAAGAGCTGAGGGCCATCCCTCGCTAAAAACAACCAAGAAGGACGACCCCAGCAGGATCATCAAGGAAAACAGAAGACCTCATATTATACCCAGGAAGAAAAGAAGACAATTAGTGAGCGTATACTGCTTATTTTTTCATATTTTATTTAAGTACTATAAGAATTTTTGAATAAAATCAAACAAGGTGGAAGACCTAATTAACGAAATAGCCATGGGGCAATATGCTAGAGGTAGCGAAAGATTCTTTTCTGCATTGTCAATCTTGAAAAACAAAATTACTGGTACAGCAAACGATGCCCTAACACACAATGGGACAGTATTCAATTTTGACGACATAATGGCAAGGTTGGACTTTGTTCGGAAGATCATTGGTGTCATCGACCAGAGCGATGAAGGCGGTAGGATCCCAAGAAACCAATGGGGTCTGGTTAGACGAGCCCTTGCGTCAGTGGCCTTGAAAGTGCTGGACGAAAACCCAGGCCCGCCACCCGATTGCACAGATGCAGGGTGGTACCAGGGCAATGTTAAGTTGATCGGCTGCGAAGAAAAGAGGTCGGCAGCACTCTACAAGGCTGCAATTAACAAGGTCGGCGAGGTCTACCCCGGGGCCAAGCTGGCAGTTTGCGAGGCTGCAGACATCCCGTCTCGACCGAGAGCGAGAGTGTGGCTGCCGTCGGAACCATCGGAACCAGAGGCTATACTCAGCCTGCTGACCAGGTTCAACCCGAAACTTCCAACAGACGGTTGGAAGGTGGTCAAGATGGAGAAAACCGAGTGCGTCACCATGAACGTGGTTATCCTCCTGATCCAGGCCTGCTTGGAACCCCTCGCAGCCCAACAATACCGGGTGAACTACGGGTTCGATAAGGTGCAGCTACGAATCTACGACACGGATAAGTTAGCGGCAGACAACCTGGCTGCCTGTGCGTCGTACGAACCCCCGAGCGACGACGAATTGGAACATGAAGAGGCCACCCTCACCGGCTACGTGTCATCCGACTCGGAGCTGACAGAGAGCCTGAAGCAGCTGTGCACCCAGGACACAACCCGACCAGGGCGCTCTGTTCTCCAGGACATAGCGGAGGAAGCGGAGGGTACCCAGCCCGACCTCAGTCCCAAAGATGGTGCAGTTTCTGAAAATTAACCTGCACCACAGCAAGGCAGCATCCGCTGCCATCCTCACCCGCCTGGCAACAGGCAACATTGACGTAGTCCTCATTCAAGAGCCATGGACTGTTGGTAACAACATCTGTGGCTTATCAACCCCCTTTAACAAGCTATTTTACACCAAGGATAAGGGAAAAACCAGAACCTGCATTCTTACAAAAACACACTTTAACACATTTCTTATTTCACAGCTTAGCGAAGGCGACCTCACCACGGTCAGACTGGAGCTAAACGAACACACTCATCACACCATAGCATCATTCTATCTGGCTCACGACTACGAAGGGCCACTACCAAACACCACTACACAACAACTCATACGCACTCACTCATGGAACTCATCCTGGGTGGGGACGCTAACTCACACCACACACAATGGGGAAGTACAAACACTAACGAAAGGGGTGAGTTACTCTACGACTATCTCCTTCAATCAAATCTATTCATCTGCAACAAGGGTAATGACCCAACTTTCATCACTAGAAATAGGAGGGAAGTACTAGACATTACACTAATATCTGATCCCTTACTTAACCAGCTAGAAGCGTGGAAGGTGGGGATCGAACACTCATTCTCAGACCACCGATACATAGAATTTACAATAAGTCTAGACTGTCCTCCCGCCGAGAACATCACTAATCTAAGATTAACCAACTGGGGATATTACAAAAATCTCCTCAACAGGAACCTACTCGCTCCACCGACACACACACGCGACCGTCAAGAATTAAATAACCTAGTTAACACTTTTACTGATATCTGCGGTGAGGCCTTAAAAAGGGCTTGCCCAAGCAGAACAGTCAAAACAAAGCACAAACCCCCTAAAAGAGAGTGTAGAAATTACTTCAATAGAGCTAAATACAACAATAGCGAATCCTCCTGGAATTTATACCATACAAAACTAAGCCTATACAAAAAGGAAATTAGAATATCAAAACGAAGAGCTTGGGCTAACTTCTGCAGTAGCATAGAATCTACTGCGGAGGCATCCAGACTCAGAAGAATTCCAGCAAAAGCTCCAGCAACCATTGGCTATCTAAAAACCAATGCTGACAGCTGGACGGAAAACAGTCAGGAAACCCTTGAACTACTGTTAGACATCAAATTCCCTAAGAACACACATGTAGTGGAGGACCTCCACATAGAGGAGAACTTAGACGACCAGAGTATTGACAACATTTCAAGCCCTGGCCGCATTCAGTGGGCTGTCAACTCTTTTAAGCCCTTCAAATCACCCGGCCCAGATGGGTTCTTCCCGGCCCAGGTACAACAGACACTAGATATGTCCCTACCCTGGCTGACAGCCATCTTCCACGGCTGCCGTGCTCTAAACCATATTCCAACAAGGTGGCTGGACGTTAAGGTAATTTTTATACCAAAAGCCGGCAAGCCCTCCCACACCAACCCAAAGGACTTCTGCTCGATTAGTCTCTCTTCCTTCTTGTTGAAGACCCTGGAAAGGCTAATTGACACCAATATCAGACTAACCATCGACCATAGCCTACTCTCTGACGCACAGCATGCGTACCGTAAGGGTAGATCAACAGATACTGCCCTCCACTCTCTAGTGTACAGTATAGAGAGAGGCTTCCGCAATAAGGAATACTCTCTTGCAGCGTTTCTAGACATGGAAGGCGCCTTTAACAACGTCACCCCAACGGCGATTACTGGTGCTCTGACTGAACTGGGCATTGAGCGGCCCATAGTGGGACTCATACACACCATGCTAACCAGCAGAGTAGTGTACTCCACTATGGGATCGGCCCACTCGACCAGGAATGTCAGCAGAGGAACCTCACAAGGGGGCGTACTCTCACCTCTTCTATGTGTTTTAGTGGTTAACGAACTGCTATCACTTCTAGAAAAGGCGGGCACTAAAGTGGTAGCCTACGCGGACGACGTGGTTATCCTACTGCAGGGCAAATTCCCGCAAACCCTAATAATAAAACCCTAATAAGGACAGCCTTATCCACCCTTTCCCGGTGGACGGCTGGCTGTGGACTGGGAGTTAACCCAGAAAAGACCGAACTAGTTATCTTTAGAAGGAAGTATAAGGTACCAATTCTAGTTCCCCCAAAACTACACCAAACGCGCCTAACCTTTAGCAACCAAGCAAAGTACCTAGGTTTCATCCTTGACAAAAAGCTCCTCTGGACAGATAACATCCTAGATCGCACACGCAAAGCGGCCATAGCCCTCTTCGCTTGTAAAAAAGCCATAGGGAGGAAGTGGGGTTTCTCCCCCATGATAGTTCACTGGCTATATACTGCAATAGTCAGGCCCATTCTCCTCTACGGAAACATCGTTCGGTGGCCTTCTCTAGATAAGAACTGCAACCGATCCGGAGGTTGCAGTTCTTCACAAGATCCAAGGAAGCGCAGAGCTCTGCATCAGTGGTGCGCTTCGCACTACCGCCACTGAGGCACTAAACACAATTCTCGATCTCCAACCCCTGGACCTACTTGCCAAAAGCTGGGCATCTGCAACAGCGCTGAGGCTCCGCGAAGCAGCGGCATGGACAACAGGCTCTACGGGTCACTCCAATATCCTATCAGAACATTCACCCTTACCACGTAGTACAGACTACGTCCCACCCATAGTCAACTTCGAAAGAAGATACAAGATATTTATACCCACCCGTACAGACTGGGAAAACCTCCCACATCAATTCGTAAACGCCGTCAGCATATACACAGACGGCTCCAAGCTTAACTCCCAAACAGGTGGGGGAGTCTTTTCCCCCGAACTACACATAAATTCTCATTCCGCCTACCAGACCACTGTAGTGTTTTTCAAGCGGAGGTCATGGCAATTCAGGAAGCCATTACCCACCTGAACACGTCTGTACATCAAGACATAGATATCTTCATCTTCTCGGATCGTCAAGCAGCCCTCAGGGCCCTCGACTCCTACACAACGAACTCAAAAACAATCTCTGAATGCCGCAAATCTCTTAACGAAATGGCCACTCATCTGAGAATCAACCTCATCTGGGTGCCTGGACACCGCAATATTGAGGGCAACTTCATAGCAGACGAGCTAGCAAGACAGGGGACAACCGCCGATATCCTTCGTGATAAGGACACGGTGGGTATGCCCACGGCTACCTGCAAGCTCCATCTCAGGCAGAGATTGTATACACTTTCCGACAACCGTTGAAACTCAATCTCAACATGCCACAATTCTAGACTCACATGGCCAAACTACAACTCGAAAAGAACAAAAACTCTCCTCCAATGTAGCAGGGAGGACATCTCCACTCTCCTAAATGCCCTCACCGGCCACTGTCTTATAGGGACTCATGCGCTAAGGCTGGGACTAAGTAACCACGACTTCTGCCGCAGCTGCAAACAGATAGACGAAGAGGAGAGCATCGAACACCTCCTATGCTTCTGCCCAGCGCATAACCTAAAGCGCTTTCAAGCCCTACGTAGCTACACACTTTCGAACCTTGCGGCCATTCAGGACGTAAGCATCCAAAAACTCTTATGTTTCTTAAGAAGAACAGAATACTTCGCGAAAGCAGATAACCCATAAGCTGGGGAAACGGATCTGTTCAGAGATCATGTGGCATCACAAGGGGCCCATTGTGGCCTAAGTGAGGGGATTAGTATCTAATCTCCAACCACTCCTACCTAACCTACCTAACCTTAGCCCCCTCAAATCAAAATGCAAAGTAATACATAACCGATGTTTTAACACAGGTCATCTGGAAAAACGTTGCTTAAATGGTCAACAATTAAACTATGTAGCAACTAGCAAGCGAGCAACTTGGGGTTTACAATAAATTCCACTCTATCCTGGAGTACTCACGTAAATTGTAAGATTGGGAAAATGTATGGGATACTTAGACAACTTAACGACACGAAATCCTTTCTGTCAATAAATTTAAAAATGCTTATTGCGAAAACTAAGCTGACACCACTACTATTCTATGGAGTCCAAGTCTTTGGAAATTGTGATGCTACTAGCCAGCACAAACTCCTTGTAGCCTTCAACAATGTAGGAAGATATATATTTTATCGCAAGGGCACAGATCGAATCTCTGATGCAACCTTTAAAATTTTTGATATGCCACTAAAAGCCTGGATCGAGTACAAAACTCTAGTACTGTTGCACAAAGTAATATTAACTTCCGAACCAAAATATATCTTTAGCAAAATAAAATTCAGCGCTTCCAACAGAACAAACAATCTAATTTGTCAAAAAGTAAAACATGCCTATGCCGAGAACAGTATAAACAGTATATAATTTAAAAAAAAAAACTTAGTCCTTAAGAATTCAATGTTTCATATGTCAAGTGTCATAGCTATAATGTCTTGTGTTAGAACTATATAGTTAAAAAATTTTTTATTATGTTCATGAAGTAAATTGAATTGTGACTAGCGCACTAATTTATAAGTATTCTTGTACTTGTAGCGTTAGGAAGAGTTAAAACCAAAATAAATAAAACAGAAAAGAAAAAAAATATTATGTAGATATAGAATATAAGTAGTTTATGAGAAAATATACGAGGAAAGGAGTAAGCTTTAACAAAGGTATTAAAAACAAGTAGTTAAGGAGGTAAGGCCTAAAAAAATAATAATCAATATTAGAAACAGAATTGTGAAGAAAGATAATACTAAGGATTAATAAATTATTTCCTCTTATCTTACAGAAAATGCATTCCTTAATACCTATTGTATCAGTCTTAATATTGGCCAGATTAGAAATAGTTGATTACACGTACTATGAATTTTTTCTGTTCAAGGAGTTCAAGGTGTTGTTCTTACTTATGAATTATACAACGATTTATTCCACGTAACTTATTTAAGTTTTTTTATAGAAATAATAAATATAGAATTGAATATTACAAAAAGGGATTCTAGTAAAAGGTTACAATGGGAAATTAAATACGACATAAATGTAGTCGAATTAATTTTGTCACAGTGAGTATCAAAATGAGAATAAGTGAGTGTGTGAAAATGGTAAGCCAAAACTCCGGATCATGATGATTTCATTTAGATACAAAATAAAATCCATTTCTTAATTGAAAATAATAATAAGCAATTTATTATTATTTCCAAATTTCCAGTGTTGTTGGCGAGGGAATGCCCTTCAGCCCATCCTTCCTTCTTTGGGATTTCTTCGAGTTGTTTTATTTGGTTTTGTTTGTTTTTAGTATTCTTTTTAAGTTTCTATTATTTTGAGCGTTTCGAATTTATTTGTTTTCATAGTGTTTGTTTGGAGCAAAACCAAAACTTAATTGCTTAAATGTAAATGCCATTGTCTAATGTTTGTTTTGCCATAAATATGTAAATATTGAGTTATGCGAAAGAAGCTCACAGTACTTAAAGCTTTTACATGCCAGAGATTTCGAGCCTCTCTCGTTATCTCGTTTATCTATTATCTTTGTAAGTCGAGCGCTGCTTAGAATAGCTGCCGACTTTGCATATACGTTTTTGTCTTTAGTGCAGCTCCGATCTTGAATAGTAGAACACGGCTTTTCGCAATTGAGTTTTAAATATTATATCGACGTTAAGGGTGGCAAATTAGTTGTCTTCCCCTAAACATTTGGTGACCCCGACGTTATTCTTGTTCCGGAGTGTGAATTTCGTCGAAAAAACATACGTACATTGTTTTTTTAATGGCAAAACATACATAAATCGCTGCTAAACAGAAGGGCATATTCCGTCTAACATTAATTACTACAGTTAGAGCAATTCCTTTTGCTTGTGAACAATATTTAAATTCGCTAAAAACATATCAGATTTAAATTACAAAATGCCGCATATAATCGGCATAATCATAATCGGCGCCTTGCAACTGTGTTGTTAACATATTCGCGGTGCAAAGACCTTTCTAAAAGAGAATAGAAACTGATAAAGGAAACCCGTTGATTTTTTTGACGCCTAAACTGGCGGTTACGAAACTACAGGGTGAAATCGTCTTTTACAGAGCCTAGGTGAAATTTGTTGTGCGACAATTATCGGCCACCAATTCTTTTCTAGCCAGAGAAGATATAATTAATTACACTGAGGCAGATTTGCAAGCGCGGATAAAATATGTTGAATCGAAAAATGTTGAATTGGAAAAATTGTATTTGTGATTTTGCAAATATTTGTTTTGACAACGACTCAAAGCTCTCTGGAGAATTACTTGTGCAACAAAGGCGCAACAGCAATGCAAATTCAACCGCCTTGCAAAGCCATTTTATTGGAGATAGCAGCCTGAACTCAAGTAGGATATCAAAGCTTCCGCACCTGGCACTCGTTTTTGTGGAAATTATGCAGAATGACCTGGCTTCTACGCGATGTTTTCAACTGTGGTGAACAATGATCAAGAGCTAAGTAAAATTTAAAAATTTTAATATCTCCGTGCTAGCCTTGAAGGCGTAGCGTTGGAAACCATACGTTCGCTAGAGCCATCAGTTGCGAATTATGATAAGGCTGTGGAATTATTAATTAATCGTTTTGATAAAAAGCTTTCGATATATATATATTTGGTCTAAAGGGTGTGGAAATGGGATCTGCTGCAGTTCTTCGCGGGCTAAGCGATAAAATGAACTTCCATCTGCGAGCAATTAGGACGCTTGCTACTGCAGACCAAATTCTGGATGGATTTTTAATTAACATCGTGTCTTCTAAGTTAAATTCGAGAACTCTGGAACGCTGGAATGAGGAATTATAATTCCACATCCTGTCAACGTGGATCTCTATGGCTTCATTTTTGGTAAAACGATGCAGGTTAAAGGAAAAAGTGGAGAGCGCCTTGGTAACACAAACACCAGGCCATCAGGTGGGAAGACAATCGCACAAATATAACCAAAGCGTACTTATAACTCCAATAAACCTTTATGAAATTTTTGCGAGGGAAGGGATTATTATCTGCCAAGATGCACAAAGTTTTTAAATCTTTCTCCTAGCCTGCGCTATAAGGAAATTGCATTTGTGCCCCAAATCCTTGCGGAAGGGTCATGGTTTGCAGCGATGCAAGTCTGGCAATTGCAAAAACTGTCATATGAACCACCACACACTTCTTCATTTGACCTCTAGACCACGTGCCCCTTTAGCATAGCCTTCATCAGGCGACCTCGACCCATCTTCCCCAGCATCTACATTAATTGCATGTTCATCCAAATCATCATACCCTCCACCCATCATAAATAGCACCCAATATCCCGATCAATACGTGGATTGCAACGGCTGTTGTCTTTGTCGAAAACCGCGCTGGCTCCTTCATTCCATTCCGTGCTATATTCGATTCAGCATCGCAACTCAATTTTGTTTCGTCCCGTTTTGTTAGCCAAATGCAGCTCAAGTCAAGACCATCGCATGTATCAGTATCTGATACATTAAAATAAAAGGGTATACTATATTCGTCGGAAAGTATGCAGAAGAAAGCGTTTCCAACCCCATAAAGTATATATATTCTTGATCAGGATCACTAGCCGAGTCGAGCCATGTCCGTCTGTCTGTCTGTCCGGAGAAACGCTGATATCTCGGAAACTATAAGAGCTAGGCTATCGAGATTCCATGCAGATTCTTGAGCTTTTTACGGAGCGCAAGTTTGTTTCAGCAATGTGCCACGCCCACTCTAACGCCCATAAACCGCCCAAAACTGTGGCTCCTACAGTTTTGATGCTAGAATAAAAATTTTAACTGAATTGTATTGTTCTCATCAATACCTATCGATTGACCCAAAAAAAGTTTGCCACGCCCACTTTAACGCCCACAAATGTGAACACGGATATCTCGGAAATTATCAAAGATAGAGAATTGGGATCTCAGATTAAGATTCCGTAGCTTTGTACGCAGCGCAAATGTGTTGCGCGAATGTGCCACGCCCACTGTAACGCCCACAAACCGCCCAACCCTGTGGCGTCCACAATTTTCGTGCTAGATGAAAATGTTAACTGAAATGTATTGGTCTCGTCAATACCTATCGATTGATCCACGCCCACTCTAACGCCCATAACGCTTGAATCTGTCTACCGCCAACTTAACTATATATTGAGATCACGGGTAGGTGGCGCTTTTCAATCTCGCTTTCATATCTCCATTTCCCTTTGGTCCCATTTGCTAAGTAACGGGTATCTGAAAGTCGAGGTACTCGAATATAGCGTTCTTACTTGTTTTTAATTTGATTTGCATGGAAAGAATTCACTTATCAGAAAGATTGCAAACTCTGCAGAACACCAAACTTTGTTGGATCATTTCTGGGGGTTTGGCCAACGAAAGAAAGAAAATATGTGCCGTACTTCAGTCAAGCCGAAAATATCAAAAACGGAAGATAAGTTACTCACTGTAAGCCGATTTTGGGGGATAGAAAATTGCTACTCGTCCGATATTACATCGATTTAGCGTCGCTTGTGAACAGATGTGTTTACTCTTTTGCTCTGAGTTTGTGTCTTATTCAGTAATATTTTGCGAGTGTCTAGTGTTTGTTTATTAACGAAGCTTGGCCTAACAGTTTTGTTAGTATTTTTAGCTAAATCTTCAGGTAAACGTATACGTGGTTATAGGTTTTTTAATAGATCTATTAGATTTGTTCAATATCCTTGCTTTGTTAGTGTAATATACACTCTCTGAACTTCCTAAAACTTTTTTACTCCCTCTCTCTCTCCCGCTCTATATTACAACAGTAATTTATAATCTCTCTAAACCTGCCGAACTTTTGGTAGACTTTTGGTTTGATATTCTCTTATTTTCTCTCTATTGCTTTACATTGTAACTGTTCGTGCGTAAAGTTGTCAGTGTCCCACAAACCACGCTCAGATTAAAATAAGTACGCGATCTCACGATCTTATTTTTTTCGTATTTTGTGCCTTTGTGGCTCAAGTCTGCTCTAAGAAAAATTGTGCTCTTCCGTCTTCAACTAAAAACCCTTTTATTTTCTGCTGGCTCTGCGAATCGATGATGCCCGTTAAATGTGCAGGATTTTCTGGCAGAGTCAAAGACTTCATTGATCTGAATTCTGGTCTCATGTGGTCATGTGGATCCTGCAAGGAAATGGTAGTTGAGATGAGCGGCTTTATGAAGCAAACTCGAGACAGCCTATTAAATCTATCAGGTGCTTTTAATGAGGGGTTCAATTTCGTTTGTGCACAATTTGATAATAAAAAATTAATAACTGAGTCGCCTAAACGCAAAAAGCCAGCTAAGAAGCAATTAATACGATCATGGTATCCACCCCAACTCCGAACTTGGTAGCTGCAGCAGTTTCTGTTGACACAGGGGTAAGTGAACCAACTGTGCCTATGGATACAGCTAACTCCGGTGGAGTCACTGTTTCTGGAAGTCTGGTGGTAAAAAAATCTTCAGTGCTGGCTACGGTGCCGACTTGTAGGTACAGAAGGTACCGTTTCTGGCTCACAGCTTAGTTAGGTTCTGACTGCTGCTGGGGTACGTAGGAAACTGTCAGTTAATCCACATAGGAAGCAATTATTTGTTTCTAGATTCACCCCACATACCACAATTGAGGACGTTTTGGAATTTATACGTGAAAAATTCCCATCCGAAAATATTGCAGGTTAACAATTAGTGTATCGTCTTTTAAAATATATGCTCCACCCGATGTGTTTTATGTACTACTTTCTGAAAGCTTTTGGCTTAATGATGATTCGGTAATAAAAGAATTTTTTTCCAATAAACCGAGAGCAAACAAAAGGCCTTCCACTGCCTCAAAAAATTAAAAAGATTATTTCTGGCTTATCAAAATGTTAGGGGACTAAATATTAAGCTTCCCAAGCTTTATGCGGTGTGCTGATTGCCGTTACCTCTAGCCTAACATCTGAGATTATTCACTCTAATATCCCTAAAGAAATTGAATTTGTTACCTTGAAAGTTTCCTTGCAATCCTTATCTATTTTTGTTACATGTTCCTATATTCCACCTGGCTCTGATTTAATAATTTATGAGCACCATCTGTCAGCGATAAAATATGTTCTATCCCTTTTTTCTAACAGAGACCTTTTGATTGTTTTGGGTGACTTTAATCGCGCTGATATTTCTTGGTCGCCTCTTACTGACTCACTTGTCGATATACCTTTATCCGTTTATGATTTTGTGGATGGCCTTTTGGAATTATCATTACAGCAAGTAAGCTTTATACGGAATTCATTAAATATACAATTAGATCTTGTGTTTGGTTCAACCCGACACTCTTGTTGTACCTGAGTCATGATATCATTCAACAATGGAATTGACAATTGGCCTCCCCTGCGTTGATACCCTCTCTCCTTTAGTTTCTCCAACTAAAATGAAATGTTTCGTAAATGTGACTATAATAAACTTAACGATACGATTTCTCAATATAATTGGACAGACTTGTACAATTGTATGGATATTGAAAGTGCCACTAAACTATTCTATAAAGTGTTCAATACTTTTTTTAAAGAATGCGTTATTGATAGGCTGCCTTCAAAGCTAAACAGGCCTCCTTGGTTTACCAATGCGCTCGGGTAAGCCATCTGATTTTTCGAAATATGTGGTAAATAAAATCGGATTTTAATGTTCTCAAAAGTCATTGCTATTCTATGTATTTAAGTCGATGTAAATTTGAATTTTCAAATGATCCGAAGCAGTTTTATAACTTTGTTAATGCCAAGCGTAAGTCATCGGCATTGCCTTCATCGGTACGTTTTAACTCAATGGAGGCATTGACGGACTGTGAAATTGCTGATTTAATTGCCGAGTTTTACCAAACTACTTATAGTTCGGCTGCTTGGTCAAATTCTAACTACCCTAATCCCTTAAATAGGGCAAATTGTATTTTCACTCCTGTAATTACGAAAAGTTCTCTCTTAAGAGATTTAGCAACAACAACGCCAACTTATTCTCCCGGTCTAGATGGACTCCCTGGGTGGCTTAAGTTTTGTGCGTCAACCATATGTAAACCGATTCTTAAACTTTTTAATTTGTCTATTTCATCTTCAGTTTTTCCTACTATATGGAAGCGCTCTTTTATCGTTCCACTTCACAAAAAGGGTGCGAGGGCGGATGCCCAGAATTGTAGAGGTATTATTATATTCTAAATTGTCGGCAATTCCTAAAGCATTTGAACGTATTATCACTTCTCATTTGCAACATTTATGTTCCTCACTACACAAATGATTGACCACCACCAGACTGACGTTATATATACAGATTTTAGTAAGGCTTTTGGCTCTGAGATTGAAATTCAAAAATTGTTTTTAAAATGTGGAAGAGTTTCATGAATTGGATAACTTGTATCTTTTATGAACATACCACGGAAATAGTTTCAAAAACTTTCGAATTTCAAGAGAGAGACAGTGGTCTCTTATAAGATTGATAAGCTTGAAAATTAATGTAATTAATGTATACACCGATGGCTCTTTCATCTTTCACACCACTACCTTGTTTCCTTTTAAGGAAAAAAGCAATAGTTAACGTATATAACGAAAATGATCAATATTGTTTTAATTGAGGCTTTCTTCCTTAAACATTGTTAATAGACCACAAAGATGTTCGCAATATAGTATTGACTTATCGCTGGAGATAATTGGTAAGTTTCTCAGGGTTGACTTCCCCCTTGAAAAAAAATGTATAAAATAATTCTTAAAAAACAATAATCATAAAATGAAGATACGAAGGAAATCATTTGACCACTTTTTCACTTGAAAGTGGAAAGCCTGTTCATGTCAATATGTTGTTTTGGAAGACGGTGGAAAGGAACATAATATGTATATTAAAAATATTTCATGTTTATTCCATTATTAATGTTTCGTTCTTTTAAGCCGCTAAATAAGTAACTATGTATGTTGGGGCGGTGCGGCTTGATCGCTGAAATAGTTGAAGCCCCAAGATCGCATGGTACGCATAAAAATATGCGGGTACTTTTGGGTTTTTACGCGACGTGCGTAGGTGTTTATTAGTACACTTTGAGACATGAACTGCTTAAGCCTAACTTAACTTAAGCGCTCCAGAGCAGAGCGGAGACTTAGGGGAGAGATGGAGAGGGAGAGCGGTCGGCAGTGCGAGCGCGCGAGATGTAGACATCTGGATAAAACTGCCGCTCGACACTGCCTCCTGAAATTAAACGCCCTTTTGGCGTGAACATTCTCCCCCCCTTGCGAGGACACCCGTAGCAAGAACCTCAGGATAGTAGGCTCAGGAATATGTTGGAAGTATTGATCGGTCGTCCGTATGTAGGAGAGTGTGGTGGGCCTTTCCACACTTGTGGCAGTGATGACCACTGCGGCAGGAGTCCTTTGAATGATTGTGAGCCAAGCAATTGGAGCAGTACTTCTGGATTTGTACTTCCTGAAGCCGATTCTGGGGGCTTAGCCGTAGAAAGTGGTGGCACTTCCGTAGAGGATGGATCTTTTGGCAGACTCGGCATTGGTAGGATTTAATACCTCGAGTACGTCTGCCATCCAAGGCGGGGTATGGAACCCAATATTCGGATGGAGTATTCTTATGAGGAACTTTTTGTACGGAAACTTGCGTTGAATGGGACGAAATGATGTGTGGAACTGAGGCGGATACTGGCCCTGGAGGGTCGGATGGAATCGTCGGAGTAGTAGGACCGCTGTTTCGATGAAGCAATGTGTGATGCCGATCTTGGCAAGTGAGACAGTTGTGAGCGCTTGTGCAATCCCGGAATTGATGGCTACTTGCAAAGCAATTGGAGCACAACTGCTTCCTTTGGATATAGGCTAAGCGATCTTCTACCGTCATCTGTAGGAAGCGTGGACATATACGCACGGGGTGGTTCTTCTTCGAACACAGATCGCAGCCTTTGGTTATCGGAACTAGCCTTGTGTTGAAGGAATTTATTTTTGGAAATTCTGCCTCTCGATTTGTGTCTTTGGACTGGACGTGGTGGAAATTGGCAGATCGGAAGCTATCGACGGCCTCAAGAGTTAGATGGCGCTCCGTCAAATATGCATCAAGCTCAAGCCACGTAGGAATTTCGGCTTTATTTTGGATGGATTGCTCCCATAATGAGAGAGTGAGCTTTGGTAGTTTTGTCGAGCACATATAAACCAGGATAGGGTCCCAATTCTCAATATTAACACCGGAAAATTTTAAGGAAGTTAAGCAACCTTGAAAAGTGCGTTGAAGTTCCTTTAAGGCTGCTCCCGACTCCTGTGCTATGGATTGCACATTGAAAAGTGTTTTCAGGTGACTGTTCACCTGCAATCGCTTATTTTCGAAACGCTCAGTTAGGTTATTCCAGGCTGAGCGAAAGCCATTATTGGTGAGTGGGGATCTTGAAACTATGGAATGAGCTTCGCCACTTGTTTTTGAATTTAAGTGGAATAATTTTTCAACGGGCGTTAGACTCGGATTGTCTATGTATATTGCCGTGAAAAGGTCCCGGAAAGTCGGCCAGCGAAGATAATCGCCAGAGAAAACCTCTGTGTCGATAGGAGGGAGCCGACAGCCATAAGACGTGAAATTTTGGGACGGAGTTACTGGAGCTTGAGGTATTTGGGAGGAGCCCTTTTGGATTTGTTCCATCAGCTGCGCGGCAAATATTTCGTAAGTGGAGTACGTTTGGTAATACTTGGACTTTAGTATGGATTTTGTGTCTGCGGCGCTCTCGCCTGCAGCTATAATGCAGTCGGAGCATATGTCGTATGCTGCCTTTACCGTTTGCCACAAGGAATTGAGGTGATCGCGACGGATTTTACAAGCGGATAACGTTGGTGTAGGAGCACCTGGAGCGTTCACAGTGGCCTCAAAGTGGATCAGACAGTCAGCTGTGGCCATAAATCGGGTTAAAGTGGATTTTACTGATGTTGCCATGACGTTAAATAATTTAGAATTTTAATTCTGATGTAAGGAAACGGATTGGAATCAAATTGGAATTTAGGAACCAATTAAGCTTGTAAATATATACGGTCACACTGTCGGATAGGCAATAAATATTTATTATATCGGATGGTCGGACTTATGTAAGGAATTACGGACTTTAATATTGTTTGTTTGAAAGGAACACTTTTTGTGAGCTCTTGACCCACTGTGCACTGGCGATATACGGTATACGTATGTATGTACACTGTACGTATGTATATATGTGGGGTGCGAATAGCAGAATAACGTTGCGGGAATGGGAAAGACTTCGCTTATGTTTGTATGTCGGTGCGTTTGTTTGTCACCTGCACAACTAAATTGCAAACGATGTGCTGGAGTAAATATGTGGATATTGTCACTTTGTTTTTAATTTTAGAAATAGTTTAGCCGTATTTGTAGGTCGAGAAAAGTAGTTGGAGTGGACGGTATTAGAAAGAGTAGTTAGAGTGGACTGTATTAGAATATTTATGTAAATATACACACGCAGCTGGAACACAGTAAAAAATAAAGGGTGCAAATCTTAATGAAAAATTTTATGACCGGGAATTTTTTACTGCGGCTGAGTTATATTTTACACACGATTGGAATTGAAAATATATTTGACAAATATTTTCGTTGAATAGTAGCACTGAAATATTTACTGGAATTGTTTCAAGTGTGCAACTGTGGGCAAAGGAAACTGGAATATTGTCGGGCACAAGTAACGGAATTGAAATACATATATTAAATGCCGTTGCGTCGGATTAATCTCTTTTGGATTTAGACAATATATCATACAGAAAGTTAGTCGAAATAGGGTTCGAAAAACTGGCTGTATGACCGGCAATTATAGTAAGCGGAACTTATCTGGAGTGTTTCAAGCCTGCTGGGACAAAATTAAAGGAAACTCCAGGAGAGGAAAGTCCAAAGATTTTGAAATCCGGCTCGAAGGACCAAAATGTTGGGGCGGTGCGGCTTGATCGATGAAATAATTGAAGCCCCAAGATTGAGTGGTACCCAAAAAAACACGGGAGTATTTTGGGGTTTTTACGCGACGTGCGTAGATGTTTATTAGTACACTTTGAGACATGAACTGCTTAAGCCTAACTTAACTTAAGCGCTCCAGAGCAGAGCGGAGACTTAGGGGAGAGATGGAGAGGGAGAGCGGTCGGCAGTGCGAGCGCGCGAGATGTAGACATCTGGATAAAACTGCCGCTCGACACTGCCTCCTGAAATTAAACGCCCTTTTGGCGTGAACAATGTACATACTTCGTTTCAAAGACTAATGACTGCCCAAAGGGGAAATCAAAAGGGGGCGCAACTTTTCTGCAATGCATGTCTCAATTTTTTGGAGCTGAGGAAACTGCATTGAAACACAAAACGCTTTGTTCCATTCAAGCTTCAAGTTCCATCGTTGCACTCCTTTTTTTTTGCTATTGTATTATTTATTGAATTTTCTTTTTAACGAGACTAACAATAAGTGGATCAAATCTATAAATTATCAACGCTGCTGTGGCTTGCATTCATCCAAAGCTATAAGTCCAAATGGGCTTAAGAGTAAAATTGTAGGGCAGAAACTTGAGGTCCAGACACAGCTCTAAGTTTGAGATGTACTTTCTTTGTGTGCTTCCTCCAGGTAAGACGTCTGTCGAGGTGGACGCCGATACATCGTTGGCTTCGGGAATCTACGTACTGTTCAAAGTTAGCGGGGTGCACGATTGTCTGGTAAGAGTAAACGTTATATGCATACACTTTTGTTCACTTATTTTGATTCCTTAGTCTGATAGCCAGTTCTCATCTACCACCAGATGATCCGTTAGTTGAGCTGTTGCTCTAGTTGCAAATGTGAACGTAATATGCCTTCGTTTATAGGAACATCTGCAATAAGGTCGGCAATAATTTCTTCTTCTTGTTTTATTGTTTTAGTGAGTCTGCGGGTGGCTTCGTTAAAAAGGTGCTGAAATCTACGCAGAGTCGTTGCGATCCGTCGCTTTTTTCGCAAGCACTAACGAGCTTGTGTATTCAGAGTCGGACTCCTCGATTATACCTTTATCCAACCATTGCTCGATCTGTTCGTCGATAACGTTCGTTTCAGCAAAAGCGAATCTGCGCGGACGCGAAAAAATTGGCGATTCGTCGCTTAGAATGATTTTCATTTCCATGTTTGTCGACTTCGATTTAAGCGGCTTGTAATTAATTTTTAGTTCACTCACTTCTTGCTTCGCGCACTTACCAGCTGATTCGTTTATATCAATTTCATCGTTGTTAATGGCTGTGTCAATTTTCAGCAAGTTAGATGGGATGTTTCTCTTCGCAGAGATTATTTAAATTTCGCACACGCAAACCACTTGGACCGAACGATATTTCTGCTTGCAAACAGAGTTTCTCGCCGATGATCATACGAGTGTCCATACAATCGAGTGGAACTATGAAGAAATTCAAATCCTAGGCACTGTTGTCGATCCTCTTATACTTGTATACTTATATCCGACTTATATACTACCTGCAAAAGATATAAGACTTTTGGGAAAGTTTCAGCCCGATAGCTTAAAAGCTGAGAGACTAGTTTGCGTATAAACGGACGGACAGACGGACATGGCTAGATCGACTCGTCTAGTCATGCTGATCAAGAATATATATACTTTATGGGGTCGGAAACGTCTCCTTCACTGCGTTGCAAGCTTCTGACTGAAATCAATATACCCTCTGCAAGGGTATAAAAACTAATCGAAAACACTATACCGAACAGATACTCGAAGCACGACCCGTCTGTAATATTAGCTTTTTTAGGATAGGCTAAGTAGTTCTCAACATTCGATTTGGAATCAGGGCTCCACCAAATTTTATTGAAAGATTCAGATATTGAAAAAACAGCTTTTTCTATTAATAATGGAAAACTTGAAATTTTTGGAATGCCATGGACGATATCTTAAGGGAACAAGTGGGAAAAACGTGACATGTTTATATGGATGATATAATTATTTTTTCAAACACAATTGAACAACATTCTGCGGATTTAATACAAATAATTAATATTTTACAAAGAGCAAATATGAAACTTTCACTAGAAAAATTATCTAGGTTTCTCATAACGTAATTAAAACGGACCGTAAAAAAACTTACAAAAATTACAAAATATCCGGTTCCACCAAATATAAAAGAGCTCCGAAGTTTTCTAAGCCTAACGGGGAATTACAGAAAATTTGTCCGTAACTACGCAAAATTGATAAACCATAAAAAAAATATCTAGGAGGGGAAAATGTAAAGGTTTCTAAAAGAATGTCTACAAAAATTTCAATACAGATTGACGAATCAGCTGTACAAGCCAGATTATGGTTAAAAAAATAACAACAGACGCATCAGACGTAGCTATCGGGGCATTTTTATCACAAGACCATTTACTTTTATTTTAAAAACATTGAATAAAACGAAACAATGAAATAAAAAATAATTGTTAGCCATAGTATGCTCTTTAAAAAATCTACGAAATTATTAATATTTATAGAAAAGGAACATCAATCCTTACCCCTCACAACTTCAGATGAAAATCCAAACGTAGAAATAGAAAAGATACGTAGAAATTCATAGAAAGTTGTACCCCAAATATTATATACAAGCCCGTAACAAAAAAAGTTGTAGACGATGCATTATCACGAATACAAATATATGTATCAGGACAATCAAACTCAAATCAAGAACAGCATTCTGCTGAAAGTAGTTTTGAAAATTTAATCATTTAAATCATATCAAAAAGCAATTGTTATTAACAACATGGAGGTATACAATACATGAGTCATTGAAAGTTTTGGACAAGACAAGACACACCTAACATAACGGTTGGAATTCATTGCAGTTTAGAAGATTTATATCCTATTCAAGTATCCTTAAAAAAATATTTAACTAATAAATTTCTTTTTACGCGAATATTTCTTCAGAACGTAGAAAACGCTGAAGATAGAGCTATAATAATAGAAAAAACACACAATCGAGTAAAAAAATATTTAAAAAATTTTAAAATTTGCAATGAGAACAAATATAACAGACACCCCATTAAAATTCTAATTGCAGAAGCCTCAATACCGACTAAAGAAGGAGAAAATTTACACATTGACATTTACTATGCGCACAGTTTAACTTTTATAACTTTTATTGACGTGAACTCTATATTCATAGTAGTTAAAGAAATTCAAAATAAATTTAACATTGAAAATAAGGTAATGGAACTACTTCAACAATTTCACCAAGCCAAAGTACCTATGACCGATAATGAACCGAGCTTTACCTCTGTCCAATTTAAATCTTTTGCACAAAGGTGCGGATTAACATTACACTATGCAGACCCGAGGCACAGTACCTAAAACGGGCAGGTTGTAATGGCACATTCAACATTAACAGAATTAGCTCGCTGCTTAAAAAAAGAATTTAACTTAACCGATTTTTCTGAAATCTTTATAAGAGCCGCTCAGGAATATAATAAGAGTATTCAGTCCACAACGAACCAAAAACCTTTTGACATTCTTTATAATAAAATCGAGGACGAACCTCAATTATAGAAAAACATAATGAAAGCAGAAAATAAACTTTATGAAAATAAATATGGGGACAGAAACAAACTAAAGCCAAGGTATAAAAAGAAAGTTGTTAAGGAAGTTGTTCCTAATAAAATAATAATTAAAAGTGGAAACATAGTTAAACGCAAAAATAATATTAAGGATAAATAAATCATTTTTTTCAACAACCAGAAAATGCCTATCTTATACCTCTTTTATCTTTCACAATATTGGCAAGTTCAGAAATAATTGATTAAGGACAACAAGGATGTTCTTACTTAAGAATCATATAACGATTTATTTCACTTAACTAATTTAAGTTTTTATAAAAAAACAAGGGAGAACGCTATAGTCGAGTACCTCGACTATCAGATACCCTTAACTCAGCTAAAGGGACAACCTACCCGCGATCTCAATATATGGTTATGTGGGCGGTACACAGATTTAGGCGTAATGGGCGTTAGAGTGGGCGTGGCAAACTTTTTTTGGGGTCAATCGATAGTTATTGACGAGTCTAATTCATTTCAGTTAACATTTTTTTCTAGCATGCAAGTTGTGGGCGCCACAGGCTTAGGAAGCTTGTGGGCGTTAGAAACTTTTTTTTGGATCAATCGATAGGTATTAACAAGACTAATACATTTCAGTTAGAATTTTTTATCTTGCAATTGTGGGCACCACAGATTTGGGCGGTTTGTGGGCGTTAGAGTGGGCGTGGCACCTTCGTGTAACAAACTTTCACTGCGAACAAGGCTACGGAATCTAAATCTGAAATTCCAATTCTCTATCTTCTATAGTTTCAGATATTTCCGCGTTCATACCTGCGATTTTTTTGAAGTTTGTGGGCGGTTTGTGGGCGTTAACTTTTTTGGGTTAATATATAGGTTTTGTGAGGACACTACATTTCAGTTACAATTTTTATTCTAGCATCAAAACTGTAGGAGCCACAGTTTTGGGCGGTTTGTGGGCGTTAGAGTGGGAGTGGCACATTGCTGAAACAAACTTGCGCTGCGTAAGAAGCTCAGGAATCTGCATGCCAAATCTCGATAGCCTAGCTCTTATAGTTTCCGAGATCTCAGCGTTCATCATGACAGACGGACAGACGGACATGGCTAGATCGACTCGGTGACCCTGATTAAGAATATATATACTTTATGGGGTTGGAAACGCTTCCTTTTGCCATACATACTTTCCGGTGAATCCAGTATACCCATTTACTCTACGAGTAACGGGTATAATAATAAGTATAGAAACAAATAATATGAAAAGAGATTCTAAAAAGAGGTCACAATTGGAAATTAAGTCCGACATATTCCAAATTGTTCAAAGAAATAGAATCTCTTTCTGAAGATTTTAAAAAAGTTTTTATTGTTCAAGAAAACATCGCTGACAACTATTAACATTTGACCTACAAAATGTAATTGATACTATCACACCGGCAAAAATCGACGTTTTTAATATAAAAATTTTAAACATTGAAGATATGAAAGAAAAGTTAAAGCACGAACAAAAGCCAGTAATTATCTCTGACCTAATGGATATCTCTGTATTCCAAATCGCACTGCATAAAAAACTTTTAGAAGTCTACATAAAATAATCAATAATAAAAAACAGATGTGAGATATATTACGCTAGAGTCATTTCCCAAACGGATGGTTAATTACTAAAAAGTAACCAAGTCGCAAATTTCGCAAATTTTTATTTTAAAACGTTTACATTTAAAAAACAAGGAAGAACGATATAGTCGAGTACCTCGACTATCAGATACCCGTTACTCTAAGGGAAATGGAGATATGCAAGCAGCAAAGCGAGATTAAAATGCGCCACCTACCGGCGGTAGACAGATTTAAGCGTTATGGGCGTTAGAGTGGGCGTGGCAAATTTATTTTTGGATCAATCAATAGGTATTGACGACACCAATACATTTCAGTTAAAATTTTTTATCTAGCATGCAAATTGTGGGCGTCACTGGTTTTCGCGGTTTGTGGGCGTTTAAGTGGGCGTGGCCAACTTTTTTTAGGTCAATCGATAGGTATTGATGAGAACAATACATTTCAGTTAAAATTTTTTATCTAGCATCAAAACTGTAGGAGTTACAGTTTTGGGCGGTTTGTGGGCGTTAGAGTGGGCGTGGCAGTCTACTGAAACAAACTTGCGCTGCGTAAGAAGCTCAGGAATCTTTACGCCAAATCTCAATAGCCTAGCTCTCATAGTTTCCGAGACCTCAGCGTTCATCCGGACAGACAGACAGACAGACGGACAGACGGGCAGACGGACAGACGAACAGACGGACAGACGGACATGGCTAGATCGACTCGGCTAGTGATCCTGATCAAGAATATATATACTTTATGGGGTCGGAAACGCTTCCTTCTGCCTGTTACATACTTTCCGACGAATCTAGTATACCCTTTTACTCTACGAGTAACGGGTATAATAATTATTAAATTCAAAGTTTGCAAAAAAACTTATTTTACCCGATTATTAAACGATGAGAAATCCATTTGTAAAATAATAAGAGAGAAAAAGACATTATCCAAGAAGGTGCCACTTTAATAAATGGTAACAATATTGTCAACAACTCAAAATTAAACGGGTCATTCTTAATAACATTTAATGGAACAACCACAATTAATAACTATTCATATAACAATTTAGACAACAGAATTTTTAACTGTATAACTACGATCCACTTCAAAAATTATGAAAAATCGGATTATATTTTATCAAATAACTCGGAACTCCCTTTGGATAATATAAAATTTTAAGTCCATTTCTTAAAATTAGTAATACCAAATGACCTATATCCAATATAAATTTTAATTCTTATATATTTTATTTTTCTACCTATTATTAATCAAAAAATTTATTTGCAACCAAAAATCAACGGCCAGAACTAAAAAATACCTAACCAAGCTTTTGGGTTCTAAGTTCAGATCATATTTTCAATCAATTTGCATCGGTCAGCGTAGTTTCATTTCAGTTTCATAAGATTTTAATTTAAACAAAAATTAATGTTCTAGAATCTTGAAAAAGAAAAGCTTCTGGCCGAGGTCCGTTGGATAAGTTTTTAGAATTAAGAAGTCAAAATACAGAAAGTAAAAAGGTAATGAGTCTTGGTGTAATAGTGAGTTAAGTCAATTATAGTCTAACACCAATAAAACAAAAATAAGCAAGGAAGAACGCTATAGTATCGTATCTCGATTACCAAATACTTGTTACTCAGATAAAGGGACCAAAGGGAGATGGAGATATCTCAAAGCAAGCAAGGTGAGATTCTAATGCGCCACCTACCGGCGATCTCAATATATGGTTATGCGGGCTGCAGACTGATTTTAGCGTTATGGGTGTTAAGGTTGGCGTGACAAACCTTTGTCAATCGATAGGTGTTTACGAGACTAATACATTTCAGTTAAAATTTGTTCTAGCATGAAAATTGTGGGCGCCGCAGTGTTGGTCGGTTTGTTGGCGTTACAAATTTGCGCTGCGTACAACGGTACGAAATCTAAATCTGAGATCCCAATTCTCTATCTTTGATAGTTTCCGAGATATCAGCGTTCGTATTCACCATTTTTTTAGTTTGTGGGCGGCTTGTGGGAGTTAAACTTTTTTTAACCAATCGATAGATATTGATAAGAACAATAAATTTCAGTTAAATTTTTTGTTCTTGCATTAAAACTGTGGGAGCCACAGTTTTGGGCGGTTTGTGGGTGTGGCACACTCAAGAAACAAACTTGCGCTGCGCAGGAGTCTCAGGAATCTGCATGCCTAATCCCAGTATTATAGCTTTTGTAGTTTCCGAAATCAGAGCGTTCATACATGGACAGGGCTAGATCGACTTGGCTAGTGATCCCAATCAAGAATATACACACTTTATGGGGCCGAAAACGCTTCCTTCTACCTGTAACAAACTTTCCGACGAATCTAGTATACCCATTTACTCTACGAGTAACGGGTATAAAAACAAATAGCGCACTTGAAGTGGCTATTATTTACAAAAAGACCACCTCACGCGTTAGCAACAGCCCAGAAATCGCAAATCGATCTTGATTTCCTAAATTTAAGAGTCAAAAAACCAATTCCAGTAACAACTCACTCAGTGAGAATAACAACAACTAGTGAAAATCAAATAACAAAACCTCCATCTCCACAAGCGCTACCGCAACAAGAAAGGAAGGGCCCAGCTGACTGACCTGGACCAATGGACAGTGTTACTTGCCACTACACATGCAAACACCGATTGCCCGGAAACATGGCCTACATAAGAGCAGCCTGTGCAACCGGCACCGGCATCGCCTGAGCCAATAGGTTCCAGACAGCAGCAACAGATACCAAGCACGGGAGGTCCCCCACAACCTGCGCCTTCGAGGGAGCATCAGCGTGCCACCACCGGCGACGTTCAGCTGATGCAGAGGGTTCAAGTAGGAGAATGATAAACTAAATCACTGCGTTTAAATAACTATAATTGTTTAGGCCCACTGTCCGGCGAATCTGGACCGGCCCCGCTATCCAGCTGCACCGCTCTCTCGCGCTTCCGCTCTCCTGCGCTGTTCCCAGCTCCCCTCCGTGAAGTCTCCGCTGCGCTTCGGAGCGCGGAGCTGAACTTAGACTTAAGTAGATCAATTTTGGCATTCCTACTGAATAAACCGCGGTCGTACCCCGCCTAATTTTTACAAAGTGAACTCTTGCGTACTACTTTTCGGTCAAGAAGCACTTCGTGTTTCGAGTGGTTTTCTCCCCTACAGCCTAGACGCTTTCCGCCGCACCAGCAGCAAACCGCCGAAGCCCAGCGCAGCCGTCGCCTCACACGCCATTCTAGCAGCGCCGACGTACCCCGCTACCCCCCGGCGAACATTTTGATCCATTCGACCCGATAAGATAAGTAAAACTTTTCGTTGCCGGTCTGCAGTCAGCCACTCGAAAATATAATTCGTTTGACTTTCTGTACGATTTGTCCAAAATCCAAGTCCGATTAACCCCGACAACGGCAATTAATAAATTACTTGGCATTATTTTTATTAATTAAAGTTTTCCGTCGGTCATCCGGTTAAAAATAATACAATAAAAATTACACCAACCGACGTGAAATTTTTTTTGGTCATTGTGTTTTATTTACCACCGACAAACTTTTTAGTATTTTTTTCGGTGTTTGGTATTTACTCCGTAAAATTTATTTACCCAGGGAAAATAATACCAGCACTCCACCGCATGCATAGCATCCTCCGTCCAATTTTTTCGGTATATTAAATTAAATTAAAACAATGCTCTAATACTAAATAATCAACAAATAGCTTCCTCCGGCCAACAACTTATTGCCATATTTTGGTATTTTTCTTCATTCAGACGTTTAAGTAAAAGCGAAATAATACAATTACTCCACCGGGGACTACATATTAACATATATTTGGTATTTTTCCCCCTCAATTTATTTCAAACGCAAAAAATACCAGCACTAAAAAACAAAATATATACCAAACTTGATCCCAATTACAATATACATATACCAAAAAGGTTAAATATTATAGTATTATTTCTCCACGGGTGATATACGAACTCATCACTCACCGTTCCTAATCCGTATCATTGGGTTTAATTCCGCAAAGTAACCAGGTCGGTACTTGCTTCCAATTTCAATTTCTACGATCCACTACTTTTTTTTGTCGACACCTCGATCCACTGTTCTAGAAGTGGGCCAGGTTTCCTATTTATCCGACATAAACAAAGGCGAGCAGATTCTGATCCGGCAGAAGCCGGAGGCAGTGCAGCTGATAGTTTGCCAATTCTCAAAGCTAAATACGGCTACTGCTATTCAGTTTACGAGAGATGTGGTGCTCAGAGCGCGGATATGATAGCCCAGGCTCCCCAAGTTCAAGCTGTTCCTACCCAGACTCACATTTCCTCTGGATGTCGGCTGCCTTCGTGCGATACCGAGGTTTTCACCGGAGATTATCTGCGGTGGCCGACCTTTAGGGATTTGTTTACGGCCATTTATATAAACAATCCAAGGCTGACGTCAGTCGAAAAACTGTTTCACCTTAGTGCCAAAACAAGCGGCGATGCACACACGATAGTGTCGAACTCCCCCTTTACTAACGATGTCATTCGTTCAGCTTGGGCTAACCTGACTGAGCGTTTCGAAAACAAGCGGTTGTTAGTAAATGGCCAATTAAAAATACTTTTCAATGTGCAGTCCGTTAATCAGGAATCTGGGTCAGCTATCCGTGAACTTCAACGCACCATCCATGGTTGCCTCACGGCTTTTATAATGTCCGGAATTGAAACCGAAATTTGGGATTGCCTCTTAGTGTACATGTGCTCCTCCAAACTTCCTAAGCTCACGCTATCCTTGTGGGAACAGTCCCTGCACAACAAGGTTCCAACGTGGCAGGAGTTGCACGCCTTCCTCAACGGAGCGTCACCGGGCCTTAGAAGCAATAGACGACGTACGGCCGTCAGGCTCGAGTCGATCTCTGCCAAAAACATCCGCCCCCACTGCAGCGCCTCGAAGAATAAATTCTTACGAGACAAGGGTAGCACCCAAGCTAAAAGGATGTGACCTTTGTAAGAATGAAAACCATCCTGTCCGCACATGTGCACGGTTTCTCCAGATGACGGTCGACGAGCGGTCAGCATATATAAAGAGGAAGCAGCTGTGTCTAAACTGCTTCGCACGAGGGCATCAGCTGCGTGATTGTGAAAGCACTCATAATTGCTTTACGTGCCGCGGCCGCCATCACAGCTCACTACACAGAGGCAACTCCTCCCAATCGCCTTCGAATCCCTCCCCGAGACCCAGGTCAAGACCAAATACGCCAGTTGCCATTGCTTCCGGGTCCACGGACTCCACAGTCCAAAATTACTTCGTGACGGGGTATGGGTCCGTCTTGCTGGGCACCGCCATAATTGACATATGTCATCTGGGGTCGAATTTTAAAGCTCGTGCCTTAATAGATTCAGGATCTGAGGCAACCTTTATTTCTGAGCGGCTGTTCAAATTAATTAAGTTGCCTCACAAGGTAATCCGAGCCCAAGTATCAGGCTTAAACCGCTGAATCCAAAAAGCTCTGTCAGTTTACCATCCGTTCTCCGACCAGGGCTGGCCTGCAAATAAACACGACGGCCTATGTTCTTCCTCAATTAGCTGGAAACCTCCCATCTTGTCCGATTCCGCAACAGTTTCTACAGAACTGCCACTAGCGGATCCAAAGATCTACGAGAGCGCACAGATAGATATTCTGGTCGGTGCCGACGTACTGCCATCCATTGTCCTAAGGGGCACCCGACCGAACATTTGTGGCTCTCTCCTCGGTCAAGAAACCATTTTCGGGTGGATCCTAACAGGACCCGTTCCTGCTCCAAGGGAAATCAGATTTCCGATTTTTCCACACGAATCTCCCACACGGTTGACGCGTCCCTGGATAGGCTTCTGCCAGTAAAAGTGACAAAATCTTCCGATTTGACCTGTGCGGAACATTTTCTCCGGACTAATACGAGAGACGATAACGGCAGGTATGTCGTAAGTCTTCCGTTTCGTGAACCTGAAAACGTAAAATCCGCCCTCGGTCACTCCAGATCCTCCGCGTTGTCGCAATTCCTATGAACCGAGCAACGCCTAAATAGGGACAGTCAGCTGAAAACCAAAAACGACTCTGTGATTCAAGAGTATCTCGATCTCCATCACATGAAAGAAGTCCGTCCTGCCTATAATTTTGCCAGTTATAACCTTCCGCATCATGCCGTGCTCAAGCCGGAAATTCGACCCGATAAGATAAGTAAAACTTTTCGTTGCCGGTTTGCAGTCAGCCACTCGAAAATATAATTCGTTTGACTTTCTGTACGATTTGTCCAAAATCCAAGTCCGATTAACCCCGACAACGGCAATTAATAAATTACTTTGCCATTATTTTTATTAATTAAAGTTTTCCGTCGGTCATCCGGTTAAAAATAATACAATAAAATTTACACCAACCGACGTGAAATTTTTTTTGGTCATTGTGTTTTATTTACCACCGACAAACTTTTTAGTATTTTTTTCGGTGTTTGGTATTTACTCCGTAAAATTTATTTACCCAGGGAAATTTATTTACCCACCGCATGCATAGCATCCTCCGTCCAATTTTTTCGGTATATTAAATTAAATTAAAACAATGCTCTAATACTAAATAATCAACAAATCGCTTCCTCCGGCCAACAACTTATTGCCATATTTTGGTATTTTTCTTCATTCAGACGTTTAAGTAAAAGTGAAATAATACAATTACTCCACCGGGGACTACATATTAACATATATTTGGTATTTTTCCCCCTCAATTTATTTCAAACGCAAAAAATACCAGCACTAAAAAACAAAATATATACCAAACTTGATCCCAATTACAATATACATATACCAAAAAGGTTAAATATTATAGTATTATTTCTCCACGGGTGATATACGAACTCATCACTCACCGTTCCTAATCCGTATCATTGGGTTTAATTCCGCAAAGTAACCAGGTCGGTACTTGCTTCCAATCTCAATTTCTACGATCCACTACTTTTTTTTGTCGACACCTCGTTCCACTGTTCTAGAAGTGGGCCAAATTTCCTATTTATCCGACATAAACAAAGGCGAGCAGATTCTGATCCGGCAGAAGCCGGAGGCAGTGCAGCTGATAGTTTGCCAATTCTCAAAGCTAAATACGGCTACTGCTATTCAGTTTACGAGAGATGTGGTGCTCAGAGCGCGGATATGATAGCCCAGGCTCCCCAAGTTCAAGCTGTTCCTACCCAGACTCACATTTCCTCTGGATGTCGGCTGCCTTCGTGCGATACCGAGGTTTTCACCGGAGATTATCTGCGGTGGCCGACCTTTAGGGATCTGTTTACGGCCATTTATATAAACAATCCAAGGCTGACGTCAGTCGAAAAACTGTTTCACCTTAATGCCAAAACAAGCGGCGATGCACACACGATAGTGTCGAACTCCCCCTTTACTAACGATGGCATTCGTTCAGCTTGGGCTAACCTGACTGAGCGTTTCGAAAACAAGCGGTTGTTAGTAAATGGCCAATTAAAAATACTTTTCAATGTGCAGTCCGTTAATCAGGAATCTGGGTCAGCTATCCGTGAACTTCAACGCACCATCCATGGTTGCCTCACGGCTTGTATAATGTCCGGAATTGAAACCGAAATTTGGGATTGCCTCTTAGTGTACATGTGCTCCTCCAAACTTCCTAAGCTCACGCTATCCTTGTGGGAACAGTCCCTGCACAACAAGGTTCCAACGTGGCAGGAGTTGCACGCCTTCCTTAACGGAGCGTCACCGGGCCTTAGAAGCCATAGACGACGTACGGCCGTCAGGCTCAAGTCGATCTCTGCCAAAAACATCCGCCCCCACTGCAGCGCCTCGAAGAATAAATTCTTACGAGACAAGGGTAGCACCCAAGCCAAAAGGATGTGACCTTTGTAAGAATGAAAACCATCCTGTCCGCACATGTGCACGGTTTCTCCAGATGACGGTCGACGAGCGGTCAGCATATATAAAGAGGAAGCAGCTGTGTCTAAACTGCTTCGCACGAGGGCATCAGCTGCGTGATTGTGAAAGCACTCATAATTGCTTTACGTGCCGCGGCCGCCATCACAGCTCACTACACAGAGGCAACTCCTCCCAATCGCCTTCGAATCCCTCCCCGAGACCCAGGTCAAGACCAAATACGCCAGTTGCCACCGCTTCCGGGTCCACGGACTCCACAGTCCAAAATTACTTCGCGACGGGGTATGGGTCCGTCTTGCTGGGCACCGCCATAATTGACATATGTCATCTGGGGTCGAATTTTAAAGCTCGTGCCTTGATAGATTCAGGATCTGAGGCAACCTTTATTTTTGAGCGGCTGTTCAAAAAAATTAAGTTGCCTCACAAGGTAATCCGAGCCCAAGTATCAGGCTTAAACCGCTGAATCCAAAAAGCTCTGTCAGTTTACCATCCGTTCTCCGACCAGGGCTGGCCTGCAAATAAACACGACGGCCTATGTTCTTCCTCAATTAGCTGGAAACCTCCCATCTTGTCCGATTCCGCAACAGTTTCTACAGAACTGCCACTAGCGGATCCAAAGATCTACGAGAGCGCACAGATAGATATTCTGGTCGGTGCCGACGTACTGCCATCCATTGTCCTAAAGGGCACCCGACCGAACATTTGTGGCTCTCTCCTCGGTCAAGAAACCATTTTCGGGTGGATCCTAACAGGACCCGTTCCTGCTCCAAGGGAAATCAGATTTCCGATTTTTCCACACGAATCTCCCACACGGTTGACGCGTCCCTGGATAGGCTTCTGCCAGTAAAAGTGACAAAATCTTCCGATTTGACCTGTGCGGAACATTTTCTCCGGACTAATACGAGAGACGATAACGGCAGGTATGTCGTAAGTCTTCCGTTTCGTGAACCTGAAAACGTAAAATCCGCCCTCGGTCACTCCAGATCCTCCGCGTTGTCGCAATTCCTATGAACCGAGCAACGCCTAAATAGGGACAGTCAGCTGAAAACCAAAAACGACTCTGTGATTCAAGAGTATCTCGATCTCCATCACATGAAAGAAGTCCGTCCTGCCTATAATTTTGCCAGTTATAACCTTCCGCATCATGCCGTGCTCAAGCCGGAAATTCGACCCGATAAGATAAGTAAAACTTTTCGTTGCCGGTTTGCAGTCAGCCACTCGAAAATATAATTCGTTTGACTTTCTGTACGATTTGTCCAAAATCCAAGTCCGATTAACCCCGACAACGGCAATTAATAAATTACTTTGCCATTATTTTTATTAATTAAAGTTTTCCGTCGGTCATCCGGTTAAAAATAATACAATAAAATTTACACCAACCGACGTGAAATTTTTTTTGGTCATTGTGTTTTATTTACCACCGACAAACTTTTTAGTATTTTTTTCGGTGTTTGGTATTTACTCCGTAAAATTTATTTACCCAGGGAAATTTATTTACCCACCGCATGCATAGCATCCTCCGTCCAATTTTTTCGGTATATTAAATTAAATTAAAACAATGCTCTAATACTAAATAATCAACAAATCGCTTCCTCCGGCCAACAACTTATTGCCATATTTTGGTATTTTTCTTCATTCAGACGTTTAAGTAAAAGCGAAATAATACAATTACTCCACCGGGGACTACATATTAACATATATTTGGTATTTTTCCCCCTCAATTTATTTCAAACGCAAAAAATACCAGCACTAAAAAACAAAATATATACCAAACTTGATCCCAATTACAATATACATATACCAAAAAGGTTAAATATTATAGTATTATTTCTCCACGGGTGATATACGAACTCATCACTTACCGTTCCTAATCCGTATCATTGGGTTTAATTCCGCAAAGTAACCAGGTCGGTACTTGCTTCCAATCTCAATTTCTACGATCCACTACTTTTTTTTGTCGACACCTCGTTCCACTGTTCTAGAAGTGGGCCAAATTTCCTATTTATCCGACATAAACAAAGGCGAGCAGATTCTGATCCGGCAGAAGCCGGAGGCAGTGCAGCTGATAGTTTGCCAATTCTCAAAGCTAAATACGGCTACTGCTATTCAGTTTACGAGAGATGTGGTGCTCAGAGCGCGGATATGATAGCCCAGGCTCCCCAAGTTCAAGCTGTTCCTACCCAGACTCACATTTCCTCTGGATGTCGGCTGCCTTCGTGCGATACCGAGGTTTTCACCGGAGATTATCTGCGGTGGCCGACCTTTAGGGATCTGTTTACGGCCATTTATATAAACAATCCAAGGCTGACGTCAGTCGAAAAACTGTTTCACCTTAATGCCAAAACAAGCGGCGATGCACACACGATAGTGTCGAACTCCCCCTTTACTAACGATGGCATTCGTTCAGCTTGGGCTAACCTGACTGAGCGTTTCGAAAACAAGCGGTTGTTAGTAAATGGCCAGTTAAAAATACTTTTCAATGTGCAGTCCGTTAATCAGGAATCTGGGTCAGCTATCCGTGAACTTCAACGCACCATCCATGGTTGCCTCACGGCTTTTATAATGTCCGGAATTGAAACCGAAATTTGGGATTGCCTCTTAGTGTACATGTGCTCCTCCAAACTTCCTAAGCTCACGCTATCCTTGTGGGAACAGTCCCTGCACAACAAGGTTCCAACGTGGCAGGAGTTGCACGCCTTCCTTAACGAAGCGTCACCAGGCCTTAGAAGCCATAGACGACGTACGGCCGTCAGGCTCGAGTCGATCTCTGCCAAAAACATCCGCCTCCACTGCAGCGCCTCGAAGAATAAATTCTTACGAGACAAGGGTAGCACCCAAGCCAAAAGGATGTGACCTTTGTAAGAATGAAAACCATCCTGTCCGCACATGTGCACGGTTTCTCCAGATGACGGTCGACGAGCGGTCAGCATATATAAAGAGGAAGCAGCTGTGTCTAAACTGCTTCGCACGAGGGCATCAGCTGCGTGATTGTGAAAGCACTCATAATTGCTTTACGTGCCGCGGCCGCCATCACAGCTCACTACACAGAGGCAACTCCTCCCAATCGCCTTCGAATCCCTCCCCGAGACCCAGGTCAAGACCAAATACGCCAGTTGCCACCGCTTCCGGGTCCACGGACTCCACAGTCCAAAATTACTTCGCGACGGGGTATGGGTCCGTCTTGCTGGGCACCGCCATAATTGATAATATGTCATCTGGGGTCGAATTTTAAAGATCGTGCCTTGATAGATTCAGGATCTGAGGCAACCTTTATTTCTGAGCGGCTGTTCAAATTAATTAAGTTGCCTCACAAGGTAATCCGAGCCCAAGTATCAGGCTTAAACCGCTGAATCCAAAAAGCTCTGTCAGTTTACCATCCGTTCTCCGACCAGGGCTGGCCTGCAAATAAACACGACGGCCTATGTTCTTCCTCAATTAGCTGGAAACCTCCCATCTTGTCCGATTCCGCAACAGTTTCTACGGAACTGCCACTAGCGGATCCAAAGTTCTACGAGAGCGCACAGATAGATATTCTGGTCGGTGCCGACGTACTGCCATCCATTGTCCTAAGGGGCACCCGACCGAACATTTGTGGCTCTCTCCTCGGTCAAGAAACCATTTTCGGGTTGATCCTAACAGGACCCGTTCCTGCTCCAAGGGAAATCAGATTTCCGATTTTTCCACACGAATCTCCCACACGGTTGACGCGTCCCTGGATAGGCTTCTGCCAGTAAAAGTGACAAAATCTTCCGATTTGACCTGTGCGGAACCTTTTTTCCGGACTAATACGAGAGACGATAACGGCAGGTATGTCGTAAGTCTTCCGTTTCGTGAACCTGAAAACGTAAAATCCGCCCTCGGTCACTCCAGATCCTCCGCGTTGTCGCAATTCCTATGAACCGAGCAACGCCTAAATAGGGACAGTCAGCTGAAAACCAAAAACGACTCTGTGATTCAAGAGTATCTCGATCTCCATCACATGAAAGAAGTCCGTCCTGCCTATAATTTTGCCAGTTATAACCTTCCGCATCATGCCGTGCTTAAGCCGGAAAGTACAACCACCAAGCTGCGTGTGGTTTTCAATGCCTCCAGCCCTTCAGAGAATGGGGTCAGTTTAAATGATATCCTTCATGATGGTCCTGTCTTACAGTCCGATATAACTATCCAGATCTTGAAGTATTTCCTATACGTCTACAGTGCCGATATCGACAGATATGGGTAGATCCGAAGCATTCCCCGTTCCAGCGCATCTTATTCCGCACCAGCGAGGGGCACATTCGAGATTTTGAATTACAGACGGTAACTTTTGGAGCCAATTGCGCGCCATTCCTGGCCATTCGAGTCCTGCAACAGCTGGCAACTGACGTTCAGTTCAGCCATCCAAGAGCGAGCAACGTCATTCGAAGTTATATGTATGTAGACGATGTCCTTTCGGGAGCTGACTCCGCCGAGGACGAGGATTCCGCGGGGTTCCCATTGAGAAAATGGACTTCCAGCCACAAAGAAATATTAGCTCATATCAGAAGCGATCATCTTCTGACAACGGACTTCCTCGAAATCGACACTGAGAGCACAGCCAAAAATCTCGGCGTACGATGGAAGGCGACGTCCGATGAGTTCTTCGTCCCACAAAATTAAGCAACGGAAATCTCCACGAAAGGCCAAGTCCTTTCCCAAGTTGCCAATCTGTTTGATCCAGGAGGCTGGCTCGCTCCATTTGTTGTGTGTGCCAAAATCTTTATGCAAGAGATTTGGCTTCAGGATCTAGGTTGGGACGATAAACTTCCAATTCGGTCCAAGACCAGGTCAGAATACCCAGATGGGTTTCCTACCGTCCAGAGTTCCGCGTAGAGCATCACGGATTCTGTGACGCCTCGAAGTGGGCCATAAGACGATGGTGCACTTGCTCACGACCAAGACGCGTGTGGCGCCAGTCAAAACGGTGTACCTTCCCAGGCTGGAGTTCGGTGGGGCTCTCCTTTTGTTCGAGATGGCCGAAGCCATTCTTCCTAATATGCCGAGGCTGACCTCAAAACTCCATTGTTGGACCGATTCCACGATTGTGCTAGCATGGTTAGCCAAACCAGCGTGCCATTGGACAACGTTCGTAGCCAACAGGGTGACGAAGATCACCGAGTCCACTGAGGCGGCTAATTGGTCGCACGTTCAATCGGAACACAATCCAGCTGATTTGGATAGTCGAGGAGTTCCCCTTCAAGAGCTGGTGGATAACCCGCTTTGGTGACTTGGCTGCAACGTCCACGCGATCATTGGCCCAGCCAGGGAACCGACCATCCGGTGACTGAGATCGAAAAGCGTGCCGTTAAAGTCCATGTGGCGTCTATGCCGACAGAAGATTTCCTAGATCGCTTTTCCAATTTAGATAGAGCTTTACGGGTCCTCTCGTATGTCCCTCGATTTGTCCAACGATGTCGAAGACAAACACCGCTTTCCGGATTCCGTCTAAAGGCCCAGGACATTGCCGCCGCGGAAGAACTTATGACAATTTGCACTCAGCGCAGGTATTTTTCTGAAGAATACCGCTGCTTGAGTCAGAAGCGTCCTGTGCCCGCGGCAAGTTCGATTCTCTTCCTTAACCCCTTTTTAGACAAGAAAGGGCTAATCAGGGCATGCGGTCGCGTAACGGCCTCCGACAGCTTTCGGTATGATGAACGACATCCGATAGTCCTACCGTACGCGTGCACTCTCGCGGCTTCTGGTAAAATTCACGCATCTCATTTCGTTACATGGTGGTAACCAGTTAGTGGTGCGTCTCACGCGGTCCAGATACTGGGTTCCGAGAATAAAGAACTTGGTGAAGGCAGTGGTTAACTCCTGCAAGGTCTGCGTTATCCACAAAAAGAGATTGCAAGTCCAGATGATGGGAAGTTTTCCAAAAGAGCGAGTGTCTTTTTCCCGTCCGTTCACGTACACAGGGATGGACTACGCCGGCCCGTTTGATATAAAAAATTATACCGGAAGAGCTTGTCTCATTACGAAAGGGTATGTGTTGGTTTTCGTTTGTTTTTCTACAAAGGCCATTTATCTAGAGCCTACATCCGACTTAACGACTGAAAAGTTTCTTGCCACTGGGAAGCTGGTGTCAAGAGCTTCAAGACCTTGTTTTACAAGTCCACCGCTACACGGAAGTACACCTTTGAAGAGCTGTCCACCCTCCTAGCGAGAATCCAAGCTTGTCTGAATTCCAGACCGCTGAATTCCCATGTCCGAGGATCCAACTGATCTCTAAGCGCACTTTCCTGTTGGTGGACCTCTTCTTTCCATAGTGGAACCTGAAGTAAAGGGCAAATCCAAGTGCATTCTGAACCGGTGGCAGCACTTAAAGTCTCTCCATCAACAATTCCGCACTCGATGGAAGGATGAGTACCTTAAGGAGCTCCACAAGCGAAACAAGTGGCAAGTCCCCACAGAAAATCTGCGTGTCGGCGATCTGGTCGTCATTAAGGATGACAATTTTCCCTCAAATGAGTGGCGACTCGGAAGTCGCCGGGAGCCGATGGCAATGTCCGCGTAGTCGACATTCGTATGGCGCTCGGCATTGTCAAACGTCCAGTGATTAAGGTGGTTTTTCTTCCAAGAGAGCCGCCCAAAACTACTTCGTAATGAGTCGCGTTTCCTATTCACCTTAGTCCGTAGCCATTATCCACGTCATTGTTAATCAGCCCTGTTTGTTTTTCCCCTATCCACACTCTTACCAGGAAAATGGCTCACCGTCCACTTAGCGCTCAGGCATTGGATAGCAGACGTACGAGAGGTACTCAGTCCTACCAATGCCGAGTCTGCCGCGGAATCCATCCTCTTCGGAAGTGTCAGAGGTTCCTAAGGCTGAGCGCAGAGAAGCGGCTGCGGGAGTTCTTATAAACAAGTACTGCGCGAACTGTCTCGCACAAGTTATGTATAACCCCACTTCACTTCCCACATATGTCCAAAACCCAATTTCTTCTTTACCACCTCTTAATAATAAAGTACAAGAATTGCTTAACTCATTAAATGCTAAATAAACAATATATTAAAGTAATACAGCAAACAGGAAATGCACAGGTTAACGATCTGGCACATGCCAACCAAAATAAGTTCTAAGAAAATATAAAATCCAAATAAGCAATATAACACAGTAAACAGGAAATGCATAGTTCATCGATCGTTATTAAATTCAGGCTAACTAGAGGCCAACGATCTTACACATGTCGACCAGAATAATTCGTAAGAAAACATAATAAGCACTTCTGTAAACCTAAATTAAGTTTTCTTTAAAACATTATCAATAAGTTGATATTTACCCACCAAACCCGCTTGACGTGTTTTACTTACAAATAATTTATTTTTTTAAAACTTCGCAACACCTTAAACAAAATTGGCGCAGTCGGTAGGATCCTTTTTAATTAAAGAGGGTCCAGTGATTATTCAAATCGAACTTAACGTGAAGAAAAAAAATATAACAAAAATTTTTTGTGATAAATAAAAAATACAAAAAGTCAACGAACAGAAGTGAACTAAAAATCAGTCCGCTAAGTGAACGTGGTGCAGTGCATAGAAAAGTGCATTGATCAAAGCAAAACCAGACCAAGCAGCGCAACAGCATTAAATCCAACTAAAAATCAGTGGATTAATGCCTGTAGAGATCAAACTAAAATCGACTTAGACAGCGCTAAGAAGGAAATCAACTCAACCTGGATATAAGAAGGCAGCGAAGGATCGCTTCATACGACAATAGCAGGATGGCTCACGATAACGGCCAGATGCCCCAAGCGGATCTTTTGGAACAATTGGCCATAAGGGAAAGACAGCTGGAGCAACTGCAACAAGCGTATGTACAGCTCCAAGGAAATGGAAACAACCCAGCCCAACAAGAGCGGTTATTCAAAAACATCAATCGTTTGGCAACCTTTACGGAACCGGGGAAATCTCCATCAACTCCTTCTTCAGTAGCGTGGAGTACCTGTTACAGACGGTAGAGGACCCACAACTCAAGAGAGAAGCCACAAGGACAATATTCTACAGGACAATTCAGGGTCAAGCAAAGGATGCAGTAATAAATATCCCGGAGCCGGACAACTGGGACCTGATAAAAGCCACCTTGAAGTTAAGGTACAGACCAGACACGGAGCCGCACCAAATCTACAAGAGGATATGTGACCTGAGAGTGAATTCGGTGAGCGAGCTTGCAGTAGAAATTCAAAATATAAAATATAAAAATGATGAATTAATTGTGTATCATATGAATGATAATTTTATAGATTTAAGTAATGTCGAAAGTTTATTAGTTAACACAGCCAAAGAAATGACACAAGGCACTTTACTAGACAAGATCTACGAAGTCAGAGACTTAAGCACTATATTAAAAATAATGATGCAACGCAGATGTGAGAATAGTTGCATTAGGTATCAGTATAGGAAAGGTAGACCTAATCAAGACAATTACAGGAACAACAACCAGAATACCAATCAACAATATAATCAGCAAAACAATACAATGCAAAATGCACATCAAAATAAGAATACCAATCAACAATATAATCAGCAAAACAATACAATGCAAAATGTACATCGAAATTATCAGAGCAACAATTCAGGACAAGTTAGACAGAACAATACCCCTCAGAATTTTAAAGGCAATAACTCCGGACAAAGTAGACGATATCAAAATAATCAGTGGAATCAACAAGCAGGATCACATCAGTCTAGGCAAAATAGGCCAGCGAATGTGGTACCTATGGAGGTAGATAACATAGAAGCCAACCAACACCAAAACAATACCGACCAAAGCAGATACGAAAATGACAACTACAACAGCGACCATAACTCGAACAGTAAACACGATAATAATCAAATGGAAAACTATCCACAGGCAGAATTCAATAATACGGTTTTTTTTACGAAGCCGCCTCGGATGGGTTACCACTAATAGAATTTAACATAGACAAACAGAAATACGTGGCCTTAATAGACACAGGAGCCACCTTGAGTTTAGTTAGCGACCAGATTAACGGTTACAGAAAAATGAGACTAAATACGCCCATACCATACACTACAATTAACAGCAAAGACGTAAAAGCGTACGAAATTCATACCACAGCCCCAAAAGAATTTAACTTACCAAACAACGCAAGAGTACGATACAATTTTATCATAGGGATAGACCTCCTAAATTTTTTGAATGCATTTATAAACATTGAGAGGAAGGTTTTAATTTTAAATCAAAAAGAAAACGTAATTATAAACAATCCATATCAATACGAAGAAGTTTCCGTATTAGAAGATAGCAGTAAAAACTTAGAGAATTTGAAACTCGACCACTTAAATGAAGAAGAAGTCAGAGAAATTAAAGCCATTGTACAACGATTTAGCAAACTTTTTTTTAAGGAGGGAGACCAACTAACTAGTACGACAAAAATTGAACACGAAATACGGACCAATACAGAGGAACAGTTAAACTCAAAACCTTATAGATACCCACCACAACACGAGGAAGAAGTTAGGAAACAAATAAAAGAAATGGAAGAACAGGGTATAATTAGAAAGAGTAATTCAAGATACTCTAGCCCACTTATAGTAATCCCGAAGAAGATCGACAACTCAGGAAAGAAAAAGTTTATGATAGTAATAGACTACAGGAAGTTAAATGAAATAACCATAGACGACAAATTTCCGATTCCGAACATTAATTCTATTTTGGATAAACTAGGAAGAGCTCAATACTTCACTACGATAGATTTAGCCAAAGGCTACCATCAGATCTTAGTCCGAGAATCAGACAGAAAAAAAACGGCATTCGTAACGCCACATGGACTATATGACTATATTCCAAAGACTTATGAATGAAATACTTAGGGATCACATTAATAAAAAATGCGTCGTGTATCTAGACGATATACTTATTTTCAGCACCTTATTAAAAGAACATATTCAAGCTATTAACGAAATATTCCAAATATTAGAAAAGAAAAATTTAAAAATACAGATTGACAAGTGTAACTTCATGAAAAAGGAAACTGAATTTCTAGGACATATCCCTACAAAAGAGGGCATTGAGCCAAATCCAAATAAGATCGCAATCATAGAAAAATTACTGTTACCACGAACAGAGAAGCAAATAAAAAGCTTCTTGAGTATAACAGGTTATTACAGAAAATTTATAAAAGATTATGCTAAAGTAGCACAGCCAATAACCAAGTATTTGAAAAAAAATGTTAAAATAAATCTAAAAGACCCACCCTATGTCGAAGCATTTGAAAAATTAAAACATTTAATCAGTTCTCACCCAATTTTAAGATATCCCAATTTTGAAAAAAAAATTTACATTAACTACAGATGCATCAAATTATGCAATTAGATCTGTCCTATCTCAAGACGGTCATCCAATCTGCTTTGCATCCAGAACGCTAAACAATCATGAAAAAAATTACTCAGCAACAGACAAAGAATTCCTAGCAATACTATGGAGCGTCAATTATTTCAGACCATACCTTTACGGGAATAAATTCAAAATATTAACTGACCACCAGCCAATAAAATTCTTACACTCAAAACATAAAGGTAAAGATATTTCACCCAGACACCAGAGATGGTTATTAAAATTAGGAGAATATCAATTTGAGATAGATTACTTGAAAGGAAAAGAGAACAGAGTGGCAGATTTTCTTAGCAGACTGGAAGACAGCGACCTCACGAACAAAACCGAAAACGAAAGAGACAATGAATATAAAGATAATATTTCAGACATAAACATGATAGCAAACATTGAAGATAATCTCTCAACATCAACAGTACACTCAGCCGAAGAAAATTTACACAATCATTTTTATATAAAAGAGGAAATAGTTAACAAATATAAAACACAAATAATTATTACAGACAGTAAAACAGACGAGTTTAAAACAATACACGGAAAATCAATTATATTTATAGCAAAACATGACTTTCCAACAATGGGAGATATTTTCAGGAAATATATACACAAAGGAAAAGTCGGAATCTATTCAGAATTATCGTATCAAGAGTATAACATTGTACAAGAAAAACTAATAGAAATGTTTTCAGACAACAAACAATTAGAATTCATAAAATGCACACTCAGAGCTCAAGATATTGAACATGAAACAGAAGCAGTAAGACAAATTTCGTTTTATCATGTAAGAGAAAGTATGCACTCAGGAATTCAGGAAACATATAACCAATTGAAAAACAAGATTTACTTTCCAAAATTGTTAGAGTTGGTGCAAATGGTTATAAATCAATGCGATTTTTGCATAGAAATAAAATATGATAGAAATCCTATTAAAAATAAATTCAGTAAAACGGAAACCCCATCAGATAAAAATCAGATAATACACTTGGATACATATGTAATAAAAAATACACATTTTTTAACGACCATAGATAAATTTTCAAAGTTCGCAGCAGTATACCCATTAAATGATAGAAATCATATCACTATAGTAGAACAATTGGAGGAACATTTTACGAAAATAGGCAAACCAGGTAAAATAATAGCTGATAACGAATTTGATTCATTCAGGATTAAAGAACTACTAAGACAAGAAGGGATAGAATTACACTTAACAAAACCGAATAGTCACACTGGCAATTCAGATGTAGAAAGACTACACAATTCACTAGCAGAAAAGTTTAGAATAACATATAAAACGGAAGCGTCGAATATGTCAGTAAAACAAATTATGCAGAGAGCAGTGAGAAATTACAATGAAAGATATCACTCCACAATCAAATGTACCCCCAGCGAAGCCCACAACAATAAGATAGAATTGACAAAAATAAGAGAAAATATAGATAGCGCTAAACAAAAAATGTTAGAAAAGCACAACGGCAACAGGGAGCATTATGAAGAAAAACAAGAAGAGGGTTTTATAAAGAACTACAAGGCAGTCAGACACAAAGAAGCTCCGAAATTCAAAAAAGCAAATCTCGGTAATATTGACCCAATAAATAATAAATGCCCTTATAAATTTACAGAAAATACTAACGACGACTATGTTGCTGACGACAATACTAATGACAATGGCAATAAAAACAACAGCGGGAACACTAACGATTCAAGAAATACCTGATCAGGACGGGTATGCGCAAATAGAGACGAAAAATCAAGATATAAATATCACAACAGATATAGTAGTACATATAATAAACTTAAAAGATATTGACAATATTTTGAACGAAATAGGAAAAAACATAGAAATGACAAACAATGACAACAAACACATATTACAATCGGAACTAACTGAAACAAAAAACAAATTGTATACCCTATATGGAAACCACAATCGCGAAAGAAGAGGATTAATTAATGTAGTAGGTAGTTCAGCAAAATGGTTGTTTGGAACAATGGACGATGAAGACAGGAAAGAAGTTGAGAATCATATCTCTACATTTAAAGAAAACATGCAGGAAACAGATGAAGCATTAAACAAGCAAATTTACATAAATACGTATTTCAATGATACAATAAAATACATTGAACAAATAGTTAAATCAGATAGAGAGGCAATAGAGAGACAATTGAAAGCAATGAGCAAATTCGAAAATAACAGATACCAGGAGAACTTATATTACGACCAACAGATAAAAATTCAGTTAATAAAAAATAAGATTGAACATTTGCAGGATATCGTTGCTTCTGCTAGATACAATATATTACATCCCAGGATATTAACAGATCACGAAATAAAAAAATACAATATCGATTTCAACAAACTAAACCATATAAAGTTAGCTACGGCTATGTTCAGAAATAATCTTTTAGTATTCGCAATAGAAATACCAAAAAACTTTATAACAGTAAAAATACAACAGATAATACCGATGCCTAATGAAGAAAACTTTGAAATAGATCAGGAATCAGAACTGATATTTAACTATAAAAATTCAACACACACCTATAAAACAAATAAAAAATTAAAAGAAATGCGAAAAAGTAAACATTGTGTATTTAAGAAAAATTGCAAACTGATACAAAGAAATGAAATGCAAATATTAGAACTAGACGAAGAAACCGTAGTAATTAAAAATGCTGAAAATGGAACATTATATCAAAATTGTAACAGCAATGAAATTAAAATGAAAAAAAATATTCAAATACACTTTACAAATTGTACAATAGGTATAGAAAATAATTATTTTACAAATTCATACGAATTAGATAAGAAAAGAATTTTATATGAGAAATCAAACCAAACTCAAAATTTTACTAAACAAATCACTTTTGAGAAAATATTGGAAAATAATAAGATTAACTGGTCGAACATAAGAAAATTAAAAACACATAAAGACATAAATTATTTTTTTAATGCAACCATACTTTTGTCAATAATTGTATTAATTGCTTACATTGTTTCAAAACACAAGAAAATTAAAATTCAGCTCAATAACTATAGAATTCAGGAGAATTCTTACCTAAAAGGGGGAGAAGTTATGTATAACCCCACTTCACTTCCCACATATGTCCAAAACCCAATTTCTTCTTTACCACCTCTTAATAATAAAGTACAAGAATTGCTTAACTCATTAAATGCTAAATAAACAATATATTAAAGTAATACAGCAAACAGGAAATGCACAGGTTAACGATCTGGCACATGCCAACCAAAATAAGTTCTAAGAAAATATAAAATCCAAATAAGCAATATAACACAGTAAACAGGAAATGCATAGTTCATCGATCGTTATTAAATTCAGGCTAACTAGAGGCCAACGATCTTACACATGTCGACCAGAATAATTCGTAAGAAAACCTAATAAGCACTTCTGTAAACCTAAATTAAGTTTTCTTTAAAACATTATCAATAAGTTGATTTTTGCCCACCAAACCCGCTTGCGTGTTTTACTTACAAATAATTAATTTTTTCAAAACTTCGCAACTCCTTAAACAAAATTCACACGAGCACTCCACTGGGAACTGTCGTAGCGGTGACCGGTGCAGAACGTGCAACGGGAACATTCACACACTGCTCCACATGCACGAACTTGTTTCCCGGAAAAAGTCCGGCTCCAAGCAACAGCGCGCTTCTCCGCAGCGTTCGCGCCGGCAAGATCCGCCAACTCGCCAAACGCTTGCTCCTCCACCCCGCTCAGCATCCTCGACGCCACCTCAGTCGCTCGCGGCACTTCTCCAGCGTCAAAGCGTCAACGTCCTCGAGACTGCTTTGGCGATCGTCGAGACCGGGGAGAACACGTTCGACACCGCCGCACTCATCGATCCGTGCACCCCGACAAGCTCCATCGATGCATCCCTGGCCGCCGCGTTTCGTTTGCCGACAACAAACGTGGGCGATGACAGCATCTGCACGGCGACGATTCGGTCGTAGGTCGACGAGGCCATCAAGCTGGAGGTGGTCCTCAAGATCGAGCCGAACGTGCGCATCCGCACCCCCATCCGTGCGCTCAGTGAGAGCGTCGTCAAGAAGTTTAAGGAGCTACCGCTCGCGGATGAGCGTTTCCATGTTCCCAGCTCCCCTCCGTGAAGTCTCCGCTGCGCTTTGGAGCGCGTAGCTGAGCTTAGACTTAAGTAGATCAATTTTGGCATTCCTACTGAATAAACCGCGGTCGTACCCCCGCCTAATTTTTACAAAGTTAATTCTTGCGTACTACTTTTCGGTCAAGGGGCCCTTCGGGTCTCGAGTGGTTTTCTCCCCTACAGCCTAGACGCTTTCCGCCGCACCAGCAGCAAACCACCGAAGCCCAGCGCAGCAGCCCGCCGACGCCGCCAGTTTCCCGCCGTCACCTCCCACGCCATTCTACTAGCGCCGACGTACCCCGCTAACCCCCGGCGTACAATAATTATATTATAAAAAACAAGAAGGGAAGTTAACTTCGGTAAGCCGAAGCTTGTATACCTTTGCAGTTACATTTATTAAATTTAAAAATACAAAAAATGATATTCCCAATAGTATAAGATAATATGTCAAAAAACACCGAAGGTATAATTTGTTTCATATTATTTTTCCATCAATTTTCCGATCGTTCCTATGACAGCTGATATTTTGATCAAATTAAATTCGAAATTCAGAACTAATTAAAAAATGTTATTTCCAAGCGTAGGAGGTTATATGTTAAGAAGCACGGAAGCTATAATTTGCTTCATATTATTTTCCAACCAATTTTCCGATCGTTCCTATGGCAGCTATATGGTATAGTCGTCCGCTTTTTATACAGTTTAGTTCGAAATTCAAAACTAAAACAATAAAATGTTATTTCCAAGCTTAGGAGGTAATATGATAAAAAACACCAAAGATATAATTTTTTAACATTTTTTTTCCGATTATTCCTATGGGAGCTATAAGATATAGTTGTCCGATCCGGCTGGTTCTGACAAATATTTTACCTGCAAAATATATAAGCCTTTTGGGAAAGTTTCGGCCCGATTGCTTTAAAACTGAGGGACTAGTTTGCGTAGAAACGGACGGACATGTCTAGATCGACTCGTCTAGTCATGCTGATCAAGAATATATATACTTTATGGGGTCAGAAACGTCTCCTTCACTGCGTTGCAAACTTTTGACTGAAATCAATATACCCTCTGCAAGGGTATAAGAACACAGGAAGAGGATGCCGATGATTCAGACCTAGACTCAATCAGTCTAGTGGAACATAAACCCACCATAATGGCTGATGACACCATTGCCGAACATGCTGATAAATTCAGCACAAAAGAAGCCACCACAACATTGTGAGCATGGTAGGCTAAAAACAATTCTCAAAGCTGTTAACTTTACCACTATAAATGAAGCTGTCACGAAATACCTGCAGTGTAGCTCAGAAATGACAGGAAATCCTAACTCAATATTGTATACTAGAGGACAACAATTCCACCGAGGTAACAACAACAGAGGGAATTTTCTTGGTACATATATTGCTCAATACCAAAATAACATATATTACTGAAATAACGGTTTTACACGAAACTATAACAACCAGGCCAATTACACAAATAGAGGTCGTGGAAGTTATAGAGGCAATAATGGAAATGATTACAATAATACTAATAGCGAAAATACACACAGACAAAACAATGTCCGTCAAGTTCAGCAAAATGCTCAAACAACGCCGAAAACCCAATAAATGCCCTTAAAGCCTAGTACTCACATCGACGAAAACCGCAAGCTAACCATAGGAGTAAGCGAGAGGCAAATACGCAACTAACGTTTTTCGTCGGGTCTGTTTTTCAGCGCGGTACTCAGATAAGCTAAGGAAATTCCAGAAAAAATACCTGATTTCTCGAGTGAATTTCGATGAACGCCGTTAGCCGCGGCCCAAAGAATAAGAAATGTTATCTTTGGCCGTGTTCGTGGGAAATTTAAAAATAAAAAATGAAAAAAAATGCCTAAGGAGGTCAGTGCAGATGAAAAAGGACGCCTAATCCAAGCTGTTCCCCGTTATTGTGGGACTTGACCGACAGGAAGCAATACCACAGCGGGGCAAATCCGCACAATAGTTAAAGTGCTGGAGGAGATCCAATAGATAATCCCAGTGGGAAGGAACATGGGACATCGCTCAATCTCCAAAGAGCTCTCCATTGAGGAACCACCTCCACCAGCTACTTGGCAGCTAAAGCGGAGATGGACGACGCGCCGGCTTCTATAGGGAGGAGGAAATAAGGTCGTCCGCTAAGGGGCAGCTGGAGGAGCCATCACCAGCCATTACTAGGGTGCTGGGCGACTTCATGCAGCATCAGGCGGAACAACCCCGTTCCCAATTCGGCTCCCACATTCTAAAGGTTTAAGATTTGATTTGTTTTCTGTTTGGGAACAAGCCCAGCTGCTTGACAGTAAGACCCTGCCACATGCATTGCGGGTGAACTTTGAAACCTTCGGTCACACTACAAAGAATACGATTTTTCGACTAGTAAAACTCTTAGCCGATCTGAGTACTATGCTTAAGATACAAACAAACGTACAACACACCCCAGAATGAACAAACTAAAATATTATATACATTCTTAGTTGATACTGGTGCAAACATTTCATTAATAAAAGAAAATTCAGATTTATTTCATGATATTGATTGTCATAACAGGTGTTGTTAGAACATCTTTCAAATAACTATGCCATTCCACATAATTTCCACTTATTAACATCAGATTTTCCAGTTCAATGTGATGGAACCATAGGCATCGACTTCATGAAAAAATATTTTTTTTATTTATTTATTTTTATTCTGGTTTTGAGACAATTGCAAATTGCCACCAACCACTGATTCTAGCTACTCGGCCTTAAACTAGGAGGATGCTATTTACATATTATCATTAAAAGTGTATTCATTTGTAGTTACTTATAAAATCATTGGCGCGAACGATATTGATAAATTTTGGGGATAGGGCATAAGGTGACTTTATGGATGTTGCTTTTTGAAGTTTCATGAACTGGACACTGTAGGATAAAGTGCCGCACGTTGTTTCGCGTACCGCAGTGCTCGCACTGGGGTGGGGGTTGTTTTGAGGACATGCTCATGGGTATATCTTTTATGTTCCAATTTTGTGAGATCTCTGCGGTTGATGTTGTCTTCGGATGATATGGGGTAGTCTTTGATTGAAATTTTTTTTGCGTTGAAATGTTTGTAGTGGTCTGCTGCATTTTGCCAGATTGATTCAATTTGTTTTTAGAAAGTACTTTTAAATAATGATTGTGTGTCTGTGAAGTTGAAGTTGCATTACAAAACCTGTGGGAATTTGTGAGCTTCTTTTGCTACTAGGTCTCTTGTGTCGTTACCAGGAATATTGTTGTGGCCTGAAATTCACAGTAATATTTTTTTGGTTGGTAGCGGTTGAAGATGTCTCTAATGCGAACGGTATAGAAAGATTGATTTTTGGTGTTGGTAACTGAAGGTACAGCAGACAGGGAATCAGAGCAGATAACCACTTTTTATACCCTTGCAGAGGGTATATTGATTTCAGTCAGAAGTTTGCAACGCAGTGAAGGAGACGTTTCCGACCCCATAAAGTATATATATTCTTGATCAGCATCACTAGACGAGTCGATCTAGCCATGTCCGTCTGTCCGTCCGTTTCTAAGCAAACTAGTCTCTCAGTTTTAAAGCTATCGCGGTGAAACTTTCCCAAAAGTCTTATATCTTTTGCAGATAGTATATAAGTTGGAACCAGCCGCATCCCATAGGAATAATCGGAAAAAAAATGTAAAAAGATTATATCTTTGGTGTTTTTTAACATATTACCTCCTTTTCTTGGAAATAAATTTTTTTAATTAGTTTGAATTTCGAATTTAATTTTATCAAAATCGGAAGACTATATCATATAGCTGCCATAGGAACGATCGTACAATTGGTGGGAAAATAATATGAAACAAATTATAGCTTCGGTGTTCCTTAGCATATAACCTCCTTTCCTTGGAAATAACATTTTTTAATTAGTTCAGAATTTCAAAATTAATTTTATCAAAATCGGACGACTATATCATATAGCTGCCATAGGAACGATCGCAAAATCGGTGGGAAAATATTATGAAACAAATTATAGCTTCGGTGTTTTTTAACATATAACCTCCTACGCTTGGAAATAACATTTTTTAATTAGTTCTGAATTTGGAATTTAATTTTATCAAAATCGGACGACTATATCTTATAGCTGCCATAGGAACGATCGTAAAATCGGTAAGAAAATAATATGAAACAAATTATAGCTTCAGTGTATTTTAACATATAACCTCCTACGCTTGGAAATAACACTTTTTAATTAGTTCTGAATTTCGAATTTTATTTTATCAAAATCAGACGACTATATCATTAGCTGCCATAGGAACGATCGGAAAATTGGTAGGAAAATAATATGAAACAAATTATAGCTTCGGTGTTTTTTGACATATTATCTTATACTATTGGGAATATCATTTTTTGTTTTAAATTTAATAATTATAATTATAATTATAATTAATTATTATAAAATAATTTGCAAGGGTATATCAGCTTCGGCTTGCCGAAGCTAACTTTCTTTCTTGTTTCTTTTGTTTTTCAGCATATTTTCATGCAGCATAGATGGCTGTCACCTCTGCTGTATAGATTGAGTTGAGTGTCGGAAAAATGGGTTTTTTAATTACACACAAACGTAAAACAAACGGTTTACACTATTAACCTTAACTTCAATCTTTTCGTTTCACTCCGGAATGAACATACTAAAAAATTATATATATATTTATATAGATGATACAGGTGCAGACATTTCATTAATAATGAAAATTCAGATTCATTTCATGATATTGATTTTCATAACATTACTAAAGTATCGGGGAACAATAATCTCAATCTCTCAGAACTAACTTTAATAGAACTTCTTTCAAATAACTATGCCATTCCACATAAATGTTATTTCCATGTAAGGAATAAAAGGCATCGACTTCATGAAAAAAATATAATTGTCAAATAGACTTAAAACCATAAAACGATTGCTTTATACTAAGGCTCGACAATGTCGATCACACAATAAGCATTCCAATAAATCATACCTTTCAAAACATTTTTACAATTCTACCAGCAAGGTCCGAAGTTGACCGAAAAATGGTTATAAACGCAAAAACCGGATATATATTTATACCAAACCAAGAAATCCAAAACGGAAACTCCAATGCAGATTCAAAAAATACAATCGTCCGAATATTAGACACTATAAATTAAAACGAAATTATCCACTTAAACGAATTAAAAATTGAACCGTTAGATGACTACGACATATTAAAAACAAATAAAGATGAAAACAATACAGACATTTTAAATAAATTGAATAAAAATTTTCCTTCCCAATTTAAAACACTACTTAATGAATTATGCACAAAATACATGGATAATCGGAATATATACTGTTTGTGCCTAACCGAAGAAAACACTTCCGGGTCACACCGCGGGACAAGGGGGTAATGAGCACTTGTCGCTGGCACGGGGACGCTTTGATGGCAGGACGATCGCGTCGCGGCAATGGTAACGATTGTTACTGCGATGCCGGACCACAGGCGATGCTGGAGCTGCGCTGAGGGTGAGGTAACGTGGTTAGCTGCTAGTTGAGATAGTGTAGGAAGTAGAACCGCGGAGTTAAGAGGTGTGTTGATAACTGATTTATTCTTCATTTGGTACATGTTTATATACTACTTGGAACACGGAAGTTTAGTGTAATGATTAGTGAATGAGCTATATTCTAAAGTAGGTAGGTAGGTGAGGGAGTTTTGATTATGGTAGCAGTTTGTGTAGTTGGCTCGGCAGACACTGCAAAATGTGCTGACTGCATTGGCCGGTCAGTGTGCCGTTGAGTCGGTGAGATGGTGAGTTTGTGAGACATAATATGCTGATCAGCCATTCTCATATGCAGTGGGTGCTACTGAGCGCCTGGTACTGTTCCCAACTTGGCTACTGCTTGATTTGTTGGGTGTGATCATGTTGAGTACCTTTCGGTACGAACAGATACCAAATCGATATTAACAAATGATTTTTACAAACAAAAAATAAGGATGAAAGATGATGAACCAGTTTATGTTAATAACTATTGTGAGGAGTTGAATAACTCCCCACAAATCTTAGCAGCAGCAGCAATAGATGGCCTGCCGCTTACGAGATACGCGGCGAACACGCGTAGTAACGGCACTGCGGGAAGAGAGAATTTGGAGAATTCATTTATTTATTTTTTTTAACAAAAGTAAATCTAGTATACAATACTAAACCTAATGGATTTTTTTTTTTAATGAGTGCTAACTAGTGGGGCCTTCGACTCGAAACTTGTATGATTTTACTTTATATGATTAGGTGAGCTAGTTTTACAAATTTGTTAATATTTAAGATATTCTATGGAGAATCTGTTGTGTGACTTTTACCAAATATTGACAATCTAATGCTCTGTAATCGGCTGCAGGTGTCCAAGAGGTGATCTACGGTAAGACCGTCCCCGCATAGTTGGCATGTTGACCGCGTTTTTTTTTTTTACTTTTTTTCTTTTCTTCAAGGTAGAGCCGGATTCGGTTTTGTATGTCCTTGGTATTAAACGGGGTAAAGAGAATGCATGGTGTAAGTCTCATTGCTTGGGCGGCCTTGTCTGCGAGTTCGTTTCCATGGATTCATTGGTGACTGGGAACCCAAAGTGTGGTGATTTTTGTTGGATGTGAGCTTAGAATGTTCCTAATTTCCTGGATTGTGGGATCGTTGTGATCCCAGTTGCGTAGGGCGGAAATAGAGGAGAGGCTGTCTGTGCAGACAAAAAATTCTCCAGCATTTTCGGAGGCGAATTGGCATGCTTTTAATATGGCAAAAGCTTCGGCGGTGAATATGGAGTTGTAGGTCGGCAGCCTACCTCCTGCAATTAATTTTTGATTGCAGTCAACCACTGCGAAGGTAGTTGAGTCGGTGACTTTGGAGGACGCGGTTCGATGTTGTGTATAGCTTTGAGATAAGCATCATCGTAGTTTCTTCTAAGGGTGATTGAATACTCGGTAGGCCTGATTCTGCTAATGTGCATGCTACTGGAGAGGTGGGAAAGGCGTGAAGGGCACGGCGCACTGCTCCGTGATATGGTGCTTGTAGTTTTCTTATGTGGGACCTAGCACACCATCCGAAGATTGGCAGGCCGTAGTCGATTTTAGAGAGCATTAGAGCGCGCGTATTTTGATGATAAAAATTTGATTATATTAAATCTAGTTTCTAGCTGTTGTCTAAGAATTTTGCAATGTTGTTAAAAAATTAGTTTGGAGTCGAAGGTTATGCCCAAAATTAACATTTTTTATTATTTTGTTGTTAAAGTCTATGTTGAAAGGGTTACATCGGTGTTTACGACAAATATGAAGTAGCTGGCACTTATCAGTCGCAAGCGAGGCACCAGAGGTCGCTCCCCACGAGTTAATCTCGTGTAGTATTTCTAGGAATTTGATTTTAACAATATTTATGTTTTTTATTTTTGTGAAAATAATAGCGTCGTCTGCATATAGTGAGATATGGATTTCTTTATGTCGAGATAGAATGTTATTTATTTCTTCAAATGCTATCATAAATAAAACTTGTGCAAAATGTGGGTGTTCGATGTAACATTGTTTACTCGAACCCTGAAAGAGCGATAGGTCATAAAGGCTTTAATAAGGTTGTAAAGCATTGGACCAATGCCCCAGCGCCCGAGTTGACAAAGTACGGCATGAATCCCCATGCGATCGAAGGCTCTTTCAAAATCCGTCGCTAGGATAGAGTCGTGATTTTTGGTCGAAAGAGCGTTCGACGCGAAGTGTTGAATACGCAGCAACGCGTTCATAGTACTGTGTTTCTTTTTAAATGCAACTTTATTATGCGAAATTAGATTATGCCGGTTAATAAACCAGATAAGACGTCGAGCTATTATTTTTTCTAGTGTTTTTCCTAAACAAGATAGCAGGGAGATGGGGCGGTAGCTGTTAATGTCAGAAGAGGGTTTGTTAGGTTTTGGTATGGGAATAATGGTGGCTGATCTCCAAGTATGTGGGTATATACCGGTGTCTTGCATTTGATTAAAGATTTCCAAAAGTTTGGTTTTCAGGAGGGATGGTAAATTTTTGAGCATAGGGTATGATACCCTGTCGGCCCCAGGGCTTTTTCCTTTTGCACTAGCTATTGAGGATTCTACTTCGAGCAGTGTGAAGTTCGTATCTACGCATGTAGCGGATGGAGACATGGAATCCGGGAGATAGGACTCTGACAGACACCGATTTTTTTCCAGTAAGTAGTCTGCTGAAAAGTTTGTGTCGGAAGAGTATTTGGACCAGGAGTGGGCAAACACTTCGGCAATGTTGAAGGATCCAGATTGGGTACCTGAGTCGGATTTTATATATTTGAAAGGTGTGGGAGGGACTCCAGCTAAGCGTTTAATATCGGACCAGACTTTCTTTGAGGTTGATAACGGGGAGGAAGTAAATTTTTCATGGCAGTTACGTTTGGCCGAGAGTACAGCTCTTTTAAAGAGAGCGTTTGCTTTTTTGTACCTGATGAGGTTTAGGTCACTCATTATAGCTTTATATGAGCAGAACAGTTGTTGCTTATGGTCCCTGAGTTGTTGGAGCTCTGAGTTCCACCATGGTACTTTGGCTGTGTGAACCACTCGTTTTGTTTGGGGTATGCTGCAGTTTGCAGCAGCTCGTATGGCTTTGGTCATTTCTGCGACTTGCTGATTTAGGCAACCGCCTGTCCAATTCACTGCTGATTTTTCGCAGATTTCATAGAAGCGTTCCCAGTTGGCTTGGTCAGTCTTATATTTAGGGAGTGGTCGAGTATTATCGGGGAGAGTTGGAGTAGCGATATGGATGGTGATAGGGAAGTGATCACTGCCATGGAGGTTGTCTGATATAAACCAGCTACATCTATGGGCTATCTGTGGGGATATCAGTGAGATGTCGATGTGAGTGAAGGTGTTGTGGGTTGAGAGGTGGGTGGGGGAGCCGTCGTTAAGAACTATAAGATTATTTTCTCGAATCGCGCGTTCGATGTTTTTACCCCTTGTGTTAGATCGCGGGGAGCCCCATAGAGGACTCCACGAGTTAAGCAGTATGGTTGACCCATTGAGGTTTTCTAATATATTTGTTATATCCGAGGATGTAATGCTTTGATTAGGGGGGATATATGCATTGACAATGTTAATGGCCTGTCCAAAACTTAGCTGGAGTACAGAGCAAACTATGTTGGAGTTTATGTTTTGGTACATATGTGGGATGTTTCTTTTAATAAGCACACCGATACCTTGCTTGGCCACGGTGTTCTGTGGTAGATTATGAAAATTGCCAGTATATTCTTTGGGGCAGATAAAGTTTGTGAAATTATATGGCAGGTGCGAGGTCTTTTATAAGGAGTGTAAGTTCGTTTTAGTTGTTAAATATCCCATGGATATTCCATTGTATTATAGTGATAGGCATGATAAGATTTTATTAAGTTTTGATGTTATTTATTTGTAATGTATATGTTTTTATATGAGTGTAAAAATGAAAAGGATCGGGGTCATCCATTGATGTGTCAGAGTCTATTGGATTGTTTACTGATTGTGGGTTTGGGGCGTGTGAAGCGATTGATTCTTTTGAGCTTGATCTTGAGGTCATGGTTGTGTTATCGTCATTTGTCTGTCTAAGAAGATTATCTACTTCTAATCTATAAGAGCGAACTTTTTCTAAATGTTTTTCGAATCGATTTCCTGGGTTTAGGTATGTGAATTCCGGTTCGGAAGAATTGGGTGTGGTTAAAACTTTTTCTTTGGGATTCAAAGTGCTGGTATGAGGAGAAAGATGCGATGGTAAGTCTGATGTTAGGGCTTTTGTCGAGCAAGAGGCCGAGTCAGCACTCGTGGAACTGAGGAGCTCGGTCGTCTTGTCGTGTTTTGCTGCTTTTTTGTTGTCTGATTTGCCGGGAGCGGCTGTTAGGCTTTGGCTTGCGACGGTCGAGTACATTAGCGTGGAGTTGGTTGTTGTGTTTTTATTTTTATTTATTTATTTATTTATTTATATCCTAGCGCTACAAGTGCACACTTATAATTATCGCGCTAGTTTTGTTGTTGTTTTAAGATCATGCGAGCTTCACGGAAGCTGCATTTCTTGCTCGTTTTGATGTGCAGAAGTTTTTTTTGTGTTTGATATTGTGGGCATGAGGGTGAGGAAGCGGGGTGGTCGCCGTTACAGTTTGCGCAAAAAAAGCGAGTGCAGCGGACGGGAAGGTGGGGAGCGAGATTGCATGATACGCAGGCGGCTGGGTTCTTGCAGTGCTTTAATGTGTGACACATTAATTGGCATGACTTACACCTCATTGGGTTTGGAATATATTCCGTAACCCAAACTGTGTGCCAGGAAACGTATAGTTTGGTCGGGAGAGTGTAGCGGTCAAATGTTACGAGAATTTTGCCAAATGGTTTGGGAGTGCCGTCGATCATTTTTGTAAACTTAAAAACACTGTGAACGTTTTGAGATTTTAATTCCTCAAGAATTTCATTTTCTGGGATGTTAATTAAGCAGGGTGCGTAAATAGTGCCTTTAACAAAGTTGAGCGTGTTGTGGAGTTTGCACTCTATATCGCATAATCCGGGTAAAGAGGTAACTTTGGTGAATTTATCACTGACTTCTTTGGAATTGACAAGCATGAGAAGGTTTCCATCTACTACATTCTACTGGAAGTTTCTGGTATTGTCTTTTTTTCTTGGCTTTGGGGCTAACGCTGAGGCTGGCAAAGCAGTTATCCCCTAAATTAGGTGGCCCGGGGGCCATGATTCAAGGGTAGTTAGCTTTGAAAAATGGGATCTTTCTATTTACACGTGCGCGTTAAGAAGAACAGTGGTAAGGGCGATAGCCGGGCGATGGGATTTCGCGATAAGCAAAGCACTGACAATTGGATAGGCACAGACGTCCGCACTCGAAGAGAGATAGTCGGTGACTGTTAAAGAATTCGATTCAAGAAAGTTTGGAGAATTTAGTTAAATGAGAGTTTGGAGAATTCAGTTCAAGACAGTTTGAAGAACTCAGTTCGGGAGAGTTTTGGAAAATTTAGTACGAGAGAGCTTGGAGAATTCGACTCAAGAGAGTACGTGGAAAGAGACCTTGGAGAGAAAGAGCGAAGGGTTAACGGTAGATCGCCGCGCTTAGCGCTCTGTGGGGCCGTGTGCAGAGGGCGAAAGGTCGAACGGTAAAACCGCGGACTTTGGACCCTGAAGTGGTGCCGTGCGCAGATGCCAAGAATTAACGGTACCATGAGCCCTATATAAGTGGGCCCTGCGCTGAAAGCAGCATCATTCGATCACGAGGAGTCAAGCCGTCTAGATCCGTCAAGATACCAAAGTGAACAGACAGTCAACCAAATAAACTACAAGGGAGCTACAACAAGTCGAGTTGTCGAAAAAGCAGCGCCGTGGGAGCTTACAGGGAGCAAGATCGCTGTGTCGAGACATTCGGGACTGGGATACCAGGAATCTCCGAATTGAGACGCAGGTAGCTGAGGTTCAGAGGGCATAACACGGCTAGGTCAAGGCAGGCGGTGTATCCCTATCAACTAAGTCCTGGCGTTACGCCTGAAGATTCCAGAGTATAACAAGCCAGAAAGGAGAGCGGTCGATCGGTACGGGTACGAGTGGAGTTGTCAAGGAGAGATCTACGGTTTCCACTCGTGAAGTCCCGGAACGGCGTGTTCGAATCCCGAGTATAACAAGTCAGTAGGGAGAGCGGTCGATTGGTACGGTATCGAGAGGAGTTGTCCAGGAGAGCCCTACGGTCTCGACTCGTGAAGTCCCGGATCGGCGAACGCCCGAAACCCTGAGTACCAGAAGCCACGCAATGTCCAGCCGCGCAGCCAGCACAGCCAGGAGCAGTAAGCAAGACATTATCAGCAGCAAGCCAGCCTCCACATCACGGCAGACACTCAAGACAGATCGAGCCACGCGGAAACGTCCCGGACAATAAGCAGAAGGGTGAGGCTAGGATGGAACAATCGTTTACACTAGGCGTAGAAGCGATATAAAGCGCGAGGCAACTTCCTGGCGTTCAGCCTTGACTGTCCGCTCGGGCTGAATAGAAACCCCAGTGGGACCATCCGGGACAGAGCAAGGGACAGACGGCAGTGTGTCGAAAGGAATGATCCTGGAGAGCGTAGCATCTGTTCACCCTAGTATGAGAACGGTAACGCTTCCCTAAGCCCGCACGGCTGACCCACCCGCGAGTCCGAGTCGTCATAAGCAGTCACCGAGTCAACGCGTCAGGGACGAGCAGCAAGCGAGCATCTTCAGGGAGCTTCAAGGATCTTCAGGGAGCTACAAGACTGGAGCACCGAGACAAAGAGGCGAGAAGTCGTCGAGACACAATCATGGAACCTTCAGTCTCGGAATAAAACAGTAGATTATTAATTGCACCAAAAAAATCACTACCCAGTTCAACCCTTAAAACCTCTTAAAAGATGGCGTTTAGCAATTGACTAAATTGATAAATTGCCATTACCAAAAATAGACGATATTCTCATGGTTGGATTTGTTGTCAGGATAAAAAAACTATGGGAATAGAACGCCATTTTTCACGAGCAATGGCTCTTATCGATTTACGCGATTACCTTAAGGCTTAAAAAAGCGCCAAATTCCTTTCAAATGATGACAATTGCATTTTCAGGTATCGAACTTTCACAGGCATTCCTATATATGGAAGACCTAATTATCATCGGTTGTTCAAAAAATTATATGCCTAAAAACCGTACAAACCTTTTTGGTTAATGCACCCAGCAAAGTGCTCATTTATCAGACACGAAGTAACTTTGGCAAAAGTATTCTTCCAGACAACAAGAAATATGAAGTCAGAAAAATACCCAGTCCCAACGGACGCAGATAGCGCTAGAAGATTTGTTGCATTCTGCAAATATTACCGAAGATTCATTAAAAATGTTTCCGATTGTTCACCGCACATCACGCGATTATGTTGCATGATTGTGAAACTTGAAGGGACAAATGAATGTCAAAAAGCCTTCGAGTACCTAAAAACCCATCTGATGAAACCAACATTATTACAGTATTATTTGTATAAAAACGCATGCAAGTAAACAAGTATGCGGAACCGTTCTAACACAAGCACATAAAGGAACGCTGCTGCCAGTAGCATACGCATCAAGTTCATTCACCAAGGGAGAAAGTAATAAAAACTCGACAGAACAAGAATAGGCAACTATTCATTGGGCAATTACACAGTAAAAAAAGACCATAGACCACTAACATACATATTTACCATGACGAATCCAAGTTCAAAATTAACCAGAATGAGACTTGACTTAGAGGAGTAATATTTTACTGTTGAATATTTTAAGGGAAAAGACAATCATATCGCAGATGCATTATCCCGAATAACAATCCAAGACTTACCAAATAACCATAAGGATTATAAGATTCTGAGAGGCAATACCAGAAATCAAAGTAGACATAAACCCTTCGCAGAAAAAGAACAAATAGAATTGCTTAAGCAATCTACAGAAAAGCCCAACGTTTACAACGTCATTTGCAACGACGAAATACGTAAAGTAGTCCCTTGCATGTAAATAATAATTTGTGTTTATTTAAGCAAAGAAAATTACGGCAAGGTATGATATTAGCGATTTATATACTAATGGAACCCTTGACTTAGATCATTTCCTTTAAAGGCTTGAAAAGCAGGCCGATGTCAACAAAATGTGCAAACTCAAAGTGGAACCGTCGGGAAATTTCAAGAATATGGGCAATAAAATATTAAAATATTATTGGAAAAATATGTCTAAAGGCATAAAAAAGTACATAAAAAATGTACAAAATGCAAAAATTCTAATACGTCTAAACATACCAAGACTCCATTATTTATAACTGAAACCCCACAAAGGGCTTTCGATAGGGTATTTGTGGACACAATAGGTCCATACCTAGATTAGACGATGGAAACGAATATGCAGTTACATTAATCTGCGACTTAACAAAATATCTTGTCACTATACCTTTACCAAACCACAGTGCGAAAACGGTAGACAAAGCTATACTAGAACATTTTATTCTGAAGTACGGTCCAATGAAGACGTTCATTACGGACATGGGAAAAGAAAATAAAAATTCGATAATGGAGGATTTATGTAAAAATTTAAAAACTGAAAGCTTAACTTCCACCGCACACCACCATCAGACAGTAGGAACCGTTGAAAGAAGTCATAGAACATTCAATGAATTCATCTGGTCCTACATATCACTCAACAAATCTGATAAGGATGCTTGGCTCCCATACTTCACTCACTGTTTTAACATACACCCTCTATGGCAAATGATTATTGTCCATATGAGCTGGTATTTGGTAGAACAGCAAATTTGCCACTACAATTTAATAGCTAAGGTACTATATATCCGATATATAACTTAGATGATTATGCTAAAAAATCGAAGCTTAGAGTAGAACTAGCACATAAAAGAGCTAGAACTAGCAAAAGCTAGATAATAACAAAATAAACAAGGAAGAACGCTATAGTCGAGTACCTCGACTATCAGATACCCGTTACTCAGCTAAATAGAGATATGCAAGTAGCAAAACGAGATTAAAATGCGCCACCTACCGGCGGTATACAGATTTAAGCGTTATGGGCGTTAGAGTGGGCGTGGCAAATTTATTTTTGAACCAATCGATAGGTATTTTTTATCTAGCATAAAAACTGTGGGCGTCACAGGTTTTAGCGGTTTGTGGGCGTTAGAGTGGGCGTGGCATATTCGCGTAACAAACTTGCGCTGCGTATAAGGCTACGGAATCTAAATCTGAAGTCCCAATTCTCTATCTTTGATAGTTTCCGAGATATCCACGTTCATACTTACGATTTTTTGAAGTTTGTGGGCGGTGTATGGGCGTTAGGGTGGGCGTGGCAAACTTTTTTTTGGGTCAATCGATAGGTATTAAAGAGAACATTACATTTCAGCTAAAATTTTTATTCTAGCATCAAAAATGTAGGAGCCACAGTTTTGGGCGGTTTGTGGGCGTTAGAGTGGGCGTGGCACTCTACTGAAACAAACTTGCGCTGCGTAAGAAGCTCAGGAATCTGCACGCCAAATCTCAATAGCCTAGCTCCCATAGTTTCCGAGATCTCAGCGTTCATCCGGACAGACAGACGGACAGACGGACAGACGGACATGGCTAGATCGACTCGGCTAGTGATCCTGATCAAGAATATATATACTTTATGGGGTCGGAAACGCTTCCTTCTGCCTGTTACATACTTTCCGACGAATCTAGTATACCCTTTTACTCTACGAGTAACGGGTATAAGTAGGAGACCAGGTTTTATTAAAAAATTGAAAGTTGTCATTCGTTAGACTTTAAATATACTGGTCCGTACACAGTAACGGAAATAGGAGCAAGAGATAATATAACAATCTTGAGCAGTAAACATAAGAAACATGTAGTTGTTATTAACATTTTAAGTATGGCCATACATAGAATAAGATCCATACATAAGTATATATACACAAAAAAAAAATCAAAAAAAATTTGAAGAGACAAAAGAAATAATTTAACAATTTTAGTGTAGCCGTGAGTTAAGCTACACACCATTGGTTTTTGATGTATTGGAAATTTAAAAATTTTACTTATAACGAGTTGTTATAATTTTTGAACATTTTGAATATATATATATACATATATATATATATAAATATATGCTTATTTAATCGTAACAACTTGTGTGGACACATCTTGGTCAACGCTTAAGTCCCGGTCTAAAGTCCGAAATATGAACCGATCGGTATGCAAAGAGCAAGTGTCTGCATAATTACCTCACATGGATATGAACTTAAGTGTATGTGCATACACCCACGCGCTCCAGCCTAAGCGAGCATATCTATATATTTAAGAATATATAACCGTCTCTCCGCTGCCGCTGTTGACAGTGCAGTTACAAGACTTAGTTCTCCTTAGCTCCTAGACAGATTAAAATGCGCCATTTACCCGCGATCTCAATATATGGTTATGTAGGCTGTAGGCTGATTTAAGCGTTATGGGCGTTAGAGTGGCATATTCGCGTTACAAACTTGCGCTGCGTACAAGGCTACGCAATCTGAATCTGAAATCCCAATTCGCTATCTTTGATAGTTTCCGAGATATCCGCGTTCATATTTACGATTTTTTGAAGTTTGTAAGCGGCTTGTGGGCGTAACAAACTTTTTTTTTAAATCAATCGAAGGTATTGATGAAAACAATACAATACATCCAACATCAAAACTGTAGGAGCCACAGATTTGGGTGGCTTGTGGGCATTAGAGAGGGCGTGGCACCTTACTGAATCGAACTTGCGCTGCGCAGGAATCTCAAGAATCTGCATGCCTAATTCCAGTATTGTAGCTATTATAGTTTCCGAGAACTCAGCGTTCATACGGACAGACGGACATGGCTAGATCGACTCGGCTAGTGATCCTGATCAAGAATATATAAATTAGGTTTAGTATGGGGGTAGCTGCAGAAGAGACCCTCGCTGCAGTTCTCAATTAGTAGCCGGTTGGCCGTTGGTCAAAATTGATGTGATCTCTGGAAATTATAATTGTCCAGCTTCCTTCGCAGCAGCTTTCGATTAGCTGCCGGTAGTCGGTTGATTAGCTTCTCATCTACTGAAGAGTTATGATGATTACGCTGGAAGGGTAACTGCCCTCTGGCGGTTGCCGGAGTTATTTCAGAATGAACTTGTGTTCTTTATTCATTGAATGTTGAAAATGAACTGAATCTTAAAGCTAACATAATTGAACTTCATAGCGGCCACTCCAATGGGCAGTGCTTGCCGGCTATGCATGAGCTTTCGGCCAGACGCTGTGTCAGCAGTTTGGCCGGAGCGGACTTGTTAGTTATTTACTACCCCTTCAGGAGTAAGGCCGCTCTCGGCTGACCCTATTTGGGCGATCAATTCTACTATCTGGGCCGCAGATCTCCTGGCCTGGATGACTCGCCGATAAGTTAAGCCGACGCAGATCAACGCGCAGCATATCGCTCCTGTGACTAGTACTATCTGATGTGAATGATAGTCGTTGATATCCTCCCCGAATCTTTTAATGTGTTCCAGATTACGCTCACTCAAGCGGTGAAGGTATGAAAGGCTGAGTATGTTATGCTCCACAGTAATATTCAGGGAGGGCGAGCTAGCTACTCCTGGAACCTTTTTTGGGCCATGTAATGGTTGACATAACGGGTTTCATTAACCGTGGTACTGTCAAAAAAGGTGATGAGGTGCGTGCCTCGTATTTGGATGTAAGTGGCATTATCCACACTCACACGTGCCGGACGATCGTTTACAATAATGATGCCTTTATCTATGTAGGTAATGGGATGTAGATCGCTGTGCTGGATGTCACAATGCGCTATGCCCCCAGCGTGGAGCTCCTGGGCGCACGACCTTCTATGCGCCAGTTGGCAAAATGTAGCTCCAGATGTTACGGAGCAAATATTGACCGTGTGGATTTCTCCATCACAATCCGCTATGATCTTGTCCTCTAGCCTGAGCATCGTGTCGTGATGTGACACGGGGAAAATAGTGATTTTAATACACGCCGATTTGATTTTAGGGAATTTAATAATAAAATGCAATATGTTAATGGACTGTAATATTTTCACGGACGCAACGGACAATATGTCTTTGATGGGAGTATCTGGGGGCTCCTCCATCCACATACCTTCCAGGTCTGCATGGTCTAGTATGCTAGGGCTAACGATATTGACTTTAGCAAGCGCTATTGCCAGTAATAAATTTTGAAGCTCCATTGTAAGCATCCTATTTCAAGATAATAACATCTCATATAGGTGCCCCGAGTCAATTTGGGCTCCTTTAGCCGACCTCAGAAGTTGATTGACAGTGGCGGAAATATTATTGATTTGGTTTTTGTTGCTGCTTATCTGCCTATTGTTTGCATTAATTAACTGGAACTCATTAAGTTTAGCGCTGTTCCTAAGAAGTCTAAGCTTTTTTATCTAGCATAAAAACTGTGGGCGTCACAGGTTTTAGCGGTTTGTGGGCGTTAGAGTGGGCGTGGCATATTCGCGTAACAAACTTGCGCTGTGTATAAAGCTACGGAATCTAAATCTGAAATCCCAATTCTCTATCTTTGATAGTTTCCGAGATATCCACGTTCATACTTACGATTTTTTGAAGTTTGTGGGCGGTGTATGGGCGTTAGGGTGGGCGTGGCAAACTTTTTTTTGGGTCAATCGATAGGTATTAAAGAGAACATTACATTTCAGTTAAAATTTTTATTCTAGCATCAAAAATGTAGGAGCCACAGTTTTGGGCGGTTTGTTAGATAATAGAGGATTTATGTAAAAATTTAAAAACTGAAAGCTTAACTTCCACCGCACACCACCATCAGACAGTAGGAACCGTTGAAAGAAGTCATAGAACATTCAATGAATTCATCCGGTCCTACATATCACTCAACAAATCTGATAAGGATGCTTGGCTCCCATACTTCACTCACTGTTTTAACATACACCCTCTATGGCAAATGATTATTGTCCATATGAGCTGGTATTTGGTAGAACAGCAAATTTGCCACTACAATTTAATAGCTAAGGTACTATATATCCGATATATAACTTAGATGATTATGCTAAAAAATCGAAGCTTAGAGTAGAACTAGCACATAAAAGAGCTAGAACTAGCAAAAGCTAGATAATAACAAAATAAACAAGGAAGAACGCTATAGTCGAGTACCTCGACTATCAGATACCCGTTACTCAGCTAAATAGAGATATGCAAGTAGCAAAACGAGATTAAAATGCGCCACCTACCGGCGGTATACAGATTTAAGCGTTATGGGCGTTAGAGTGGGCGTGGCAAATTTATTTTTGAACCAATCGATAGGTATTGTCGAGACCAATACATTTCAGATAAAATTTTTTATCTAGCATAAAAACTGTGGGCGTCACAGGTTTTAGCGGTTTATGGGCGTTAGAGTGGGCGTGGCATATTCGCGTAACAAACTTGCGCTGCGTATAAGGCTACGGAATCTAAATCTGAAGTCCCAATTCTCTATCTTTGATAGTTTCTGAGATATCCACGTTCATACTTACGATTTTTTGAAGTTTGTGGGCGGTGTATGGGCGTTAGGGTGGGCGTGGCAAACTTTTTTTTGGGTCAATCGATAGGTATTAAAGAGAACATTACATTTCAGCTAAAATTTTTATTCTAGCATCAAAAATGTAGGAGCCACAGTTTTGGGCGGTTTGTGGGCGTTAGAGTGGGCGTGGCACTCTACTGAAACAAACTTGCGCTGCGTAAGAAGCTCAGGAATCTGCACGCCAAATCTCAATAGCCTAGCTCCCATAGTTTCCGAGATCTCAGCGTTCATCCGGACAGACAGACGGACAGACGGACAGACGGACATGGCTAGATCGACTCGGCTAGTGATCCTGATCAAGAATATATATACTTTATGGGGTCGGAAACGCTTCCTTCTGCCTGTTACATACTTTCCGACGAATCTAGTATACCCTTTTACTCTACGAGTAACGGGTATAAACATATAACGATGAAGAACGCTATAGTCGAGTACCTCGGCTAGTAGATACCCGTTACTCAACTAAAGGGACCAAAGGGAAATGGAGATATGCAAGCAGCAAAGCGAGATTAAAATGCGCCACCTACCGGCGGTAGACCGATTTAAGCGTTATGGGCGTTAGAGTGGGCGTGGAAAATTTTTTTATTGGATCAATCGATAGGTACTGACGAGACCAATACATTTCAGTTAAAATTTTTTATCTATCAAGAAAATTGTGGTCGTCACAGGTTTGGGCGGTTCGTGGGCGTTAAGGTGGGCGTGGCAAACTTTTTTTGAGTCAATCGATAGGTTTTGTTAAGAGCAATACATTTCAGTTAAAATTTTTATTCTAGCATTAAAACTGTAGGAGCTACAGTTTTTGGCGGTTTGTGGGCGTTACAGTGGGCGTGGCACATTGCTGAAGCAAACTTGCGCTGCGTAAGAAGCTCACAAATCTGCACGCCAAATCTTAATAGCCTAGCTTTTATAGTTTCCGAGATCTCAGCGTTCATCTGGACAGACAGACAGACGGACAGACGGACAGACGGACATGGCTAGATCGACTCGGCTAGTGATCCTGATCAAGAATATATATACTTTATGGGGTCGGAACCGCTTCCTTCTGCCTGTTACATACTTTCCGACGAATCTAGCATACCCTTTTACTCTACGAGTAACGGGTATAAGTAGGAGACCAGGTTTTATTAAAAAATTGAAAGTTGTCATTCGTTAGACTTTAAATATACTGGTCCGTACACAGTAACGGAAATAGGAGCAAGAGATAATATAACAATCTTGAGCAGTAAACATAAGAAACATGTAGTTGTTATTAACATTTTAAGTATGGCCATACATAGAATAAGATCCATACATAAGTATATATACACAAAAAAAAAATCAAAAAAAATTTGAAAAGACAAAAGAAATAATTTAACAATTTTAGTGTAGCCGTGAGTTAAGCTACACACCATTGGTTTTTGATGTATTGGAAATTTAAAAATTTTACTTATAACGAGTTGTTATAATTTTTGAACATTTTGAATATATATATATATATATATATATATATAAATATATGCTTATTTAATCGTAACAACTTGTGTGGACACATCTTGGTCAACGCTTAAGTCCCGGTCTAAAGTCCGAAATATGAACCGATCGGTATGCAAAGAGCAAGTGTCTGCATAATTACCTCACATGGATATGAACTTAAGTGTATGTGCATACACCCACGCGCTCCAGCCTAAGCGAGCATATCTATATATTTAAGAATATATAACCGTCTCTACGCTGCCGCTGTTGACAGTGCAGTTACAAGACTTAGTTCTCCTTAGCTCCTAGACAGATTAAAATGCGCCATTTACCCGCGATCTCAATATATGGTTATGTAGGCGGTAGGCTGATTTAAGCGTTATGGGCGTTAGAGTGGCATATTCGCGTTACAAACTTGCGCTGCGTACAAGGCTACGCAATCTGAATCTGAAATCCCAATTCGCTATCTTTGATAGTTTCCGAGATATCCGCGTTCATATTTACGATTTTTTGAAGTTTGTAAGCGGCTTGTGGGCGTAACAAACTTTTTTTTTAAATCAATCGAAGGTATTGATGAAAACAATACAATACATCCAACATCAAAACTGTAGGAGCCACAGATTTGGGTGGCTTGTGGGCATTAGAGAGGGCGTGGCACCTTACTGAATCGAACTTGCGCTGCGCAGGAATCTCAAGAATCTGCATGCCTAATTCCAGTATTGTAGCTATTATAGTTTCCGAGAACTCAGCGTTCATACGGACAGACGGACATGGCTAGATCGACTCGGCTAGTGATCCTGATCAAGAATATATAAATTAGGTTTAGTATGGGGGTAGCTGCAGAAGAGACCCTCGCTGCAGTTCTCAATTAGTAGCCGGTTGGCCGTTGGTCAAAATTGATGTGATCTCTGGAAATTATAATTGTCCAGCTTCCTTCGCAGCAGCTTTCGATTAGCTGCCGGTAGTCGGTTGATTAGCTTCTCATCTACTGAAGAGTTATGATGATTACGCTGGAAGGGTAACTGCCCTCTGGCGGTTGCCGGAGTTATTTCAGAATGAACTTGTGTTCTTTATTCATTGAATGTTGAAAATGAACTGAATCTTAAAGCTAACATAATTGAACTTCATAGCGGCCACTCCAATGGGCAGTGCTTGCCGGCTATGCATGAGCTTTCGGCCAGACGCTGTGTCAGCAGTTTGGCCGGAGCGGACTTGTTAGTTATTTACTACCCCTTCAGGAGTAAGGCCGCTCTCGGCTGACCCTATTTGGGCGATCAATTCTACTATCTGGGCCGCAGATCTCCTGGCCTGGATGACTCGCCGATAAGTTAACCCGACGCAGATCAACCGCTCCTGTGACTAGTACTATCTGATGTGAATGATAGTCGTTGATATCCTCCCCGAATCTTTTAATGTGTTACGCTCACTCAAGCGGTGAAGGTATGGAAGGCTGAGTATGTTATGCTCCACAGTAATATTCAGGGAGGGCGAGCTAGCTACTCCTGGAACCTTTTTTGGGCCATGTAATGGTTGACATAACGGGTTTCATTAACCGTGGTACTGTCAAAAAAGGTGATGAGGTGCGTGCCTCGTATTTGGATGTAAGTGGCATTATCCACACTCACACGTGCCGGACGATCGTTTACAATAATGATGCCTTTATCTATGTAGGTAATGGGATGTAGATCGCTGTGCTGGATGTCACAATGCGCTATGCCCCCAGCGTGGAGCTCCTGGGCGCACGACCTTCTATGCGCCAGTTGGCAAAATGTAGCTCCAGATGTTACGGAGCAATTATTGACCGTGTGGATTTCTCCATCACAATCCGCTATGATCTTGTCCTCTAGCCTGAGCATCGTGTCGTGATGTGACACGGGGAAAATAGTGATTTTAACACACGCCGATTTGATTTTAGGGAATTTAATAATAAAATGCAATATGTTAATGGACTGTAATATTTTCACGGACGCAACGGACAATATGTCTTTGATGGGAGTATCTGTGGGCTCCTCCATCCACATACCTTCCAGGTCTGCATGGTCTAGTATGCTAGGGCTAACGATATTGACTTTAGCAAGCGCTATTGCCAGTAATAAATTTTGAAGCTCCATTGTAAGCATCCTATTTCAAGATAATAACATCTCATATAGGTGCCCCGAGTCAATTTGGGCTCCTTTAGCCGACCTCAGAAGTTGATTGACAGTGGCGGAAATATTATTGATTTGGTTTTTGTTGCTGCTTATCTGCCTATTGTTTGCATTAATTAACTGGAACTCATTAAGTTTAGCGCTGTTCCTAAGAAGTCTAAGCTTTTTTATCTAGCATAAAAACTGTGGGCGTCACAGGTTTTAGCGGTTTGTGGGCGTTAGAGTGGGCGTGGCATATTCGCGTAACAAACTTGCGCTGTGTATAAAGCTACGGAATCTAAATCTGAAATCCCAATTCTCTATCTTTGATAGTTTCCGAGATATCCACGTTCATACTTACGATTTTTTGAAGTTTGTGGGCGGTGTATGGGCGTTAGGGTGGGCGTGGCAAACTTTTTTTTGGGTCAATCGATAGGTATTAAAGAGAACATTACATTTCAGTTAAATTTTTATTCTAGCATCAAAAATGTAGGAGCCACAGTTTTGGGCGGTTTGTGGGCGTTAGAGTGGGCGTGGCACTCTACTGAAACAAACTTGCGCTGCGTAAGAAGCTCAGGAATCTGCACGCCAAATCTCAATAGCCTAGCTCCCATAGTTTCCGAGATCTCAGCGTTCATCCGGACAGACAGACGGACAGACGGACAGACGGACATGGCTAGATCGACTCGGCTAGTGATCCTGATCAAGAATATATATACTTTATGGGGTCGGAAACGCTTCCTTCTGCCTGTTACATACTTTCCGACGAATCTAGTATACCCTTTTACTCTACGAGTAACGGGTATAAACATATAACGATGAAGAACGCTATACTCGAGTACCTCGGCTAGTAGATACCCGTTACTCAACTAAAGGGACCAAAGGGAAATGGAGATATGCAAGCAGCAAAGCGAGATTAAAATGCGCCACCTACCGGCGGTAGACCGATTTAAGCGTTATGGGCGTTAGAGTGGGCGTGGAAAATTTTTTTATTGGTTCAATCGATAGGTACTGACGAGACCAATACATTTCAGTTAAAATTTTTTATCTATCAAGAAAATTGTGGGCGTCACAGGTTTGGGCGGTTCGTGGGCGTTAAGGTGGGCGTGGCAAACTTTTTTTGAGTCAATCGATAGGTTTTGTTAAGAGCAATACATTTCAGTTAAAATTTTTATTCTAGCATTAAAACTGTAGGAGCCACAGTTTTTGGCGGTTTGTGGGCGTTACAGTGGGCGTGGCACATTGCTGAAGCAAACTTGCGCTGCGTAAGAAGCTCACAAATCTGCACGCCAAATCTTAATAGCCTAGCTTTTATAGTTTCCGAGATCTCAGCGTTCATCTGGACAGACAGACAGACGGACAGACGGACAGACGGACATGGCTAGATCGACTCGGCTAGTGATCCTGATCAAGAATATATATACTTTATGGGGTCGGAACCGCTTCCTTCTGCCTGTTACATACTTTCCGACGAATCTAGCATACCCTTTTACTCTACGAGTAACGGGTATAAGTAGGAGACCAGGTTTTATTAAAAAATTGAAAGTTGTCATTCGTTAGACTTTAAATATACTGGTCCGTACACAGTAACGGAAATAGGAGCAAGAGATAATATAACAATCTTGAGCAGTAAACATAAGAAACATGTAGTTGTTATTAACATTTTAAGTATGGCCATACATAGAATAAGATCCATACATAAGTATATATACACAAAAAAAAAATCAAAGAAAATTTGAAAAGACAAAAGAAATAATTTAACAATTTTAGTGTAGCCGTGAGTTAAGCTACACACCATTGGTTTTTGATGTATTGGAAATTTAAAATTTTTACTTATAACGAGTTGTTATAATTTTTGAACATTTTGAATATATATATATATATATATATATATATAAATATATGCTTATTTAATCGTAACAACTTGTGTGGACACATCTTGGTCAACGCTTAAGTCCCGGTCTAAAGTCCGAAATATGAACCGATCGGTATGCAAAGAGCAAGTGTCTGCATAATTACCTCACATGGATATGAACTTAAGTGTATGTGCATACACCCACGCGCTCCAGCCTAAGCGAGCATATCTATATATTTAAGAATATATAACCGTCTCTCCGCTGCCGCTGTTGACAGTGCAGTTACAAGACTTAGTTCTCCTTAGCTCCTAGACAGATTAAAATGCGCCATTTACCCGCGATCTCAATATATGGTTATGTAGGCGGTAGGCTGATTTAAGCGTTATGGGCGTTAGAGTGGCATATTCGCGTTACAAACTTGCGCTGCGTACAAGGCTACGCAATCTGAATCTGAAATCCCAATTCGCTATCTTTGATAGTTTCCGAGATATCCGCGTTCATATTTACGATTTTTTGAAGTTTGTAAGCGGCTTGTGGGCGTAACAAACTTTTTTTTTAAATCAATCGAAGGTATTGATGAAAGCAATACAATACATCCAACATCAAAACTGTAGGAGCCACAGATTTGGGTGGCTTGTGGGCATTAGAGAGGGCGTGGCACCTTACTGAATCGAACTTGCGCTGCGCAGGAATCTCAAGAATCTGCATGCCTAATTCCAGTATTGTAGCTATTATAGTTTCCGAGAACTCAGCGTTCATACGGACAGACGGACATGGCTAGATCGACTCGGCTAGTGATCCTGATCAAGAATATATAAATTAGGTTTAGTATGGGGGTAGCTGCAGAAGAGACCCTCGCTGCAGTTCTCAATTAGTAGCCGGTTGGCCGTTGGTCAAAATTGATGTGATCTCTGGAAATTATAATTGTCCAGCTTCCTTCGCAGCAGCTTTCGATTAGCTGCCGGTAGTCGGTTGATTAGCTTCTCATCTACTGAAGAGTTATGATGATTACGCTGGAAGGGTAACTGCCCTCTGGCGGTTGCCGGAGTTATTTCAGAATGAACTTGTGTTCTTTATTCATTGAATGTTGAAAATGAACTGAATCTTAAAGCTAACATAATTGAACTTCATAGCGGCCACTCCAATGGGCAGTGCTTGCCGGCTATGCATGAGCTTTCGGCCAGACGCTGTGTCAGCAGTTTGGCCGGAGCGGACTTGTTAGTTATTTACTACCCCTTCAGGAGTAAGGCCGCTCTCGGCTGACCCTATTTGGGCGATCAATTCTACTATCTGGGCCGCAGATCTCCTGGCCTGGATGACTCGCCGATAAGTTAAGCCGACGCAGATCAACCGCTCCTGTGACTAGTACAATCTGATGTGAATGATAGTCGTTGATATCCTCCCCGAATCTTTTAATGTGTTCCAGATTACGCTCACTCAAGCGGTGAAGGTATGGAAGGCTGAGTATGTTATGCTCCACAGTAATATTCAGGGAGGGCGAGCTAGCTACTCCTGGAACCTTTTTTGGGCCATGTAATGGTTGACATAACGGGTTTCATTAACCGTGGTACTGTCAAAAAAGGTGATGAGGTGCGTGCCTCGTATTTGGATGTAAGTGGCATTATCCACACTCACACGTGCCGGACGATCGTTTACAATAATGATGCCTTTATCTATGTAGGTAATGGGATGTAGATCGCTGTGCTGGATGTCACAATGCGCTATGCCCCCAGCGTGGAGCTCCTGGGCGCACGACCTTCTATGCGCCAGTTGGCAAAATGTAGCTCCGATGTTACGGAGCAATTATTGACCGTGTGATGTGACACGGGGAAAATAGTGATTTTAATACACGCCGATTTGATTTTAGGGAATTTAATAATAAAATGCAATATGTTAATGGACTGTAATATTTTCACGGACGCAACGGACAATATGTCTTTGATGGGAGTATCTGTGGGCTCCTCCATCCACATACCTTCCAGGTCTGCATGGTCTAGTATGCTAGGGCTAACGATATTGACTTTAGCAAGCGCTATTGCCAGTAATAAATTTTGAAGCTCCATTGTAAGCATCCTATTTCAAGATAATAACATCTCATATAGGTGCCCCGAGTCAATTTGGGCTCCTTTAGCCGACCTCAGAAGTTGATTGACAGTGGCGGAAATATTATTGATTTGGTTTTTGTTGCTGCTTATCTGCCTATTGTTTGCATTAATTAACTGGAACTCATTAAGTTTAGCGCTGTTCCTAAGAAGTCTAAGCTTCTAGCTACTCTATGGTGGATGCTCAACGACTCGAGCAGGTCACGCAGGTGAGCGACATCGACGCTCAAAAGTTTCTGCATGTGTGACTGGGGAAACATGCTGGTCATGCCATTAGTTTCTTCCACCACGCCCCTATACTCTGAGAGATTCGCCGAGTGTGTGACGAATGCGAATTCTTCAATTGTGTGTGTTAGCGACATTTCACTGTAAATAGTGGCCGCATACGAATAAGCTTCTTCCTCCTCCACAACGATAAGTTGCTGTCTGGAGAGGGCATCTGCGACGAGGTTATCCTTGCCGGGCTTGTACAAAATTTTAGCGCCGGACTCGTCAATGAGAGCCTTCCACCTTTTGATTTTCTCAATCGGATTGGATTCCGACACTGCGAAAGTCAATGGTTGGTGGTCAGTAAAGATATTTATATCCTTGACTGCATATAAATAATGGCGCAATTTGGCCAGTGCCCAAACTATGGCTAATATCTCCCTTTCGTTGGTAGCATAATTAACCTCCTTTAAAGTCCTCGAGATCATAGTAATAGGTCGTCCCTCTTGGGATAACACCGCGCCAATGCCATGTGCTGAGGCATCCGTCGTTAGATCGAACGCCTTTTTATAATCGGGGTACCTGAGGATGACATCCTCGAAAGCCAGAATGATACGCAATTTTTGAAAAGCCAGCCGTTGCTGCTCATTAAACTGCACCTGGATATTTTTGGATCTGTGCCTACTGACACTCGGCTGAGGAACTTGAGAGATCGCAGGTTGCGGATAGCGGACGACCTCTCTCGAGGCCAACTGTGAATAAGCTGGTGGGATAAGTCAAACACGGAATCGTGGACGGAAACCCCAGTAAATAAACAGTCCCGGACAGTCAGCGGGTATTTTGCAACGAAGCAATACCGACGATGCGAGTTGTTCAGCCGCATCTAAATAGTTGCTTTACACAAACCCACTCCCAACACAACACCTACCCATCTCCCCTCCCAAACAACATCTCACTCCGAGCCGAACTACGGTGTAATACGGACCGTGCCAAGAGTCAGCCTGGCTGGGGGCCCGGATCAAAAATAGCCCAGTCTCAAACGGTGTGCTCAGGGACATGGCGACCCCCTGTTCTAACTATCGCCTTACCCGGGCATCGCGGATCTCTGCCCGGGCGGATTTTTCCCGTTCTCCGCAACTCGTGGAACCAAATTATGGAACATATTAAGAAAACCAACAACACAACACAAAACACAGAGACGGGTACTCTCAAAAAACCCATGGATAAGCTGAACACTGGTTCCACCATTCATACCAGCACGGTCCAGAAAGGGCCGCATCCCAAACTGGGGATGATGGGTGGCAGAAAGTCAGCCGCAAACGCCTCCGCCACGTGCGCATCTGCGCCGAAAGCAGCGGTAGGCACTGCCAAGGCGCTCGGGCCACCCGCAGACTCTGCGCTCACACACTAGGAGCACCGTTGCCACACCTTCGCCTGAATGGCTAAAAAAGGTAGAGTGGGCAAGGAAGGTGCTTCCTAACTACGGGCAGGATAAGCCCACTCAAGAAGGGACTCAGGCGAAAAGGCAGCGATCCCTCGAACTACCCGGGCCATCGGCAAAGAGATCTAAGATCCAGCCATCGGTCTCTTTTGCCGAAATCACGAAGAATCGTGTACTACTCGGCCTGATTGTCAGGGGAAATCCGGAGGGCAGGATCCCTAGGAACAAGTGGAAGGCAGTGGAGTCCCACCTTTCCCTCATTTGCCTGCGCATGGTACGGGAGAAGCCAGGCACCTCGCCCTGCTGCATGGACGCTGGCTGGTACCAGGGCAGCGTCAAGGTGGTGGCCTGCGACAGTCAGCGGTCAGCTGACATGTATAAACAGGCGACGAGCAAGCTCGGCGAGGTATACAAAGGGGCGAACATCGTTGCGCTTGACTGGTGCGATGTCCCCAGTAGACCCCGAGCCAGGACCTGGCTTCCAGCAGCGATCAAGGGGCCGGAGGACATCCTCTTCATGTTGCAAGAATGCAACCCGCACATCCCCACGAAGGACTGGAAAGTCGTCAAGGTGGAGGAGCATGAAGGGGACGTCAACCAGGCGGTGTTGGTCCTGAACAAGGAGTCAGTTGCTCCGATCGAGACTGCTCGAGGAGTGCTGAACTTCGGTGAACTTCAGTGCAATACACATCAAGGTGTATAAGGGCGACTCCAACGCCGCTAGTAGCTCTGCCGGCAACCCAGCCGAGCAGGTGCTTGCTGAGGAGTTGGAGGCACCTGGTGGGCCGGAGGACGGCTACTCAACCGATTCGTCGCTAAGCAGAGAGATGCGAGCGCTCGGACCGACGTAAATGTTGAAGCTGTAGATGTCACTAAGACTTCTACAAATAAACCTTCACCACAGTAAAGCAGCGTCTGCTGCACTTCTGCTTCGCCTGACCGAAGGCGGAGCCGACCTAGTCCTTGTACAGGAACTTTTGGTAGTAGGTGGCAAGGTTGCTGGACTAGGAACAAATGTCTCGCAATCAAACAGTAGATTATTAATTGTATCTTTACCCAGTTCAACCCTTAAAAGATGGAGTTTAGTAATTGACTAAATTGATAAATCGCCATTACCAAAAATAGACGATATTCTCATGGTTGGATTTGTTGTCAGGATAAAAAAACTATGGGAATAAAACGCCATTTTTCACGAGCAATGGCTCTTATCGATTTACGCAATTACCTAATGGTTTAAAAAAGCGCCAAATTCCTTTCAAAGTATGATGACAATTGCATTTTCAGGTATCGAACCTTCACAGGCATTCCTATATATGGAAGACCTAATTATCACCGGTTGTTCAAAAAATTATATGCCTAAAAACCGTACAAACCTTTTTGGTTAATGCACCCAGCAAAGTGCTCATTTATCAGACACGAAGTAACTTTGGCAAAAGTATTCTTCCAGACAACAAGAAATATGAAGTCAGAAAAATACCCAGTCCCAACGGACGCAGATAGCGCTAGAAGATTTGTTGCAATCTGTTTCCGATTGTTCACCGCACATCACGCGATTATGTTGCATGATTGTGAAACTTGAAGGGACAAATGAATGTTAAAAAGCCTTCGAGTACTTAAAAACCCATCTGATGAAACCAACATTATTACAGTATCCCGATTTTGATAAGGAATTTTGTATAACAACGCATGCAAGTAAACAAGTATGCGGAACCGTTCTAACACAAGCACATAATGGAACGCTGCTGCCAGTAGCATACGCATCAAGTTCATTCACCAAGGGAGAAAGTAATAAAAACTCGACAGAGCAAGAATAGGCAGCTATTCATTGGGCAATTACACAGTAAAAAAGACCATAGACCACTAACATACCTATTTACCATGACTAATCCAAGTTCAAAATTAACCAGAATGAGACTTGACTTAGAGGAGTAAAATTTTACTGTTGAATATTTTAAGGGAAAAGACAATCATATCGCAGATGCATTATCCCGAATAACAATCCAAGACTTACCACATAACCATAAGGATTATAAGATTCTGAGAGGCAATACCAGAAATCAAAGTAGACATAAACCCTGCGCAGAAAAAGAACAAATAGAATTGCTTAAGCAATCTACAGAAAAGCCCAACGTTTACAACGTCATTAGCAACGACGAAATACGTAAAGTAGTCCCTTGCATGTAAATAATAATTTGTGTTTATTTAAGCACGAAAAGAAAATTACGGTAAGGTATGATATTAGCGATTTATATACTAATGGAACCCTTTGTGAGGAGTTGAATAACTCCCCACAAATAGAAGCAGCAGCAGATGGCCGGCCGCTTACCAGATACGCGGCGAATTCGCGTAGTAACGGCGCGGCGAGGAGAACGAGAGAGTTTGGAGACCAAGGGTGGAGATCGAGAGAGTTTGGAGACCAACGAAGGAGAGCGAGAGAGTTTGGAGACCAATGAAGGAGAGCGAGAGAGATTGGAGACCAAGGATGGAGATCGAGAGAGAATGGAGACTTTGCGGGCAGAGCAAGAGTGCCGTATGCAAAAGGGGATAACGGAACTCCCCCGGACTTTGGACTCTCCCGTGAACTTTGGACCGGGAGAGGAAGTGCCACATCTCGGCAGTGGAGCGGCACACAGGCGTGCCACAAGCGGCCCGGGAATCAGCGAGACTGCAGCAGTGGGCGGAGCATCGATTGAAAGCGGTACGTGAAGGAGAAGTGGGTCATCCAGGAGGCACGGACTTTGGACCCAGAGTGGAGAGATCCAGCGGGCCGTGCGCAAAAGGGAAATAACGGTGCTTGGAGGCCCTATATAAGGCCGCAGAGCGCTGGCAGCTGGATCAGTCGATCACGAGGAGTCAAACCTTCAAGATCAATTAAAGTACCAAATAAACAGTCAGTCAAGCAAATAATCTACGAGGGAGCTACAACCAAGCGAGTCGTCGGAAGCAGCGCCGTGGGAAGCATACAAGGAGCAAGATCGCCACGTCGAGACGTTCGGGATTAGGACATCAGGAATCTCCGAATTGAGACACAGATGGCTGAGTTCTGGAAGGCATCACGCGGCTAAGTCAAGGCGTTTGTTTTCTAACTTTGTCGCGACCACACCCTGGCGAGTCACCCGGCGGGTCTGTCAGAGACAAGCAAAAGAGTCCTACGACGAAGAGCCGTCAGCTTGGGGAGGAAAGTTGTCTGCGACCCAGCGTACCTTGCCCGACCAAGCAGGACCTGGCGTGACGGACGAGCGGTAGATCGATTTGCGGTTTCAAGAGGCGGCAGCCTGGAGAGCCCTGCGATTACCGGCGAAGTTCCCGAGCAGCGACCGCCCAGCTCCCCGAGCGCCAGAACAACGAGATACTGGTCAGAAGACAGCGCAGAGGACATCGACAGCGACGCCAGCAGACATTTCCGGCAGCCACGTTACCATCGCCGCGCGGAGCTCATTGGGGAGCGCAGGAGCGTCGCGGACGTCACGCATTAGGGTGAAGCCGGGTGGAACGTTCGTCTGCGCTAGGCGTAAAGCGAAGTGAACCGCTAGACAGCCTCCTGGCGGCAGCCTTGACTGTCAGCGCGAACTGAGCAAGAACCTAGCGGGACCGTCCGGGACAGAGCAAGGGACAGGTATTGCCTCGAAAGGCGTCAGCCTGGAGAGCAAGGCTTGTTCACCCTAGTCTGAGAACGGTGACGCTTCCCTAAGCCCACAAGGCCGAACTCTCTGCGGGTCTAAGGCGCAACAAGCGACCCCGAGGCAACGCGTCGGCAAGCAAGCAGAGGCGGCCACTACGAGCGTCCCGAGACCCAGGATCCAGGGGAGGACGAGTCAACGTGTCGAGGAGCCAGAAAGAGGAGCGCCAGCAGCCGGCGGAACCAGAGCCAAGAGATACCGAAGCCAGCCCAGCCACACACTAATACCACGAGAATAAATCCCACTGTTACCATTTGAACCCTTTGTTTTCTCACTGATCTACGGGCAATCACGTCATATAAATTTGGTGGGACGAACGCACAATCTTCTGAGCTAGCCGCACGAATCTCGTAGCGAGCAGACACACAAAATCAGTTCGTTACATCTGGCGCCCAACGTGATTGTCCCAACAGTGAGAACAGCACAGTAAAAATGGGAAAGAAGTGGATTTACCGCCTCAAGAAGGAAGACTTCGCCCATGTCGCACAGAGGCTCAACGTCGCCCTGGAGGGCAGGCTAGACGACATGAGGAAGGCACTATCGGAATACTACTCCGAAACAGAGAACGATCCACAACTCGTCGACATCTGGGCCGAGCTGGAGGCGACGTACTACGACAGAGCCGGCCCAAGCATTACGTTAACGAACGCTGAAGGGGACAACCTGGTGGCAAGCCTGAGCGTTGACAACATGCAGAGAGAGGCCCACAGGAGAGAATCAAGCCAAGAAAAGAAAGCAGCAGCGCTGATCCCGAGACCAAGCCAGTCGGACTATGCAAAGGTCGCTAAGCAGGTCCGCGAATGGTCGTTCAGGTTCGACGGGGCGGAAAAACCATTCGAGTTCCTGGAGCAGGTAAAATGGTCCGCCAACACGTACGGTTTGGAGCTTGATATGATCCCTCGAGCGATGCCGGAGTTGCTAAAAGGAAGGGCCTTGAAATGGTTCATCGCCAACAATAAGCAATGGAGAACTTGGGCAGAATTCATTGAAAGCTTCCACGCATATTTCCTGCCAAGAGACTTCTTCACCAGGCTGGCGGATCAGGTCCGGCAAAGGAAGCAAGGCTTCAGCGAGTCGTTCAAGGACTACATGATCGACATGCAGACGATGGTGAGGCCACTTAACTATTCTACGAAAGAGACGTTAAGGGTCATTAAAGAGAACTGCACCCCAAGCCTACGAATGTTCTTAGGAGCATACAAAGTGTCGGACCTGGACACGCTAATGATCCTAGCCGATGAGTACGAAGAACTTGAAAAGGAACGGGAAGTCTTCGCACAGGAGAACAAGTTCTCAAAGACAAAGTCGGCGTCACCAACACAGGTGACATGCAGGAGATGCGAGGAGGTAGATAACCAGGACACACGAGGAAACGACCAATGGACACCACCACACCAAGCCAGACGACAGCAGGCAACAGACGCACCACGCGGAGGCCATTGGGCACCACCCCCACAGCAACAGAGACAGCCAAACAATACCTTGTGGAGGCCGCCAAGCAACACACAGAGGCCACAAGAGGCCACCCATATTACAGACCCGCAGGAGGCCTGTCGGAAATGCGGTGGGAACGGACACTGGGCTAGAGGATGTCGAAACCAGAGGCTGCTGTTTTGCTGGATATGCGGCAAGGTGGGTCGGGAAATGGCCAGCGATCTCAGCCGCAGAGAGGCGAGCGGGGATCGCACAATGCCACCTCTCCAAACTAACGGGCAAGCTAATCGAGGAGGAGCAGCAGTTGTCCGCAGCTGTGATGATTGATGGGAACAGCTACAAAGCCACAATCGACACCGGAGCAACGGCAAGCTTCGTGAGCGAAGAATTGGCGGACAATATTGCTGCTCTAGGAAAGATTACAAAGACGAGACGGCAAGTTAGGTTGGCAGATGGAAGGTGCGGCGGAATTGATGCGCAGCTCGAGGTGGAGGTCAAATTCGGCAACAAACAAGTGACCATGCGGCTGTTGATTTTACCCGGAGTAGTGGATCCATTAGTGTTGGGATGGAACTTCCTGAAACAAGTCGGAACCGAGATAAGGTGTGCTGGACACGAGATAATAATACCAGACAGGAACCGACACAATGGATGGCTTGAGGAGAAGCTATCAGTAGCAGTCGTTCAACAAGTAAACGAGTTGGACGATACTACAGCGTTCCTTGAAGCGGAGCTGGCAGACTTCAGCACAATGTCGGGAACATCGAATATAGCAGAACACCAGATCAAAATGAAGGACGACAAGGCAATCGCAGAGATACTACCCAAAGAACCCAAAAATTCAAGGGGAAATCAACGCAAAGGTGGACGAGCTTCTCCAAATGGGGTTCATAGAGCATTCAAAGAGCCCATACAGCTCCCCCATCGTGATGATGAAAAAGAAGACAGGCAAGTGGAGACTGTGTGTCGACTTCAGGCAGATCAACGCGAAGTCAGTTAAGGATACCTACACAATGCCTCGCATAAAATACATCCTGGACCAACTAAGGGAAGCGCGGTACATCAGCAGTTTGGACCTGAAGGACGGATACTGGCAGATCCCACTGGAAGAGGGTAGCAGGCAATATACTGCGTTTACGGTACCAGGCAAAGGTCTGTTTCAGTGGAGGGTAATGCCGTTCGGACTTCACTCGGCGTCGGCAACGTTTCAGCGAGTCTTGGACCAAGTAATTGGCCCCGAGATGTCACCTCACGCATTCGCTTACCAGGATGACATAATAGTGATCGGTCGCACGCTGGAAGAACATAAAAGAAACCTGAGGGAAGTGTTCCGGCGTCTAAAGGAGGCAAACCTGAGGCTGAATACAGAAAAATGCAAATTTTTCAAAAAGGAGCTGCTATACCTGGGACATCGAGTGACTAGCGAGGGAATAGGAACAGATCCAGAAAAAGTAGCCGCCATCGCCGAACTAGAACCGCCATCGTCTGTCAAAGAGCTCCGGCAGTACCTAGGAGTAGCGTCGTGGTACCGCCGATTTGTACCAGATTTTTCCAGAATCGTCAAACCCCTGAACGACCTGCTGCGCAAAGGCAGTAAGTGGGAGTGGACACCAGAGCACCAGATGGCGTTTGAGGAGGTTAAGGCAAGACTCGTGGCAGATCCAGTGCTAGCATGCCCGGACTTCAGTAGAACTTTCATCCTGCAAACAGACGCCAGCGACTACGGCATCGGAGCGATACTGACCCAGGACACCGAAAAGGGCGAAAGAGTAATCTCCTACACAAGCCGAACACTTAACGGCGCGGAAAAGAACTACTCGACAACGGAGAAGGAGTGTTTGGCGATCGTCTGGGCGATCCGGAAGCTCCGGCCATATCTGGAAGGTTACCACTTTAAGGTAGTAACCGACCACATGGCCCTGAAGTGGCTCAACAGCATAGAAAGCCCTTCAGGAAGGATCGCCAGATGGGCCCTGGAGCTACAACAGTACGACTTTGAGATAGCGTACAGAAAGGGTCAGCTAAACGTGGTGGCCGACGCATTATCAAGACAACCACTACCGGAAACGCTACGAGGTTTAAAAGAGGCATCGGCAACTACAGCTTCAGGAGGGTGCAGCTGGATCAAGGACATGGGCGAAAAGATAAGGACCCAACCGCAGAAGTACCCGGACTATGTTATGGTGAGACACTGTACAGAAACATACCTCACCGAGCAGGCAGTGAAGACGTCGCGTCATGGAAGATGTGCGTCCCAAAGTCGCTACGAGAAGCAGTGTTGAGGGAGAACCACGACGCACCGTCTGCGGGACTCGTAGGAAGCCGAAGGACAATTGCACGGTTGGCAGCCCGATACTACTGGCCAGGCATGCATAGAGACGCCCAGAGAGCCCACGTACGAAAATGCGAGATTTGCATGCGGTTTAAGCCCAATCAGATGCAGGCGGCTGGGAAGATGTTGACCCAAGTGCCGGAGGAACCATGGGCCACGGTATGTGCAGACTTCGTTGGACCCCTACCAAGATCTAAGCACGGGAACCAAATGCTGCTGGTCATGATTGACAGGTTTTCGAAATGGACGGAACTGGTGCCCCTACGCAGTGCGACGGCAGAGTCGCTCAAGAAGGCGTTTAGGGAGCGCATAATCGCAAGGTACGGGGTCCCGAAGGTGGTCATAACGGACAATGGAGTACAGTTTGCAAGCCGCATCTTTAAAAATCCTGGCTGAGATGGGTATCAGTCAACAATTCACCGCGCCATACACACCACAAGAGAATCTGACCGAACGAGCAAACAGAACGGTCAAGACCATGATTGCGCAATTCGCAGGGCAGGACCAGAGAAACTGGGACGAGAAGTGGCCGGAGATTATGCTAGCAGTGAACACGAGCACATCGGAATCCACCGGCCATACACCGACGTTTCTTACCCAGGGAAGGGAACCACGTCTACCCAGCAGCCTATATGATAAGGAAACCCTAGGCACTGGACGAGCTACGGAGACCCCTGAGGAAAATGCCAACAAACTAAGAGAGGTATTTGAGATCGTGCGGCGACCCAGGACCAAGCCAGACACTTCAATCTGAGAAGGAGACAATGGTCACCAGCGGTGGGCGACATAGTGTGGGCCAAGGAACATCACCTGTCCAAAGCGGCAGAAGGATTCGCTGCAAAAAAAAAAAAGAAAGAAAAGACCGTTCACGTTGGCGAGCTCAAACAACAATTAAACGAGCAGACAGCAGAAACGTCAGATGTCTAACAACAGGTACGAGGCGACAGGATTTGGCGTCAGGCCGAAGCGAGAGTCATCCATATGCCACACGGAAAGGACAATCAGGATAGCACAAGGACATGGATAAGGATTTTTCGTTAATCCAGACTGCGAGGCCAAAGGATTATGCGTCAGGCCGAAGCGAGAGTCATCCAAACGCCACGCAGAAAGATCAACCATAAATAGAGGTCATACGGGTAACATATAGGGATCCAACCGCAGGGCAGTAGAATTCAGCGTCGGGCAGTGGCCAGAGTCATCCGCGATCACGCCAGGCGGAAGGGACACTTACAAAGCGGCACAAGGATACGGGTAACATATAGGGATCCAACCGCAGGGCAGCAGGATTCAGCGTCGGGCAGTTGCCAGAGTCATCCGCGATCACGCCAGGCGGAAGGGACACTTACAAAACGGCACAAGGATACGGATAACATATAGGGATACAACCGCAAGGCAGCAGGATTCAGCGTCGGGCAGTGGCCAGAGTCATCCGCAATTACGCCAGGCGGAAGGGACATTTACAAAACATCACAAGGATACGGGTAACATATAGTGAGCCGCCCGCAATGGCAACAGTATTCAGCGTCGGGCAGTTGCCAGAGTCATCCGTGGTTAGGCCAGGCGGGAAGGACACGGACAAGGTCGACAACAACAGTAACGAAAGCATATCACGTCAACAAGGATACCCTAACAATACCCTAAGTGAACACAAAGGACACCCGAAGGATACCCTAGGGATAGCCCAACGATACCCCAAAGATACCCAAGGATACCCCAATAGTACCCAAAGGACACCCGAAGGATACCCTAGGGATACCCCAAGGATACCCAAGGATACCCAAGGATACCCCAATAGTACCCAAAGGACACCCGAAGGATACCCTAGGGACAGCCCAATGATACCCCAAGGATACCCAAGGATACCCCAATAGTACTCAAAAGACACCTCAAGGATACCCTAATAATGCCCCAAGGATACCAAGGATACCAACCAGGAAAGCCCCGAAGCAAGGTGTAGGCCCAAGGACAACTTCCAAGGATACTCACCAAGGGTGATCAAGGTAGGGTCTCAAGTAAGTTGGTTACGGAACCGGGAGGTACAACGAACCGCAGCATCCAGAGTGCCACGGCGATCTGAGGGAGTACAACTTGTGGTTTACGAAGAAAGAGGGAAGACGGTACAGCAAAGAGAGCTGTACCGTAAGAGAGCGAGCGCCCCAAGGAAAGGACATAACGGTATCGGGCAAAAGGAAGGCGCGCAACCGAGGTTTCATGTATGGGGAGCCTGGCGACGGTCGAGCACTAAAATTCAGAGCACCGACATGAGCACACGCGTCACCAGAGCCGAAGCACGCAGGAGGAGGGCCTGGAGGGCCGCCAGGAACCTCGCCCGGGGCAAGGATGGTCGGAGACCCAGCCTACCCGAGCTCCGCAGCGGGCCCTGGAGCGGACCCGAGACGAGGACTCCGCACCGGAACCCGCGGTGAGCTCCGACAGCGACGTGGAGGTGATCGGCGATCCCGCCGTCGAGGAGAGAGAGTGGCGACTCCGGAAGGCGGCGGCGGGCGGTCGGATACCGCGCGGGACGACGGACGTCGGAGGAGCAGAACTCCCGAGGAGCCACTCGGAGGAGGTCTGTCGGGCCACCGAGGAGACTCGGAAACGGTTCCGAGACCGGGAGCCGTCGGACGAGGAGCAGCAACGGTCGACGGAGGAGGAGGCGCGGAGGCAGACGCGGCGGCGGCAGGACCACGAGGCGGCGGCGGCGCGGTGGCATGCCCGCTTGCGAGAGGCGGAGGAAGAGGAGCGACGGCTGTGGGAGGCACCGGCGGAGGATTCGTGGGAGGTGCCACTCACCACTCACGCGGCCGAGGAGCCCAGCCCGAGGAGCGCGGATGGGGACGAGCCATGCGCGCCGTCCCCTCCGCGGTGGTTGCCCGAGATACCACCCACTCCCCGATACGAGGGGGAGTGGCTCACAGACGACGCTCGAAACGGCGACGGAGGAGCACCGTTGGCCACGCCGCCGTGGAGGCCGGCCCGGCCACCCACGCCGCGATACGCGGAGCCACGACGACCGGAGGAGCAGACGCCAAGCGAGGAGTCGACCGCGCAACCGATGCCGCAACCGCAGGAGGAGGAAGTCCACCAGGCAAGGGCGGAGGAGCCGTCGGTGGTGCGGACGGAGGTGCCGGCCGCGCACGTGAGCCACAGCACACGGGCGTTCGAGGCCGAGGGCATGCGGTGGCGGCAGCAGACGGTGACATGGACGTGGCCCGAGGGGCCCGCGACAGGACCGACGAAGGAGGTGCCCAGGATATGGGAGGAGGGGGTACCCAAGTTGAACCCTCGGGACCCCCGGACGAGAAGCCGACAGGATGCGATGGTCCCGCCGACACCAAGCACGGGCCGGCCAACACCGGCGACGACGGCAGCGACGGGGGAGTCGGAGTCGCTGGAGAAGGGACCGTGGGACCGCCCGAGCCACCGGCCATCCAAAGACCGACGTTGCAGCGTCAATATTCGAACCCCGGATCGACGCGCCCGCGGCCGCAGTTCATGCGGCAAGTTTCGGAACCGGAAGAAATATCGGCCAAGGTGGAAATATCGCAAACGAGCAGGTGGCAACGCCGCACCGTCGGTATCGATATGCGAATAAATATCGATCACGCACGAATGGTGTGACCAGGCGGAGGAAACATGGAAAGGAGTGAGACGCAGCAATGAGCAGCGAGCTGGGGATCGATAGCCCAGGAGTATCGATGTCCCAGTTGGAACACAGGAAATATCGCAAAAGGGAAATAACGGTGCTTGGAGGCCCTATATAAGGCCGCAGAGCGCTGGCAGCTGGATCAGTCGATCACGAGGAGTCAAACCTTCAAGATCAATTAAAGTACCAAATAAACAGTCAGTCAAGCAAATAATCTACGAGGGAGCTACAACCAAGCGAGTCGTCGGAAGCAGCGCCGTGGGAAGCATACAAGGAGCAAGATCGCCACGTCGAGACGTTCGGGATTAGGACATCAGGAATCTCCGAATTGAGACACAGGTGGCTGAGTTCTGGAAGGCATCACGCGGCTAAGTCAAGGCGTTTGTTTTCTAACTTTGTCACGACCACACCCTGGCGAGTCGCCCGGCGGGTCTGTCAGAGAAGAGCAAAAGAGTCCTACGACGAAGAGCCGTCAGCTTGGGGAGGAAAGTTGTCTGCGACCCAGCGTACCTTGCCCGACCAAGCAGGACCTGGCGTGACGGACGAGTGGTAGATCGATTTGCGGTTTCAAGAGGCGGCAGCCTGGAGAGCCCTGCGATTACCGGCGAAGTTCCCGAGCAGCGACCGCCCAGCACCCCGAGCGCCAGAACAACGAGATACTGGTCAGAAGACAGCGCAGAGGACATCGACAGCGACGCCAGCAGACATTTCCGGCAGCCACGTTACCATCGCCGCGCGGAGCTCATTGGGGAGCGCAGGAGCGTCGCGGACGTCACGCATTAGGGTGAAGCCGGGTGGAACGTTCGTCTGCGCTAGGCGTAAAGCGAAGTGAACCGCTAGACAGCCTCCTGGCGGCAGCCTTGACTGTCAGCGCGAACTGAGCAAGAACCTAGCGGGACCGTCCGGGACAGAGCAAGGGACAGGTATTGCCTCGAAAGGCGTCAGCCTGGAGAGCAAGGCTTGTTCACCCTAGTCTGAGAACGGTGACGCTTCCCTAAGCCCACAAGGCCGAACTCTCTGCGGGTCTAAGGCGCAACAAGCGACCCCGAGGCAACGCGTCGGCAAGCAAGCAGAGGCGGCCACTACGAGCGTCCCGAGACCCAGGATCCAGGGGAGGACGAGTCAACGTGTCGAGGAGCCAGAAAGAGGAGCGCCAGCAGCCGGCGGAACCAGAGCCAAGAGATACCGAAGCCAGCCCAGCCACACACCCGCTGTACTAATACCACGAGAATAAATCCCACTGTTACCATTTGAACCCTTTGTTTTCTCACTGATCTACAGGCAATCACGTCATATAAATTTGGTGGGACGAACGCACAATCTTCTGAGCTAGCCGCACGAATCTCGTAGCGAGCAGACACACAAAATCAGTTCGTTACACCTTGACTTAGGTCATTTCCTTTAAAGGCTTGAAAAGCAGGCCGATATCAACAAAATCTGCAAACTCAAAATGGCACCGTCGGGAAATTTCAAGAATATGGGCAATAAAATATTAAAATATTATTGGAAAAATATGTCTAAGGGCATAAAAAAGTACATAAAAAATGTACAAAATGCAAAAATTCTAATACGTCTAAACATACCAAGACTCCATTAATTATAACTGAAACCCCACAAAGGGCTTTCGATAGGGTATTTGTGGACACAATAGATCCATACCTAGATTAGACGATGGAAACGAATATGCAGTTACATTAATCTGCGACTTAACAAAATATCTTGTCACTATACCTTTACCAAACCACAGTGCGAAAACGGTAGACAAAGCTATACTAGAACATTTTATTCTGAAGTACGGTCCAATGAAGACGTTCATTACGGACATGGGAAAAGAAAATAAAAATTCGATAATAGAGGATTTATGTAAAAATTTAAAAACTAAAGCTTAACTTCCACCGCACACCACCATCAGACAGTAGGAACCGTTGAAAGAAGTCATAGAACATTCAATGAATTCATCCGGTCCTACATATCACTCAACAAATCTGATAAGGATGCTTGGCTCCCATACTTCACTCACTGTTTTAACATACACCCTCTATGGCAAATGATTATTGTCCATATGAGCTGGTATTTGGTAGAACAGCAAATTTGCCACTACAATTTAATAGCTAAGGTACTATATATCCGATATATAACTTAGATGATTATGCTAAAAAATCGAAGTTTAGAGTAGAACTAGCACATAAAAGAGCTAGAACTAGCAAAAGCTAGAGAATAACAAAATAAAACATATAACGAGGAAGAACGCTATAGTCGAGTACCTCGGCTAGTAGATACCCGTTACTCAACTAAAGGGACCAAAGGGAAATGGAGATATGCAAGCAGCAAAGCGCGATTAAAATGCGCCACCTACAGGAGGTAGACCGATTTAAGCGTTATGGGCGTTAGAGTGGGCGTGGAAAATTTTTTTATTGGATCAATCGATAGGTACTGACGAGACCAATACATTTCAGTTAAAATTTTTTATCTATCATGAAAATTGTGGGCGTCACAGGTTTGGGCGATTCGTGGGCTTTAAGGTGGGCGTGGCAAACTTTTTCTTGGGTCAATCGATAGGTTTTGTTAAGAGCAATACATTTCAATTAACATTTTTATTCTAGCATTAAAACTGTATGAGCCACAGTTTTGGGCGCTTTGTAGGCGTTAGAGTGGGCGTGGCACATTGCTGAAACAAACTTGCGCTGCGTAAGAAGCTCACAAATCTGCACGCCAAATCTTAATAGCCTAGCTTTTATAGTTTCCGAGATCTCAGCGTTCATCCGGACGGACAGACAGACGGACAGACGGACATGGCTAGATCGACTCGGCTAGTGATCCTGATCAAGAATATATATACTTTATGGGGTCGGAACCGCTTCCCTCTGCCTGTTACATACTTTCCGACGAATCTAGTATACCCTTTTACTCTACGAGTAACGGGTATAAATAGGAGACCAGGTTTTATTAAAAAATTGAAAGTTGTCATTCGTTAGACTTTAAATATATTGGTCCGTACACAGTAACGGAAATAGGAGCAAGAGATAATATAACAATCTTGAGCAGTAAACATAAGTAACATGTAGTTGTTATTAACATTTTAAGTATGGCCATACATAGAATAAGATCCATACATAAGTATATATACACAAAAAAAAAACAAAAAAAATTTGAAAAGACAAAAGAAATAATTTAACAATTTTAGTGTAGCCGTGAGTTAAGCTACACACCATTGGATTTTAAAATTTTACTTATAACGAGTCATTATCATTTTTAAACATTTTGAATAGGCAGACGTTCTATGCTTATTTAATCGTAACAACTTGTGTGGACGCATCTTGGTCAACGCTTAAGTCCCGGTCTTAAGTCCGAAATATGAACCGATCGGTATGCAAAGAGCAAGTGTCTGCATAATTACCTCACATGGATATGAACTTAAGTGTATGTGCATACACCCACGCGCTCCAGCCTAAGCGAGCATATCTATATATTTAAGAATATATAACCGTCTCTCCGCTGCCGCTGTTGACAGTGCAGTTACAAGACTTAGTTCTCCTTAGCTCCTAGACAGATTAAAATGCGCCATTTACCCGCGATCTCAATATATGGTTATGTAGGCGGTAGGCTGATTTAAGCGTTATGGGCGTTAGAGTGGCATATTCGCGTTACAAACTTGCGCTGCGTACAAGGCTACGCAATCTAAATCTGAAATCCCTATTCGCCATCTTTGATAGTTTCCGAGATATCCGCGTTCATATTAACGATTTTTTGAAGTTTGTAAGCGGCTTGTGGGCGTAACAAACTTTTTTTTTAAATCAATCGAAGGTATTGATGAAAACAATACAATACATCCAACATCAAAACTGTAGGAGCCACAGATTTGGGTGGCTTGTGGGCATTAGAGAGGGCGTGGCACCTTACTGAATCGAACTTGCGCTGCGCAGGAATCTCAAGAATCTGCATGCCTAATTCCAGTATTGTAGCTATTATAGTTTCCGAGAACTCAGCGTTCATACGGACAGACGGACATGGCTAGATCGACTCGGCTAGTGATCCTGATCAAGAATATATAAATTAGGTTTAGTATGGGGGTAGCTGCAGAAGAGACCCTCGCTGCAGTTCTCAATTAGTAGCCGGTTGGCCGTTGGTCAAAATTGATGTGATCTCTGGAAATTATAATTGTCCAGCTTCCTTCGCAGCAGCTTTCGATTAGCTGCCGGTAGTCGGTTGATTAGCTTCTCATCTACTGAAGAGTTATGATGATTACGCTGGAAGGGTAACTGCCCTCTGGCGGTTGCCGGAGTTATTTCAGAATGAACTTGTGTTCTTTATTCATTGAATGTTGAAAATGAACTGAATCTTAAAGCTAACATAATTGAACTTCATAGCGGCCACTCCAATGGGCAGTGCTTGCCGGCTAGGCATGAGCTTTTGTCCAGACGCTGTGTCAGCAGTTTGGCCGGAGCGGACTTGTTAGTTAACTACTACCCCTTCAGGAGTAAGGCCGCCCTCGGGACCCTATTTGGGCGATCAATTCTACTATCTGGGCCGCAGATCTCCTGGCCTGGATGACTCGCCGATAAGTTAAGCCGACGCAGATCAACGCGCAGCATATCGCTCCTGCGACTAGTACTATCTGATGTGAATGATAGTCGTTGATATCCTCCCCGAATCTTTTAATGTGCTCCAGATTACGCTCGCTCAAGCGGTGAAGGTATGGAAGACTGAGTATGTTATGCTCCACAGTAATATTCAGGGAGGGCGAGCTAGCTACTCCTGGGGCCCTTTTTTGGGCCATGTAATGGTTGACATAACGGCACTATCAGAAAAGGTGATGGAGTGCGTGCCTCGTATATGGATGGATGGAAATGTAGCTCCAGATGTTACGGAGCAATTATTGACATTTTCTCCATCACAATCCGCTATGATCTTGTCCTCTAGCCTGAGCATCGTGTCGTGATGTCACACGGGGAAAATAGTGATTTTAATACACGCCGATTTCATTTTAGGGAATTTAATAATAAAATGCAATATGTTAAAGGACTGTAATATTTTCACGGACGCAACGGACAAAATGTCTTTGATGGGAGTATCTGTGGGCTCCTCCATCCACATACCTTCCAGGTCTGCATGGTCTAGTATGCTAGGGCTAACGATATTGACTTTAGCAAGCGCTATTGCCAGTAATAAATTTTGCAGCTCCATTGTAAGCATCCTATTTCGAGATAATAACATCTCATATAGGTGCCCCGAGTCAATTTGGGCTCCTTTAGCCGACCTCAGAAGTTGATTGACAGTGGCGGAAATATTATTGATTTGGTTTTTGTTGCTGCTTATCTGCCTATTGTTTGCATTAATTAACTGGAACTCATTAAGTTTAGCGCTGTTCCTAAGAAGTCTAAGCTTCTAGCTACTCTATGGTGGATGCTCAACGACTCGAGCAGGTCACGCATGTGAGCGACATCGACGCTCAAAAGTTTCTGCATGTGTGACTGGGGAAACATGCTGGTCATGCCATTAGTTTCTTCCACCACGCCCCTATACTCTGAGAGATTCGCCGAGTGTGTGACGAATGCGAATTCTTCAATTGTGTGTGTTAGCGACATTTCACTGTATATAGTGGCCGCATACGAATAAGCTTCTTCCTCCTCCACAACGATAAGTTGCTGTCTGGAGAGGGCATCTGCGACGAGGTTATCCTTGCCGGGCTTGTAAAAAATTTTTTTTTTATAATCGGGGTACCTGAGGATGACATCCTCGAAAGCCAGAATGTAACGCAATTTTTGAAAAGCCAGCCGTTGCTGCTCATTAAACTGCACCTGGATATTTTTGGATCTGTGCCTACTGACACTCGGCTGAGGAACTTGAGGGATCGCAGGTTGCGGATAGCGGACGACCTCTCTCGAGGCCAACTGTGAATAAGCTGGTGGGATAAGTCAAACACGGAATCGTGGACGGAAACCCCAGTAAATAAACAGTCCCGGACAGTCAGCGGGTATTTTGCAACGAAGCAATACCGACGATGCGAGTTGTTCAGCCGCATCTAAATAGTTGCTTTACACAAACCCACTCCCAACACAACACCTACCCATATCCCCTCCCAAACAACATCTCACTCCAAGCCGAACTACGGTGTAATACGGACCGTGCCAAGAGTCAGCCTGGTTGGGGGCCCGAATCAAAAACTAGCCCAGTCTCAAACGGTGTGCTCAGGGACATGGCGACCCCCTGTTCTAACTATCGCCTTACCCGGGCATCGCGGATCACTGCCCGGGCGGATTTTTCCCGTTCTCCGCAACTCGTGGGACCAAATTATGGAACATATTAAGAAAACCAACAACACAACACAAAACACAGAGACGGGTACTCTCAAAAAACCCATGGATAAGCTGAGCACTGGTTCCACCATCCATACCAGCACGGTACAGAAAGGGCCGCATCCCAAACTGGGAATGATGGGTGGCAGAAAGTCAGCCGCAAACGCCTCCGCCACGTGCGCATCTGCGCCGAAAGCAGCGGTTGGCACTGCCAAGGCGCTCGGGCCACCCGCAGACTCTGCGCTCACACACTAGGAGCACCGTTGCCACACCTTCGCCTGAATGGCTAAAAAAGGTAGAGTGGGCAAGGAAGGTGCTTCCTAACTACGGGCAGGATAAGCCCACTCAAGAAGGGACTCAGGCGAAAAGGCAGCGATCCCTCGAACTACCCGGGCCATCGGCGAAGAGATCTAAGATCCAGCCATCGGTCTCTTTTGCCGAAATCACGAAGAATCGTGTACTACTCGGCCTGATTGACAGGGGAAATCCGGAGGGCAGGATCCCTAGGAACAAGTGGAAGGCAGTGGAGTCCCACCTTTCCCTCATTTGCCTGCGCATGGTACGGGAGAAGCCAGGCACCTCGCCCTGCTGCATGGACGCGGGCTGGTACCAGGGCAGCGTCAAGGTGGTGGCCTGCGACAGTCAGCGTCGGCTGACATGTATAAACAGGCGACGAGCAAGCTCGGCGAGGTATACAAAGGGGCGAACATCGTTGCGCTTGACTGGTGCGATGTCCCCAGTAGACCCCGAGCCAGGACCTGGCTTCCAGCAGCGATCAAGGGGCCGGAGGACATCCTCTTCATGTTGCAAGAATGCAACCCGCACATCCCCACGAAGGACTGGAAAGTCGTCAAGGTGGAGGAGCATGAAGGGGACGTCAACCAGGCGGTGTTGGTCCTGAACAAGGAGTCAGTTGCTCCGATCGAGACTGCTCGAGGAGTGCTGAACTTCGGGTTCAGTGCAATACACATCAAGGTGTATAAGGGCGACTCCAACGCCGCTAGTAGCTCTGCCGGCAACCCAGCCGAGCAGGTGCTTGCTGAGGAGTTGGAGGCACCTGGTGGGCCGGAGGACGGCTACTCAACCGATTCGTCGCTAGGCAGAGAGATGCGAGCGCTCGGACCGACGTAAAGGTTGAAGCTGTAGATGTCACTAAGACTTCTACAAATAAACCTTCACCACAGTAAAGCAGCGTCTGCTGCACTTCTGCTTCGCCTGACCGAAGGCGGAGCCGACCTGGTCCTTGTACAGGAACTTTTGGTAGTAGGTGGCAAGGTTGCTGGACTAGTTCAACCCTTAAAAGATGAAGTTTAGTAATTGACTAAATTGATTGAATGTTGAAAATGAACTGAATCTTAAAGCTAACATAATTGAACTTCATAGCGGCCACTCCAATGGGCAGTGCTTGCCGGCTAGGCATGAGCTTTTGTCCAGACGCTGTGTCAGCAGTTTGGCCGGAGCGGACTTGTTAGTTAACTACTACCCCTTCAGGAGTAAGGCCGCCCTCGGGACCCTATTTGGGCGATCAATTCTACTATCTGGGCCGCAGATCTCCTGGCCTGGATGACTCGCCGATAAGTTAAGCCGACGCAGATCAACGCGCAGCATATCGCTCCTGCGACTAGTACTATCTGATGTGAATGATAGTCGTTGATATCCTCCCCGAATCTTTTAATGTGCTCCAGATTACGCTCGCTCAAGCGGTGAAGGTATGGAAGACTGAGTATGTTATGCTCCACAGTAATATTCAGGGAGGGCGAGCTAGCTACTCCTGGGGCCCTTTTTTGGGCCATGTAATGGTTGACATAACGGCACTATCAGAAAAGGTGATGGAGTGCGTGCCTCGTATATGGATGGATGGAAATGTAGCTCCAGATGTTACGGAGCAATTATTGACATTTTCTCCATCACAATCCGCTATGATCTTGTCCTCTAGCCTGAGCATCGTGTCGTGATGTCACACGGGGAAAATAGTGATTTTAATACACGCCGATTTCATTTTAGGGAATTTAATAATAAAATGCAATATGTTAAAGGACTGTAATATTTTCACGGACGCAACGGACAAAATGTCTTTGATGGGAGTATCTGTGGGCTCCTCCATCCACATACCTTCCAGGTCTGCATGGTCTAGTATGCTAGGGCTAACGATATTGACTTTAGCAAGCGCTATTGCCAGTAATAAATTTTGCAGCTCCATTGTAAGCATCCTATTTCGAGATAATAACATCTCATATAGGTGCCCCGAGTCAATTTGGGCTCCTTTAGCCGACCTCAGAAGTTGATTGACAGTGGCGGAAATATTATTGATTTGGTTTTTGTTGCTGCTTATCTGCCTATTGCCGACCTAGTCCTTGTACAGGAACTTTTGGTAGTAGGTGGCAAGGTTGCTGGACTAGGAACAAATGTCTCGCAATAAAACAGTAGATTATTAATTGTATCACTACCCAGTTCAACCCTTAAAAGATGAAGTTTAGTAATTGACTAAATTGATAAATCGCCATTACCAAAAATTGACGATATTCTCATGGTTGGATTTGTTGTCAGGATAAAAAAACTATGGGAATAAAACGCCATTTTTCACGAGCAATGGCTCTTATCGATTTACGCGATTACCTAATGGTTTAAAAAAGCGCCAAATTCCTTTCAAAGTATGATGACAATTGCATTTTCAGGTATCGAACCTTCACAGGCATTCCTATATATGGAAGACCTAATTATCATGCATTATCAAAAAATTATATGCCTAAAAACAGTACAAACCTTTTTGGTTAATGCACCCAGCAAAGTGCTCATTTATCAGACACGAAGTAACTTTGGCAAAAGTATTCTTCCAGACAACAAGAAATATGAAGTCAGAAAAATACCCAGTCCCAACGGACGCAGATAGCGCTAGAAGATTTGTTGCATTCTGAAAATATTACCGAAGATTCATTAAAAATGTTTCCGATTGTTCACCGCACATCACGCGATTATGTTGCATGATTGTGAAACTTGAAGGGACAAATGAATGTTAAAAAGCCTTCGAGTACTTAAAAACCCATCTGATGAAACCAACATTATTACAGTATCCCGATTTTGATAAGGAATTTTGTATAACAACGCATGCAAGTAAACAAGTATGCGGAACCGTTCTAACACAAGCACATAATGGAACGCTGCTGCCAGTAGCATACGCTTCAAGTTCATTCACCAAGGGAGAAAGTAATAAAAACTCGACAGAGCAAGAATAGGCAGCTATTCATTGGGCAATTACACAGTAAAAAAGACCATAGACCACTAACATACCTATTTACCGTGACTAATCCAAGTTCAAAATTAACCAGAATGAGACTTGTCTTAGAGGAGTAAAATTTTACTGTTGAATAATTTAAGGGAAAAGACAATCATATCGCAGATGCATTATCCCGAATAACAATCCAAGACTTACCAAATAACCATAAGGATTATAAGATTCTGAGAGGCAATACCAGAAATCAAAGTAGACATAAACCCTGCGCAGAAAAAGAACAAATAGAATTGCTTAAGCAATCTACAGAAAAGCCCAACGTTTACAACGTCATTAGCAACGACGAAATACGTAAAGTAGTCCCTTGCATGTAAATAATAATTTGTGTTTATTTAAGCACGAAAAGAAAATTACGGTAAGGTATGATATTAGCGATTTATATACTAATGGAACCCTTTGTGAGGAGTTGAATAACTCCCCACAAATAGAAGCAGCAGCAGATGGCCGGCCGCTTACCAGATACGCAGCGAATTCGCGTAGTAACGGCGCGGCGAGGAGAACGAGAGAGTTTGGAGACCAAGGGTGGAGATCGAGAGAGTTTGGAGACCAACGAAGGAGAGCGAGAGAGTTTGGAGACCAATGAAGGAGAGCGAGAGAGATTGGAGACCAAGGATGGAGATCGAGAGAGAATGGAGACTTCGCGGGCAGAGCAAGAGTGCCGTATGCAAAAGAGGATAACGGAACTCCCCCGGACTTTGGACTCTCCCGGGAACTTTGGACCGGGAGAGGAAGTGCCACATCTCGGCAGTGGAGCGGCACACAGGCGTGCCACAAGCGGCCCGGGAATCAGCGGGACTGCAGCAGTGGGCGGAGCATCGATTGAAAGCGGTACGTGAAGGAGAAGTGGGTCATCCAGGAGGCACGGACTTTAGACCCAGAGTGGGGAGATCCAGCGGGCCGTGCGCAAAAGGGAAATAACGGTGCTTGGAGGCCCTATATAAGGCCGCAGAGCGCTGGCAGCTGGATCAGTCGATCACGAGGAGTCAAACCTTCAAGATCAATTAATGTACCAAATAAACAGTCAGTCAAGCAAATAATCTACGAGGGAGCTACAACCAAGCGAGTCGTCGGAAGCAGCGCCGTGGGAAGCATACAAGGAGCAAGATCGCCACGTCGAGACGTTCGGGATTAGGACATCAGGAATCTCCGAAATGAGACACAGGTGGCTGAGTTCTGGAAGGCATCACGCGGCTAAATCAAGGCGTTTGTTTTCTAACTTTGTCACGACCACACCCTGGCGAGTCGCCCGGCGGGTCTGTCAGAGACAAGCAAAAGAGTCCTACGACGAAGAGCCGTCAGCTTGGGGAGGAAAGTTGTCTGCGACCCAGCGTACCTTGCCCGACCAAGCAGGACCTGGCGTGACGGACGAGCGGTAGATCGATTTGCGGTTTCAAGAGGCGGCAGCCTGGAGAGCCCTGCGATTACCGGCGAAGTTCCCGAGCAGCGACCGCCCAGCTCCCCGAGCGCCAGAACAACGAGATACTGGTCAGAAGACAGCGCAGAGGACATCGACAGCGACGCCAGCAGACATTTCCGGCAGCCACGTTACCATCGCCGCGCGGAGCTCATTGGGGAGCGCATTAGGGTGAAGCCGGGTGGAACGTTCGTCTGCGCTAGGCGTAAAGCGAAGTGAACCGCTAGACAGCCTCCTGGCGGCAGCCTTGACCGTCAGCGCGAACTGAGCAAGAACCTAGCGAGACCGTCCGGGACAGAGCAAGGGACAGGTATTGCCTCGAAAGGCGTCAGCCTGGAGAGCAAGGCTTGTTCACCCTAGTCTGAGAACGGTGACGCTTCCCTAAGCCCACAAGGCCGAACTCTCTGCGGGTCTAAGGCGCAACAAGCGACCCCGAGGCAACGCGTCGGCAAGCAAGCAGAGGCGGCCACTACGAGCGTCCCGAGACCCAGGATCCAGGGGAGGACGAGTCAACGTGTCGAGGAGCCAGAAAGAGGAGCGCCAGCAGCCGGCGGAACCAGAGCCAAGAGATACCGAAGCCAGCCCAGCCACACACCCGCTGTACTAATACCACGAGAATAAATCCCACTGTTACCATTTGAACCCTTTGTTTTCTCACTGATCTACAGGCAATCACGTCATATAAATTTGGTGGGACGAACGCACAATCTTCTGAGCTAGCCGCACGAATCTCGTAGCGAGCAGACACACAAAATCAGTTCGTTACACCTTGACTTAGGTCATTTCCTTTAAAGGCTTGAAAAGCAGGCCGATATCAACAAAATCTGCAAACTCAAAATGGCACCGTCGGGAAATTTCAAGAATATGGGCAATAAAATATTAAAATATTATTGGAAAAATATGTCTAAGGGCATAAAAAAGTACATAAAAAATGTACAAAATGCAAAAATTCTAATACGTCTAAACATACCAAGACTCCATTAATTATAACTGAAACCCCACAAAGGGCTTTCGATAGGGTATTTGTGGACACAATAGGTCCATACCTAGATTAGACTATAGACTATGTCACTATACCTTTACCAAACCACAGTGCGAAAACGGTAGACAAAGCTATACTAGAACATTTTATTCTGAAGTACGGTCCAATGAAGACGTTCATTACGGACATGGGAAAAGAAAATAAAAATTCGATAATAGAGGATTTATGTAAAAATTTAAAAACTGAAGCTTAACTTCCACCGCACACCACCATCAGACAGTAGGAACCGTTGAAAGAAGTCATAGAACATTCAATGAATTCATCCGGTCCTACATATCACTCAACAAATCTGATAAGGATGCTTGGCTCCCATACTTCACTCACTGTTTTAACATACACCCTCTATGGCAAATGATTATTGTCCATATGAGCTGGTATTTGGTAGAACAGCAAATTTGCCACTACAATTTAATAGCTAAGGTACTATATATCCGATATATAACTTAGATGATTATGCTAAAAAATCGAAGTTTAGAGTAGAACTAGCACATAAAAGAGCTAGAACTAGCAAAAGCTAGATAATAACAAAATAAAACATATAACGAGGAAGAACGCTATAGTCGAGTACCTCGGCTAGTAGATACCCGTTACTCAACTAAAGGGACCAAAGGGAAATGGAGATATGCAAGCAGCAAAGCGAGATTAAAATGCGCCACCTACAGGCGGTAGACCGATTTAAGCGTTATGGGCGTTAGAGTGGGCGTGGAAATTTTTTTTGTGAGCCATCGATAGGTACTGACGAGACCAATACATTTCAGTTAAAATTTTTTATCTATCATGAAAATTGTGGGCGTCACAGGTTTGGGCGATTCGTGGGCGTTAAGGTGGGCGTGGCAAACTTTTTCTTGGGTCAATCGATAGGTTTTGTTAAGAGCAATACATTTCAATTAACATTTTTATTCTAGCATTAAAACTGTATGAGCCACAGTTTTGGGCGCTTTGTAGGCGTTAGAGTGGGCGTGGCACATTGCTGAAACAAACTTGCGCTGCGTAAGAAGCTCACAAATCTGCACGCCAAATCTTAATAGCCTAGCTTTTATAGTTTCCGAGATCTCAGCGTTCATCCGGACGGACAGACAGACGGACAGACGGACATGGCTAGATCGACTCGGCTAGTGATCCTGATCAAGAATATATATACTTTATGGGGTCGGAACCGCTTCCCTCTGCCTGTTACATACTTTCCGACGAATCTAGTATACCCTTTTACTCTACGAGTAACGGGTATAAATAGGAGACCAGGTTTTATTAAAAAATTGAAAGTTGTCATTCGTTAGACTTTAAATATATTGGTCCGTAAAACAGTAACGGAAATAGGAGCAAGAGATAATATAACAATCTTGAGCAGTAAACATAAGAAACATGTAGTTGTTATTAACATTTTAAGTATGGCCATACATAGAATAAGATCCATACATAAGTATATATACACAAAAAAAAAAACAAAAAAAATTTGAAAAGACAAAAGAAATAATTTAACAATTTTAGTGTAGCCGTGAGTTAAGCTACACACCATTGGTTTTTGATGTATTGGAATTTTAAAATTTTACTTATAACGAGTCATTATCATTTTTGAACATTTTGAATAGGCAGACGTTCTATGCTTATTTAATCGTAACAACTTGTGTGGACACATCTTGGTCAACGCTTAAGTCCCGGTCTTAAGTCCGAAATATGAACCGATCGGTATGCAAAGAGCAAGTGTCTGCATAATTACCTCACATGGATATGAACTTAAGTGTATGTGCATACACCCACGCGCATACTCCAGCCTAAGCGAGCATATCTATATATTTAGGAATATATAACCGTCTCTCCGCTGCCGCTGTTGACAGTGCAGTTACAAGACTTAGTTCTCCTTAGCTCCTAGACAGATTAAAATGCGCCATTTACCCGCGATCTCAATATATGGTTATGTAGGCGGTAGGCTGATTTAAGCGTTATGGGCGTTAGAGTGGCATATTCGCGTTACAAACTTGCGCTGCGTACAAGGCTACGCAATCTAAATCTGAAATCCCTATTCGCCATCTTTGATAGTTTCCGAGATATCCGCGTTCATATTAACGATTTTTTGAAGTTTGTAAGCGGCTTGTGGGCGTAACAAACTTTTTTTTAAAATCAATCGAAGGTATTGATGAAAATAATACAATACATCCAACATCAAAACTGTAGGAGCCACAGATTTGGGTGGCTTGTGGGCGTTAGAGAGGGCGTGGAACCTTACTGAATCAAACATGCGCTGCGCAGGAATCTCAAGAATCTGCATGCCTAATTCCAGTATTGTAGCTATTATAGTTTCCGAGAACTCAGCGTTCATACGGACAGACGGACATGGCTAGATCGACTCGGCGAGTGATCCTGATCAAGAATATATAAATTAGGTTTAGTATGGGGGTAGCTGCAGAAGAGTCCCTCGCTGCAGTCCTCAATCAGTAGCCGGTTGGCCGATGGTCAAAATTGATGTGATCTCTGGAAATTATAATTGTCCAGCTTCCTTCGCAGCAGCTTTCGATTAGCTGCCGGTAGTCCGTTGATTAACTTCTCATCTACTGAAGAGTTATGATGATTACGGTGGAAGGGTAACTGCCCTGTGGCGGTTGCCGGAGTTATTTCAGAATGAACTTGTGTTCTTTATTCATTGAATGTTGAAAATGAACTGAATCTTAAAGCTAACATAATTGAACTTCATAGCGGCCACTCCAATGGGCAGTGCTTGCCGGCTATGCATGAGCTTTTGTCCAGAAGCTGTGTCAGCAGTTTGGCCGGAGCGGACTTGTTAGTTAACTACTACCCCTTTAGGAGTAAGGCCGCCCTCGGGACCCTATTTGGGCGATCAATTCTACTATCTGGGCCGCAGATCTCCTGGCCTGGATGACTCGCCGATAAGTTAAGCCGACGCAGATCAACGCGCAGCATATCGCTCCTGCGACTAGTACTATCTGATGTGAATGATAGTCGTTGATATCCTCCCCGAATCTTTTAATGTGCTCCAGATTACGCTCGCTCAAGCGGTGAAGGTATGGAAGACTGAGTATGTTATGCTCCACAGTAATATTCTGGGAGGGCGAGCTAGCTACTCCTGGGGCCCTTTTTTGGGCCATGTAATGGTTGACATAACGGCACTATCAGAAAAGGTGATGGAGTGCGTGCCTCGTATATGGATGTAAGTGGCATTATCCACACTCACACGTGCCGGACGATCGTTTACAATAATGATGCCTTTATCTACGTAGGTAATGGGATGTAGATCGCTGTGCTGGATGTCACAATGCGCTATGCCCCCAGCGTGGAGCTCCTGGGCGCACGACCTTCTATGCGCCAGTTGGCAAAATGTAGCTCCAGATGTTACGGAGCAATTATTGACCGTGTGGATTTCTCCATCACAATCCGCTATGATCTTGTCCTCTAGCTTGAGCATCGTGTCGTGATGTCACACGGGGAAAAAAGTGATTTTAATACACGCCGATTTGATTTTAGGGAATTTAATAATAAAATGCAATATGTTAAAGGACTGTAATATTTTCACGGACGCAACGGACAAAATGTCTTTGATGGGAGTATCTGTGGGCTCCTCCATCCACATACCTTCCAGGTCTGCATGGTCTAGTATGCTAGGGCTAACGATATTGACTTTAGCAAGCGCTATTGCCAGTAATAAATTTTGCAGCTCCATTGTAAGCATCCTATTTCGAGATAATAACATCTCATATAGGTGCCCCGAGTCAATTTGGGCTCCTTTAGCCGACCTCAGAAGTTGATTGACAGTGGCGGAAATATTATTGATTTGGTTTTTGTAGCTGCTTATCTGCCTATTGTTTGCATTAATTAACTGGAACTCATTAAGTTTAGCGCTGTTCCTAAGAAGTCTAAGCTTCTAGCTACTCTATGGTGGATGCTCAACGACTCGAGCAGGTCACGCATGTGAGCGACATCGACGCTCAAAAGTTTCTGCATGTGTGACTGGGGAAACATGCTGGTCATGCCATTAGTTTCTTCCACCACGCCCCTATACTCTGAGAGATTCGCCGAGTGTGTGACGAATGCGAATTCTTCAATTGTGTGTGTTAGCGACATTTCACTGTAAATAGTGGCCGCATACGAATAAGCTTCTTCCTCCTCCACAACGATAAGTTGCTGTCTGGAGAGGGCATCTGCGACGAGGTTATCCTTGCCGGGCTTGTAAAAAATTTTAGCGCCGGACTCGTCAATGAGAGCCTTCCACCTTTTGATTTTCTCAATCGGATTGGATTCCGACACTGCGAAAGTCAATGGTTGGTGGTCAGTAAAGATATTTATATCCTTGACTGCATATAAATAATGGCGCAATTTGGCCAGTGCCCAAACTATGGCTAATAGCTCCCTTTCGTTGGTAGCATAATTAACCTCCTTTAAAGTCCTCGAGATCATAGTAATAGGTCGTCCCTCTTGGGATAACACCGCGCCAATGCCATGTGCTGAGGCATCCGTCGTTAGATCGAACGCCTTTTTATAATCGGGGTACCTGAGGATGACATCCTCGAAAGCCAGAATGTAACGCAATTTTTGAAAAGCCAGCCGTTGCTGCTCATTAAACTGCACCTGGATATTTTTGGATCTGTGCCTACTGACACTCGGCTGAGGAACTTGAGGGATCGCAGGTTGCGGATAGCGGACGACCTCTCTCGAGGCCAACTGTGAATAAGCTGGTGGGATAAGTCAAACACGGAATCGTGGACGGAAACCCCAGTAAATAAACAGTCCCGGACAGTCAGCGGGTATTTTGCAACGAAGCAATACCGACGATGCGAGTTGTTCAGCCGCATCTAAATAGTTGCTTTACACAAACCCACTCCCAACACAACACCTACCCATATCCCCTCCCAAACAACATCTCACTCCGAGCCGAACTACGGTGTAATACGGACCGTGCCACGAGTCAGCCTGGTTGGGGGCCCGAATCAAAAACTAGCCCAGTCTCAAACGGTGTGCTCAGGGACATGGCGACCCCCTGTTCTAACTATCGCCTTACCCGGGCATCGCGGATCACTGCCCGGGCGGATTTTTCCCGTTCTCCGCAACTCGTGGGACCAAATTATGGAACATATTAAGAAAACCAACAACACAACACAAAACACAGAGACGGGTACTCTCAAAAAACCCATGGATAAGCTGAGCACTGGTTCCACCATCCATACCAGCACGGTCCAGAAAGGGCCGCATCCCAAACTGGGAATGATGGGTGGCAGAAAGTCAGCCGCAAACGCCTCCGCCACGTGCGCATCTGCGCCGAAAGCAGCGGTTGGCACTGCCAAGGCGCTCGGGCCACCCGCAGGCTCTGCGCTCACACACTAGGAGCACCGTTGCCACACCTTCGCCTGAATGGCTAAAAAAGGTAGAGTGGGCAAGGAAGGTGCTTCCTAACTACGGGCAGGATAAACCCACTCAAGAAGGGACTCAGGCGAAAAGGCAGCGATCCCTCGAACTACCCGGGCCATCGGCGAAGAGATCTAAGATCCAGCCATCGGTCTCTTTTGCCGAAATCACGAAGAATCGTGTACTACTCGGCCTGATTGACAGGGGAAATCCGGAGGGCAGGATCCCTAGGAACAAGTGGAAGGCAGTGGAGTCTCACCTTTCCCTCATTTGCCTGCGCATGGTACGGGAGAAGCCAGGCACCTCGCCCTGCTGCATGGACGCGGGCTGGTACCAGGGCAGCGTCAAGGTGGTGGCCTGCGACAGTCAGCGGTCAACTGACATGTATAAACAGGCGACGAGCAAGCTCGGCGAGGTATACAAAGGGGCGAACATCGTTGCGCTTGACTGGTGCGATGTCCCCAGTAGACCCCGAGCCAGGACCTGGCTTCCAGCAGCGATCAAGGGGCCGGAGGACATCCTCTTCATGTTGCAAGAATGCAACCCGCACATCCCCACGAAGGACTGGAAAGTCGTCAAGGTGGAGGAGCATGAAGGGGACGTCAACCAGGCGGTGTTGGTCCTGAACAAGGAGTCAGTTGCTCCGATCGAGACTGCTCGAGGAGTGCTGAACTTCGGGTTCAGTGCAATACACATCAAGGTGTATAAGGGCGACTCCAACGCCGCTAGTAGCTCTGCCGGCAACCCAGCCGAGCAGGTGCTTGCTGAGGAGTTGGAGGCACCTGGTGGGCCGGAGGACGGCTACTCAACCGATTCGTCGCTAGGCAGAGAGATGCGAGCGCTCGGACCGACGTAAAGGTTGAAGCTGTAGATGTCACTAAGACTTCTACAAATAAACCTTCACCACAGTAAAGCAGCGTCTGCTGCACTTGTGCTTCGCCTGACCGAAGGCGGAGCCGACCTAGTCCTTGTACAGGAACTTTTGGTAGTAGGTGGCAAGGTTGCTGGACTAGGAACAAATGTCTCGCAATAAAACAGTAGATTTTTAATTGTATCACTACCCAGTTCAACCCTCAAAAGATGGAGTTTAGTAATTGACTAAATTGATAAATCGCCATTACCAAAAATAGACGATATTCTCATGGTTGGATTTGTTGTCAGGATAAAAAAACTATGGGAATAAAACGCCATTTTTCACGAGCAATGGCTCTTATCGATTTACGCGATTACCTTTAAAAAAGCGCCAAATTCCTTTCAAAGTATGATGACAATTGCATTTTCAGGTATCGAACCTTCACAGGCATTCCTATATATGGATTATCATCGGTTGTTCAAAAAATTATATGCCTAAAAACCGTACAAACCTTTTTGGTTAATGCACCCAGCAAAGTACTCATTTATCAGACACGAAGTAACTTTGGCAAAAGTATTCTTCCAGACAACAAGAAATATGAAGTCAGAAAAATACCCAGTCCCAACGGACGCAGATAGCGCTAGAAGATTTGTTGCATTCTGAAAATATTACCGAAGATTCATTAAAAATGTTTCCGATTGTTCACCGCACATCACGCGATTATGTTGCATGATTGTGAAACTTGAAGGGACAAATGAATGTTAAAAAGCCTTCGAGTACTTAAAAACCCATCTGATGAAACCAACATTATTACAGTATCCCGATTTTGATAAGGAATTTTGTATAACAACGCATGCAAGTAAACAAGTATGCGGAACCGTTCTAACACAAGCACATAATGGAACGCTGCTGCCAGTAGCATACGCATCAAGTTCATTCACCAAGGGAGAAAGTAATAAAAACTCGACAGAGCAAGAATAGGCAGCTATTCATTGGGCAATTACACAGTAAAAAAGACCATAGACCACTAACATACCTATTTACCATGACTAATTCAAGTTCAAAATTAACCAGAATGAGACTTGACTTAGAGGAGTAAAATTTTACTGTTGAATATTTTAAGGGAAAAGACAATCATATAACCATAAGGAAATAAGATTCTGAGAGGCAATACCAGAAATCAAAGTAGACATAAACCCTGCGCAGAAAAAGAATAAATAGAATTGCTTAAGCAATCTACAGAAAAGTCCAACGTTTACAACGTCATTAGCAACGACGAAATACGTAAAGTAGTCCCTTGCATGTAAATAATAATTTGTGTTTATTTAAGCACGAAAAGAAAATTACGGTAAGGTATGATATTAGCGATTTATATACTAATGGAACCCTTTGTGAGGAGTTGAATAACTCCCCACAAATAGAAGCAGCAGCAGATGGCCGGCCGCTTACCAGATACGCGGCGAATTCGCGTCGTAACGGCGCGGCGAGGAGAACGAGAGAGTTTGGAGACCAAGGGTGGAGATCGAGAGAGTTTGGAGACCAACGAAGGAGAGCGAGAGAGTTTGGAGACCAATGAAGGAGAGCGAGAGAGATTGGAGACCAAGGATGGAGATCGAGAGAGAATGGAGACTTCGCGGGCAGAGCAAGAGTGCCGTATGCAAAAGGGGATAACGGAACTCCCCCGGACTTTGGACTCTCCCGTGAACTTTGGACCGGGAGAGGAAGTGCCACATCTCGGCAGTGGAGCGGCACACAGGCGTGCCACAAGCGGCCCGGGAATCAGCGGGACTGCAGCAGTGGGCGGAGCATCGATTGAAAGCGGTACGTGAAGGAGAAGTGGGTCATCCAGGAGGCACGGACTTTGGACCCAGAGTGGAGAGATCCAGCGGGCCGTGCGCAAAAGGGAAATAACGGTGCTTGGAGGCCCTATATAAGGCCGCAGAGCGCTGGCAGCTGGATCAGTCGATCACGAGGAGTCAAACCTTCAAGATCAATTAAAGTACCAAATAAACAGTCAGTCAAGCAAATAATCTACGAGGGAGCTACAACCAAGCGAGTCGTCGGAAGCAGCGCCGTGGGAAGCATACAAGGAGCAAGATCGCCACGTCGAGACGTTCGGGATTAGGACATCAGGAATCTCCGAATTGAGACACAGGTGGCTGAGTTCTGGAAGGCATCACGCGGCTAAGTCAAGGCGTTTGTTTTCTAACTTTGTCACGACCACACCCTGGCGAGTCGCCCGGCGGGTCTGTCAGAGACAAGCAAAAGAGTCCTACGACGAAGAGCCGTCAGCTTGGGGAGGAAAGTTGTCTGCGACCCAGCGTACCTTGCCCGACCAAGCAGGACCTGGCGTGACGGACGAGCGGTAGATCGATTTGCGGTTTCAAGAGGCGGCAGCCTGGAGAGCCCTGCGATTACCGGCGAAGTTCCCGAGCAGCGACCGCCCAGCTCCCCGAGCGCCAGAACAACGAGATACTGGTCAGAAGACAGCGCAGAGGACATCGACAGCGACGCCAGCAGACATTTCCGGCAGCCACGTTACCATCGCCGCGCGGAGCTCATTGGGGAGCGCAGGAGCGTCGCGGACGTCACGCATTAGGGTGAAGCCGGGTGGAACGTTCGTCTGCGCTAGGCGTAAAGCGAAGTGAACCGCTAGACAGCCTCCTGGCGGCAGCCTTGACTGTCAGCGCGAACTGAGCAAGAACCTAGCGGGACCGTCCGGGACAGAGCAAGGGACAGGTATTGCCTCGAAAGGCGTCAGCCTGGAGAGCAAGGCTTGTTCACCCTAGTCTGAGAACGGTGACGCTTCCCTAAGCCCACAAGGCCGAACTCTCTGCGGGTCTAAGGCGCAACAAGCGACCCCGAGGCGACGCGTCGGCAAGCAAGCAGGGGCGGCCACTACGAGCGTCCCGAGACCAAGGATCCAGAGGAGGACGAGTCAACGCGTCGAGGAGCCAGAAAGGGGAGCGCCAGCAGCCGGCGGAACCAGAGCCAAGAGATACCGAAGCCAGCCCAGCCACACACCCGCTGTACTAATACCACGAGAATAAATCCCACTGTTACCATTTGAACCCTTTGTTTTCTCACTGATCTACGGGCAATCACGTCATATAAATTTGGTGGGACGAACGCACAATCTTCTGAGCTAGCCGCACGAATCTCGGAGCGAGCAGACACACAAAATCAGTTCGTTACATCTGGCGCCCAACGTGATTGTCCCAACAGTGAGAACAGCACAGTAAAAATGGGAAAGAAGTGGATTTACCGCCTCAAGAAGGAAGACTTCGCCCATGTCGCACAGAGGCTCAACGTCGCCCTGGAGGGCAGGCTAGACGACATGAGGAAGGCACTATCGGAATACTACTCCGAAACAGAGAACGATCCACAACTCGTCGACATCTGGGCCGAGCTGGAGGCGACGTACTACGACAGAGCCGGCCCAAGCATTACGTTAACGAACGCTGAAGGGGACAACCTGGTGGCAAGCCTGAGCGTTGACAACATGCAGAGAGAGGCCCACAGGAGAGAATCAAGCCAAGAAAAGAAAGCAGCAGCGCTGATCCCGAGACCAAGCCAGTCGGACTATGCAAAGGTCGCTAAGCAGGTCCGCGAATGGTCGTTCAGGTTCGACGGGGCGGAAAAACCATTCGAGTTCCTGGAGCAGGTAAAATGGTCCGCCAACACGTACGGTTTGGAGCTTGATATGATCCCTCGAGCGATGCCGGAGTTGCTAAAAGGAAGGGCCTTGAAATGGTTCATCGCCAACAATAAGCAATGGAGAACTTGGGCAGAATTCATTGAAAGCTTCCACGCATATTTCCTGCCAAGAGACTTCTTCACCAGGCTGGCGGATCAGGTCCGGCAAAGGAAGCAAGGCTTCAGCGAGTCGTTCAAGGACTACATGATCGACATGCAGACGATGGTGAGGCCACTTAACTATTCTACGAAAGAGACGTTAAGGGTCATTAAAGAGAACTGCACCCCAAGCCTACGAATGTTCTTAGGAGCATACAAAGTGTCGGACCTGGTCACGCTAATGATCCTAGCCGATGAGTACGAAGAACTTGAAAAGGAACGGGAAGTCTTCGCACAGGAGAACAAGTTCTCAAAGACAAAGTCGGCGTCACCAACACAGGTGACATGCAGGAGATGCGAGGAGGTAGATAACCAGGACACACGAGGAAACGACCAATGGACACCACCACACCAAGCCAGACGACAGCAGGCAACAGACGCACCACGCGGAGGCCATTGGGCACCACCCCCACAGCAACAGAGACAGCCAAACAATACCTTGTGGAGGCCGCCAAGCAACACACAGAGGCCACAAGAGGCCACCCATATCACAGACCCGCAGGAGGCCTGTCGGAAATGCGGTGGGAACGGACACTGGGCTAGAGGATGTCGAAACCAGAGGCCGCTGTTTTGCTGGATATGCGGCAAGGTGGGTCTCAGGAGCGTCGATTGCTGCCAACGATCGGGAAATGGCCAGCGATCTCAGCCGCAGAGAGGCGAGCGGAGATCGCACAAAGCCACCTCTCCAAACTAACGGGCAAGCTAATCGAGGAGGAGCAGCAGTTGTCCGCAGCTGTGATGATTGGTGGGAACAGCTACAAAGCCACAATCGGCATCGGAGCAACGGCAAGCTTCGTGAGCGAAGAATTGGCGGACAATATTGCTGCTCTAGGAAAGATTACAAAGACGAGACGGCAAGTTAGGTTGGCAGATGGAAGGTGCGGCGGAATTGATGCGCAGCTCGAGGTGGAGGTCAAATTCGGCAACAAACAAGTGACCATGCGCCTGTTGATTTTACCCGGAGTAGTGGATCCATTAGTGTTGGGATGGAACTTCCTGAAACAAGTCGGAACCGAGATAAGGTGTGCTGGACACGAGATAATAATACCAGACAGGAACCGACACAATGGATGGCTTGAGGAGAAGCTATCAGTAGCAGTCGTTCAACAAGTAAACGAGTTGGACGATACTACAGCGTTCCTTGAAGCGGAGCTGGCAGACTTCAGCACAATGTCGGGAACATCGAATATGGCAGAACACCAGATCAAAATGAAGGACGACAAGGCAATCGCAGAGATACTACCCAAAGAACCCAAAAATTCAAGGGGAAATCAACGCAAAGGTGGACGAGCTTCTCCAAATGGGGTTCATAGAGCATTCAAAGAGCCCATACAGCTCCCCCATCGTGATGATGAAAAAGAAGACAGGCAAGTGGAGACTGTGTGTCGACTTCAGGCAGATCAACGCGAAGTCAGTTAAGGATACCTACTCAATGCCTCGCATAAACTACATCCTGGACCAACTAAGGGAAGCGCGGTACATAAGCAGTTTGGACCTGAAGGACGGATACTGGCAGATCCCACTGGAAGAGAGTAGCAGGCAATATACTGCGTTTACGGTACCAGGCAAAGGTCTGTTTCAGTGGAGGGTAATGCCGTTCGGACTTCACTCGGCGTCGGCAACGTTTCAGCGAGTCTTGGACCAAGTAATTGGCCCCGAGATGTCACCTCACGCATTCGCTTACCAGGATGACATAATAGTGATCGGTCGCACGCTGGAAGAACATAAAAGAAACCTGAGGGAAGTGTTACGGCGTCTAAAGGAGGCAAACCTGAGGCTGAATCCAGAAAAATGCCAATTTTTCAAAAAGGAGCTGCTATACCTGGGATATCGAGTGACTAGCGAGGGAATAGGAACTGATCCAGAAAAAGTAGCCGCCATCGCCGATCTAGAACCGCCATCGTCTGTCAAAGAGCTCCGGCAGTACCTAGGAGTAGCGTCGTGGTACCGCCGATTTGTACCAGATTTTTCCAGAATCGTCAAACCCCTGAACGACCTGCTGCGCAAAGGCAGTAAGTGGGAGTGGACACCAGAGCACCAGATGGCGTTTGAGGAGGTTAAGGCAAGACTCGTGGCAGATCCAGTGCAAGCATGCCCGGACTTCAGTAGAACTTTCATCCTGCAAACAGACGCCAGCGACTACGGCATCGGAGCGATACTGGCCCAGGACACCGAAAAGGGCGAAAGAGTAATCTCCTACACAAGCCGAACACTGAACGGCGCGGAAAAGAACTACTCGACAACGGAGAAGGAGTGTTTGGCGATCGTCTGGGCGATCCGGAAGCTCCGGCCATATCTGAAAGGTTACCACTTTAAGGTAGTAACCGACCACATGGCCCTGAAGTGGCTCAACAGCATAGAAAGCCCTTCAGGAAGGATCGCCAGATGGGCCCTGGAGCTACAACAGTACGACTTTGAGATAGCGTACAGAAAGGGTCAGCTAAACGTGGTGGCCGACGCATTATCAAGACAACCACTACCGGAAACGCTACGAGGTTTAAAAGAGGCATCGGCAACTACAGCTTCAGGAGGGTGCAGCTGGATCAAGGACATGGGCGAAAAGATAAGGACCCAACCGCAGAAGTACCCGGACTATGTTATGGATGGTGAGTCACTGTACAGAAACATACCTCACCGAGCAGGCAGTGAAGACGTCGCGTCATGGAAGATGTGCGTCCCAAAGTCGCTACGAGAAGCAGTGTTGAGGGAGAACCACGACGCTCCGTCTGCGGGACACGTTTGAAGCCGGAGGACAATTGCACGGTTGGCAGCCCGATACTACTGGCCAGGCATGCATAGAGACGCCCGAGCCCACGTACGAAAATGCGAGATTTGCATGCGGTTTAAGCCCAATCAGATGCAGGCAGCCGGGAAGATGTTGACCCAAGTGCCGGAGGAACCATGGCCACGGTATGTGCAGACTTCGTTGGACCCCTACCAAGATCTAAGCACGGGAACCAAATGCTGCTGGTCATGATAGACAGGTTTTCGAAATGGACGGAACTGGTGCCCCTACGCAGTGCGACGGCAGAGTCGCTCAAGAAGGCGTTTAGGGAGCGCATAATCGCAAGGTACGGGGTCCCGAAGGTGGTCATAACGGACAATGGAGTACAGTTTGCAAGCCGCATCTTTAAAAATTTCCTGGCTGAGATGGGTATCAGTCAACAATTCACCGCGCCATACACACCACAAGAGAATCTGACCGAACGAGCAAACAGAACGGTCAAGACCATGATTGCGCAATTCGCAGGGCAGGACCAGAGAAACTGGGACGAGAAGTGGCCGGAGATTATGCTAGCAGTGAACACGAGCACATCGGAATCCACCGGCCATACACCGACGTTTCTTACCCAGGGAAGGGAACCACGTCTACCCAGCAGCCTATATGATAAGGAAACCCTAGGCACTGGACGAGCTACGGAGACCCCTGAGGAAAATGCCAACAAACTAAGAGAGGTATTTGAGATCGTGCGGCGAAATATGGAAAAGGCGTCCCAGGACCAAGCCAGACACTTCAATCTGAGAAGGAGACAATGGTCACCAGCGGTGGGCGACATAGTGTGGGCCAAGGAACATCACCTGTCCAAAGCGGCAGAAGGATTCGCTGCAAAAAAAAAAAAGAAAGAAAAGACCGTTCACGTTGGCGAGCTCAAACAACAATTAAACGAGCAGACAGCAGAAACGTCAGATGTCTAACAACAGGTACGAGGCGACAGGATTTGGCGTCAGGCCGAAGCGAGAGTCATCCATATGCCACACGGAAAGGACAATCAGGATAGCACAAGGACATGGATAAGGATTTTTCGTTAATCCAGACTGCGAGGCCAAAGGATTATGCGTCAGGCCGAAGCGAGAGTCATCCAAACGCCACGCAGAAAGATCAACCATAAATAGAGGTCATACGGGTAACATATAGGGATCCAACCGCAGGGCAGTAGGATTCAGCGTCGGGCAGTGGCCAGAGTCATCCGCGATCACGCCAGGCGGAAGGGACACTTACAAAACGGCACAAGGATACGGGAAACATATAGGGATCCAACCGCAGGGCAGCAGGATTCAGCGTCGGGCAGTTGCCAGAGTCATCCGCGATCACGCCGCAAGTGTCCCTTCCACTTACAAAACGGCACAAGGATACGGATAACATATAGGGATACAACCGCAAGGCAGCAGGATTCAGCTTCGGGCAGTGGCCAGAGTCATCCGCAATTACGCCAGGCGGAAGGGACATTTACAAAACATCACAAGGATACGGGTAACATATAGTGAGCCGCCCGCAATGGCAACAGTATTCAGCGTCGGGCAGTTGCCAGAGTCATCCGTGGTTAGGCCAGGCGGGAAGGACACGGACAAGGTCGACAACAACAGTAGCGAAAGCATATCACGTCAACAAGGATACCCTAACAATACCCTAAGTGCACACAAAGGACACCCGAAAGATACCCTAGGGATAGCCCAACGATACCCCAAGGATACCCAAGGATACCCCAATAGTACCCAAAGGACACCCGAAGGATACCCTAGGGATACCCCAAGGATACCCAAGGATACCCAAGGATACCCCAATAGTACCCAAAGGACACCCGAAGGATACCCTAGGGACAGCCCAATGATACCCCAAGGATACCCAAGGATACCCCAATAGTACTCAAAAGACACCTCAAGGATACCCTAATAATGCCCCAAGGATACCAAGGATACCAACCAGGAAAGCCCCGAAGCAAGGTGTAGGCCCAAGGACAACTTCCAAGGATACTCACCAAGGGTGATCAAGGTAGGGTCTCAAGTAAGTTGGTTACGGAACCGGGAGCTACAACGAACCGCAGCATCCAGAGTGCCACGGCGATCTGAGGGAGTACAACTTGTGGTTTACGAAGAAAGAGGGAAGACGGTACAGCAAAGAGAGCTGTACCGTAAGAGAGCGAGCGCCCCAAGGAAAGGACATAACGGTATCGGGCAAAAGGAAGGCGCGCAACCGAGGTTTCATGTATGGGGAGCCTGGCGACGGTCGAGCACTAAAATTCAGAACACCGACATGAGCACACGCGTCACCAGAGCCGAAGCACGCAGGAGGATGGCGGCCCTCCAGGAACCTCGCCCGGGGCAAGGATGGTCGGAGACCCGGCCTACCCGAGCTCCGCGGCGGGCCCTGGAGCGGACCCGAGACGAGGACTCCGCACCGGAACCCGCGGTGAGCTCCGACAGCGACGTGGAGGTGATCGGCGATCCCGCCGTCGAGGAGAAAGAGTGGCGAGTCCGGAAGGCGGCGGCGGGCGGTCGGATACCGCGCGGGACGACGGACGTCGGAGGAGCAGAACTCCCGAGGAGCCACTCGGAGGAGGTCTGTCGGGCCACCGAGGAGACTCGGAAGCGGTTCCGAGACCGGGAGCCGTCGGACGAGGAGCAGCAACGGTCGACGGAGGAGGAGGCGCGGAGGCAGACGCGGCGGCGGCAGGACCACGAGGCGGCGGCGGCGCGGTGGCATGCCCGCTTGCGAGTGGCGGAGGAAGAGGAGCGACGGCTGTGGGAGGCACCGGCGGAGGATTCGTGGGAGGTGCCACTCACCACTCACGCGGCCGAGGAGCCCAGCCCGAGGAGCGAGGATGGGGACGAGCCATGCGCGCCATCCCCTCCGCGGTGGTTGCCCGAGATACCACCCACTCCCCGCTACGAGGGGGAGTGGCTCACAGACGACGCTCGAAACGGCGACGGAGGAGCACCGTTGGCCACGCCGCCGTGGAGGCCGGCCCGGCCACCCACGCCGCGATACGCGGAGCCACGACGACCGGAGGAGCAGACGCCAAGCGAGGAGTCGACCGCGCAGCCGATGCCGCAACCGCAGGAGGAGGAAGTCCACCAGGCAAGGGCGGAGGAGCCGTCGGTGGTGCGGACGGAGGTGCCGGCCGCTCACGTGAGCCACAGCACACGGGCGTTCGAGGCCGAGGGCATGCGGTGGCGGCAGCAGACGGTGACATGGACGTGGCCCGAGGGGCCCGCGACAGGACCGACGAAGGAGGTGCCCAGGATATGGGAGGAGGGGGTACCCAAGTTGAACCCTCGGGACCCCCGGACGAGAAGCCGACAGGATGCGTGGGTTCCGCCGACACCAAGCACGGGCCCGCCAACACCGGCGACGACGGCAGCGACGGGGGAGTCGGAGTCGCTGGAGAAGGGACCGTGGGTGTGGCCCGAGCCACCGGCCATCCAAAGACCGACGTTGCAGCGTCAAGTTTCGAACCCCGGATCGACGCGCCCGCGGCCGCAGTTCATGCGGCAAGTTTCGGCCCCGGAAGAAGGCGGTTGGCGCAAGGTCGCCAGGAGCGAGTGGCCGGTGGGAATTGAGGAGGCACCCGCGGTCGCGACGGCACGGCGGAAGGGCGGCAGGCGGTGCGTCCTGGTCTGCGAAGGCGGGAGGAGGTACCGGGTGAGGCTCGGAGTCGCGGGCATCCGGGTTTTCACGCAATAAATAAACGAAAAAAAAAATCACAAAAAAACAACACAAGGGTTTTCCCAAGCAAAAAGAGAAGGGGTACTGGGACAAGAGTTTGATTGAAGGTGGCTGGAAGAAGAACGGGGCATGCATGGGCCACTCCAGCAACCTGTAAGTCAAATGGTCTTAGTCCAGGAAGAAGAAATGAACGTCAATTACTTACCTGCTGTCCCGGTTGCAAAGTGAATGCGAAGTCCTCTCCGGACCCGCTCTCGAGAGCTGCCAATATGGAGTCCGATGCAGCCGATAGAGGACGAGTGAAGGGCGAGAGAGGACGAAAGGAGAGAGAAGGATAAGATGAGAAGGAGTATAGGAAATGTAAAAGGAACTTACCCATGAAAAATTGCAAAATCACCACGAGCCAGGGAAGGGGGCGCCTCGATAGGCGATCGATTGGCACTGGACGATAGTGCGATCGATGGGCACACGACAATGGAAATTTCGGCCAAGGTGGAAATATCGCAAAAGAGCAGGTGGCAACGCCGCACCGTCGGTATCGATATGCGAATAAATATCGATCACGCACGAATGGTGTGACCAGGCGGAGGAAACATGGAAAGGAGTGAGACGCAGCAATGAGCAGCGAACTGGGGATCGATAGCCCAGGAGTATCGATGTCCCAGTGGGAACACAGGAAATATCGGCGCGGGAGATTTAAAGTTGCTACGAGGGAGCATCGAGGGAGCAACGAGGGAGCGCCGCGGGAATCACAAGGACTCAAAGGCTAGGATAAGCAAGGAAACGCCGGAGAGAAGGAACCAGTCTTAAATGTTTCCCGAAGTAAGGGGGGAATGTGAGGAGTTGAATAACTCCCCACAAATAGAAGCAGCAGCAGATGGCCGGCCGCTTACCAGATACGCGGCGAATTCGCGTCGTAACGGCGCGGCGAGGAGAACGAGAGAGTTTGGAGACCAAGGGTGGAGATCGAGAGAGTTTGGAGACCAACGAAGGAGAGCGAGAGAGTTTGGAGACCAATGAAGGAGAGCGAGAGAGATTGGAGACCAAGGATGGAGATCGAGAGAGAATGGAGACTTCGCGGGCAGAGCAAGAGTGCCGTATGCAAAAGGGGATAACGGAACTCCCCCGGACTTTGGACTCTCCCGTGAACTTTGGACCGGGAGAGGAAGTGCCACATCTCGGCAGTGGAGCGGCACACAGGCGTGCCACAAGCGGCCCGGGAATCAGCGGGACTGCAGCAGTGGGCGGAGCATCGATTGAAAGCGGTACGTGAAGGAGAAGTGGGTCATCCAGGAGGCACGGACTTTGGACCCAGAGTGGAGAGATCCAGCGGGCCGTGCGCAAAAGGGAAATAACGGTGCTTGGAGGCCCTATATAAGGCCGCAGAGCGCTGGCAGCTGGATCAGTCGATCACGAGGAGTCAAACCTTCAAGATCAATTAAAGTACCAAATAAACAGTCAGTCAAGCAAATAATCTACGAGGGAGCTACAACCAAGCGAGTCGTCGGAAGCAGCGCCGTGGGAAGCATACAAGGAGCAAGATCGCCACGTCGAGACGTTCGGGATTAGGACATCAGGAATCTCCGAATTGAGACACAGGTGGCTGAGTTCTGGAAGGCATCACGCGGCTAAGTCAAGGCGTTTGTTTTCTAACTTTGTCACGACCACACCCTGGCGAGTCGCCCGGCGGGTCTGTCAGAGACAAGCAAAAGAGTCCTACGACGAAGAGCCGTCAGCTTGGGGAGGAAAGTTGTCTGCGACCCAGCGTACCTTGCCCGACCAAGCAGGACCTGGCGTGACGGACGAGCGGTAGATCGATTTGCGGTTTCAAGAGGCGGCAGCCTGGAGAGCCCTGCGATTACCGGCGAAGTTCCCGAGCAGCGACCGCCCAGCTCCCCGAGCGCCAGAACAACGAGATACTGGTCAGAAGACAGCGCAGAGGACATCGACAGCGACGCCAGCAGACATTTCCGGCAGCCACGTTACCATCGCCGCGCGGAGCTCATTGGGGAGCGCAGGAGCGTCGCGGACGTCACGCATTAGGGTGAAGCCGGGTGGAACGTTCGTCTGCGCTAGGCGTAAAGCGAAGTGAACCGCTAGACAGCCTCCTGGCGGCAGCCTTGACTGTCAGCGCGAACTGAGCAAGAACCTAGCGAGACCGTCCGGGACAGAGCAAGGGACAGGTATTGCCTCGAAAGGCGTCAGCCTGGAGAGCAAGGCTTGTTCACCCTAGTCTGAGAACGGTGACGCTTCCCTAAGCCCACAAGGCCGAACTCTCTGCGGGTCTAAGGCGCAACAAGCGACCCCGAGGCAACGCGTCGGCAAGCAAGCAGAGGCGGCCACTACGAGCGTCCCGAGACCCAGGATCCAGGGGAGGACGAGTCAACGTGTCGAGGAGCCAGAAAGAGGAGCGCCAAGAGATACCGAAGCCAGCCCAGCCACACACCCGCTGTACTAATACCACGAGAATAAATCCCACTGTTATCATTTGATTCCTTTGTTTTCTCACTGATCTACGGGCAATCACGTCATATAAATTTGGTGGGACGAACGCACAATCTTCTGAGCTAGCCGCACGAATCTCGTAGCGAGCAGACACACAAAATCAGTTCGTTACACCTTGACTTAGGTCATTTCCTTTAAAGGCTTGAAAAGCAGGCCGATATCAACAAAATCTGCAAACTCAAAATGGCACCGTCGGGAAATTTCAAGAATATGGGCAATAAAATATTAAAATATTATTGGAAAAATATGTCAAAGGGCATAAAAAAGTACATAAAAAATGTACAAAATACAAAAATTCTAATACGTCTAAACATACCAAGACTCCATTAATTATAACTGAAACCCCACAAAGGGCTTTCGATAGGATATTTGTGGACACAATAGGTCCATACCTAGATTAGACGATGGAAACGAATATGCAGTTACATTAATCTGCGACTTAACAAAATATCTTGTCACTATACCTTTACCAAACCACAGTGCGAAAACGGTAGACAAAGCTATACTAGAACATTTTATTCTGAAGTACGGTCCAATGAAGACGTTCATTACGGACATGGGAAAAGAAAAAAAAAATTCGATAATAGAGGATTTATGTAAAAATTTAAAAACTGAAAGCTTAACTTCCACCGCACACCACCATCAGACAGTAGGAACCGTTGAAAGAAGTCATAGAACATTCAATGAATTCATCCGGTCCTACATATCACTCAACAAATCTGATAAGGATGCTTGGCTCCCATACTTCACTCACTGTTTTAACATACACGCTCTTTGGCAAATGATTATTGTCCATATGAGCTGGTATTTGGTAGAACAGCAAATTTGCCACTACAGTTTAATAGCTAAGGTACTATATATCCGATATATAACTTAGATGATTATGCTAAAAAATCGAAGCTTAGAGTAGAACTAGCACATAAAAGAGCTAAAACTAGCAAAAGCTTGTAACGAACTGATTTTTTATTGTCTGCTCGCTACGAGATTCGTGCGGCTAGCTCAGTGTATTGTGTGTTCGTCCCGCCAAATTTATATGAACGTGACCGCCCAGTAGCTCAGTAAGAAAGCACAGAATTCACGGGTTCGTATTGGGTTTTATTGCGGGTATATTATTACAAGTGTCTTAGTCGCTTGGTTGGCTTTGACTCGTTTCTTGTGACCTTCGGTGCTTCCGACGGTCCTGGATGACTCTACGACCTCTCGCCTTGATGACTCGGTGCTCCAGTCCTGTAGCTCCCTGAAGATACTCGCAGCTCCCTGAAGATCCTCGCCGCTCCCTGAAGATCCTCGCAGCTCCCTGAAGATGCTCGCTCGCGGTTCACTTCTCACGCGTGACTTGGTGACTGCTGGTAACGACTCGGACTCGCGAGGGGTATCGGCCGTACGGGCTTAGGGAAGCGTCACCGTTCTCAGACTAGGGTGAACAGAAGTTGCGCTCTCCAGGATCGCTCCTTTCGACACACCGCCGCCTGTCCCTTGTTCTGTCCCGGATGGTCCCACTGGGGTTTCTGCTCAGCCCGCGCGGACAGTCAAGGCGGTAACGCCAGGAAGCTGCCTCGCGCCTTACTTCGCTTCCACGCCTAGTGTAAACGAACGTTCCACCCTAGCCTCACCCTTTTGCTTTTTGTCCGGGACGTTTCCGTGTGGCTTTTGGTACTCGGGGTTCGGGCACGCCGCTCCGGGACCTCGCAAGTCGAATCCGTAGGGCTCTCCTGGATAATTCCACTCGAGACCGTACCGATCGACCGCTCTCCCTTCTGGCTTGTTATATTCGTGGTTCGGGCACGCCGCTCCGGGACCTCGCAAGTCGAATCCGTAGGGCTCTCCTGGACAATTCCACTCAAGACCTTACTGATCGACCGCTCTCCCTTCTGGCTTGTTATACTCTTTCCAGGCGTAACGCCAGGACTTTGTGGACAGGGTTAATCGACCGCCTTGACCTAGCCGTGTGATGCCCTCTGGATCTCAGCTACCTGCGTCTCAATTCGGAGATTCCTGGTATCCCAATCCCGAACGTCTCGACGTAGCAATCTCGCTCCTTGTAGGCTCCCACGGCGCTGCTTCTCTGGCGACTCGACTTGCTGCTGCTCCCTTGTAGGTTATCTGGTTGTTTGATTGTTCACTTTGGTATCTGAGTGATCTTGACGGTTTGACTCCTTGTGATCGACTGATCCAGCTGCCAGCGCTCTGCGGCCTTATATAGGGCCTCCGGGAACCGTTATTTCCCTTTTGCGCACGGCCCGCTGGATCTCTCCACTCTGGGTCCAAAGTCCGTGCCTCCTGGATGACCCACTTGTCGTTCCCGTACCGTTTCCAATCGATGCTCCGCCCACTGCTGCCATCCCGCTGATTCCCGTGATGCTTGTGGCACGCCTGTGTGCCGCTCCACCGCCGAGATGTGGCACTTCCTCTCCCGGTCCAAAGTTCACGGGAGAGTCCAAAGTCCGGTGGAGTCCCGTTACCCGCTTTTGCACACGGCACTCCTGCCTTGCCCGCGAAGTCTCCACTCTCTCTCGATCTCCATCCTTGGTCTCCAAACTCTCTCGCTCTCCTTCATTGGTCTCCAAACTCTCTCGCTCTCTATCGTTGGTCTCCAAACTCTCTCGCTCTCCTCGCCGCGCCGTTACTACGCGAATTCGCCGCGTATCTGGCAAGCGGCCGGCCATCTGCTGCTGTTTCTATTTGTGGGGAGTTATTCAACTCCTCACATTCCCCCCTTACTTCGGGAAACATTTTAAACTTGTTCCTACTCTCCGGCGTTTTCTTGTTTATCCTAGCCTTCGAGTCCTTGTGATTCCCGCGGCGCTCCCTCGTTGCTCCCTCGATGCTCCCACGACGCTCTTAACTCCGTTGAGTTTCTACAGCGCTGGTCATCCTCCTCGTAGCAACTTGAATCTCCCGCGCCGATATCTTTCCTGACTCCACTGGGACATCGATACTCGTGTGCTATCGATCCCCAGCTCGCTGCTCATCGCTGCGTTCTACTCCTTTTATTTGCTTCCTCCGCCTGGTCACACCATTCGTGTGTGATCGCTGAGCGATATCGATATCGACGGTGCGGCGTTGCCACCTGCTCGTTGCGATACTTCCACCTTTGGCCGATATTACCATTTGACGTGTACCCATCGATCGCACTTTCATCTAGTGCCAATCGATCGCCTATCGAGGCGCCCCCTTCCCTGGCTCATGGTGATTTTGCAACTTTCTAGGTAAGTTTTCGCATTTCCTCACTCCTTTCTATTTCATCCTTTCTCTTTCCACACGACCTCTCTCGCCTCTCGTCTCTTTCTCTCGCCCTTCAATCGTCCTCAGCCGGCTGAGCCTGGCTTTACGCTGGCAACACTCGAACGCTGGTGCGGAGAGGACTTCGCATTTGCTTCGCTGCAGGTAAGTATTTTGGTGTCGCTTGGCTGCTTCCTGTATTAACCCAATATTGATTTCAGGACGCTGAAGCTGCCATGTATGCCCCTTACTTCTGGCCCCTGTTTCAGCCGCGTTTCCCGTTCTATGTCGGTTTTTTTCCTTTTTTTTTTTTTAAACTCTGTTTTTTCGGTTTATTTAACCTTTATTTTTGCTCCTCGAACACTCTCATGCCCGCCAGCCCCAACCGGACGCGGAACGCGCGCCCCTCTCTCCATACGCGCACGCTGCGCCTGCCGCCCAGGATGCGAGCCTCCTGCACCACCGGTGCCTCCGCGATCCCTTCGGGCCACTCCGGCTTCGCGATCTCTCGCCATCGCTGGCCCTCCGGCGCCGACACCGTCCGCGACAACTTCGGCCGGGCCACCACCTCGGACACTTCGGGCGCCGAGTGCTGCCGCTTGAGCGGAGGACGGCCGTTTTCCACGGGCTCAGGCCACACCCAGGGTCCTCGCTCCAGATGCTCCGCGGTTACTGCGCTCCCGGTAGGCGTTGGCGTCGATGGCCCTGTCCTTGGCGTCGTTGGTCCGGTGCTCGGCGTCGGTGGTGCCCACAGCTCCGGTCTGCCACGGGTCCTGGGGTCCAGCGGGCTCACCCGGGGACCACATTCTTCCCAGATCCGGGGTTCTTCCGCCGCTGCCGTCTCCTCCGCGGGTCCCTCCGGCCAGGTCCAGACGACCGTCTGCTGTCGCCACCTTACCCCTTCGGCCACGAACGTCCGGGTGCTGTGGCTCACGTGGGCCGCCGGGATGTCTGTCCGGATGTGTTGCTGCTGCGGTGGTGGCTGCTGCTGCGGTGGCCTCTGCTGCGGTGGTGGCTTCTGCTGTGGTGGCTTCTGCTGTGGTGGCTGCTGCTGCGGTGGTGGCTGCTGCTGCGGTGGTGGCTGCTGCTGCGGTGGTGGCTGCTGCTGCGGTGGCTGCTGCTGCTGCGGTGGCTGCTGCTGCGGTGGTGGCTGCTGCTGCGGTGGCTGCTGCTGCTGCGGTGGCTGCTGCTGCGGTGGCTGCTGCTGCTGCGGTGGCTGCTGCTGCGGCGGTGGCTGCTGCTGCGGTGGCGGCTGCTGCTGCGGTGGCTGCTGCTGCTGCGGTGGCTGCTGCTGCGGTGGTGGCTGCTGCTGCGGTGGCTGCTGCTGCTGCGGTGGCTGCTGCTCGTGCCTCGGCGTGGGCGGTCGTGTTGGCGTCCACCGTGGGGACCCCTCGTACCGCGGTGTGGGCGGGATTTCGGGCAGCCACCGCGGAGGCGAGGGTGCCCAATCGTCTGCCACTTCTTGCGGCGGGGTGCAGGATTCGGGCGCATACCTCGGCGTGGGTGGGTACCCCGGGTTTTCCCACAGCTGCGTCTCCTCCTCCTCGGCCATCCGTAGTTGGGCCTGCCACTCCGGCGACTCCTCCATCTCCTTCAACCGCCGCTCCTCGTTTCGCCTTCGCGCCTTGCGCCGGAACTCCCACGTAGCCGCTACCACGGCCTCGGCATGGCTAACGGGAGCCGGCTGGTCCTGGGGCGGTTCTTCACTGGCCCACTCCACCTGCGCCGCGCCAGTCGGGATGCGTCCGTCGGCCCGGTTGAACGCCTTGCGAAGCCGCCATCGCCGTTGCTCCACCCGCGGGTCCTCCACCAACTCGACGTCGCTGTCGGAGCTGATCACCGGATCGGGGACGCCCCGCCCGGAGATCCGCCGCGAGGTTCGGGTAGGCCGGGCTGCCGACCATCCTTGCCCCGGGCTGGATCCTCCGGACGGCTGGTGGGCAGCCATCATCCTGCGCGCTTCGCTTCTCGTCACACGTGTGCTCATGATGCTCGTTGATTTTGATTGTGCAGCTGGAGCCTGGGCTCCCTTTAACGACACCTCGGTTCCGAGCCTTCCTCTTTGCTCAATCCCGCTATTTCCATCGGCCTCTCCTTCTTACTACCCAGATCTACGGTACAGCTCTCTGCTCTGTGCCGTCTTCCCTCTTCCTTCGGCAGACTTTTGATGCGTGTTTTTTCTTTTCCTCCGATCAGTCCCAATCGAGACCTTAGACGCTCTGGTTCGCTCCCTTTGTGTTCTTAACGTTCTCCTGATGTCCTTTATGTGTTTCATTGCGCCTTTGTAGATGACCTGTAGTATCCTTGGAGGTATCCTTGGAATTTGTTCGTAGTATCCTTTGGGAATCCTTGCAGGTATCCTTGGACTCTTTCCGTAGTACCCTTTGGGAATCCTTGGACGTATCCTTTGACTCCTTTCGTAGTGTCCTTTGGTCATCCTTGGAGGTATCCTTGGACACCCTTCGTAGTATCCTTTGGGCATCCTTGGGGGTATCCTTGGACTCCTTTCGTAGTATCCTTTGGGCATCCTTGGAGGTATCCTTGGGATCCTTTCGTAGTGTCCTTTGGTCATCCTTGGAGGTATCCTTGGACACCCTTCGTAGTATCCTTTGGGCATCCTTGGAGGTATCCTTGGGATCCTTTCGTAGTGTCCTTTGGTCATCCTTGGAGGTATCCTTGGACACCCTTCGTAGTATCCTTTGGCCATCCTTGGAGGTATCCTTGGGATCCTTTCGTAGTATCCTTTGGTCATCCTTGTAGGTATCCTTGGACTTTTAATGTTGTTTTGCATCTGTTGTGTCTGCTTGCTGTAGCCGCTCGCCTGTGTTTTCCGTTTGTTGCTGTTTCAGCTCGCTTACGTGGATGGTCCGCTCTTTCTTTGTGTTTATGTGTCTTATTTTGCAGATTACTGGTGACGCAAAACCTATGACTTGGTAAGGTCCGTCGTATCTTGGGGCCAATTTTGCTGCGAACCCCTCGGCCGCTTTTGATAAATGGTGTTCCTTGGCCCACACGACGTCACCCACCTTTGGCGTCCATTGCCTCCTCCTTAGGTTATAATGCCTAGCCTGGTCCTGGGATGCTTTCTCCAGGTTCCGCCTTACAATCTCGAAGATTTCCCTGAGTTTGTTAGCATTCTCTTCCTGGGTCTCTGTCGGTCGTCCGGTCCCTACGGTTTCTCTGTCGTATAGGGCGCTCGGTAGTCTTGGTTCTCTGCCTTGGGTAATGAACGACGGTGTGTAACCTGTGGATTCTGAAACGCTCGTGCTTACTGCCAGCATGATTTCTGGCCATTTTTCGTCCCAGTCTCTTTGGTTCTGCCCTGCGAACTGCGCAATCATTGTTTTCACCGTCCTATTGGCTCTCTCAGTCGGGTTCTCCTGTGGGGTGTATGGAGCTGTGAACTGTTGCCTGGCTCCCATTTCGGCCAGGAAACTCTTCAAGGTATTACTGGTAAACTGGACTCCGTTGTCCGTTATGACTATTTTGGGGACCCCATACCTCGCGATTATGCGTTCTTTGAAAGCTTTCTTTAGGGATTCGGCCGTTGCGCTTCGCAGCGGCACCAACTCAGTCCACTTGGAGAACCTGTATATGGTATTGCAGCAGCATTTGGTTGCCGTGTTTCGAACGAGGCAGGGGTCCGACGAAGTCCGCACATACCGTAGCCCATGGTTCCTCTGGCACCTGCGTAAGCATTTTCCCAGCCATTTGCCTCTGATTCGGCTTGAACCTCATGCATGTCTCGCATACTCGCACGTGGGCTCGGGCGTCTCTGTGCATTCCTGGCCAGTAGTACCGGGCTGCCAGACGTGCTATTGTCTTTCGGCTTCCTACATGGCCAGCCGCCGGTGAGTCGTGGTTCTCCTTCAGCACCGTTTCCCGCAGCGCTTTCGGGACGCACATCTTCCATGTTGCAACATCTTCGCTGCCCGCTCTATGAGGTATATTCCTGTACAGGGTGTTACCCTCCATCACGTAGTCTGGATACTTTTGCGGCTGGGTCCTTATCTTTTCGCACATTTCCAGAATCCAGCTGCATGCTGCAGAAGCTTCCGCCGCCGACGTCTCCTTGATCCCTCGAAGCGTTTCCGGCAGTGGCTGCCTTGACAAAGCGTCTGCCACCACGTTGAGTTGCCCTTTCCTGTACGCTATTTCGAAGTCGTACTGCTGCAACTCCAGGGCCCATCTGGCGATCCTCCCTGAAGGGCTCTCTATGCTGTTGAGCCACTTCAGTGCCATGTGGTCGGTTACTACTTTAAAGTGGTAACCTTCCAGATACGGCTTGAGCTTTCGGATTGCCCAGACGATTGCCAAGCACTCCTTCTCGGTTGTTGAGTAATTCTTCTCAGCGCCGTTGAGCGTTCGGCTTGAGTAAGAGATTACCTTTTCGCCTCGTTCAGTTTCCTGGGTCAAGATTGCCCCGATGCCGTAGTCGCTTGCGTCAGTTTGCAAGATGAATGGTTTGTCGAAGTCCGGGCATGCCAGTACGGGGTCTGCGACGAGTCTTGCCTTCACCTCTTCGAACGCCGTCTGATGTTCCTGTGTCCACACCCATTTATTGCCCTTGCGTAGCAGATCGTTGAGAGGTTTGACTATTTTTGCGAAGTCAGGTACAAACCGGCGGTACCATGATGCTACGCCCAGGTACTGTCGGAGCTCTCTTACTGTAGATGGTGGTTCTAGTTCGGCGATGGCTGCTACCTTTTCCGGATCCGTGCCTATTCCTTCGCTAGTCACTCGATGACCGAGATATAACAGCTCTTTCTTGAAAAATTGACACTTCTCCGGGTTTAATCTCAGATTTGCCTCCTTTAGTCGTCGGAAAACTTCCTTTAGGTTGGCCTTATGTTCTTCCAGCGAGCGCCCGATCACTATGATGTCGTCCTGGTAAGCAAATGCGTGCGGCGACATTTCTGGGCCGATCACCCGGTCCAGCACCCGTTGAAAAGTCGCAGACGCCGAATGAAGTCCGAATGGCATTACTTTCCATTGGAATAAACCTTTCCCCGGCACTGTAAATGCCGTATACTGCCTGCTGTCCGCTTTCAGTGGGATTTGCCAGTACCCATCCTTTAGGTCCAAGCTGCTGATGTACCGTGCTTCCCTCAGTTGGTCGAGAATATAATTTATTCGGGGCATCGGGTAGGCATCCTTTACAGATTTGGCGTTTATTTGCCTAAAGTCGACGCACAGTCTCCATTTGCCCGTCTTTTTTCTAACCATCACGATGGGAGAACTGTATGGGCTTGTTGAGTGTTCTATGTATCCCATTTGGAGAAGCTCGTCCACCTTCGCAGTGATCTCCCCTTGAACTTTCGGATTCTTGGGATAGTATCGCTGCTTTATTGGTTTGTCGTCTTTCATCGTGATCTGATGCTCTGCCATGTTTGATGTTCCCTTCATGCTGCTGAAAGTCGATAGCTCTGCCTCCAGGAATTTCGTCGTGTCGTCATCTTCGCTTGCCCGTTGTACGACTGCCACCGACAACTTTTCCTCGAGCCATCCCTTGTGACGATTTCTGGCCGGTATTATCACTTCGTGTCCAGCGCACTTAATTTCGGTACCGACTTGTGTTAGAAAGTTCCATCCCAACACCAATGAATCCACTACTCCTGGTAGTATCAGCAGGCTCATGCTCAGTCGCTTGTTCCCGAACGCAATTTCCACCTCCAGCTGCTCATCGATTCCGCCACATCTTCCGTCTGCCAACCTAACTTGCCGTCGTATCCTCGTAATCTTTCCGAGGGCAGCCAGGTCGTCCGCCAGCTCTTTGCTTATAAAGCTTGCTGTTGCCCCGGTGTCGATTGTGGCCTTGTACTGCTGCTCCTCCTCGATCAGCTTTCCCGTTAGTTTGGAGAGGTAGCATCTTGCGACCCCCGCTCGCCTCTCTGCGGCTGAGATCTGTTGTGGTGGTGTCCATTGGCCTCCGCGTGGTGCTTCTGTTGCCTGCTGCCGTGGTACTCGGTTAGTTGGCGAGCATTGGTCGTTTCCCCGCGTCTCCTGGATTCCTGTCTCTTCGCATCTTCTGCATGTTACCTGCGCTGGCGATGACGACTTGTTCTTCGAGAATTTGTTTTCTTGCGCGAACGCTTCCCGCTCCTTTTCGAGTTCTTCATACTCGTCTGCTAATATCATCAGCGTGTCCAGGTCCGACACTTTGTATGCCCTTAGGAAGATCCTTAGACTGGGGGTGCAGTTCTCCTTGATGATTCTTAGGGTCTCTATAGTGGAGTTATTAAGTGGCCTCACCATCGTCTGCATGTCGATCATGTAGTCTTTGAACGACTCGCTGAAGCCCTGCTTCCGTTGCCTGACCTGATCCGCCAGCCTGGTGAAGAAGTCTCTCGGTAGAAAGTATGTGTGGAAACTATCTATGAACTCCGCCCAGGTTTTCCATTGTTTGTTGTTGGCGATGAACCACTTCAAAGCCCTTCCCTTCAGTAATTCAGGCATCGCTCGGGGAATCATGTCTAACTCCAAGCCGTATGTGTTGGCGGACCATTCCACCTGCTCCAGGAACTCGAACGGTTTTTCCGCCCCGTCGAACCTGAACGACCATTCGCGGACCTGTTTAGCGATCCTTGCATAGTCTGATTGATTGGGTCTCGAGATCAGCGCTGTTGTTTTCCTGTCTTGGCTTGATTCTCTCCTGTTTGCCTCCTTTTGTAGGTTGTCAACGCTCAGGCTTGCCACTAAGTTGTCCCCTTCGACGGTTGTTAACGTGATGCTGGGGCCGGCTTTGTCGTGGTATGTGGCTTCCAAATCGGCCCAGATGTCAACGAGTTGTGGGTCATTATCCGTTTCTGAGTAATACTCGGATAATGCTTTTCTCATGTCCTCTAATCTGCCGTCCAGGGTGACATTAAGCCTCTGTGCGACATTGGCGAAATCCTCCTTTTTAAGTCGGTAGATCCACTTCTTCCCCATTCTGTTTAAATTGCTTTCACTGCTGGGACAATCACGTTGGGCGCCAGATGTAACGAACTGATTTTTTATTGTCTGCTCGCTACGAGATTCGTGCGGCTAGCTCAGTGTATTGTGTGTTCGTCCCGCCAAATTTATATGAACGTGACCGCCCAGTAGCTCAGTGAGAAAGCACAGAGTTCACGGGCTTTGACTCGTTGCTTGTGACCTTCGGTGCTTCCGACGGTCCTGGATGACTCTACGACCTCTCGCCTTGATGACTCGGTGCTCCAGTCCTGTAGCTCCCTGAAGATACTCGCAGCTCCCTGAAGATCCTCGCCGCTCCCTGAAGATCCTCGCAGCTCCCTGAAGATGCTCGCTCGCGGTTCACTTCTCACGCGTGACTTGGTGACTGCTGGTAACGACTCGGACTCGCGAGGGGTATCGGCCGTACGGGCTTAGGGAAGCGTCACCGTTCTCAGACTAGGGTGAACAGAAGCTGCGCTCTCCAGGATCGCTCCTTTCGACACACCGCCGCCTGTCCCTTGTTCTGTCCCGGATGGTCCCACTGGGGTTTCTGCTCAGCCCGCGCGGACAGTCAAGGCGGTAACGCCAGGAAGCTGCCTCGCGCCTTACTTCGCTTCCACGCCTAGTGTAAACGAACGTTCCACCCTAGCCTCACCCTTTTGCTTTTTGTCCGGGACGTTTCCGTGTGGCTTTTGGTACTCGGGGTTCGGGCACGCCGCTCCGGGACCTCGCAAGTCGAATCCGTAGGGCTCTCCTGGATAATTCCACTCGAGACCGTACCGATCGACCGCTCTCCCTTCTGGCTTGTTATATTCGTGGTTCGGGCACGCCGCTCCGGGACCTCGCAAGTCGAATCCGTAGGGGTCTCCTGGACAATTCCCCTCGAAACCTTACTGATCGACCGCTCTCCCTTCTGGCTTGTTATACTCTTTCCAGGCGTAACGCCAGGACTTTGTGGACAGGGTTAATCGACCGCCTTGACCTAGCCGTATGATGCCCTCTGGATCTCAGCTACCTGCGTCTCAATTCGGAGATTCCTGGTATCCCAATCCCGAACGTCTCGACGTAGCAATCTCGCTCCTTGTAGGCTCCCACGGCGCTGCTTCTCTGGCGACTCGACTTGCTGCTGCTCCCTTGTAGGTTATCTGGTTGTTTGATTGTTCACTTTGGTATCTGAGTGATCTTGACGGTTTGACTCCTTGTGATCGACTGATCCAGCTGCCAGCGCTCTGCGGCCTTATATAGGGCCTCCGGGAACCGTTATTTCCCTTTTGCGCACGGCCCGCTGGATCTCTCCACTCTGGGTCCAAAGTCCGTGCCTCCTGGATGACCCACTTGTCGTTCCCGTACCGTTTCCAATCGATGCTCCGCCCACTGCTGCCATCCCGCTGATTCCCGTGATGCTTGTGGCACGCCTGTGTGCCGCTCCACCGCCGAGATGTGGCACTTCCTCTCCCGGTCCAAAGTTCACGGGAGAGTCCAAAGTCCGGTGGAGTCCCGTTACCCGCTTTTGCACACGGCACTCCTGCCTTGCCCGCGAAGTCTCCACTCTCTCTCGATCTCCATCCTTGGTCTCCAAACTCTCTCGCTCTCCTTCATTGGTCTCCAAACTCTCTCGCTCTCCTTCGTTGGTCTCCAAACTCTCTCGCTCTCCTCGCCGCGCCGTTACTACGCGAATTCGCCGCGTATCTGGCAAGCGGCCGGCCATCTGCTGCTCTTTCTATTTGTGGGGAGTTATTCAACTCCTCACAAGCTAGATAATAACAAAATAAAACATATAACGAGGAAGAACGCTATAGTCGAGTACCTCGGCTAGTAGATACCCGTTACTCCACTAAAGGGACCAAAGGGAAATGGAGATATGCAAGCAGCAAAGCGAGATTAAAATGCGCCATCTACAGGCGGTAGACCGATTTAAGCGTTATGGGCGTTAGAGTGGGCGTGGAAAATTTTTTTGTGAGCAATCGATAGGTACTGACGAGACCAATACATTTCAGATAAAATTTTTTATCTATCATGAAAATTGTGGGCGTCACAGGTTTGGGCGATTCGTGGGCGTTAAGGTGGGCGTGGCAAACTTTTTTTTGGGTCAATCGATAGGTTTTGTTAAGAGCAATACATTTCAATTACGTTTTTATTCTAGCATTAAAACTGTATGAGCCACAGTTTTGGGCGGTTTGTAGGCGTTAGAGTGGGCGTGGCACATTGCTGAAACAAACTTGCGCTGCGTAAGAAGCTCACAAATCTGCGCGCCAAATCTTAATAGCCTAGCTTTTATAGTTTCCGAGATCTCAGCGTTCATCCGGACGGACAGACAGACGGACAGACGGACATGGCTAGATCGACTCGGCTAGTGATCCTGATCAAGAATATATATACTTTATGGGGTCGGAACCGCTTCCATCTGCCTGTTACATACTTTCCGACGAATCTAGTATACCCTTTTACTCTACGAGTAACGGGTATAAATAGGAGACCAGGTTTTATTAAAAAATTGAAAGTTGTCATTCGTTAGACTTTAAATATATTGGTCCGTACACAGTAACGGAAATAGGAGCAAGAGATAATATAACAATCTTGAGCAGTAAACATAAGAAACATGTAGTTGTTATTAACATTTTAAGTATGGCCATACATAGAATAAGATCCATATATAAGTATATATACACAAAAAAAAAAACAAAAAAAATTTGAAAAGACAAAAGAAATAATTTAACAATTTTAGTGTAGCCGTGAGTTAAGCTACACACCATTGGTTTTTGATGTATTGGAATTTTAAAATTTTACTTATAACGAGTCATTATAATTTTTGAACATTTTGAATAGGCAGACGTTCTATGCTTATTTAATCGTAACAACTTGTGTGGACACATCTTGGTCAACGCTTAAGTCCCGGTCTTAAGTCCGAAATATGAACCGATCGGTATGCAAAGAGCAAGTGTCTGCATAATTACCTCACATGGATATGAACTTAAGTGTATGTGCATACACCCACGCGCTCCAGCCTAAGCGAGCATATCTATATATTTAAGAATATATAACCGTCTCTCCGCTGCCGCTGTTGACAGTGCAGTTACAAGACTTAGTTCTCCTTAGCTCCTAGACAGATTAAAATGCGCCATTTACCCGCGATCTCAATATATGGTTATGTAGGCGGTAGGCTGATTTAAGCGTTATGGGCGTTAGAGTGGCATATTCGCGTTACAAACTTGCGCTGCGTACAAGGCTACGCAATCTAAATCTGAAATCCCTATTCGCCATCTTTGATAGTTTCCGAGATATCCGCGTTCATATTAACGATTTTTTGAAGTTTGTAAGCGGCTTGTGGGCGTAACAAACTTTTTTTTAAATCAATCGAAGGTATTGATGAAAACAATACAATACATCCAACGTCAAAACTGTAGGAGCCACAGATTTGGGTGGCTTGTGGGCGTTAGAGAGGGCGTGGCACCTTACTGAATCAAACTTGCGCTGCGCAGGAATCTCAAGAATCTGCATGCCTAATTCCAGTATTGTAGCTATTATAGTTTCCGAGAACTCAGCGTTCATACGGACAGACGGACATGGCTAGATCGACTCGGCGAGTGATCCTGATCAAGAATATATAAATTAGGTTTAGTATGGGGGTAGCTGCAGAAGAGTCCCTCGCTGCAGTCCTCAATCAGTAGCCGGTTGGCCGATGGTCAAAATTGATGTGATCTCTGGAAATTATAATTGTCCAGCTTCCTTCGCAGCAGCTTTCGATTAGCTGCCGGTAGTCCGTTGATTAACTTCTCATCTACTGAAGAGTTATGATGATTACGGTGGAAGGGTAACTGCCCTGTGGCGGTTGCCGGAGTTATTTCAGAATGAACTTGTGTTCTTTATTCATTGAATGTTGAAAATGAACTGAATCTTAAAGCTAACATAATTGAACTTCATAGCGGCCACTCCAATGGGCAGTGCTTGCCGGCTATGCATGAGCTTTTGTCCAGACGCTGTGTCAGCAGTTTGGCCGGAGCGGACTTGTTAGTTAACTACTACCCCTTCAGGAGTAAGGCCGCCCTCGGCTGACCCTATTTGGGCGATCAATTCTACTATCTGGGCCGCAGATCTCCTGGCCTGGATGACTCGCCGATAAGTTAAGCCGACGCAGATCAACGCGCAGCATATCGCTCCTGCGACTAGTACTATCTGATGTGAATGATAGTCGTTGATATCCTCCCCGAATCTTTTAATGTGCTCCAGATTACGCTCGCTCAAGCGGTGAAGGTATGGAAGACTGAGTATGTTATGCTCCACAGTAATATTCTGGGAGGGCGAGCTAGCTACTCCTGGGGCCCTTTTTTGGGCCATGTAATGGTTGACATAACGGCACTATCAGAAAAGGTGATGGAGTGCGTGCCTCGTATATGGATGTAAGTGGCATTATCCACACTCACACGTGCCGGACGATCGTTTACAATAATGATGCCTTTATCTACGTAGGTAATGGGATGTAGATCGCTGTGCTGGATGTCACAATGCGCTATGCCCCCAGCGTGGAGCTCCTGGGCGCACGACCTTCTATGCGCCAGTTGGCAAAATGTAGCTCCAGATGTTACGGAGCAATTATTGACCGTGTGGATTTCTCCATCACAATCCGCTATGATCTTGTCCTCTAGCCTGAGCATCGTGTCGTGATGTGACACGGGGAAAATAGTGATTTTAATACACGCCGATTTGATTTTAGGGAATTTAATAATAAAATGCAATATGTTAATGGACTGTAATATTTTCACGGACGCAACGGACAAAATGTCTTTGATGGGAGTATCTGTGGGCTCCTCCATCCACATACCTTCCAGGTCTGCATGGTCTAGTATGCTGGGGCTAACGATATTGACTTTAGCAAGCGCTATTGCCAGTAATAAATTTTGCAGCTCCATTGTAAGCATCCTATTTCGAGATAATAACATCTTATATAGGTGCCCCGAGTCAATTTGGGCTCCTTTAGCCGACCTCAGAAGTTGATTGACAGTGGCGGAAATATTATTGATTTGGTTTTTGTTGCTGCTTATCTGCCTATTGTTTGCATTAATTAACTGGAACTCATTAAGTTTAGCGCTGTTCCTAAGAAGTCTAAGCTTCTAGCTACTCTATGGTGGATGCTCAACGACTCGAGCAGGTCACGCAGGTGAGCGACATCGACGCTCAAAAGTTTCTGCATGTGTGACTGGGGAAACATGCTGGTCATGCCATTAGTTTCTTCCACCACGCCCCTATACTCTGAGAGATTCGCCGAGTGTGTGACGAATGCGAATTCTTCAATTGTGTGTGTTAGCGACATTTCACTGTAAATAGTGGCCGCATACGAATAAGCTTCTTCCTCCTCCACAACGATAAGTTGCTGTCTGGAGAGGGCATCTGCGACGAGGTTATCCTTGCCGGGCTTGTAAAAAATTTTAGCGCCGGACTCGTCAATGAGAGCCTTCCACCTTTTGATTTTCTCAATCGGATTGGATTCCGACACTGCGAAAGTCAATGGTTGGTGGTCAGTAAAGATATTTATATCCTTGACTGAATATAAATAATGGCGCAATTTGGCCAGTGCCCAAACTATGGCTAATAGCTCCCTTTCGTTGGTAGCATAATTAACCTCCTTTAAAGTCCTCGAGATCATAGTAATAGGTCGTCCCTCTTGGGATAACACCGCGCCAATGCCATGTGCTGAGGCATCCGTCGTTAGATCGAACGCCTTTTTATTATCGGGGTACCTGAGGATGACATCCTCGAAAGCCAGAATGTAACGCAATTTTTAAAAAGCCAGCCGTTGCTGCTCATTAAACTGCACCTGGATATTTTTGGATCTGTGCCTACTGACACTCGGCTGAGGAACTTGAGAGATCGCAGGTTGCGGATAGCGGACGACCTCTCTCGAGGCCAACTGTGAATAAGCTGGTGGGATAAGTCAAACACGGAATCGTGGACGGAAACCCCAGTAAATAAACAGTCCCGGACAGTCAGCGGGTATTTTGCAACGAAGCAATACCGACGATGCGAGTTGTTCAGCCGCATCTAAATAGTTGCTTTACACAAACCCACTCCCAACACAACACCTACCCATCTCCCCTCCCAAACAACATCTCACTCCGAGCCGAACTACGGTGTAATACGGACCGTGCCAAGAGTCAGCCTGGCTGGGGGCCCGGATCAAAAATAGCCCAGTCTCAAACGGTGTGCTCAGGGACATGGCGACCCCCTGTTCTAACTATCGCCTTACCCGGGCATCGCGGATCTCTGCCCGGGCGGATTTTTCCCGTTCTCCGCAACTCGTGGAACCAAATTATGGAACATATTAAGAAAACCAACAACACAACACAAAACACAGAGACGGGTACTCTCAAAAAACCCATGGATAAGCTGAACACTGGTTCCACCATTCATACCAGCACGGTCCAGAAAGGGCCGCATCCCAAACTGGGGATGATGGGTGGCAGAAAGTCAGCCGCAAACGCCTCCGCCACGTGCGCATCTGCGCCGAAAGCAGCGGTAGGCACTGCCAAGGCGCTCGGGCCACCCGCAGACTCTGCGCTCACACACTAGGAGCACCGTTGAAACACCTTCGCCTGAATGGCTAAAAAAGGTAGAGTGGGCAAGGAAGGTGCTTCCTAACTACGGGCAGGATAAGCCCACTCAAGAAGGGACTCAGGCGAAAAGGCAGCGATCCCTCGAACTACCCGGGCCATCGGCAAAGAGATCTAAGATCCAGCCATCGGTCTCTTTTGCCGAAATCACGAAGAATCGTGTACTACTCGGCCTGATTGTCAGGGGAAATCCGGAGGGCAGGATCCCTAGGAACAAGTGGAAGGCAGTGGAGTCCCACCTTTCCCTCATTTGCCTGCGCATGGTACGGGAGAAGCCAGGCACCTCGCCCTGCTGCATGGACGCGGGCTGGTACCAGGGCAGCGTCAAGGTGGTGGCCTGCGACAGTCAGCGGTCGGCTGACATGTATAAACAGGCGACGAGCAAGCTCGGCGAGGTATACAAAGGGGCGAACATCGTTGCGCTTGACTGGTGCGATGTCCCCAGTAGACCCCGAGCCAGGACCTGGCTTCCAGCAGCGATCAAGGGGCCGGAGGACATCCTCTTCATGTTGCAAGAATGCAACCCGCACATCCCCACGAAGGACTGGAAAGTCGTCAAGGTGGAGGAGCATGAAGGGGACGTCAACCAGGCGGTGTTGGTCCTGAACAAGGAGTCAGTTGCTCCGATCGAGACTGCTCGAGGAGTGCTGAACTTCGGGTTCAGTGCAATACACATCAAGGTGTATAAGGGCGACTCCAACGCCGCTAGTAGCTCTGCCGGCAACCCAGCCGAGCACGTGCTTGCTGAGGAGTTGGAGGCACCTGGTGGGCCGGAGGACGGCTACTCAAACGATTCGTCGCTAGGCAGAGAGATGCGAGCGCTCGGACCGACGTCACTGTGGTAAAGGTTGAAGCTGTAGATGTCACTAAGACTTCTACAAATAAACCTTCACCACAGTAAAGCAGCGTCTGCTGCACTTCTGCTTTGCCTGACCGAGGGCGGAGCCGACCTAGTCCTTGTACAGGAACTTTGGGTAGTAGGAGGCAAGGTTGCTGGACTAGGAACAAATGAATACAAGCTTATGCTACACCCCAAAGAAGGTACAATTCGAACCTGCATTAGCCAAAAGGAATCTTAGTATATTTCTACTTCACAATTAAAGCAACGGAGACAACACCGCAGTAAGCCTGGAGCTGCAAAGTGGCTCTATAAGGGTTCTATCGGCCTACTTGGCCTTTGAAAAGGAAAGGTTTGGTAATAAGCTGTGACGCCAACGCCCATCACACCCAGTGGGGATGCCCAAACAACAACGACACAGGTGAGTCTCTTTTTGATTTTATTCTAAATTCGAACCTGTTCTTATGCAATAGGGGCAATGTCCCTACATTCATAACTAAAGCTTGCCAAACGATCATAGATCTAACTTTGGTATCAGATTCACTCGTAGGCGCAGTCAAAAACTGGCCAGTCTCTGACAAGCACTCCTTTTCGGACCATAGATTCATAGCAACTGTATTGTCCCTTGATTCGCCCTTGCCGGTCAGCTTCGATAACCCCGGACGAGCCGACTGGCACAGGTACAATGAAGTTCTGACAAATATCCTCCCCATGGAACCGTCAGAAAGCATCACTAGCCCACAGGAGCTGGACGAAACAGTATACAAATTCACAGAGGCTTGAAACACTGCCTTCAAAGTGGCATGCCTCTTAGGGAAACCAAGGGGAAGGATAAAACCCCCCTGGTGGACCCAACAACTATCAATCCTCAGAACCAACTGCAGATGCCTGTTTAACAGAGCAAAGGCGGGAACTGAGGACACTAATTGACTGAACTACAAGTATGAACTAGCCTCTTACAAAAAGGCCATTACAAGAGCAAAACGAACGGTATGGCAGACCTTCTGCTCCGACATAGAAAAAACAACTGATGCCGCAAGGCTCAGGAAAATACTCTCTAAGACAGCCGCGCCTTTGGGCTATCTTCAAAAAGCAAATGGATCATGGTTAGACTTCAGTAAAGAGTCCTTGGACCTGCTCCTAGACGCTCACTTCCCGGGGAGCCAACAAGCAGGTCATCCTCCTGAAAGAGGAGCAGGACCTCCTATCAGACCGCAACATGAAATGGTCCATTCATAGTTTCAAACCATACAAATCGCCGGGACCGGACGGGATAATACCGGCTCACATCCAACAAGCAGGACAAATAGCCATAAACTTATTGAAAAAAATCTTCCAATCCATCCTGGCGGTAGGAGAACTACCAACAGCATGGCAAGAAACAAAGGTGGTTTTCATTCCCAAGGCAGGGAAGGCCACTCACACCTCAGCAAAGGATTTTAGACCAGTAAGCCTAGCATCATTCCTGCTTAAGAGCTTTGAAAGAATGACAAGCCTACACATAAGGGCCACCGTAGACCCGACACAAATATCAGAAGCACAGCACGCTTACACCAAAGGTAAGTGAACCAAATCGGCGCTACACTTGGTGGTCAGCAGCATCAGCAGCAGAAATCACTCAGCATCAAGGAATACACACTGATCGCCTTCCTGGATATAGAGGGAGCCTTCAATAACGTGCTCCCCACTGCTATAACAGAATCTCTCACAGAACTAGGGGTTGAGCCGCCAATGGTGAGGCTAATCCATAAATTGCTGATAGGCAGAATGGTCAGAGCCACCCAGACTAGACTAGTGAACAGAGACACCCCGCAAGGAGGTGTACTATCACCCCTCTTGTGGAATATCGCAGTAAATAAACTACTGCGGATTCTGGAAGGAGGAAGGTTGTAAGGTCGTGGCATATGCAGACGACGTCGCCATCATCTTTAATGGAAAATATCCACAAACACTTTGCGATCTTATGTCCGCTAAACTTAAAATACTATCGGAATGGACGATAGCGAACGGACTCGGGCTAAGTCCCTCGAAAACAGAACTTGTTCTATTTACAAATAGGTACAAAGTTCCACAACTTAACCCACGCATTTTAAACAATTGTAATCTCTCTTTTAGCGATCACGCCAGGTACTTGGGGTTAGTACTAGATAAGCTCCTCAAATGGGGCTTAAACAACCAAGAGAGAACCAAAAAAGCGACCATTGCACTTTACTGCTGTAAAAAAGCAATCGGGCTAGGATGGGGCATGTCCCCAAGAATAGTCAACTGGATATACACAGCGGTAGTCAAGCCAATCCTACTGTACGGAGTGGCTCTGTGGTGGACCGCCTTGCACAAACAATGCATACTGACTCCTCAAAACAAAGTACAGGGAATGGCGGCTTTATGTATTAGTGGAGCCCTTCGAACCACCCCGAATGAAGCGCTGAATGCGATCTTGAACCTCCCTAGCCTGGACTTAGCAGGCATGGAAAGGGCCAAATCGGCAGCTATTCGACTGAGGGACACAGGGCAGTGGAAAGCCCAATTTTATGGCCATGCTAAAGTTCTCCAGCATAAATCGATTCCGAAGATCACGGATCTATGCAAATCCATTGAATATAGTCACACACCCTTTGAGGCCCTGATTCCTGATTGAGAGGCAATCTGTTTCTATACAGATGGCTCCAAATTAGAAGGACACGTTGGCGGAGGTTTATACTCCGAACAATTAGATATCAGGAAGTCATTCAGGCTCCCGGACCACTGTAGCGTCTTTTAGGCGGAGGTCCACGCTATATAAAAGCACTAACCTGTTTAGGGAACTTTAGCCTCCAGAGAGGACACCTAAACATATAAAGTGACAGCCAAGCGGCTATTAAATCGATCTACTCGACAAACACCAACTCAAATCAGTTTACTATCAGCCTAATATGGGTTCGGGGCACCGGGACATCGTAGGCAACTGCATAGCGGACGAATAAGCCAGGCAGGGCACAACCAAGCCTCTCCTCCCAGGAGAGGAGAATGTCGGTATGCCCATGGCTACTTTCAAGCTAAACATAAAAAACTACTTCAACACACTAGCCAACACCAATTGGCAAAACGCACCACAGTGTCATCTCTCACCAGACATGGCCTGTGATAGACAATAAAAAAACCTCGAAGTTACTCAAACTCAGCCGCACAGAGTGTGGCATGTTGATTCGAGCTCTTACAGGCCACTGGCTTGTTGGCGCACATGACGGCAGGCTAAAAGCCCCGCAAAATTATTTCTGCAGAAGCTGTAGGGATGAGGAAGAAGTGGAAACGGTAGAACACCGTCTCTGCTTCTGCCTATCCCTATGCAGACTCAGACTGAAACACTTGAGAAGCCCCTTCATCGACGATCTTACCGAAATATCGGAGATTAATCTCAAAAACATAAGTGAATTTATTAAATCTACCGGGTGGAAGACACGCTGATCAGCTTAAGGCTTTTTTATTTTCAAAAAATCGAACATTTCTTTATTGCTTTATTTTAAAGAACAACTCCTTGAGAACATTTTCCCACATTTTCATAGAGATTCGAGCAGTAGAAAAAAAGTTACAGCGCTCCTAACCGCGCGCCTCGTCGCGCGTATAAACTGAACTTGAAACTTTAAACGCGAATATCTCGAAATGGTGCTTCTTGAAAAATGACTTTGCGGTGATATGGATTGGCGGAAAAATACTGAACCGATTTACTTCAAATTTTTTTTTAAATGTTCCTAATGAAATTTTTCTGTGCTTGAACGATCGACTTTTCACGCACCCAAATGGCAGTCGGCGAAACTCATATTTCCCCCCATTTACGGAAAAGGAAGTTTTTTCGCGGTCGCGTTCGGCCAGTGTAATCTGGTGGTAGCCAGACTTCAAGTCTAGCGTTGTGAAGTACCTGGCCTTGCCTATGTTTCCAAGTATCATAGAGATTTTTGGCATAGGGTAGCGATCGGGTATCGTCCTTTCGTTCAATTTGCCCGATTCGTCGACGCCCTTTTTATCTAACACCCATATTGGGTTATTGTAAGGGGATTTCGACTTTTGAATTATGCCATTTTTCAGCAAGTCTTGAATTTCGCTGTTGACGAAATCTGCCGCTCCCATTGGGTATGGGTAAAGTTTGGCATAAATGGGTTTTTCACTAACAGTTCTGATGGTGGCAACCACCGACGTGTTGTAAGGAAGTGCTTCGTTGGGGTTCGCGAAGGCTTTCTTCCTGTCGCGGAGCATTTTTACAAAAGCATCCCTAGCTAGAGGCGGTGCATCGGAGCAATCTAAGTTAGTAAAATTGACATCGGTGCATGATTGAAATTCGACTTTTTCTACTTCGTTGCCCCATTTAAGGTAGCCGGGGGCTAGACAAAGTGATACCCCTGCCTGTTTTTACAGGTCAAGACCAACAATAGCATCAAAGGAGGACAAATCAGGTAAGATGAAGAACGTGGCCTTCAAGTTAACAATTGATACAAAGCATTTCTTTGTAATAGTGGTGGCGCCATGAATAGAATGGATTCTAAATGGCGATTCTACCGGGCGGACGCCTTTCAATCCCTCATATGGTCGGATAAAATTTTTTGACGCGCCCGTGTCTATGAGAAGCTTCATGTCAATCCCCGCTACTCTTCCTCTGATGACGGATGACGAGTCGTACTCGCAAATGGCGTCGTCGTTACAGGCGCTACAAGCTGCGGTGGTGTATGTTTCTTCTGCATCGCCTGCGCTTTGCGCGACATGGTGAACCCTCTGTTTTTTATGTGGTCCCGACCGATCGGACGCGGCCGGCTTCCTATTTTGGTATGCCGGGGCCTGAGATGGTTTGAGCATCCTGGACAGTGACGGGTCAACATTCATGGGTTCGGAAGTATTTCTTTGAAGCCTATCACTGCGTGGAGCAGAGTGTACTTGAGTTTTTTGCTGTTTATTGAAGTACGGATTTTTACTAGTACCTGGATGCGGATTAGCATGAGGATGGGCCTGTTGGCGCTCTTGCGCCTTCGGAAATAGTTTTTTGTCCCTATCCTCCTGGCTTCTTACAAAAGATGATGCAAAGGTGTACCTTTCATGGTTGGACTCCACTTCTTGAGCCAATGCAAGTGCTGATGGCATGTCCTTCGGCTTTGCCGAGAAGAGGACGTCGGTGAGACTGCGTTTTAGTCCAGAGATAAATACGCGGAGGGCATCATCCCGGAATTTTTTGCATAAAACTTGTGCCGCTGAGGCTTCATATGACATAGTTGCCTTATTAGTGAGGAGGGTAAGCTTCCTTTCCACCTCGTCGCAATACTGTAGAAGAAAGAGATTTCCCTGTCTGAGGGTACCCATCTCCTGCTCTATGACGTGCATTGTTCGCTTGTCACTGTATGTGAAATCGAGTCGATTTATATTCGCATCGAAGTTCAACACGGTGCCAAATGAAGATAGTACGGCATCGGCAGGGCCTCTAATCTTACTCCTAATAATAATAACCGCCTGATAATGGCGTGAACTACCCTCGAAGTTCTTAAATATGTAATACGCGCCTACTGCTGCTTGCCGCCAGGAGACGTATGTCTCCTGGGTTCCCGCAAATTCGGGCAGGCACTTGACAGCGTCTCATTACAAACTATGTCCCTGTTTATATCTATAGGTGCATAAACTTTAATCTGAGGGGCTACTGTTTGGGCGGGCGCGATTTGTATCAACGCCACTTGGCTGTCCAGTTCCTGAATAGTCTGACGTAATTGGTCTTCCCTACGCTGGCCGTCTGCGGCCGCTTCCTGTAGGGCGTGGTTAACGGCAGCCTGTACGACCGCCTTTATTTGGTCTGTGTTAAATGCCATATTTATGGCTGCGGATGTGCTAGCGTTTACACTTTTCGGTGTAGAAGCTCTGGTCGGCCCTTCGGTCTCGGACTCAGAGTCGCGGTCGAACTGTTTTTTACTCCTATATTGCTGGAGTATCGCTCATATGGAGCTGTGTAAGCTAAATCGCAATAGCAAATTAATGTATGTTCAAGCAGTCTTGCCAGTCCGTGGTGGCTAAGCTGCCGCTCTGATGGACAAAAAAGCGAAGCTAACAAAATTGGAATACAAACGTCGGGGTGTCAAGTCCGAGTGTTGTAGTGGAGTGGGGAGCGATAAAAAGACAAACCCAAGATTGTTGCGAAGCTAACACAAAGAATTTCGGTGCAAGCAAAAAAAAACAACTACATATAAAGGGTGAATTAAACGCAAATAATTCAAATGAGACAGTGACAGTCGCCAAAAAAATAATTCAATAAATGCAAAATTAATTTATTTTCCAGCAGCGCCTTTGCGCCTAGTCTGGGATATTTAATAAGTCTGGTTGATATATGGGCAAAAATGTTTGGCACTAAGATATTTATTTAAAAAATTTAAATAATGCAACAACCAATTAAATTGGCAAACAATTAACGAGTATGTTAATTTAAAAAAAAAGGTTCCCACGCAACTTTAATACGGAGCTGCAGAAAATATTCTGGCAGTGTATTTATTTAAATCTTAACAAATGCAGATGCCGGGAAAATATATGTATGAGGGGCTCACTTACATGGTTTCCTAATTTTATATCAATGGGTAATTTACGGTGGGCGCCAATTAGGTTTAGTATGGGGGTAGCTGCAGAAGAGTCCCTCGCTGCAGTCCTCAATCAGTAGCCGGTTGGCCGATGGTCAAAATTGATGTGATCTCGGAAAATTATAATTGTCCAGCTTCCTTCGCAGCAGCTCTCTATTAGCTGCCGGTAGTCGGTTGATTAGCTTCTCATCTACTGAAGAGTTATGATGATTACGCTGGAAGGGTAACTGCCCTCCGTTCGCTGCTGGCCTAGAGACTCAGTCAGTGTTTAAGTAATAAGAAGTTAAATGGCGGTTGCCGGAGTTATTTCAGAATGAACTTGTGTCCTTTATTCTTTGAATGCTGAAAATGAACTGAATCTTAAAGCTAACATAATTGAACTTCATAGCGGCCACTCCAATCGGCAGTGCTTGTCGGCTATGCATGAGCTTCCGGCCAGACGCTGTGTCAGCAGTTTGGCCGGAGCGGACTTTTGGGCGATCGGTTAATGCCGTCGCCCGGCTGAGTTAGTTAACTTATATACTTTATGGGGTCGGAAACTCTTCCTTCTGCCTGTTACATACTTTCCGACGAATATAGTATACCTTTTTACTCTACGAGTAACGAGTACAAAAATATTAAGACACCAAATCAAATCGATGGACTTCTATCATTTTAACATATTTGCAATGAAATTTGCTTAAGTATAAATTCTTTATTTCTTACCGATGTATTATCTATACGAAGTTTTTTTTAAAGACCAATAAAAACACGGAAGAATACTATAGTTGAGTACACCAATTAAACTTAAGGTGAAAGAGTGTAATTTGCGAAAGAGGTAGGAATTCAAAATATAAAGTTAAACATCGGTTGGGTACTGGTCCTAGGGATATTACTACACAACTATACTGACTAGTTAACTAACTTGTTAAACGTACAAAGATTTAAGGCCGCATAAGAATCTATGTGTGAATTATCGCGCACAGACTGAAATAAAAATTAAACTCGGTCGATAAACCCTCGAAAGTGAATTATCGGAACAAACTATTCAAAATTCAAATCGGTCAATTATGTAATTTCGGTATCAATAATAAATTGAGAGCATTTAAATAAAGATAAAAAAGACATTTTTGAAAAAAGTTGTATTCGAATACAAAGATAGCAAGTACAAAGAAGGCGAAAATTTGACCTTCGCAAGTGCTATTAAACATACTATTCAAACTAAACATGAGAACCCAATTTAAAAGAAACCTTATAAATGCCCTTAAACATTTGATGAATAGGTCAATAGTGAAATAAATAAAATGACTGAACAGGGAAAATTTCGTAAATCGAACCAAGAAAGAATGAAATATTACACAAGCTAGGAAGATGTCAGTATTTCACAACCATTGAATTAGCAAAAGGATTTCATCAAATTCAAATGGATCCTGAATCAATTGCTAAGACACATTTCCCAACAAAATATGGTCATTACCAATATACACTAATGCCATTTGGCCTGAAAAATGACCCCATTACTTCCCAAAGATGTATGAACATCCTTTTAGAAGAATTATTTTACAAGGGTAGTCTAGTTTATTTAGATGATATAATAATTTTTTTCCTCTTCATTGGAGGAACGCATTTTATCATTAAAAAAGGTATTCGAAAAGATAAGAGATGCCAATTTAAAACTACAACTAGACAAATGCGAATTTATGAAAAGAGAAACAGAATTTCTAGGTCATGTAGTCACCACAACCCACAAACTAAATAGAAAGAAAATCAGTGCCATTATACATTTTGCCATACCAAAATCACCGAAAGAAATAAAATCATTTTTAAGTTTATGAGGATTTCACAGAAAACCAAACAAACATTGCAAACTTTACTGTGAAATTAAAAAAAAAGGTGCGACAATAAATATTTAAGAAAACATGAAGATTTTAATTACTTCAGAGCCTATATGAATCTATCCTGATTTTAATTAACCATTCTCTTTAACAAAAGATGCTAGCAACATGGCTATAGGAGCAATCCTATCACAAAATCATAAGCCAATTTGCTATGCAAGCAGAACTCTGAATGAACATGAAATAAACTATTCCATGACAGAAAAAAATTATTACCCTTCGTATGGGCGACGAAATACTTTAGATCATGCCAGTTTTGGAAGAGCTTACGAAATTTTAAATGACCACAAACCTTTAGTCTTCTTGAATAACATAAAATAATAAATGAATTTGATTATCAAATAAAATATCTACCAAGGAAAAAAAATTATGAATCTGACGCACTATCAAGGGACAAAATAGAGAGGTTGTGTAGATGGAACAGTACACAGTACACAAGAAGATAATTAAAATTAAATTTCAACTACAGAAACCCGTTTATTATTTTTCTCGATAAATCGAAATAATAACCTTTAATTATTTCCCTCGATAAATCAAACTAATAAAAGGAAACGAAGACATAAGGTGTGTAACACACTATTTTTGGTGTATAATAAAAACGTTTTTTTTTTCAAGATTTGAGTGAACTGTACTTCATTTATTAAACTTGTCACATTTTCTTGGTGTCCGATGCGTTCAGTTGTAGTCTTAACACTAAAGCCTAGTACTTAGTTCAGCTAAGAGTTTCACTAGTCAAAAAATCGTATTCTTTGTAGTGTCACCGAAGTTTTTAAAGTTCAGCCGCAATGCATATAGTATGGTCCTACTGTCAAGCAGCTGTGTCTGTTGACAAACGGAAAACAAATTAATTGCATCAATTTAAAAATGGAGAGTCTGCCTGTGCACAAAGAAATTAAAATACAAATAAATGGAATGCTTAACGAATGTTTTTATTCATGTAAATTAGTAGGTTAAAGCTTCTTTCTCGTCTCACGGATTCTTCGCCATCTTTCCCGCGCCATCCGAGTCCCAATAGGCATATGGACCTTGAGGAAGTGGGAGCTGCAGGAAGTCTTCCAGCATACTGGCAATGGATGGTAATGGCTTATCCAGCTGTCCCTTAGTGGGCGCCCATTTCTAGTCCTCCCTATAGAAGCCAGCGCGACCTCCATCGCCGCATTAGCATCCAAATAGGTGGTGCAGTTGGAGTCCTATGGTTTTTCCAATGGTGGCTCTGCTAAAAAAAACTTCTATTAGTACAACGTAACCAAGTTAATTTGGTCAGAACTTACTTTCTTTGCGTGGAGCCGTCCGGCAGGACGTCCACGGTACTTTCCTTCCCACTCAGATTTAGTGCATTCACTAGGAGTATATCAACTGGCGCCAACGACTGATAGTCAGAATCAGAAGGCCAGCAAACGCCTTGAGTGCTGAGGCGGCGATATCGTATCCTGAGTACGTGGGCACGTACCTTCATAGTGTGATCTGAGATCCTTCGAGAGCGCTTGGAATGTGCATTTCATCATCTCGTGAGTGTGTCAAAGTGACAGCGGCTTGCGAACTAAGAATATCTGCATGTAGCAGAGAGTGGTGACGAATATAGCCAAACTTGCATTCACACTTTCGCGACACATGCCCACGAATTTCGCATTAACAAATGTTAGTCTCTGCTCGATTGCCAATTCATCCATCTTTGAGCAGGCGTAGATCTTGTGCTCCTGGAAATTACATTTCAGACAAGTGCTAGCTTCCATCGATACTTAAGCGTGTGACGTTCGCTTTGCCTTGACATGTCTATGTCTGACTCACTTTTGCAAAGCTCGAATTCCTCGCAACGTCGGTCTAAAAACTTGAGTAGTTCATCCACAGACGGATATTCTAGTTCCCGGCTTCCTTCGATCCATTTGCGACGTGTTTAAGCATCGATCTTGGCCACTATGAAATGTTTAATACAGCAGTCCCTATTAGTTGCCCTGCTGTATCCAGGCCGCGTACCACTTCGGTGGCTCCGTCCGTCACTGTTACATTTACTCTGGCGGTCGAAGGTTAGTTAACAAATGTCTTCAGCAGAGTGTTAACAATGTGACGTGGTCTGTTGTGCCGATCAATTAGGGAAGTCCAAGTAGCCTCTTAAGCTGCATCCGTTATTGGCATGTGTCGAATCCAGTCAGCTGCTTTTTTGGTGATGTACGTTTTTAAGTAGTGCAACTGCTTTGAAGTTTTTGACCTCACTTTAATTCTCCTGAGATTCTTCACAGGTGTGTATGATGTTGCGAAATATTGTGCTCGCTTGAAGTACTCGTCCTCGTATTTTTCGTTATCGATGGCTGGATCGACATAACCTTCCTCTTCGTCAAAAAGGGTCATTTGGTCGGCTATGGACTCGAATTCCTTCCATACGATGTTGAGCCTTTCCAGTGACACTTGTATTTCATCACACAGAGTAAACAGCTTACAGGCCTATTTCCTATTTCCTATATCAGGCATGAAGAAGACGCTATGCAGATTGTAATACTATCAAGGCGAGTCGAGAGAAAGCGGTATTCACCCAGAGGCTGCATTGATGGTTGTCATTCACTCAGCCCTTTAAATTATAGGTAGAATTTCGTAAGGGGAGCCAAATAGCCCATATTGATTGCTTATCGAGAAATCCTGTCACTGTAGTAGCACAGACAAATACAAGAAAAGTTGTGGAACTACGGGTTGACTTAGTAATTATCACTCCCAACTGGCTGGTATTCGAACAGCAGCGCGATGAGAATATATCAAAAATCATTACCGATTTTAAAAAGCGACAAAATTCAAAAAGAGCTAGCAAACACGTATGAGATTAGAAAAAGTTTGTAGCATCGTATCGTTCAAGGAAATGGCAAGACATTACGTTTGCCTATTGTTCCGGGCGCATTCTCTTATCAACCACTTTCACGAGACCATAATGCGCATAGAGTGGCAAAACGCTGTTCAGTTATAGTCTTAAAACTAAGTCAAAAAAAAACGTGTGACACAGCACTAAAATATATTAATCAAGGAAGAACGCAATAGTCGAATACCCTGACTATCAGATATCCGTTACTCAGCTAAAGGGACCAAAGGGAAATGGAGATATGCAAGCAGCAAAGCGAGATTAAAATGCGCCACCTACCGGGGGTAGACAGACTTAAGCGTTATAGGCGTGGCAAATTTTCTTTTAGATCAATCGATAGGTATTGACGAAACCAATACATTTCAGATAAACTTTTTTATCTTGCATGAAAATTATGGGCGTCACAGGTTTGGGCGGTTTGTTGTCGTAAAAGTAGGCGTGGCAAACTTTTTTTGGGTCAATCGATTGGTTTTGATGAGAACAATACATTTCAGTTAAAAATTTTATTCTAGCATCAAAACTGTAGGAGCCACAGTTTTGGGCGGTTTGTGGGCGTTAGAGTGGGCGTGGCACATTGCTGAAACAAACTTGCGCTGCGTAATCTGCACGCCAAATCTCACTAGCCTAGCTCCTATAGTTTCCGAGATCTCAGCGTTCATCCGGACAGCCGGACAGACGGACATGGCTAGATCGACTCGGCTAGTGATCCTGATCAAGAATATATACACTTTATGGGGTCGGAAACGCTTCCTTCTGCCTGTTACATACTTTCCGACGAATCTAGTATACCCGTTTACTCTACGAGTAACGGGTATAAAAACAGAGGTTAACATCATCAGCATACAATAGTATACGAGAGTGAGTTACGATAGAGGGAAGATCATTTATAAACAGAGTAAACAGCAAAGGGCCTAAATGACTGCCCTGAGGCACTCCAGATGTCACGTTGATCATCTTGGAAACAGCGGTTTTGAATAAAACCCTCTGAGACCTACCATTCAAATAACTTCAAATCCAAGTTAAAAGCGGAACTCCAAGCTGGTCGAATTTGAATAAAAGAGAGAGTGGTTTACAGAGTCAAAGGCTTTACTAAAATCTGTATATATAACGTCCGTCTGCAATTTTTTGGTAAATCCATCTATTACAAAAGATGTCAATTCGAGCAGGTTAGTGGTGGTCGATCTACGCTTAACAAAACCATGTTGACACGGCGATATTAAAGAGGAGCACAAATGTTGCGACTGAGAGGTAATAATGCGTTCAAATGTTTTAGGAATTGCAGACAATTTGGAGATTCCTCTATAGTTTTGAACATTAACCTTCGCACCCTTTTTGTGGAGTGGAATAATAAAAGAATCTTTCCAAATAGTAGGAAAAACAGATGATGAGATAGACAAATGAAAAAGTTAAAGAATGGGTTTACAAATAGTTCGGGCACAAAAATTAAGAATGATTCGACTATTTTGTTATTATTATTATTTGTACTTGACTTTCACCTTTTTTGCTATGAGGACTTCTACATTTTTTTATATTTACTGATTCATCATCCTTCAATCTTCACTTTTGCTTATACAAATTATTTGTAGTTATCGATTCGGTATCTAGTCCGAATAGATCGCTATATTATAATATATGTGCAAATGGTTGTTAAGTTAAGTTAATACAGATTTTTCTCTGTTTCCAAAATCTTAGGTAGTAAAACCTTGAAATTTGAAAGCGGTTAAAAAATAAATTATGTATACTGACTACTTGTTTGATATGTGTTGTGTTGAGAAGTCTTATGAAGGTATATGGGGATGTTCCTATGGCGTTTGCTACACAAATACCATACTTAATTTTTTGGTTTGAAATCAATGCACTGCATTCCACTAGGCTAGTTAAATTTTTCGGAAAGCTTGGGATCTTATAGGGTCTTCCCACAGAGATCCATCCACCATCTACCATCCGTTGAACGGATGGTCCATAAGGTTTTGCCGTTCCGAAAATTTCCCAGTTAGTTCCCCATCCAAATTTGACGGACTATTTTATGCGATAGTTAGGCGATAATTTTGGGTGGAAACCCCAAACTCTTCTTCTTGACAGTGGAAAGTGAAACATTAACTACGAAAACGTAAACAATGATGACGGGAAACTTTTGAAAATGGAAGGCGAGAGTATGTCCCCAAACTTATATCTTTGGTTTAAAATGATCTAATAAAATGTATTTTTTGCAGATACGAGGGAATACTTTGCGGAGCTCTTGGATGTAGACCCAGATGACAGGGAAGCTTCTATCTGCAGCGGCAGTCAATGCTCAGGCAGCACTGCTAAGCGCGCAAAGGTGGACCACAAGTCGGAGCTTGTGGAGATAGCTCGAGAAAGGCTGGAGGAGCAGCGAGCGCAGACAGAAATATGGTCGAGAATGGCAGACAGCCAAGCTAAATTCCAATCGGATTTGTTAGAGCTGTTGAAAAAAAACGAATTCCCAAAAATTTCGAATAAATAGACCAAAATAATAAATAATAAAAAACAAACAGATTTTTAATTAATGAACTTTATTTGTTATCATTTAGACAATATTGGGAAATAGCTGCCTGTTTGTGGGGAAGACAACAAATATGCCACCCTTATATTTATAATTAATAACGCACGAATAGGTTTTATTAAAATGTATAGCGTTTATTCGGAGCGGCAGACGGACTCTGAATGTGTAAAAAGCTTGGCTCCAAGATCTTCATATAGACATATGCAGGCTTACAAAGTAGTTGCTGAATAGATAAGCGACAGCTTTAGTGGTATAAGAAAGAAGGCGAAAGATAAGCAGAGAGCGCTGCAGGTGCCGTCGTACACCTATGCGCGCATGACTAGGCGCTGGCGATCTGCTCCGAACATACTCCCCCCGTTGGAAGGGGTAAGGTTCCAACTATCTCGGAATCGATGGGCAGAACGGCTAGCTTGGCGACGGCTCTCTTGATCAGACCCGTAGCTGTGCGGACCATAGCTACTCTGATGACTCCGTCCCCGCCGGGTATGACTTCCTGGATGCATCCAAGCTGCCATCTCAAGGGTGGAACGTTGTCCTCCTTAAGCAAAACTATGCGTCCAACCTTTATGTTAGACGTTTCGACGCGCCACTTGCTCCTCTCTTGAAGTAGGGACAAATACTCGCTGATCCACCTTTTCCAGAAATGTTGCTGCATCTGGGTAACCCGCTGCCATCTGCTGAGGCGGTCTTCGCGGAGATGAGTAACGCCAGGCTTAGGAAACTTAGTGTAGCTGGAACCCTTCTGGAAATGCGCCGGTGTTAGCACCTCAAGGCTTTCAGCATTTTCTGAAATTGGACAGAGTGGACGGGAGTTAAGGATGGCAGAAATCTCATATGCAAGAGTTCTTAATTCATCGATGGCTAAGATGTATGCACCGACGACTCTGTAGAAGTAAAATTTAGCTGACTTCACAGCGGCCTCCCATAAACCACCGAAGTGCGGGGCACGCGGAGGGATGAACTTCCAATCGATCCCATCAGCTAAACAGACGGAAGATATCGATGCTGCGTGCTGCTCGCTCAAAAAGAGCTCTTTCAACTCGACAAGCTCTCCCTTTGCAACGACAAAGTTTGTAGCATTGTCGCTCCAAATGGTACGCGGACTGCCTCTAAGGCTGATGAATCTCCTCAGCGCTGCGATGAAAGAATCCGTCGTGAGATCCTGGACCACTTCCAAATGAGCAGCCTTCGTGGAAAAACAGACAAAGACGGCGATATAGCACTTGTGGGGTGCCTTATTTCTGGCCTCTGCCTTATGATAGAATGGCCCACAATAGTCCACTCCTGTGGTATGAAAAGCTGGATTAGGCTGCACTCTATTTGCTGGAAGGCTACCCATGTCGTGCTCCCAAGTAACAAGCTTCATTCGGAAACATCGGACGCATTTGTTGATAACGCTGGCGACGAACTTGCGGCCTCCAATCGGCCAGTACCTTTGCCGTAATGCGGCAAGCAGCGCCTGCGATCCTCCATGTAAATATTTCTCATGATAATAAACGATGATCGCCTTGGTGACTGGATGATCCTTGGGCAACAGTATCGGATGCCTCGTATCGTAGTCCAAGTTTGCGTTCTGAAGCCTTCCACCCACGCGAAGTAACCCATCTGAGCCGAGTATAGGCCTAAGCGAAACCAGCTTGCTTTTCTGTGGAAACGGCTTGCCCTGGCTAAGAGATCCATACTCCTTCGCCAAGTTAACCTGGTGGATGCTCCTCAGAAGAAGTACAGTTCCAGAGTTGATCTCCTCCACCGAGAGTCGACCTTTTAACGACGCAGATTTGGCTCTGCAATTAGAAATGAATCGATAAATGTATGCAAATACGCGCTGCAACTTATCAAAAGAGTTGAGGAATTTGCAGTTTGATGAACTGTCTATGCAAACGGCCCCAATTAGAGCCACAGAACGGCGCTCTGGAAGATCCTTTACTGAGTCTAGCAGGGACGGCCAATTTGACGAGCTTTGCAGAAGGAATGGAGGCCCGTTAGCCCAAAGGGAATGTTCCAACAATTCTCTTGGGGTACATCCTCGCGACACGACGTCTGCCGGGTTCAAGTTTGTAGGAACGTGGTGCCAAGACATGTCTTTCGTCATCTCCTGAATTTTCGCGATTCTGTTTGATACGAAAACGTTAAACTCCCTCGGAGGTTGCCGAATCCATGCCAACACAATGGACGAGTCCGACCAGCAATGAAAGGTGCAATCGAAATCTTTGGCTTCCTTGGCGTTTACGATTAGCTCAGCCAATAAAAGCGCTGCGGAAAGTTCTAGTCTTGGAATTGTTAAGGCCTTCAATGGAGCTACCCTTGACTTGGCACAGAGCAGATGGACTTTCGATTCTCCATTGGTCTCCGATCGCAAGTATAGACACGCTCCAAAAGCTGACATGCTAGCATCGCAGAATCCATGCAACTCAACGGAAGCCCTTGGTTGCAGTACGAATCCTGGGAATTTTAAGTTCTGTACGACCGATAACTGTGAGGTCAACTCCCCCCATGACGAAAGAATGGGCTCTGGCAGGGCATCATCCCAATCCACGTTCGCACTCCATAGGGATTGCAGAAAAATCTTAGATTTTGTGATAATAGGAGTTATTAAACCGAGTGGATCATAGAATTTGGCAATCGTCGACAATGCAACCCGCTTAGTGGCTCGTTGATTGGTTGGCAGTTGAGAAAAATAAAATAGGAGCTGATCAGAAGATGGATCCCAGACTAGTCCCAATGCCTTGGCGACATCCGATCCATCGTGAAATTTTATTAACTGCTCCTTGTCGCATTCAGACTCTCCTTCTAGGGCTGCTGACTCATTCGAACACCATTTGCGAATTGGAAAGTGGCCTCGCGACAGTAGTTCCTTCACCTGACGACGAATTTCTCTCACCTCCTCAACTGAGTCCCCACCAGATATTAAATCATCCACATAAGAATCTCTACGGGTACGAGACACGCACGCAATGGTACATCTTGCAGATATCTCCACAAAGGGTAACTTTAAAAAATCGAAAGCGAAGCAGTATATTGAAGATTTTTTGTTGAATTGTTGGTCCTGCCAGAAGTAAGTCGTTCAGAGAGCTACCAGAAGTTGTTTTAGCAGACCCATCAAAAACGACACGAAGCTTTGTACTCGTGCTCTCCTGCTTATGTACGCAATGGTGGGGCAAAAAGAATTGTGTTTCTGGCGGTTCCTTAGTTACAAGAGACATGTGACCTAGGTCGATATACTCCCTCAAAAATGCTGAATACTGAGCTTTCAGGGCTGGGTTTCTATCTAATTTAGCTTCCAAACTCTTGAAACGACGACGAGCCAAGCAATAAGAATCACCTAAAGATTCGAATCCGGAAGTGGTCAAGAGACGAACAGAGTATTGGCCGTTTCCAAGTCGAATGCAATTTTCAGTAAAAAGTTGCTCACATCGCAAGTCTTCCGGCAATAAAGATGGCTTAGACGAAGTGAAGTCCTCAATTTCCCAAAATCGCTTTACAATGGCGGAAAGTGTGTCATCGGAATGATCAGCAGGGTCCTTGATGCTGGCTTGTAAATCCGATTTATGAGTTGGCATGTTCGATGATAACCCTCCAGAGACTATCCAACCAAGCTTGGTGTTCTGAAGAGTTGGCAAAGCCCTATCCAAAGGAATTTGTCCCATAGAAATTATTTCGAAAAACAACCCAGCGCAGAGTAAAAGGTCAATTCGTTGTGATTGATTGAAATTAGGGTCAGCGAGTGAAATGTTTTGCGGTATCCTCCACGATGTTGCATTTATATTGAAATGGGGTTGATAATCAGTAATACTGTGAGTCACAACCGCTGTGAATGCCGCACGATAGCTTGCATCCCGTGATTGCACAAGAATATCGACAGTCTTATCAGAGATCATGGAAGATTCTCCTATCCCAGAGGTCGACGTTTACGATCTTCTGTGATTCAAGTTTAGTTGGCTAGCTAAGCGAGAGGTTATGAAGTTTAGCTGGGAGGCCAAATCTAAAATTGCTCGGCAAGGCATAAATGCTCCAATTCTATTTCTGACGTAGATAATAGCAGTTGGAAGCAACACATAGTCGATCGGCAAAATATTTAAGGTTTTGGGTGGAGGGCTTGGTAAATGATGATCAGGATGCGATGATGTATGCGAACATGATACTAAGGCTGATGAAGTAGATGGTAATGGCTGAGAGCTCGAGGATGGGTCGCATGATGGAGATGAAAATGAGGTTGATGTTGCGGATGGGTCATGGTTCATGTGTAATAATGAATGATGCTTCATGCGACAATACTTGCAGTGAGTCGACTTGCATTGCTGCAAACTATGCCCCTTGCGCAAACAGTTGAGGCAAAGGTGAAACTTCTTTGCTTCTCTATATCGAAGATTCGGACTCAAATTTAAAAATCGAGAACACTTTGGCAAATATTGATCCCGTGCATCGCAAAATAAGCATGTCAAATGATTTGAGTTAGTAGCAGATGCAATAAGTGTATTTTGGTTATATTTGTGCAAGTTTTTTCCCACCTGCTGGCCTGGTGTTTGAGTTACTAAGGCTTGATCCAAGTTTTCCATCATCTTGCACCCCTTTTCCAAAAACGACTCCATAGCATCCCAGGAAGACAGCTCAGTGATTGACAAATCCTCTTCCCATTTTTCCCGCGTCCTCTGATCCAGTTTCCGAGTGACGATGTGAATTAAAAGTCCATCCAAAATTTGTTGCGTATTGGCCAGGGTTCGAATTGCTCGCAGATGCGAATTCATGCAATCGCTCAGCTCCCGAAGACCCTTCGAAGATCCCTTCTCGACACCCTTTAAACCGAATACCGCCTGAAAATGTGCCTGAAAGTGTAAAACTTTATTATCAAATCGATTAACCAGCAAATTCATAGCCTTTTTAAAATTAGCATTCGAGGCTTCGAGCGAGCGTATGGTTTCCAGAGCCCAAACTCGAACGCAAATATTGTAATTTTTCAATGTCGCTTAGCTCATCATCATTTCCGATGACCGTAGTGAAAGTCGCTAGAAAATCCGGCCACTCAGAGTAGGATCCATGAAAACGAGCAATTTCCAAATTTGGCAACCGAGGCTTTCTAGATCGAAAAGAAAGATCCGCAGTATTAGTGATGTCAATAGATGTTGAATTTGCAGCGGTTGAAGCCGGCAATTGTGACTTGCGATGAGCCGCCAAGCCTCGGCTTAGTTTCGCCTTCACATCCATGAAGACTTCAGCAAATTCAATACGATGGTCGCTCGAGATCTCTGCAAAATCCAGTCTTTCCAACGATGTCTGCGCAGAATCAAATGCCTGGTTTAAGGAATTGATCCATTCCATTCGCGCCAGCAAATCAGCTTCGTCAAACTGATTAACAGCATCAGCGTTTAAATAGCATTTCATCGAGCTCATTTGCCGCAAAATAGATTGGGATTTGACTCGGTAGTAGTCGACGTCACTTGTGGATTCATTTTGAGCCCGAACCGAGTTTTCCGTATCAGACATTTTTCAATCACGAGAAAGGAAAGAAAATGAAATGAAAATGAAATAAAATAAAATGTCCGACCGCGTTAGCGGCACAAAACACCGTATACCCTTTACCGCGAAAACGTGGAGGTTAACAAGCGTCGCCGAGATGCAACGGAACCTTTAACTTGGTTGTTGTTGTTCTTGCCGATAAATTGCTTGCCTAGCAACAGCGGATTATGTAACTGGCAAACGAATGTATGTATGGCTATATGTACATATATATATGTAATATGCGCTATTAACAAAGATTAAATGCGATTCACTTTGTTAAGAATTGTTTGCACAACACAGTTTTGGTGTTTTTTCACAGCGCAAAATGTACAAAAAATCAAACGGCCGGCTGTGCACTTTTATATGCACTTATGTATGTATGTATGTTCGTATGTTTGTGCCCGAATGCACGATAACGACAGCGAAACAAAGCGTTTGTTTAAACTATATTAAACAATCGCGAGACCGAGCTGCAGACTCCGATAAAAACTGTTATCACGTCGGGGTCACCAAATGTTTGTGGGGAAGACAACAAATATGCCACCCTTATATTTATAAATAATAACGCACGAATAGGTTATATTGAAATGTATAGCGTTTATTCGGAGCGGCAGACGGACTCTGAATGTGTAAAAAGCTTGGCTCCAAGATCTTCATATAGACATATGCAGGCTTACAAAGTAGTTGCTGAATAGATAAGCGACAGCTTTAGTGGTATAAGAAAGAAGGCGAAAGATAAGCAGAGAGCGCTGCAGGTGCCGTCGTACACCTATGCCCGCATGACTAGGCGCTGGCGATCTGCTCCGAACACTGCCCTTATTTTTTCTGCAGGATGGCTAAAATCTGCTGAACTATTAGTCCGATTTGGTTGTTCGCGTAGGTCACTTGCAGCCTGTTGCCAGGTTTCATTTATAGCGCTGTTGTGCTCATTTAAAATGTTGTGCAAAATGCAACAGGCTAAAATGACTGCATTATTATTCTTGTATTGGCTGTCAAGACCATTCCCAACAAACCGCTGATGATCCCAAGGCTATAGCGATCCGCTTTCCTAGAGGAATGGCATTTCGCCAGTTCTTCCGGAAAACACATAGTCGGTCCACCAAAAACGATAAGGTCCTCTTCTCCATACGAAAGCTCTCTTTGATGAACTCGTCGTTGTTTTCCGGTATATCCTTTTCCCAAAATGTCCCGTATCGCATCTGTTTAATATAAATCGCATTCTTTAATAGTATTTTTAATACAATTTAAGAGCACGTACCAGCATCCACACACTTCGTGGCAAATTCAAAAATCCCAACCGTTTCAAACGGATAGACTCTATGGGAAGGGGGTATTACTGGCAGAATTATGGAGTTGTTGCCAGAACTGTATGTTATTGAAACATTATTCGACAATCTTCAATTATTTGGTATAATTATAAGCCAGTCTTCAGATGGGCAATCATCTAATTGACAGTTGCACTTTCTAATAAAGTCGATCCCAAGTATTCCATCACAAGGTATTGCTAATTTTAAATGTACAGTATGAAAATCATGTTGAAATATATATTTAGTGGTTTGTACTTCAATAGCAGGTAATCCTTTTAAAATGGTTACTTCTTGGCATATTTCTTACACCCAAAAAAAAAGTCGCCCTTAAATCAAGAAATTCGCCTTTAAATCAAGAAAATCGCCTATGATTTTCATCCAACGGCGACTCACCTTTATTTTAAATAAATATTTTTCTTGAATTTATGGTTTGCCATTTCTGGTAATAATGACAAATTTTTCTTAAATGTATGGTAAAAAACCTTAAAATGAAGGAAAAATTTATTAAAATAAGAAAAAAAATATTTATAATGTAAGACTACATTACATTTTACATTTTACACTTTACATTTGAGGAATTTGGTTGGTTTTGTATACCAATTTTGGATTTTAAATGGATAAAACCGTTTTTAATTTAAATGGCAATTATTACATGGGAATACAGTCTAAAAATTTTCATATTTACCTGAATTTATTAAAGATTTATTTTATATAAATACTTTTTATAAACATATAAATAAATATAACAAATGGAAAAATCCTTACCTCAGACAACCCCGGCGTGAACTCGAACCCGCAACTGCTCACACCATAGCCAGACGTCTTAACCATTCGGCCAAGCGTGCTTCTTGTCATACAATGACTAAAGAGGGCTAACGTGTTTTTGGTTCAGCTTTACCAAAAACGTTTATTCTAATCTAAACCTTTTTAACAACCGTTTAAACAATTTGGTAAATAGAAAAGTGAAACTAAGAAGTAAAAAATTAAATAAATTAAAAAAATAAATTCGAAGCCTCGAATGCTAATTTTAAAAAGGCTATGAATTTGCTGGTTAATCGATTTGATAATAAAGTTTTACACTTTCAGGCACATTTTCAGGCGGTATTCGGTTTAAAGGGTGTCGAGAAGGGATCTTCGAAGGGTCTTCGGGAGCTGAGCGATTGCATGAATTCGCATCTGCGAGCAATTCGAACCCTGGCCAATACGCAACAAATTTTGGATGGACTTTTAATTCACATCGTCACTCGGAAACTGGATCAGAGGACGCGGGAAAAATGGGAAGAGGATTTGTCAATCACTGAGCTGTCTTCCTGGGATGCTATGGAGTCGTTTTTGGAAAAGGGGTGCAAGATGATGGAAAACTTGGATCAAGCCTTAGTAACTCAAACACCAGGCCAGCAGGTGGGAAAAAACTTGCACAAATATAACCAAAATACACTTATTGCATCTGCTACTAACTCAAATCATTTGACATGCTTATTTTGCGATGCACGGGATCAATATTTGCCAAAGTGTTCTCGATTTTTAAATTTGAGTCCGAATCTTCGATATAGAGAAGCAAAGAAGTTTCACCTTTGCCTCAACTGTTTGCGCAAGGGGCATAGTTTGCAGCAATGCAAGTCGACTCACTGCAAGTATTGTCGCATGAAGCATCATTCATTATTACACATGAACCATGACCCATCCGCAACATCAACCTCATTTTCATCTCCATCATGCGACCCATCCTCGAGCTCTCAGCCATTACCATCTACTTCATCAGCCTTAGTATCATGTTCGCATACATCATCGCATCCTGATCATCATTTACCAAGCCCTCCACCCAAAACCTTAAATATTTTGCCGATCGACTATGTGTTGCTTCCAACTGCTATTATCTACGTCAGAAATAGAATTGGAGCATTTATGCCTTGCCGAGCAATTTTAGATTCGGCCTCCCAGCTAAACTTCATAACCTCTCGCTTAGCTAGCCAACTAAACTTGAATCACAGAAGATCGTAAACGTCGACTTCTGGGATAGGAGAATTTTCCATGATCTCTGATAAGACTGTCGATATTCTTGTGCAATCACGGGATGCAAGCTATCGTGCGGCATTCACAGCGGTTGTGACTCACAGTATTACTGATTATCAACCCCATTTCAATATAAATGCAACATCGTGGAGGATACCGCAAAACATTTCACTCGCTGACCCTAATTTCAATCAATCACAACGAATTGACCTTTTACTCTGCGCTGGGTTGTTTTTCGAAATAATTTCTATGGGACAAATTCCTTTGGATAGGGCTTTGCCAACTCTTCAGAACACCAAGCTTGGTTGGATAGTCTCTGGAGGGTTATCATCGAACATGCCAACTCATAAATCGGTTTTACAAGCCAGCATCAAGGACCCTGCTGATCATTCCGATGACACACTTTCCGCCATTGTAAAGCGATTTTGGGAAATTGAGGACTTCACTTCGTCTAAGCCATCTTTATTGCCGGAAGACTTGCGATGTGAGCAACTTTTTACTGAAAATTGCATTCGACTTGGAAACGGCCAATACTCTGTTCGTCTCTTGACCACTTCCGGATTCGAATCTTTAGGTGATTCTTATTGCTTGGCTCGTCGTCGTTTCAAGAGTTTGGAAGCTAAATTAGATAGAAACCCAGCCCTGAAAGCTCAGTATTCAGCATTTTTGAGGGAGTATATCGACCTAGGTCACATGTCTCTTGTAACTAAGGAACCGCCAGAAACACAATTCTTTTTGCCCCACCATTGCGTACATAAGCAGGAGAGCACGAGTACAAAGCTTCGTGTCGTTTTTGATGGGTCTGCTAAAACAACTTCTGGTAGCTCTCTGAACGACTTACTTCTGGCAGGACCAACAATTCAACAAAAAATCTTCAATATACTGCTTCGCTTTCGATTTTTTAAAGTTACCCTTTGTGGAGATATCTGCAAGATGTACCATTGCGTGCGTGTCTCGTACCCGGATGATTTCTTGCAGTGCATCGTTGGGAGAGAGAGCTCCAGGGAAGAGTTGAGTGTTTTTAAATTGAACACGGTGACTTATGGAACCAAGCCAGCTGCCTTCTTGGCTATAAGGGCCATGCATCAACTCTCTTACGATGAGGAGGAATCATTTCCCATTGGAGCAAAAATTGTTCGTAGAGATTCTTATGTGGATGATTTAATATCTGGTGGGGACTCAGTTGAGGAGGTGAGAGAAATTCGTCGTCAGGTGAAGGAACTACTGTCGCGAGGCCACTTTCCAATTCGCAAATGGTGTTCGAATGAGTCAGCAGCCCTAGAAGGAGAGTCTGAATGCGACAAGGAGCAGTTAATCAAATTTCACGATGGATCGGATGTCGCCAAGGCATTGGGACTAGTCTGGGATCCATCTTCTGATCAGCTCCTATTTTATTTTTCTCAACTGCCAACCAATCAACGAGCCACTAAGCGGGTTGCATTGTCGACGATTGCCAAATTCTATGATCCACTCGGTTTAATAACTCCTATTATCACAAAATCTAAGATTTTTCTGCAATCCCTATGGAGTGCGAACGTGGATTGGGATGATGCCCTGCCAGAGCCCATTCTTTCGTCATGGGGGGAGTTGACCTCACAGTTATCGGTCGTACAGAACTTAAAATTCCCAGGATTCGTACTGCAACCAAGGGCTTCCGTTGAGTTGCATGGATTCTGCGATGCTAGCATGTCAGCTTTTGGAGCGTGTCTATACTTGCGATCGGAGACCAATGGAGAATCGAAAGTCCATCTGCTCTGTGCCAAGTCAAGGGTAGCTCCATTGAAGGCCTTAACAATTCCAAGACTAGAACTTTCCGCAGCGCTTTTATTGGCTGAGCTAATCGTAAACGCCAAGGAAGCCAAAGATTTCGATTGCACCTTTCATTGCTGGTCGGACTCGTCCATTGTGTTGGCGTGGATTCGGCAACCTCCGAGGGAGTTTAACGTTTTCGTATCAAACAGAATCGCGAAAATTCAGGAGATGACGAAAGACATGTCTTGGCACCACGTTCCTACAAACTTGAACCCGGCAGACGTCGTGTCGCGAGGATGTACCCCAAGAGAATTGTTGGAACATTCCCTTTGGGCTAACGGGCCTCCATTCCTTCTGCAAAGCTCGTCAAATTGGCCGTCCCTGCTAGACTCAGTAAAGGATCTTCCAGAGCGCCGTTCTGTGGCTCTAATTGGGGCCGTTTGCATAGACAGTTCATCAAACTGCAAATTCCTCAACTTTTTTGATAAGTTGCAGCGCGTATTTGCATACATTTATCGATTCATTTCTAATTGCAGAGCCAAATCTGCGTCGTTAAAAGGTCGACTCTGGGTGGAGGAGATCAACTCTGGAACTGTACTTCTTCTGAGGAGCATCCACCAGGTTAACTTGGCGAAGGAGTATGGATCTCTTAGCCAGGGCAAGCCGTTTCCACAGAAAAGCAAGCTGGTTTCGCTTAGGCCTATACTCGGCTCAGATGGGTTACTTCGCGTGGGTGGAAGGCTTCAGAACGCAAACTTGGACTACGATACGAGGCATCCGATACTGTTGCCCAAGGATCATCCAGTCACCAAGGCGATCATCGTTTATTATCATGAGAAATATTTACATGGAGGATCGCAGGCGCTGCTTGCCGCATTACGGCAAAGGTACTGGCCGATTGGAGGCCGCAAGTTCGTCGCCAGCGTTATCAACAAATGCGTCCGATGTTTCCGAATGAAGCTTGTTACTTGGGAGCACGACATGGGTAGCCTTCCAGCAAATAGAGTGCAGCCTAATCCAGCTTTTCATACCACAGGAGTGGACTATTGTGGGCCATTCTATCATAAGGCAGAGGCCAGAAATAAGGCACCCCACAAGTGCTATATCGCCGTCTTTGTCTGTTTTTCCACGAAGGCTGCTCATTTGGAAGTGGTCCAGGATCTCACGACGGATTCTTTCATCGCAGCGCTGAGGAGATTCATCAGCCTTAGAGGCAGTCCGCGTACCATTTGGAGCGACAATGCTACAAACTTTGTCGTTGCAAAGGGAGAGCTTGTCGAGTTGAAAGAGCTCTTTTTGAGCGAGCAGCACACAGCATCGATATCTTCCGTCTGTTTAGCAGATGGGATCGATTGGAAGTTCATCCCTCCGCGTGCCCCGCACTTCGGTGGTTTATGGGAGGCCGCTGTGAAGTCAGCTAAATTTTACTTCTACAGAGTCGTCGGTGCATACATCTTAGCCATCGATGAATTAAGAACTCTTGCATATGAGATTTCTGCCATCCTTAACTCCCGTCCACTCTGTCCAATTTCAGAAAATGCTGAAAGCCTTGAGGTGCTAACACCGGCGCATTTCCAGAAGGGTTCCAGCTACACTAAGTTTCCTGAGCCTGGCGTTACTCATCTCCGCGAAGACCGCCTCAGCAGATGGCAGCGGGTTACCCAGATGCAGCAACATTTCTGGAAAAGGTGGATCAGCGAGTATTTGTCCCTACTTCAAGAGAGGAGCAAGTGGCGCGTCGAAACGTCTAACATAAAGGTTGGACGCATAGTTTTGCTTAAGGAGGACAACGTTCCACCCTTAAGATGGCAGCTTGGATGCATCCAGGAAGTCATACCCGGCGGGGACGGAGTCATCAGAGTAGCTATGGTCCGCACAGCTACGGGTCTGATCAAGAGAGCCGTCGCCAAGCTAGCCGTTCTACCCATCGATTCCGAGATAGTTGGAATTTTACCCCTTCCAACGGGGGGAGTATGTTCGGAGCAGATCGCCAGCGCCTAGTCATGCGCGCATAGGTGTACGACGGCACCTGCAGCGCTCTCTGCTTATCTTTCGCCTTCTTTCTTATACCACTAAAGATGTCGCTTATCTATTCAGCAACTACTTTGTAAGCCTGCATATGTCTATATGAAGATCTTGGAGCCAAGCTTTTTACACATTCAGAGTCCGTCTGCCGCTCCGAATAAACGCTATACATTTTAATAAAACCTATTCGTGCGTTATTAATTATAAATATAAGGGTGGCATATTTGTTGTCTTCCCCACAAACAGGCAGCTATTTCCCAATATTGTCTAAATGATAACAAATAAAGTTCATTAATTAAAAATCTGTTTGTTTTTTATTATTTATTATTTTGGTCTATTTATTCGAAATTTTTGGGAATTCGTTTTTTTTCAACAGCTCTAACAAATCCGATTGGAATTTAGCTTGGCTGTCTGCCATTCTCGACCATATTTCTGTCTGCGCTCGCTGCTCCTCCAGCCTTTCTCGAGCTATCTCCACAAGCTCCGACTTGTGGTCCACCTTTGCGCGCTTAGCAGTGCTGCCTGAGCATTGACTGCCGCTGCAGATAGAAGCTTCCCTGTCATCTGGGTCTACATCCAAGAGCTCCGCAAAGTATTCCCTCGTATCTGCAAAAAATACATTTTATTAGATCATTTTAAACCAAAGATATAAGTTTGGGGACATACTCTCGCCTTCCATTTTCAAAAGTTTCCCGTCATCATTGTTTACGTTTTCGTAGTTAATGTTTCACTTTCCACTGTCAAGAAGAAGAGTTTGGGGTTTCCACCCAAAATTATCGCCTAACTATCGCATAAAATAGTCCGTCAAATTTGGATGGGGAACTAACTGGGAAATTTTCGGAACGGCAAAACCTTATGGACCATCCGTTCAACGGATGGTAGATGGTGGATGGATCTCTGTGGGAAGACCCTATAAGATCCCAAGCTTTCCGAAAAATTTAACTAGCCTAGTGGAATGCAGTGCATTGATTTCAAACCAAAAAATTAAGTATGGTATTTGTGTAGCAAACGCCATAGGAACATCCCCATATACCTTCATAAGACTTCTCAACACAACACATATCAAACAAGTAGTCAGTATACATAATTTATTTTTTAACCGCTTTCAAATTTCAAGGTTTTACTACCTAAGATTTTGGAAACAGAGAAAAATCTGTATTAACTTAACTTAACAACCATTTGCACATATATTATAATATAGCGATCTATTCGGACTAGATACCGAATCGATAACTACAAATAATTTGTATAAGCAAAAGTGAAGATTGAAGGATGATGAATCAGTAAATATAAAAAAATGTAGAAGTCCTCATAGCAAAAAAGGTGAAAGTCAAGTACAAATAATAATAATAACAAAATAGTCGAATCATTCTTAATTTTTGTGCCCGAACTATTTGTAAACCCATTCTTTAACTTTTTCATTTGTCTATCTCATCATCTGTTTTTCCTACTATTTGGAAAGATTCTTTTATTATTCCACTCCACAAAAAGGGTGCGAAGGTTAATGTTCAAAACTATAGAGGAATCTCCAAATTGTCTGCAATTCCTAAAACATTTGAACGCATTATTACCTCTCAGTCGCAACATTTGTGCTCCTCTTTAATATCGCCGTGTCAACATGGTTTTGTTAAGCGTAGATCGACCACCACTAACCTGCTCGAATTGACATCTTTTGTAATAGATGGATTTACCAAAAAATTGCAGACGGACGTTATATATACAGATTTTAGTAAAGCCTTTGACTCTGTAAACCACTCTCTCTTTTATTCAAATTCGACCAGCTTGGAGTTCCGCTTTTAACTTGGATTTGAAGTTATTTGAATGGTAGGTCTCAGAGGGTTTTATTCAAAACCGCTGTTTCCAAGATGATCAACGTGACATCTGGAGTGCCTCAGGGCAGTCATTTAGGCCCTTTGCTGTTTACTCTGTTTATAAATGATCTTCCCTCTATCGTAACTCACTCTCGTGTACTATTGTATGATGATGATGTTAACCTCTGTTTTTATACCCGTTACTCGTAGAGTAAACGGGTATACTAGATTCGTCGGAAAGTATGTAACAGGCAGAAGGAAGCGTTTCCGACCCCATAAAGTGTATATATTCTTGATCAGGATCACTAGCCGAGTCGATCTAGCCATGTCCGTCTGTCCAGCTGTCCGGATGAACGCTGAGATCTCGGAAACTATAGGAGCTAGGCTAGTGAGATTTGGCGTGCAGATTACGCAGCGCAAGTTTGTTTCAGCAATGTGCCACGCCCACTCTAACGCCCACAAACCGCCCAAAACTGTGGCTCCTACAGTTTTGATGCTAGAATAAAATTTTTAACTGAAATGTATTGTTCTCATCAAAACCAATCGATTGACCCAAAAAAAGTTTGCCACGCCTACTTTTACGACAACAAACCGCCCAAACCTGTGACGCCCACAATTTTCATGCAAGATAAAAAAGTTTATCTGAAATGTATTGGTTTCGTCAATACCTATCGATTGATCTAAAAGAAAATTTGCCACGCCTATAACGCTTAAGTCTGTCTACCCCCGGTAGGTGGCGCATTTTAATCTCGCTTTGCTGCTTGCATATCTCCATTTCCCTTTGGTCCCTTTAGCTGAGTAACGGATATCTGATAGTCAGGGTATTCGACTATTGCGTTCTTCCTTGATTAATATATTTTGGTGCTGTGTCACACGTTTTTTTTTGACTTAGTTTTAAGACTATAACTGAACAGCGTTTTGCCACTCTATGCGCATTATGGTCTCGTGAAAGTGGTTGATAAGAGAATGCGCCCGGAACAATAGGCAAACGTAATGTCTTGCCATTTCCTTGAACGATACGATGCTACAAACTTTTTCTAATCTCATACGTGTTTGCTAGCTCTTTTTGAATTTTGTCGCTTTTTAAAATCGGTAATGATTTTTGATATATTCTCATCGCGCTGCTGTTCGAATACCAGCCAGTTGGGAGTGATAATTACTAAGTCAACCCGTAGTTCCACAACTTTTCTTGTATTTGTCTGTGCTACTACAGTGACAGGATTTCTCGATAAGCAATCAATATGGGCTATTTGGCTCCCCTTACGAAATTCTACCTATAATTTAAAGGGCTGAGTGAATGACAACCATCAATGCAGCCTCTGGGTGAATACCGCTTTCTCTCGACTCGCCTTGATAGTATTACAATCTGCATAGCGTCTTCTTCATGCCTGATATAGGAAATAGGAAATAGGCCTGTAAGCTGTTTACTCTGTGTGATGAAATACAAGTGTCACTGGAAAGGCTCAACATCGTATGGAAGGAATTCGAGTCCATAGCCGACCAAATGACCCTTTTTGACGAAGAGGAAGGTTATGTCGATCCAGCCATCGATAACGAAAAATACGAGGACGAGTACTTCAAGCGAGCACAATATTTCGCAACATCATACACACCTGTGAAGAATCTCAGGAGAATTAAAGTGAGGTCAAAAACTTCAAAGCAGTTGCACTACTTAAAAACGTACATCACCAAAAAAGCAGCTGACTGGATTCGACACATGCCAATAACGGATGCAGCTTAAGAGGCTACTTGGACTTCCCTAATTGATCGGCACAACAGACCACGTCACATTGTTAACACTCTGCTGAAGACATTTGTTAACTAACCTTCGACCGCCAGAGTAAATGTAACAGTGACGGACGGAGCCACCGAAGTGGTACGCGGCCTGGATACAGCAGGGCAACTAATAGGGACTGCTGTATTAAACATTTCATAGTGGCCAAGATCGATGCTTAAACACGTCGCAAATGGATCGAAGGAAGCCGGGAACTAGAATATCCGTCTGTGGATGAACTACTCAAGTTTTTAGACCGACGTTGCGAGGAATTCGAGCTTTGCAAAAGTGAGTCAGACATAGACATGTCAAGGCAAAGCGAACGTCACACGCTTAAGTATCGATGGAAGCTAGCACTTGTCTGAAATGTAATTTCCAGGAGCACAAGATCTACGCCTGCTCAAAGATGGATGAATTGGCAATCGAGCAGAGACTAACATTTGTTAATGCGAAATTCGTGGGCATGTGTCGCGAAAGTGTGAATGCAAGTTTGGCTATATTCGTCACCACTCTCTGCTACATGCAGATATTCTTAGTTCGCAAGCCGCTGTCACTTTGACACACTCACGAGATGATGAAATGCACATTCCAAGCGCTCTCGAAGGATCTCAGATCACACTATGAAGGTACGTGCCCACGTACTCAGGATACGATATCGCCGCCTCAGCACTCAAGGCGTTTGCTGGCCTTCTGATTCTGACTATCAGTCGTTGGCGCCAGTTGATATACTCCTAGTGAATGCACTAAATCTGAGTGGGAAGGAAAGTACCGTGGACGTCCTGCCGGACGGCTCCACGCAAAGAAAGTAAGTTCTGACCAAATTAACTTGGTTACGTTGTACTAATAGAAGTTTTTTTTTAGCAGAGCCACCATTGGAAAAACCATAGGACTCCAACTGCACCACCTATTTGGATGCTAATGCGGCGATGGAGGACGCGCTGGCTTCTATAGGGAGGACTAGAAATGGGCGCCCACTAAGGGAGAGCTGGATAAGCCATTACCATCCATTGCCAGTATGCTGGAAGACTTCCTGCAGCTCCCACTTCCTCAAGGTCCATATGCCTATTGGGACTCGGATGGCGCGGGAAAGATGGCGAAGAATCCGTGAGACGAGAAAGAAGCTTTAACCTACTAATTTACATGAATAAAAACATTCGTTAAGCATTCCATTTATTTGTATTTTAATTTCTTTGTGCACAGGCAGACTCTCCATTTTTAAATTGATGCAATTAATTTGTTTTCCGTTTGTCAACAGACACAGCTGCTTGACAGTAGGACCATACTATATGCATTGCGGCTGAACTTTAAAAACTTCGGTGACACTACAAAGAATACGATTTTTTGACTAGTGAAACTCTTAGCTGAACTAAGTACTAGGCTTTAGTGTTAAGACTACAACTGAACGCATCGGACACCAAGAAAATGTGACAAGTTTAATAAATGAAGTACAGTTCACTCAAATCTTGAAAAAAAAAAACGTTTTTATTATACACCAAAAATAGTGTGTTACACACCTTATGTCTTCGTTTCCTTTTATTAGTTTGATTTATCGAGGGAAATAATTAAAGGTTATTATTTCGATTTATCGAGAAAAATAATAAACGGGTTTCTGTAGTTGAAATTTAATTTTAATTATCTTCTTGTGTACTGTGTACTGTTCCATCTACACTACCTCTCTATTTTGTCCCTTGATAGTGCGTCAGATTCATAATTTTTTTTCCTTGGTAGATATTTTATTTGATAATCAAATTCATTTATTATTTTATGTTATTCAAGAAGACTAAAGGTTTGTGGTCATTTAAAATTTCGTAAGCTCTTCCAAAACTGGCATGATCTAAAGTATTTCGTCGCCCATACGAAGGGTAATAATTTTTTTCTGTCATGGAATAGTTTATTTCATGTTCATTCAGAGTTCTGCTTGCATAGCAAATTGGCTTATGATTTTGTGATAGGATTGCTCCTATAGCCATGTTGCTAGCATCTTTTGTTAAAGAGAATGGTTAATTAAAATCAGGATAGATTCATATAGGCTCTGAAGTAATTAAAATCTTCATGTTTTCTTAAATATTTATTGTCGCACCTTTTTTTTTAATTTCACAGTAAAGTTTGCAATGTTTGTTTGGTTTTCTGTGAAATCCTCATAAACTTAAAAATGATTTTATTTCTTTCGGTGATTTTGGTATGGCAAAATGTATAATGGCACTGATTTTCTTTCTATTTAGTTTGTGGGTTGTGGTGACTACATGACCTAGAAATTCTGTTTCTCTTTTCATAAATTCGCATTTGTCTAGTTGTAGTTTTAAATTGGCATCTCTTATCTTTTCGAATACCTTTTTTAATGATAAAATGCGTTCCTCCAATGAAGAGGAAAAAAATTATTATATCATCTAAATAAACTAGACTACCCTTGTAAAATAATTCTTCTAAAAGGATGTTCATACATCTTTGGGAAGTAATGGGGTCATTTTTCAGGCCAAATGGCATTAGTGTATATTGGTAATGACCATATTTTGTTGGGAAATGTGTCTTAGCAATTGATTCAGGATCCATTTGAATTTGATGAAATCCTTTTGCTAATTCAATGGTTGTGAAATACTGACATCTTCCTAGCTTGTGTAATATTTCATTCTTTCTTGGTTCGATTTACGAAATTTTCCCTGTTCAGTCATTTTATTTATTTCACTATTGACCTATTCATCAAATGTTTAAGGGCATTTATAAGGTTTCTTTTAAATTGGGTTCTCATGTTTAGTTTGAATAGTATGTTTAATAGCACTTGCGAAGGTCAAATTTTCGCCTTCTTTGTACTTGCTATCTTTGTATTCGAATACAACTTTTTTCAAAAATGTCTTTTTTATCTTTATTTAAATGCTCTCAATTTATTATTGATACCGAAATTACATAATTGACCGATTTGAATTTTGAATAGTTTGTTCCGATAATTCACTTTCGAGGGTTTATCGGCCGAGTTTAATTTTTATTACAGTCTGTGCGCGATAATTCACACATAGATTCTTATGCGGCCTTAAATCTTTGTACGTTTAACAAGTTAGTTAACTAGTCAGTATAGTTGTGTAGTAATATCCCTAGGACCAGTACCCAACCGATGTTTAACTTTATATTTTGAATTCCTACCTCTTTCGCAAATTACACTCTTTCACCTTAAGTTTAATTGGTGTACTCAACTATAGTATTCTTCCGTGTTTTTATTGGTCTTTAAAAAAAACTTCGTATAGATAATACATCGGTAAGAAATAAAGAATTTATACTTAAGCAAATTTCATTGCAAATATGTTAAAATGATAGAAGTCCATCGATTTGATTTGGTGTCTTAATATTTTTGTACTCGTTACTCGTAGAGTAAAAAGGTATACTATATTCGTCGGAAAGTATGTAACAGGCAGAAGGAAGAGTTTCCGACCCCATAAAGTATATAAGTTAACTAACTCAGCCGGGCGACGGCATTAACCGATCGCCCAAAAGTCCGCTCCGGCCAAACTGCTGACACAGCGTCTGGCCGGAAGCTCATGCATAGCCGACAAGCACTGCCGATTGGAGTGGCCGCTATGAAGTTCAATTATGTTAGCTTTAAGATTCAGTTCATTTTCAGCATTCAAAGAATAAAGGACACAAGTTCATTCTGAAATAACTCCAGCAACCGCCATTTAACTTCTTATTACTTAAACACTGACTGAGTCTCTAGGCCAGCAGCGAACGGAGGGCAGTTACCCTTCCAGCGTAATCATCATAACTCTTCAGTAAATGAGAAGCTAATCAACCGACTACCGGCAGCTAATAGAGAGCTGCTGCGAAGGAAGCTGGACAATTATAATTTTCAGAGATCACATCAATTTTGACCATCGGCCAACCGGCTACTGATTGAGGACTGCAGCGAGGGACTCTTCTGCAGCTACCCCCATACTAAACCTAATTGGCGCCCACCGTAAATTACCCATTGATATAAAATTAGGAAACCATGTAAGTGAGCCCCTCATACATATATTTTCCCGGCATCTGCATTTGTTAAGATTTAAATAAATACACTGCCAGAATATTTTCTGCAGCTCCGTATTAAAGTTGCGTGGGAACCTTTTTTTTTAAATTAACATACTCGTTAATTGTTTGCCAATTTAATTGGTTGTTGCATTATTTAAATTTTTTAAATAAATATCTTAGTGCCAAACATTTTTGCCCATATATCAACCAGACTTATTAAATATCCCAGACTAGGCGCAAAGGCGCTGCTGGAAAATAAATTAATTTTGCATTTATTGAATTATTTTTTTGGCGACTGTCACTGTCTCATTTAAATTATTTGCGTTTAATTCACCCTTTATATGTAGTTGTTTTTTTTTGCTTGCACCGAAATTCTTTGTGTTAGCTTCGCAACAATCTTGGGTTTGTCTTTTTATCGCTCCCCACTCCACTACAACACTCGAACTCGACACCCCGACGTTTGTATTCCAATTTTGTTAGCTTCGCTTTTTTGTCCATCAGAGCGGCAGCTTAGCCACCACGGACTGGCAAGACTGCTTGAACATACATTAATTTGCTATTGCGATTTAGCTTACACAGCTCCATATGAGCGATACTCCAGCAATATAGGAGTAACAAACAGTTCGACCGCGACTCTGAGTCCGAGACCGAAGGGCCGACCAGAGCTTCTACACCGAAAAGTGTAAACGCTAGCACATCCGCAGCCATAAATATGGCATTTAACACAGACCAAATAAAGGCGGTCGTACAGGCTGCCGTTAACCACGCCCTACAGGAAGCGGCCGCAGACGGCCAGCGTAGGGAAGACCAATTACGTCAGACTATTCAGGAACTGGACAGCCAAGTGGCGTTGATACAAATCGCGCCCGCCCAAACAGTAGCCCCTCAGATTAAAGTTTATGCACCTATAGATATAAACAGGGACATAGTTTGTAATGAGACGCTGTCAAGTGCCTGCCCGAATTTGCGGGAACCCAGGAGACATACGTCTCCTGGCGGCAAGCAGCAGTAGGCGCGTATTACATATTTAAGAACTTCGAGGGTAGTTCACGCCATTATCAGGCGGTTATTATTATTAGGAGTAAGATTAGAGGCCCTGCCGATGCCGTACTATCTTCATTTGGCACCGTGTTGAACTTCGATGCGAATATAAATCGACTCGATTTCACATACAGTGACAAGCGAACAATGCACGTCATAGAGCAGGAGATGGGTACCCTCAGACAGGGAAATCTCTTTCTTCTACAGTATTGCGACGAGGTGGAAAGGAAGCTTACCCTCCTCACTAATAAGGCAACTATGTCATATGAAGCCTCAGCGGCACAAGTTTTATGCAAAAAATTCCGGGATGATGCCCTCCGCGTATTTATCTCTGGACTAAAACGCAGTCTCACCGACGTCCTCTTCTCGGCAAAGCCGAAGGACATGCCATCAGCACTTGCATTGGCTCAAGAAGTGGAGTCCAACCATGAAAGGTACACCTTTGCATCATCTTTTGTAAGAAGCCAGGAGGATAGGGACAAAAAACTATTTCCGAAGGCGCAAGAGCGCCAACAGGCCCATCCTCATGCTTATCCGCATCCAGGTACTAGTAAAAATCCGTACTTCAATAAACAGCAAAAAACTCAAGTACACTCTGCTCCACGCAGTGATAGGCTTCAAAGAAATACTTCCGAACCCATGAATGTTGACCCGTCACTGTCCAGGATGCTCAAACCATCTCAGGCCCCGGCATACCAAAATAGGAAGCCGGCCGCGTCCGATCGGTCGGGACCACATAAAAAACAGAGGGTTCACCATGTCGCGCAAAGCGCAGGCGATGCAGAAGAAACATACACCACCGCAGCTTGTAGCGCCTGTAACGACGACGCCATTTGCGAGTACGACTCGTCATCCGTCATCAGAGGAAGAGTAGCGGGGATTGACATGAAGCTTCTCATAGACACGGGCGCGTCAAAAAATTTTATCCGACCATATGAGGGATTGAAAGGCGTCCGCCCGGTAGAATCGCCATTTAGAATCCATTCTATTCATGGCGCCACCACTATTACAAAGAAATGCTTTGTATCAATTGTTAACTTGAAGGCCACGTTCTTCATCTTACCTGATTTGTCCTCCTTTGATGCTATTGTTGGTCTTGACCTGTAAAAACAGGCAGGGGTATCACTTTGTCTAGCCTCCGGCTACCTTAAATGGGGCAACGAAGTAGAAAAAGTCGAATTTCAATCATGCACCGATGTCAATTTTACTAACGTAGATTGCTCCGATGCACCGCCTCTAGCTAGGGATGCTTTTGTAAAAATGCTCCGCGACAGGAAGAAAGCCTTCGCGAACCCCAACGAAGCACTTCCTTACAACACGTCGGTGGTTGCCACCATCAGAACTGTTAGTGAAAAACCCATTTATGCCAAACTTTACCCATACCCAATGGGAGCGGCAGATTTCGTCAACAGCGAAATTCAAGACTTGCTGAAAAATGGCATAATTCAAAAGTCGAAATCCCCTTACAATAACCCAATATGGGTGTTAGATAAAAAGGGCGTCGACGAATCGGGCAAATTGAACGAAAGGACGATACCCGATCGCTACCCTATGCCAAAAATCTCTATGATACTTGGAAACATAGGCAAGGCCAGGTACTTCACAACGCTAGACTTGAAGTCTGGCTACCACCAGATTACACTGGCCGAACGCGACCGCGAAAAAACTTCCTTTTCCGTAAATGGGGGGAAATATGAGTTTCGCCGACTGCCATTTGGGTGCGTGAAAAGTCGATCGTTCAAGCACAGAAAAATTTCATTAGGAACATTTAAAAAAAAATTTGAAGTAAATCGGTTCAGTATTTTTCCGCCAATCCATATCACCGCAAAGTCATTTTTCAAGAAGCACCATTTCGAGATATTCGCGTTTAAAGTTTCAAGTTCAGTTTATACGCGCGACGAGGCGCGCGGTTAGGAGCGCTGTAACTTTTTTTCTACTGCTCGAATCTCTATGAAAATGTGGGAAAATGTTCTCAAGGAGTTGTTCTTTAAAATAAAGCAATAAAGAAATGTTCGATTTTTTGAAAATAAAAAAGCCTTAAGCTGATCAGCGTGTCTTCCACCCGGTAGATTTAATAAATTCACTTATGTTTTTGAGATTAATCTCCGATATTTCGGTAAGATCGTCGATGAAGGGGCTTCTCAAGTGTTTCAGTCTGAGTCTGCATAGGGATAGGCAGAAGCAGAGACGGTGTTCTACCGTTTCCACTTCTTCCTCATCCCTACAGCTTCTGCAGAAATAATTTTGCGGGGCTTTTAGCCTGCCGTCATGTGCGCCAACAAGCCAGTGGCCTGTAAGAGCTCGAATCAACATGCCACACTCTGTGCGGCTGAGTTTGAGTAACTTCGAGGTTTATTTATTGTCTATCACAGGCCATGTCTGGTGAGAGATGACACTGTGGTGCGTTTTGCCAATTGGTGTTGGCTAGTGTGTTGAAGTAGTTTTTTATGTTTAGCTTGAAAGTAGCCATGGGCATACCGACATTCTCCTCTCCTGGGAGGAGAGGCTTGGTTGTGCCCTGCCTGGCTAATTCGTCCGCTATGCAGTTGCCTACGATGTCCCGGTGCCCCGAACCCATATTAGGCTGATAGTAAACTGATTTGAGTTGGTGTTTGTCGAGTAGATCGATTTAATAGCCGCTTGGCTGTCACTTTATATGTTTAGGTGTCCTCTCTGGAGGCTAAAGTTCCCTAAACAGGTTAGTGCTTTTATATAGCGTGGACCTCCGCCTAAAAGACGCTACAGTGGTCCGGGAGCCTGAATGACTTCCTGATATCTAATTGTTCGGAGTATACACCTCCGCCAACGTGTCCTTCTAATTTGGAGCCATCTGTATAGAAACAGATTGCCTCTCAATCAGGAATCAGGGCCTCAAAGGGTGTGTGACTATATTCAATGGATTTGCATAGATCCGTGATCTTCGGAATCGATTTATGCTGGAGAACTTTAGCATGGCCATAAAATTGGGCTTTCCACTGCCCTGTGTCCCTCAGTCGAATAGCTGCCGATTTGGCCCTTTCCATGCCTGCTAAGTCCAGGCTAGGGAGGTTCAAGATCGCATTCAGCGCTTCATTCGGGGTGGTTCGAAGGGCTCCACTAATACATAAAGCCGCCATTCCCAGTACTTTGTTTTGAGGAGTCAGTATGCATTGTTTGTGCAAGGCGGTCCACCACAGAGCCACTCCGTACAGTAGGATTGGCTTGACTACCGCTGTGTATATCCAGTTGACTATTCTTGGGGACATGCCCCATCCTAGCCCGATTGCTTTTTTACAGCAGTAAAGTGCAATGGTCGCTTTTTTGGTTCTCTCTTGGTTGTTTAAGCCTTATTTGAGGAGCTTATCTAGTACTAACCCCAAGTACCTGGCGTGATCGCTAAAAGAGAGATTACAATTGTTTAAAATGCGTGGGTTAAGTTGTGGAACTTTGTACCTATTTGTAAATAGAACAAGTTCTGTTTTCGAGGGACTTAGCCCGAGTCCGTTCGCTATCGTCCATTCCGATAGTATTTTAAGTTTAGCGGACATAAGATCGCAAAGTGTTTGTGGATATTTTCCATTAAAGATGATGGCGACGTCGTCTGCATATGCCACGACCTTACAACCTTCCTCCTTCCAGAATCCGCAGTAGTTTATTTACTGCGATATTCCACAAGAGGGGTGATAGTACACCTCCTTGCGGGGTGTCTCTGTTCACTAGTCTAGTCTGGGTGGCTCTGACCATTCTGCCTATCAGCAATTTATTACCATTGGCGGCTCAACCCCTAGTTCTGTGAGAGATTCTGTTATAGCAGTGGGGTGCACGTTGTTGAAGGCTCCCTCTATATCCAGGAAGGCGATCAGTGTGTATTCCTTGATGCTGAGTGATTTCTGCTGCTGATGCTGCTGACCACCAAGTGTAGCGCCGATTTGGTTCACTTACCTTTGGTGTAAGCGTGCTGTGCTTCTGATATTTGTGTCGGGTCTACGGTGGCCCTTATGTGTAGGCTTGTCATTCTTTCAAAGCTCTTAAGCAGGAATGATGCTAGGCTTACTGGTCTAAAATCCTTTGCTGAGGTGTAAGTGGCCTTCCCTGCCTTGGGAATGAAAACCACCTTTGTTTCTTGCCATGCTGTTGGTAGTTCTCCTACCGCCAGGATGGATTGGAAGATTTTTTTCAATAAGTTTATGGCTATTTGTCCTGCTTGTTGGATGTGAGCCGGTATTATCCCGTCCGGTCCCGGCGATTTGTATGTTTTGAAACTATGAATGGACCATTTCATGTTGCGGTCTGATAGGAGGTCCTGCTCCTCTTTCAGGAGGATGACCTGCTTGTTGGCTCCCCGGGAAGTGAGCGTCTAGGAGCAGGTCCAAGGACTCTTTACTGAAGTCTAACCATGATCCATTTGCTTTTTGAAGATAGCCCAAAGGCGCGGCTGTCTTAGAGAGTATTTTCCTGAGCCTTGCGGCATCAGTTGTTTTTTCTATGTCGGAGCAGAAGGTCTGCCATACCGTTCGTTTTGCTCTTGTAATGGCCTTTTTGTAAGAGGCTAGTTCATACTTGTAGTTCAGTCAATTAGTGTCCTCAGTTCCCGCCTTTGCTCTGTTAAACAGGCATCTGCAGTTGGTTCTGAGGATTGATAGTTGTTGGGTCCACCAGGGGGGTTTTATCCTTCCCCTTGGTTTCCCTAAGAGGCATGCCACTTTGAAGGCAGTGTTTCAAGCCTCTGTGAATTTGTATACTGTTTCGTCCAGCTCCTGTGGGCTTGTGATGCTTTCTGACGGTTCCATGGGGAGGATATTTGTCAGAACTTCATTGTACCTGTGCCAGTCGGCTCGTCCGGGGTTATCGAAGCTGACCGGCAAGGGCGAATCAAGGGACAATACAGTTGCTATGAATCTATGGTCCGAAAAGGAGTGCTTGTTAGAGACTGGCCAGTTTTTGACTGCGCCTACGAGTGAATCTGATACCAAAGTTAGATCTATGATCGTTTGGCAAGCTTTAGTTATGAATGTAGGGACATTGCCCCTATTGCATAAGAACAGGTTCGAATTTAGAATAAAATCAAAAAGAGACTCACCTGTGTCGTTGTTGTTTGGGCATCCCCACTGGGTGTGATGGGCGTTGGCGTCACAGCCTATTACCAAACCTTTCCTTTTCAAAGGCCAAGTAGGCCGATAGAACCCTTATAGAGCCACTTTGCAGCTCCAGGCTTACTGCGGTGTTGTCTCCGTTGCTTTAATTGTGAAGTAGAAATATACTAAGATTCCTTTTGGCTAATGCAGGTTCGAATTGTACCTTCTTTGGGGTGTAGCATAAGCTTGTATTCATTTGTTCCTAGTCCAGCAACCTTGCCTCCTACTACCCAAAGTTCCTGTACAAGGACTAGGTCGCCCTCGGTCAGGCAAAGCAGAAGTGCAGCAGACGCTGCTTTACTGTGGTGAAGGTTTATTTGTAGAAGTCTTAGTGACATCTACAGCTTCAACCTTTACCACAGTGACGTCGGTCCGAGCGCTCGCATCTCTCTGCCTAGCGACGAATCGTTTGAGTAGCCGTCCTCCGGCCCACCAGGTGCCTCCAACTCCTCAGCAAGCACGTGCTCGGCTGGGTTGCCGGCAGAGCTACTAGCGGCGTTGGAGTCGCCCTTATACACCTTGATGTTGATTGCACTGAACCCGAAGTTCAGCACTCCTCGAGCAGTCTCGATCGGAGCAACTGACTCCTTGTTCAGGACCAACACCGCCTGGTTGACGTCTCCTTCATGCTCCTCCACCTTGACGACTTTCCAGTCCTTCGTGGGGATGTGCGGGTTGCATTCTTGCAACATGAAGAGGATGTCCTCCGGCCCCTTGATCGCTGCTGGAAGCCAGGTCCTGGCTCGGGGTCTACTGGGGACATCGCACCAGTCAAGCGCAACGATGTTCGCCCCTTTGTATACCTCGCCGAGCTTGCTCGTCGCCTGTTTATACATGTCAGCCGACCGCTGACTGTCGCAGGCCACCACCTTGACGCTGCCCTGGTACCAGCCCGCGTCCATGCAGCAGGGCGAGGTGCCTGGCTTCTCCCGTACCATGCGCAGGCAAATGAGGGAAAGGTGGGACTCCACTGCCTTCCACTTGTTCCTAGGGATCCTGCCCTCCGGATTTCCCCTGACAATCAGGCCGAGTAGTACACGATTCTTCGTGATTTCGGCAAAAGAGACCGATGGCTGGATCTTAGATCTCTTTGCCGATGGCCCGGGTAGTTCGAGGGATCGCTGCCTTTTCGCCTGAGTCCCTTCTTGAGTGGGCTTATCCTGCCCGTAGTTAGGAAGCACCTTCCTTGCCCACTCTACCTTTTTTAGCCATTCAGGCGAAGGTGTGGCAACGGTGCTCCTAGTGTGTGAGCGCAGAGTCTGCGGGTGGCCCGAGCGCCTTGGCAGTGCCTACCGCTGCTTTCGGCGCAGATGCGCACGTGGCGGAGGCGTTTGCGGCTGACTTTCTGCCACCCATCATCCCCAGTTTGGGATGCGGCCCTTTCTGGACCGTGCTGGTATGAATGGTGGAACCAGTGTTCAGCTTATCCATGGGTTTTTTGAGAGTACCCGTCTCTGTGTTTTGTGTTGTGTTGTTGGTTTTCTTAATATGTTCCATAATTTGGTTCCACGAGTTGCGGAGAACGGGAAAAATCCGCCCGGGCAGAGATCCGCGATGCCCGGGTAAGGCGATAGTTAGAACAGGGGGTCGCCATGTCCCTGAGCACACCGTTTGAGACTGGGCTATTTTTGATCCGGGCCCCCAGCCAGGCTGACTCTTGGCACGGTCCGTATTACACCGTAGTTCGGCTCGGAGTGAGATGTTGTTTGGGAGGGGAGATGGGTAGGTGTTGTGTTGGGAGTGGGTTTGTGTAAAGCAACTATTTAGATGCGGCTGAACAACTCGCATCGTCGGTATTGCTTCGTTGCAAAATACCCGCTGACTGTCCGGGACTGTTTATTTACTGGGGTTTCCGTCCACGATTCCGTGTTTGACTTATCCCACCAGCTTATTCACAGTTGGCCTCGAGAGAGGTCGTCCGCTATCCGCAACCTGCGATCTCTCAAGTTCCTCAGCCGAGTGTCAGTAGGCACAGATCCAAAAATATCCAGGTGCAGTTTAATGAGCAGCAACGGCTGGCTTTTTAAAAATTGCGTTACATTCTGGCTTTCGAGGATGTCATCCTCAGGTACCCCGATTATAAAAAGGCGTTCGATCTAACGACGGATGCCTCAGCACATGGCATTGGCGCGGTGTTATCCCAAGAGGGACGACCTATTACTATGATCTCGAGGACTTTAAAGGAGGTTAATTATGCTACCAACGAAAGGGAGCTATTAGCCATAGTTTGGGCACTGGCCAAATTGCGCCATTATTTATATTCAGTCAAGGATATAAATATCTTTACTGACCACCAACCATTGACTTTCGCAGTGTCGGAATCCAATCCGATTGAGAAAATCAAAAGGTGGAAGGCTCTCATTGACGAGTCCGGCGCAAAAATTTTTTACAAGCCCGGCAAGGATAACCTCGTCGCAGATGCCCTCTCCAGACAGCAACTTATCGTTGTGGAGGAGGAAGAAGCTTATTCGTATGCGGCCACTATTTACAGTGAAATGTCGCTAACACACACAATTGAAGAATTCGCATTCGTCACACACTCGGCGAATCTCTCAGAGTATAGGGGCGTGGTGGAAGAAACTAATGGCATGACCAGCATGTTTCCCCAGTCACACATGCAGAAACTTTTGAGCGTCGATGTCGCTCACCTGCGTGACCTGCTCGAGTCGTTGAGCATCCACCATAGAGTAGCTAGAAGCTTAGACTTCTTAGGAACAGCGCTAAACTTAATGAGTTCCAGTTAATTAATGCAAACAATAGGCAGATAAGCAGCAACAAAAACCAAATCAATAATATTTCCGCCACTGTCAATCAACTTCTGAGGTCGGCTAAAGGAGCCCAAATTGACTCGGGGCACCTATATAAGATGTTATTATCTCGAAATAGGATGCTTACAATGGAGCTGCAAAATTTATTACTGGCAATAGCGCTTGCTAAAGTCAATATCGTTAGCCCCAGCATACTAGACCATGCAGACCTGGAAGGTATGTGGATGGAGGAGCCCACAGATACTCCCATCAAAGACATTTTGTCCGTTGCGTCCGTGAAAATATTACAGTCCATTAACATATTGCATTTTATTATTAAATTCCCTAAAATCAAATCGGCGTGTATTAAAATCACTATTTTCCCCGTGTCACATCACGACACGATGCTCAGGCTAGAGGACAAGATCATAGCGGATTGTGATGGAGAAATCCACACGGTCAATAATTGCTCCGTAACATCTGGAGCTACATTTTGCCAACTGGCGCATAGAAGGTCGTGCGCCCAGGAGCTCCACGCTGGGGGCATAGCGCATTGTGACATCCAGCACAGCGATCTACATCCCATTACCTACGTAGATAATGGCATCATTATTGTAAACGATCGTCCGGCACGTGTGAGTGTGGATAATGCCACTTACATCCATATACGAGGCACTCACTCCATCACCTTTTCTGATAGTGCCGTTATGTCAACCATTACATGGCCCAAAAAAGGGCCCCAGGAGTAGCTAGCTCGCCCTCCCTGAATATTACTGTGGAGCATAACATACTCAGTCTTCCATACCTTCACCGCTTGAGCGAGCGTAATCTGGAGCACATTAAAAGATTCGGGGAGGATATTAACGACTATCATTCACATCAGATAGTACTAGTCGCAGGAGCGATATGCTGCGCGTTGATCTGCGTCGGCTTAACTTATCGGCGAGTCATCCAGGAATTGATCGCCCAAATAGGGTCAGCCGAGGGCGGCCTTACTCCTGAAGGGGTAGTAGTTAACTAACAAGTCCGCTCCGGCCAAACTGCTGACACAGCGTCTGGACAAAAGCTCATGCATAGCCGGCAAGCACTGCCCATTGGAGTGGCCGCTATGAAGTTCAATTATGTTAGCTTTAAGATTCAGTTCATTTTCAACATTCAATGAATAAAGAACACAAGTTCATTCTGAAATAACTCCGGCAACCGCCACAGGGCAGTTACCCTTCCACCGTAATCATCATAACTCTTCAGTAGATGAGAAGTTAATCAACGGACTACCGGCAGCTAATCGAAAGCTGCTGCGAAGGAAGCTGGACAATTATAATTTCCAGAGATCACATCAATTTTGACCATCGGCCAACCGGCTACTGATTGAGGACTGCAGCGAGGGACTCTTCTGCAGCTACCCCCATACTAAACCTAATTTATATATTCTTGATCAGGATCACTCGCCGAGTCGATCTAGCCATGTCCGTCTGTCCGTATGAACGCTGAGTTCTCGGAAACTATAATAGCTACAATACTGGAATTAGGCATGCAGATTCTTGAGATTCCTGCGCAGCGCAAGTTTGATTCAGTAAGGTGCCACGCCCTCTCTAACGCCCACAAGCCACCCAAATCTGTGGCTCCTACAGTTTTGATGTTGGATGTATTGTATTGTTTTCATCAATACCTTCGATTGATTTAAAAAAAAAGTTTGTTACGCCCACAAGCCGCTTACAAACTTCAAAAAATCGTTAATATGAACGCGGATATCTCGGAAACTATCAAAGATGGCGAATAGGGATTTCAGATTTAGATTGCGTAGCCTTGTACGCAGCGCAAGTTTGTAACGCGAATATGCCACTCTAACGCCCATAACGCTTAAATCAGCCTACCGCCTACATAACCATATATTGAGATCGCGGGTAAATGGCGCATTTTAATCTGTCTAGGAGCTAAGGAGAACTAAGTCTTGTAACTGCACTGTCAACAGCGGCAGCGGAGAGACGGTTATATATTCTTAAATATATAGATATGCTCGCTTAGGCTGGAGCGCGTGGGTGTATGCACATACACTTAAGTTCATATCCATGTGAGGTAATTATGCAGACACTTGCTCTTTGCATACCGATCGGTTCATATTTCGGACTTAAGACCGGGACTTAAGCGTTGACCAAGATGTGTCCACACAAGTTGTTACGATTAAATAAGCATAGAACGTCTGCCTATTCAAAATGTTCAAAAATTATAATGACTCGTTATGAGTAAAATTTTAAAATTCCAATACATCAAAAACCAATGGTGTGTAGCTTAACTCACGGCTACACTAAAATTGTTAAATTATTTCTTTTGTCTTTTCAAATTTTTTTTGTTTTTTTTTTTGTGTATATATACTTATATATGGATCTTATTCTATGTATGGCCATACTTAAAATGTTAATAACAACTACATGTTTCTTATGTTTACTGCTCAAGATTGTTATATTATCTCTTGCTCCTATTTCCGTTACTGTGTACGGACCAATATATTTAAAGTCTAACGAATGACAACTTTCAATTTTTTAATAAAACCTGGTCTCCTATTTATACCCGTTACTCGTAGAGTAAAAGGGTATACTAGATTCGTCGGAAAGTATGTAACAGGCAGATGGAAGCGGTTCCGACCCCATAAAGTATATATATTCTTGATCAGGATCACTAGCCGAGTCGATCTAGCCATGTCCGTCTGTCCGTCTGTCTGTCCGTCCGGATGAACGCTGAGATCTCGGAAACTATAAAAGCTAGGCTATTAAGATTTGGCGCGCAGATTTGTGAGCTTCTTACGCAGCGCAAGTTTGTTTCAGCAATGTGCCACGCCCACTCTAACGCCTACAAACCGCCCAAAACTGTGGCTCATACAGTTTTAATGCTAGAATAAAAATGTTAATTGAAATGTATTGCTCTTAACAAAACCTATCGATTGACCCAAAAAAAAGTTTGCCACGCCCACCTTAACGCCCACGAATCGCCCAAACCTGTGACGCCCACAATTTTCATGATAGATAAAAAATTTTATCTGAAATGTATTGGTCTCGTCAGTACCTATCGATTGCTCACAAAAAAATTTTCCACGCCCACTCTAACGCCCATAACGCTTAAATCGGTCTACCGCCTGTAGATGGCGCATTTTAATCTCGCTTTGCTGCTTGCATATCTCCATTTCCCTTTGGTCCCTTTAGTGGAGTAACGGGTATCTACTAGCCGAGGTACTCGACTATAGCGTTCTTCCTCGTTATATGTTTTATTTTGTTATTATCTAGCTTGTGAGGAGTTGAATAACTCCCCACAAATAGAAAGAGCAGCAGATGGCCGGCCGCTTGCCAGATACGCGGCGAATTCGCGTAGTAACGGCGCGGCGAGGAGAGCGAGAGAGTTTGGAGACCAACGAAGGAGAGCGAGAGAGCTTGGAGACCAATGAAGGAGAGCGAGAGAGTTTGGAGACCAAGGATGGAGATCGAGAGAGAGTGGAGACTTCGCGGGCAAGGCAGGAGTGCCGTGTGCAAAAGCGGGTAACGGGACTCCACCGGACTTTGGACTCTCCCGTGAACTTTGGACCGGGAGAGGAAGTGCCACATCTCGGCGGTGGAGCGGCACACAGGCGTGCCACAAGCATCACGGGAATCAGCGGGATGGCAGCAGTGGGCGGAGCATCGATTGGAAACGGTACGGGAACGACAAGTGGGTCATCCAGGAGGCACGGACTTTGGACCCAGAGTGGAGAGATCCAGCGGGCCGTGCGCAAAAGGGAAATAACGGTTCCCGGAGGCCCTATATAAGGCCGCAGAGCGCTGGCAGCTGGATCAGTCGATCACAAGGAGTCAAACCGTCAAGATCACTCAGATACCAAAGTGAACAATCAAACAACCAGATAACCTACAAGGGAGCAGCAGCAAGTCGAGTCGCCAGAGAAGCAGCGCCGTGGGAGCCTACAAGGAGCGAGATTGCTACGTCGAGACGTTCGGGATTGGGATACCAGGAATCTCCGAATTGAGACGCAGGTAGCTGAGATCCAGAGGGCATCACACGGCTAGGTCAAGGCGGTCGATTAACCCTGTCCACAAAGTCCTGGCGTTACGCCTGGAAAGAGTATAACAAGCCAGAAGGGAGAGCGGTCGATCAGTAAGGTCTCGAGGGGAATTGTCCAGGAGACCCCTACGGATTCGACTTGCGAGGTCCCGGAGCGGCGTGCCCGAACCACGAATATAACAAGCCAGAAGGGAGAGCGGTCGATCGGTACGGTCTCGAGTGGAATTATCCAGGAGAGCCCTACGGATTCGACTTGCGAGGTCCCGGAGCGGCGTGCCCGAACCCCGAGTACCAAAAGCCACACGGAAACGTCCCGGACAAAAAGCAAAAGGGTGAGGCTAGGGTGGAACGTTCGTTTACACTAGGCGTGGAAGCGAAGTAAGGCGCGAGGCAGCTTCCTGGCGTTACCGCCTTGACTGTCCGCGCGGGCTGAGCAGAAACCCCAGTGGGACCATCCGGGACAGAACAAGGGACAGGCGGCGGTGTGTCGAAAGGAGCGATCCTGGAGAGCGCAGCTTCTGTTCACCCTAGTCTGAGAACGGTGACGCTTCCCTAAGCCCGTACGGCCGATACCCCTCGCGAGTCCGAGTCGTTACCAGCAGTCACCAAGTCACGCGTGAGAAGTGAACCGCGAGCGAGCATCTTCAGGGAGCTGCGAGGATCTTCAGGGAGCGGCGAGGATCTTCAGGGAGCTGCGAGTATCTTCAGGGAGCTACAGGACTGGAGCACCGAGTCATCAAGGCGAGAGGTCGTAGAGTCATCCAGGACCGTCGGAAGCACCGAAGGTCACAAGCAACGAGTCAAAGCCCGTGAACTCTGTGCTTTCTCACTGAGCTACTGGGCGGTCACGTTCATATAAATTTGGCGGGACGAATCTCGTAGCGAGCAGACAATAAAAAATCAGTTCGTTACATCTGGCGCCCAACGTGATTGTCCCAGCAGTGAAAGCAATTTAAACAGAATGGGGAAGAAGTGGATCTACCGACTTAAAAAGGAGGATTTCGCCAATGTCGCACAGAGGCTTAATGTCACCCTGGACGGCAGATTAGAGGACATGAGAAAAGCATTATCCGAGTATTACTCAGAAACGGATAATGACCCACATACCACGACAAAGCCGGCCCCAGCATCACGTTAACAACCGTCGAAGGGGACAACTTAGTGGCAAGCCTGAGCGTTGACAACCTACAAAAGGAGGCAAACAGGAGAGAATCAAGCCAAGACAGGAAAACAACAGCGCTGATCTCGAGACCCAATCAATCAGACTATGCAAGGATCGCTAAACAGGTCCGCGAATGGTCGTTCAGGTTCGACGGGGCGGAAAAACCGTTCGAGTTCCTGGAGCAGGTGGAATGGTCCGCCAACACATACGGCTTGGAGTTAGACATGATTCCCCGAGCGATGCCTGAATTACTGAAGGGAAGGGCTTTGAAGTGGTTCATCGCCAACAACAAACAATGGAAAACCTGGGCGGAGTTCATAGATAGTTTCCACACATACTTTCTACCGAGAGACTTCTTCACCAGGCTGGCGGATCAGGTCAGGCAACGGAAGCAGGGCTTCAGCGAGTCGTTCAAAGACTACATGATCGACATGCAGACGATGGTGAGGCCACTTAATTACTCCACTATAGAGACCCTAAGAATCATCAAGGAGAACTGCACCCCCAGTCTAAGGATCTTCCTAAGGGCATACAAAGTGTCGGACCTGGACACGCTGATGATATTAGCAGACGAGTATGAAGAACTCGAAAAGGAGCGGGAAGCGTTCGCGCAAGAAAACAAATTCTCGAAGAACAAGTCGTCATCGCCAGCGCAGGTAACATGCAGAAGATGCGAAGAGACAGGAATCCAGGAGACGCGGGGAAACGACCAATGCTCGCCAACTAACCGAGTACCACGGCAGCAGGCAACAGAAGCACCACGCGGAGGCCAATGGACACCACCACAACAGATCTCAGCCGCAGAGAGGCGAGCGGGGGTCGCAAGATGCTACCTCTCCAAACTAACGGGAAAGCTGATCGAGGAGGAGCAGCAGTACAAGGCCACAATCGACACCGGGGCAACAGCAAGCTTTATAAGCAAAGAGCTGGCGGACGACCTGGCTGCCCTCGGAAAGATTACGAGGATACGACGGCAAGTTAGGTTGGCAGACGGAAGATGTGGCGGAATCGATGAGCAGCTGGAGGTGGAAATTGCGTTCGGGAACAAGCGACTGAGCATGAGCCTGCTGATACTACCAGGAGTAGTGGATTCATTGGTGTTGGGATGGAACTTTCTAACACAAGTCGGTACCGAAATTAAGTGCGCTGGACACGAAGTGATAATACCGGCCAGAAATCGTCACAAGGGATGGCTCGAGGAAAAGTTGTCGGTGGCAGTCGTACAACGGGCAAGCGAAGATGACGACACGACGAAATTCCTGGAGGCAGAGCTATCGACTTTCAGCAGCATGAAGGGAACATCAAACATGGCAGAGCATCAGATCACGATGAAAGACGACAAACCAATAAAGCAGCGATACTATCCCAAGAATCCGAAAGTTCAAGGGGAGATCACTGCGAAGGTGGACGACCTTCTCCAAATGGGATACATAGAACACTCAACAAGCCCATACAGTTCTCCCATCGTGATGGTTAGAAAAAAGACGGGCAAATGGAGACTGTGCGTCGACTTTAGGCAAATAAACGCCAAATCTGTAAAGGATGCCTACCCGATGCCCCGAATAAATTATATTCTCGACCAACTGAGGGAAGCACGGTACATCAGCAGCTTGGACCTAAAGGATGGGTACTGGCAAATCCCACTGAAAGCGGACAGCAGGCAGTATACGGCATTTACAGTGCCGGGGAAAGGTTTATTCCAATGGAAAGTAATGCCATTCGGACTTCATTCGGCGTCTGCGACTTTTCAACGGGTGCTGGACCGGGTGATCGGCCCAGAAATGTCGCCGCACGCATTTGCTTACCAGGACGACATCATAGTGATCGGGCGCTCGCTGGAAGAACATAAGGCCAACCTAAAGGAAGTTTTCCGACGACTAAAGGAGGCAAATCTGAGAGCAGTAAACATAAGAAACATGTAGTTGTTATTAACATTTTAAGTATGGCCATACATAGAATAAGATCCATATATAAGTATATATACACAAAAAAAAAAACAAAAAAAATTTGAAAAGACAAAAGAAATAATTTAACAATTTTAGTGTAGCCGTGAGTTAAGCTACACACCATTGGTTTTTGATGTATTGGAATTTTAAAATTTTACTTATAACGAGTCATTATAATTTTTGAACATTTTGAATAGGCAGACGTTCTATGCTTATTTAATCGTAACAACTTGTGTGGACACATCTTGGTCAACGCTTAAGTCCCGGTCTTAAGTCCGAAATATGAACCGATCGGTATGCAAAGAGCAAGTGTCTGCATAATTACCTCACATGGATATGAACTTAAGTGTATGTGCATACACCCACGCGCTCCAGCCTAAGCGAGCATATCTATATATTTAAGAATATATAACCGTCTCTCCGCTGCCGCTGTTGACAGTGCAGTTACAAGACTTAGTTCTCCTTAGCTCCTAGACACATTAAAATGCGCCATTTACCCGCGATCTCAATATATGGTTATGTAGGCGGTAGGCTGATTTAAGCGTTATGGGCGTTAGAGTGGCATATTCGCGTTACAAACTTGCGCTGCGTACAAGGCTACGCAATCTAAATCTGAAATCCCTATTCGCCATCTTTGATAGTTTCCGAGATATCCGCGTTCATATTAACGATTTTTTGAAGTTTGTAAGCGGCTTGTGGGCGTAACAAACTTTTTTTTTAAATCAATCGAAGGTATTGATGAAAACAATACAATACATCCAACATCAAAACTGTAGGAGCCACAGATTTGGGTGGCTTGTGGGCGTTAGAGAGGGCGTGGCACCTTACTGAATCAAACTTGCGCTGCGCAGGAATCTCAAGAATCTGCATGCCTAATTCCAGTATTGTAGCTATTATAGTTTCCGAGAACTCAGCGTTCATACGGACAGACGGACATGGCTAGATCGACTCGGCGAGTGATCCTGATCAAGAATATATAAATTAGGTTTAGTATGGGGGTAGCTGCAGAAGAGTCCCTCGCTGCAGTCCTCAATCAGTAGCCGGTTGGCCGATGGTCAAAATTGATGTGATCTCTGGAAATTATAATTGTCCAGCTTCCTTCGCAGCAGCTTTCGATTAGCTGCCGGTAGTCCGTTGATTAACTTCTCATCTACTGAAGAGTTATGATGATTACGGTGGAAGGGTAACTGCCCTGTGGCGGTTGCCGGAGTTATTTCAGAATGAACTTGTGTTCTTTATTCATTGAATGTTGAAAATGAACTGAATCTTAAAGCTAACATAATTGAACTTCATAGCGGCCACTCCAATGGGCAGTGCTTGCCGGCTATGCATGAGCTTTTGTCCAGACGCTGTGTCAGCAGTTTGGCCGGAGCGGACTTGTTAGTTAACTACTACCCCTTCAGGAGTAAGGCCGCCCTCGGCTGACCCTATTTGGGCGATCAATTCCTGGATGACTCGCCGATAAGTTAAGCCGACGCAGATCAACGCGCAGCATATCGCTCCTGCGACTAGTACTATCTGATGTGAATGATAGTCGTTGATATCCTCCCCGAATCTTTTAATGTGCTCCAGATTACGCTCGCTCAAGCGGTGAAGGTATGGAAGACTGAGTATGTTATGCTCCACAGTAATATTCAGGGAGGGCGAGCTAGCTACTCCTGGGGCCCTTTTTTGGGCCATGTAATGGTTGACATAACGGCACTATCAGAAAAGGTGATGGAGTGAGTGCCTCGTATATGGATGTAAGTGGCATTATCCACACTCACACGTGCCGGACGATCGTTTACAATAATGATGCCATTATCTACGTAGGTAATGGGATGTAGATCGCTGTGCTGGATGTCACAATGCGCTATGCCCCCAGCGTGGAGCTCCTGGGCGCACGACCTTCTATGCGCCAGTTGGCAAAATGTAGCTCCAGATGTTACGGAGCAATTATTGACCGTGTGGATTTCTCCATCACAATCCGCTATGATCTTGTCCTCTAGCCTGAGCATCGTGTCGTGATGTGACACGGGGAAAATAGTGATTTTAATACACGCCGATTTGATTTTAGGGAATTTAATAATAAAATGCAATATGTTAATGGACTGTAATATTTTCACGGACGCAACGGACAAAATGTCTTTGATGGGAGTATCTGTGGGCTCCTCCATCCACATACCTTCCAGGTCTGCATGGTCTAGTATGCTGGGGCTAACGATATTGACTTTAGCAAGCGCTATTGCCAGTAATAAATTTTGCAGCTCCATTGTAAGCATCCTATTTCGAGATAATAACATCTTATATAGGTGCCCCGAGTCAATTTGGGCTCCTTTAGCCGACCTCAGAAGTTGATTGACAGTGGCGGAAATATTATTGATTTGGTTTTTGTTGCTGCTTATCTGCCTATTGTTTGCATTAATTAACTGGAACTCATTAAGTTTAGCGCTGTTCCTAAGAAGTCTAAGCTTCTAGCTACTCTATGGTGGATGCTCAACGACTCGAGCAGGTCACGCAGGTGAGCGACATCGACGCTCAAAAGTTTCTGCATGTGTGACTGGGGAAACATGCTGGTCATGCCATTAGTTTCTTCAACCACGCCCCTATACTCTGAGAGATTCGCCGAGTGTGTGACGAATGCGAATTCTTCAATTGTGTGTGTTAGCGACATTTCACTGTAAATAGTGGCCGCATACGAATAAGCTTCTTCCTCCTCCACAACGATAAGTTGCTGTCTGGAGAGGGCATCTGCGACGAGGTTATCCTTGCCGGGCTTGTAAAAAATTTTAGCGCCGGACTCGTCAATGAGAGCCTTCCACCTTTTGATTTTCTCAATCGGATTGGATTCCGACACTGCGAAAGTCAATGGTTGGTGGTCAGTAAAGATATTTATATCCTTGACTGAATATAAATAATGGCGCAATTTGGCCAGTGCCCAAACTATGGCTAATAGCTCCCTTTCGTTGGTAGCATAATTAACCTCCTTTAAAGTCCTCGAGATCATAGTAATAGGTCGTCCCTCTTGGGATAACACCGCGCCAATGCCATGTGCTGAGGCATCCGTCGTTAGATCGAACGCCTTTTTATAATCGGGGTACCTGAGGATGACATCCTCGAAAGCCAGAATGTAACGCAATTTTTAAAAAGCCAGCCGTTGCTGCTCATTAAACTGCACCTGGATATTTTTGGATCTGTGCCTACTGACACTCGGCTGAGGAACTTGAGAGATCGCAGGTTGCGGATAGCGGACGACCTCTCTCGAGGCCAACTGTGAATAAGCTGGTGGGATAAGTCAAACACGGAATCGTGGACGGAAACCCCAGTAAATAAACAGTCCCGGACAGTCAGCGGGTATTTTGCAACGAAGCAATACCGACGATGCGAGTTGTTCAGCCGCATCTAAATAGTTGCTTTACACAAACCCACTCCCAACACAACACCTACCCATCTCCCCTCCCAAACAACATCTCACTCCGAGCCGAACTACGGTGTAATACGGACCGTGCCAAGAGTCAGCCTGGCTGGGGGCCCGGATCAAAAATAGCCCAGTCTCAAACGGTGTGCTCAGGGACATGGCGACCCCCTGTTCTAACTATCGCCTTACCCGGGCATCGCGGATCTCTGCCCGGGCGGATTTTTCCCGTTCTCCGCAACTCGTGGAACCAAATTATGGAACATATTAAGAAAACCAACAACACAACACAAAACACAGAGACGGGTACTCTCAAAAAACCCATGGATAAGCTGAACACTGGTTCCACCATTCATACCAGCACGGTCCAGAAAGGGCCGCATCCCAAACTGGGGATGATGGGTGGCAGAAAGTCAGCCGCAAACGCCTCCGCCACGTGCGCATCTGCGCCGAAAGCAGCGGTAGGCACTGCCAAGGCGCTCGGGCCACCCGCAGACTCTGCGCTCACACACTAGGAGCACCGTTGCCACACCTTCGCCTGAATGGCTAAAAAAGGTAGAGTGGGCAAGGAAGGTGCTTCCTAACTACGGGCAGGATAAGCCCACTCAAGAAGGGACTCAGGCGAAAAGGCAGCGATCCCTCGAACTACCCGGGCCATCGGCAAAGAGATCTAAGATCCAGCCATCGGTCTCTTTTGCCGAAATCACGAAGAATCGTGTACTACTCGGCCTGATTGTCAGGGGAAATCCGGAGGGCAGGATCCCTAGGAACAAGTGGAAGGCAGTGGAGTCCCACCTTTCCCTCATTTGCCTGCGCATGGTACGGGAGAAGCCAGGCACCTCGCCCTGCTGCATGGACGCGGGCTGGTACCAGGGCAGCGTCAAGGTGGTGGCCTGCGACAGTCAGCGGTCGGCTGACATGTATAAACAGGCGACGAGCAAGCTCGGCGAGGTATACAAAGGGGCGAACATCGTTGCGCTTGACTGGTGCGATGTCCCCAGTAGACCCCGAGCCAGGACCTGGCTTCCAGCAGCGATCAAGGGGCCGGAGGACATCCTCTTCATGTTGCAAGAATGCAACCCGCACATCCCCACGAAGGACTGGAAAGTCGTCAAGGTGGAGGAGCATGAAGGGGACGTCAACCAGGCGGTGTTGGTCCTGAACAAGGAGTCAGTTGCTCCGATCGAGACTGCTCGAGGAGTGCTGAACTTCGGGTTCAGTGCAATACACATCAAGGTGTATAAGGGCGACTCCAACGCCGCTAGTAGCTCTGCCGGCAACCCAGCCGAGCACGTGCTTGCTGAGGAGTTGGAGGCACCTGGTGGGCCGGAGGACGGCTACTCAAACGATTCGTCGCTAGGCAGAGAGATGCGAGCGCTCGGACCGACGTCACTGTGGTAAAGGTTGAAGCTGTAGATGTCACTAAGACTTCTACAAATAAACCTTCACCACAGTAAAGCAGCGTCTGCTGCACTTCTGCTTTGCCTGACCGAGGGCGGAGCCGACCTAGTCCTTGTACAGGAACTTTGGGTAGTAGGAGGCAAGGTTGCTGGACTAGGAACAAATGAATACAAGCTTATGCTACACCCCAAAGAAGGTACAATTCGAACTTGCATTAGCCAAAAGGAATCTTAGTATATTTCTACTTCACAATTAAAGCAACGGAGACAACACCGCAGTAAGCCTGGAGCTGCAAAGTGGCTCTATAAGGGTTCTATCGGCCTACTTGGCCTTTGAAAAGGAAAGGTTTGGTAATAGGCTGTGACGCCAACGCCCATCACACCCAGTGGGGATGCCCAAACAACAACGACACAGGTGAGTCTCTTTTTGATTTTATTCTAAATTCGAACCTGTTCTTATGCAATAGGGGCAATGTCCCTACATTCATAACTAAAGCTTGCCAAACGATCATAGATCTAACTTTGGTATCAGATTCACTCGTAGGCGCAGTCAAAAACTGGCCAGTCTCTGACAAGCACTCCTTTTCGGACCATAGATTCATAGCAACTGTATTGTCCCTTGATTCGCCCTTGCCGGTCAGCTTCGATAACCCCGGACGAGCCGACTGGCACAGGTACAATGAAGTTCTGACAAATATCCTCCCCATGGAACCGTCAGAAAGCATCACAAGCCCACAGGAGCTGGACGAAACAGTATACAAATTCACAGAGGCTTGAAACACTGCCTTCAAAGTGGCATGCCTCTTAGGGAAACCAAGGGGAAGGATAAAACCCCCCTGGTGGACCCAACAACTATCAATCCTCAGAACCAACTGCAGATGCCTGTTTAACAGAGCAAAGGCGGGAACTGAGGACACTAATTGACTGAACTACAAGTATGAACTAGCCTCTTACAAAAAGGCCATTACAAGAGCAAAACGAACGGTATGGCAGACCTTCTGCTCCGACATAGAAAAAACAACTGATGCCGCAAGGCTCAGGAAAATACTCTCTAAGACAGCCGCGCCTTTGGGCTATCTTCAAAAAGCAAATGGATCATGGTTAGACTTCAGTAAAGAGTCCTTGGACCTGCTCCTAGACGCTCACTTCCCGGGGAGCCAACAAGCAGGTCATCCTCCTGAAAGAGGAGCAGGACCTCCTATCAGACCGCAACATGAAATGGTCCATTCATAGTTTCAAACCATACAAATCGCCGGGACCGGACGGGATAATACCGGCTCACATCCAACAAGCAGGACAAATAGCCATAAACTTATTGAAAAAAATCTTCCAATCCATCCTGGCGGTAGGAGAACTACCAACAGCATGGCAAGAAACAAAGGTGGTTTTCATTCCCAAGGCAGGGAAGGCCACTCACACCTCAGCAAAGGATTTTGGACCAGTAAGCCTAGCATCATTCCTGCTTAAGAGCTTTGAAAGAATGACAAGCCTACACATAAGGGCCACCGTAGACCCGACACAAATATCAGAAGCACAGCACGCTTACACCAAAGGTAAGTGAACCAAATCGGCGCTACACTTGGTGGTCAGCAGCATCAGCAGCAGAAATCACTCAGCATCAAGGAATACACACTGATCGCCTTCCTGGATATAGAGGGAGCCTTCAATAACGTGCTCCCCACTGCTATAACAGAATCTCTCACAGAACTAGGGGTTGAGCCGCCAATGGTGAGGCTAATCCATAAATTGCTGATAGGCAGAATGGTCAGAGCCACCCAGACTAGACTAGTGAACAGAGACACCCCGCAAGGAGGTGTACTATCACCCCTCTTGTGGAATATCGCAGTAAATAAACTACTGCGGATTCTGGAAGGAGGAAGGTTGTAAGGTCGTGGCATATGCAGACGACGTCGCCATCATCTTTAATGGAAAATATCCACAAACACTTTGCGATCTTATGTCCGCTAAACTTAAAATACTATCGGAATGGACGATAGCGAACGGACTCGGGCTAAGTCCCTCGAAAACAGAACTTGTTCTATTTACAAATAGGTACAAAGTTCCACAACTTAACCCACGCATTTTAAACAATTGTAATCTCTCTTTTAGCGATCACGCCAGGTACTTGGGGTTAGTACTAGATAAGCTCCTCAAATGGGGCTTAAACAACCAAGAGAGAACCAAAAAAGCGACCATTGCACTTTACTGCTGTAAAAAAGCAATCGGGCTAGGATGGGGCATGTCCCCAAGAATAGTCAACTGGATATACACAGCGGTAGTCAAGCCAATCCTACTGTACGGAGTGGCTCTGTGGTGGACCGCCTTGCACAAACAATGCATACTGACTCCTCAAAACAAAGTACTGGGAATGGCGGCTTTATGTATTAGTGGAGCCCTTCGAACCACCCCGAATGAAGCGCTGAATGCGATCTTGAACCTCCCTAGCCTGGACTTAGCAGGCATGGAAAGGGCCAAATCGGCAGCTATTCGACTGAGGGACACAGGGCAGTGGAAAGCCCAATTTTATGGCCATGCTAAAGTTCTCCAGCATAAATCGATTCCGAAGATCACGGATCTATGCAAATCCATTGAATATAGTCACACACCCTTTGAGGCCCTGATTCCTGATTGAGAGGCAATCTGTTTCTATACAGATGGCTCCAAATTAGAAGGACACGTTGGCGGAGGTGTATACTCCGAACAATTAGATATCAGGAAGTCATTCAGGCTCCCGGACCACTGTAGCGTCTTTTAGGCGGAGGTCCACGCTATATAAAAGCACTAACCTGTTTAGGGAACTTTAGCCTCCAGAGAGGACACCTAAACATATAAAGTGACAGCCAAGCGGCTATTAAATCGATCTACTCGACAAACACCAACTCAAATCAGTTTACTATCAGCCTAATATGGGTTCGGGGCACCGGGACATCGTAGGCAACTGCATAGCGGACGAATTAGCCAGGCAGGGCACAACCAAGCCTCTCCTCCCAGGAGAGGAGAATGTCGGTATGCCCATGGCTACTTTCAAGCTAAACATAAAAAACTACTTCAACACACTAGCCAACACCAATTGGCAAAACGCACCACAGTGTCATCTCTCACCAGACATGGCCTGTGATAGACAATAAAAAAACCTCGAAGTTACTCAAACTCAGCCGCACAGAGTGTGGCATGTTGATTCGAGCTCTTACAGGCCACTGGCTTGTTGGCGCACATGACGGCAGGCTAAAAGCCCCGCAAAATTATTTCTGCAGAAGCTGTAGGGATGAGGAAGAAGTGGAAACGGTAGAACACCGTCTCTGCTTCTGCCTATCCCTATGCAGACTCAGACTGAAACACTTGAGAAGCCCCTTCATCGACGATCTTACCGAAATATCGGAGATTAATCTCAAAAACATAAGTGAATTTATTAAATCTACCGGGTGGAAGACACGCTGATCAGCTTAAGGCTTTTTTATTTTCAAAAAATCGAACATTTCTTTATTGCTTTATTTTAAAGAACAACTCCTTGAGAACATTTTCCCACATTTTCATAGAGATTCGAGCAGTAGAAAAAAAGTTACAGCGCTCCTAACCGCGCGCCTCGTCGCGCGTATAAACTGAACTTGAAACTTTAAACGCGAATATCTCGAAATGGTGCTTCTTGAAAAATGACTTTGCGGTGATATGGATTGGCGGAAAAATACTGAACCGATTTACTTCAAATTTTTTTTTAAATGTTCCTAATGAAATTTTTCTGTGCTTGAACGATCGACTTTTCACGCACCCAAATGGCAGTCGGCGAAACTCATATTTCCCCCCATTTACGGAAAAGGAAGTTTTTTCGCGGTCGCGTTCGGCCAGTGTAATCTGGTGGTAGCCAGACTTCAAGTCTAGCGTTGTGAAGTACCTGGCCTTGCCTATGTTTCCAAGTATCATAGAGATTTTTGGCATAGGGTAGCGATCGGGTATCGTCCTTTCGTTCAATTTGCCCGATTCGTCGACGCCCTTTTTATCTAACACCCATATTGGGTTATTGTAAGGGGATTTCGACTTTTGAATTATGCCATTTTTCAGCAAGTCTTGAATTTCGCTGTTGACGAAATCTGCCGCTCCCATTGGGTATGGGTAAAGTTTGGCATAAATGGGTTTTTCACTAACAGTTCTGATGGTGGCAACCACCGACGTGTTGTAAGGAAGTGCTTCGTTGGGGTTCGCGAAGGCTTTCTTCCTGTCGCGGAGCATTTTTACAAAAGCATCCCTAGCTAGAGGCGGTGCATCGGAGCAATCTACGTTAGTAAAATTGACATCGGTGCATGATTGAAATTCGACTTTTTCTACTTCGTTGCCCCATTTAAGGTAGCCGGAGGCTAGACAAAGTGATACCCCTGCCTGTTTTTACAGGTCAAGACCAACAATAGCATCAAAGGAGGACAAATCAGGTAAGATGAAGAACGTGGCCTTCAAGTTAACAATTGATACAAAGCATTTCTTTGTAATAGTGGTGGCGCCATGAATAGAATGGATTCTAAATGGCGATTCTACCGGGCGGACGCCTTTCAATCCCTCATATGGTCGGATAAAATTTTTTGACGCGCCCGTGTCTATGAGAAGCTTCATGTCAATCCCCGCTACTCTTCCTCTGATGACGGATGACGAGTCGTACTCGCAAATGGCGTCGTCGTTACAGGCGCTACAAGCTGCGGTGGTGTATGTTTCTTCTGCATCGCCTGCGCTTTGCGCGACATGGTGAACCCTCTGTTTTTTATGTGGTCCCGACCGATCGGACGCGGCCGGCTTCCTATTTTGGTATGCCGGGGCCTGAGATGGTTTGAGCATCCTGGACAGTGACGGGTCAACATTCATGGGTTCGGAAGTATTTCTTTGAAGCCTATCACTGCGTGGAGCAGAGTGTACTTGAGTTTTTTGCTGTTTATTGAAGTACGGATTTTTACTAGTACCTGGATGCGGATTAGCATGAGGATGGGCCTGTTGGCGCTCTTGCGCCTTCGGAAATAGTTTTTTGTCCCTATCCTCCTGGCTTCTTACAAAAGATGATGCAAAGGTGTACCTTTCATGGTTGGACTCCACTTCTTGAGCCAATGCAAGTGGTGATGGCATGTCCTTCGGCTTTGCCGAGAAGAGGACGTCGGTGAGACTGCGTTTTAGTCCAGAGATAAATACGCGGAGGGCATCATCCCGGAATTTTTTGCATAAAACTTGTGCCGCTGAGGCTTCATATGACATAGTTGCCTTATTAGTGAGGAGGGTAAGCTTCCTTTCCACCTCGTCGAAATACTGTAGAAGAAAGAGATTTCCCTGTCTGAGGGTACCCATCTCCTGCTCTATGACGTGCATTGTTCGCTTGTCACTGTATGTGAAATCGAGTCGATTTATATTCGCATCGAAGTTCAACACGGTGCCAAATGAAGATAGTACGGCATCGGCAGGGCCTCTAATCTTACTCCTAATAATAATAACCGCCTGATAATGGCGTGAACTACCCTCGAAGTTCTTAAATATGTAATACGCGCCTACTGCTGCTTGCCGCCAGGAGACGTATGTCTCCTGGGTTCCCGCAAATTCGGGCAGGCACTTGACAGCGTCTCATTACAAACTATGTCCCTGTTTATATCTATAGGTGCATAAACTTTAATCTGAGGGGCTACTGTTTGGGCGGGCGCGATTTGTATCAACGCCACTTGGCTGTCCAGTTCCTGAATAGTCTGACGTAATTGGTCTTCCCTAGGCTGGCCGTCTGCGGCCGCTTCCTGTAGGGCGTGGTTAACGGCAGCCTGTACGACCGCCTTTATTTGGTCTGTGTTAAATGCCATATTTATGGCTGCGGATGTGCTAGCGTTTACACTTTTCGGTGTAGAAGCTCTGGTCGGCCCTTCGGTCTCGGACTCAGAGTCGCGGTCGAACTGTTTGTTACTCCTATATTGCTGGAGTATCGCTCATATGGAGCTGTGTAAGCTAAATCGCAATAGCAAATTAATGTATGTTCAAGCAGTCTTGCCAGTCCGTGGTGGCTAAGCTGCCGCTCTGATGGACAAAAAAGCGAAGCTAACAAAATTGGAATACAAACGTCGGGGTGTCGAGTTCGAGTGTTGTAGTGGAGTGGGGAGCGATAAAAAGACAAACCCAAGATTGTTGCGAAGCTAACACAAAGAATTTCGGTGCAAGCAAAAAAAAACAACTACATATAAAGGGTGAATTAAACGCAAATAATTTAAATGAGACAGTGACATTCGCCAAAAAAATAATTCAATAAATGCAAAATTAATTTATTTTCCAGCAGCGCCTTTGCGCCTAGTCTGGGATATTTAATAAGTCTGGTTGATATATGGGCAAAAATGTTTGGCACTAAGATATTTATTTAAAAAATTTAAATAATGCAACAACCAATTAAATTGGCAAACAATTAACGAGTATGTTAATTTAAAAAAAAGGTTCCCACGCAACTTTAATACGGAGCTGCAGAAAATATTCTGGCAGTGTATTTATTTAAATCTTAACAAATGCAGATGCCGGGAAAATATATGTATGAGGGGCTCACTTACATGGTTTCCCAATTTTATATCAATGGGTAATTTACGGTGGGCGCCAATTAGGTTTAGTATGGGGGTAGCTGCAGAAGAGTCCCTCGCTGCAGTCCTCAATCAGTAGCCGGTTGGCCGATGGTCAAAATTGATGTGATCTCTGAAAATTATAATTGTCCAGCTTCCTTCGCAGCAGCTCTCTATTAGCTGCCGGTAGTCGGTTGATTAGCTTCTCATCTACTGAAGAGTTATGATGATTACGCTGGAAGGGTAACTGCCCTCCGTTCGCTGCTGGCCTAGAGACTCAGTCAGTGTTTAAGTAATAAGAAGTTAAATGGCGGTTGCCGGAGTTATTTCAGAATGAACTTGTGTCCTTTATTCTTTGAATGCTGAAAATGAACTGAATCTTAAAGCTAACATAATTGAACTTCATAGCGGCCACTCCAATCGGCAGTGCTTGTCGGCTATGCATGAGCTTCCGGCCAGACGCTGTGTCAGCAGTTTGGCCGGAGCGGACTTTTGGGCGATCGGTTAATGCCGTCGCCCGGCTGAGTTAGTTAACTTATATACTTTATGGGGTCGGAAACTCTTCCTTCTGCCTGTTACATACTTTCCGACGAATATAGTATACCTTTTTACTCTACGAGTAACGAGTACAAAAATATTAAGACACCAAATCAAATCGATGGACTTCTATCATTTTAACATATTTGCAATGAAATTTGCTTAAGTATAAATTCTTTATTTCTTACCGATGTATTATCTATACGAAGTTTTTTTTAAAGACCAATAAAAACACGGAAGAATACTATAGTTGAGTACACCAATTAAACTTAAGGTGAAAGAGTGTAATTTGCGAAAGAGGTAGGAATTCAAAATATAAAGTTAAACATCGGTTGGGTACTGGTCCTAGGGATATTACTACACAACTATACTGACTAGTTAACTAACTTGTTAAACGTACAAAGATTTAAGGCCGCATAAGAATCTATGTGTGAATTATCGCGCACAGACTGTAATAAAAATTAAACTCGGTCGATAAACCCTCGAAAGTGAATTATCGGAACAAACTATTCAAAATTCAAATCGGTCAATTATGTAATTTCGGTATCAATAATAAATTGAGAGCATTTAAATAAAGATAAAAAAGACATTTTTGAAAAAAGTTGTATTCGAATACAAAGATAGCAAGTACAAAGAAGGCGAAAATTTGACCTTCGCAAGTGCTATTAAACATACTATTCAAACTAAACATGAGAACCCAATTTAAAAGAAACCTTATAAATGCCCTTAAACATTTGATGAATAGGTCAATAGTGAAATAAATAAAATGACTGAACAGGGAAAATTTCGTAAATCGAACCAAGAAAGAATGAAATATTACACAAGCTAGGAAGATGTCAGTATTTCACAACCATTGAATTAGCAAAAGGATTTCATCAAATTCAAATGGATCCTGAATCAATTGCTAAGACACATTTCCCAACAAAATATGGTCATTACCAATATACACTAATGCCATTTGGCCTGAAAAATGACCCCATTACTTCCCAAAGATGTATGAACATCCTTTTAGAAGAATTATTTTACAAGGGTAGTCTAGTTTATTTAGATGATATAATAATTTTTTTCCTCTTCATTGGAGGAACGCATTTTATCATTAAAAAAGGTATTCGAAAAGATAAGAGATGCCAATTTAAAACTACAACTAGACAAATGCGAATTTATGAAAAGAGAAACAGAATTTCTAGGTCATGTAGTCACCACAACCCACAAACTAAATAGAAAGAAAATCAGTGCCATTATACATTTTGCCATACCAAAATCACCGAAAGAAATAAAATCATTTTTAAGTTTATGAGGATTTCACAGAAAACCAAACAAACATTGCAAACTTTACTGTGAAATTAAAAAAAAGGTGCGACAATAAATATTTAAGAAAACATGAAGATTTTAATTACTTCAGAGCCTATATGAATCTATCCTGATTTTAATTAACCATTCTCTTTAACAAAAGATGCTAGCAACATGGCTATAGGAGCAATCCTATCACAAAATCATAAGCCAATTTGCTATGCAAGCAGAACTCTGAATGAACATGAAATAAACTATTCCATGACAGAAAAAAATTATTACCCTTCGTATGGGCGACGAAATACTTTAGATCATGCCAGTTTTGGAAGAGCTTACGAAATTTTAAATGACCACAAACCTTTAGTCTTCTTGAATAACATAAAATAATAAATGAATTTGATTATCAAATAAAATATCTACCAAGGAAAAAAAATTATGAATCTGACGCACTATCAAGGGACAAAATAGAGAGGTAGTGTAGATGGAACAGTACACAGTACACAAGAAGATAATTAAAATTAAATTTCAACTACAGAAACCCGTTTATTATTTTTCTCGATAAATCGAAATAATAACCTTTAATTATTTCCCTCGATAAATCAAACTAATAAAAGGAAACGAAGACAAGGTGTGTAACACACTATTTTTGGTGTATAATAAAAACGTTTTTTTTTTCAAGATTTGAGTGAACTGTACTTCATTTATTAAACTTGTCACATTTTCTTGGTGTCCGATGCGTTCAGTTGTAGTCTTAACACTAAAGCCTAGTACTTAGTTCAGCTAAGAGTTTCACTAGTCAAAAAATCGTATTCTTTGTAGTGTCACCGAAGTTTTTAAAGTTCAGCCGCAATGCATATAGTATGGTCCTACTGTCAAGCAGCTGTGTCTGTTGACAAACGGAAAACAAATTAATTGCATCAATTTAAAAATGGAGAGTCTGCCTGTGCACAAAGAAATTAAAATACAAATAAATGGAATGCTTAACGAATGTTTTTATTCATGTAAATTAGTAGGTTAAAGCTTCTTTCTCGTCTCACGGATTCTTCGCCATCTTTCCCGCGCCATCCGAGTCCCAATAGGCATATGGACCTTGAGGAAGTGGGAGCTGCAGGAAGTCTTCCAGCATACTGGCAATGGATGGTAATGGCTTATCCAGCTGTCCCTTAGTGGGCGCCCATTTCTAGTCCTCCCTATAGAAGCCAGCGCGTCCTCCATCGCCGCATTAGCATCCAAATAGGTGGTGCAGTTGGAGTCCTATGGTTTTTCCAATGGTGGCTCTGCTAAAAAAAAACTTCTATTAGTACAACGTAACCAAGTTAATTTGGTCAGAACTTACTTTCTTTGCGTGGAGCCGTCCGGCAGGACGTCCACGGTACTTTCCTTCCCACTCAGATTTAGTGCATTCACTAGGAGTATATCAACTGGCGCCAACGACTGATAGTCAGAATCAGAAGGCCAGCAAACGCCTTGAGTGCTGAGGCGGCGATATCGTATCCTGAGTACGTGGGCACGTACCTTCATAGTGTGATCTGAGATCCTTCGAGAGCGCTTGGAATGTGCATTTCATCATCTCGTGAGTGTGTCAAAGTGACAGCGGCTTGCGAACTAAGAATATCTGCATGTAGCAGAGAGTGGTGACGAATATAGCCAAACTTGCATTCACACTTTCGCGACACATGCCCACGAATTTCGCATTAACAAATGTTAGTCTCTGCTCGATTGCCAATTCATCCATCTTTGAGCAGGCGTAGATCTTGTGCTCCTGGAAATTACATTTCAGACAAGTGCTAGCTTCCATCGATACTTAAGCGTGTGACGTTCGCTTTGCCTTGACATGTCGTGGGCCAACCTTGGAGTCTATGTCTGACTCACTTTTGCAAAGCTCGAATTCCTCGCAACGTCGGTCTAAAAACTTGAGTAGTTCATCCACAGACGGATATTCTAGTTCCCGGCTTCCTTCGATCCATTTGCGACGTGTTTAAGCATCGATCTTGGCCACTATGAAATGTTTAATACAGCAGTCCCTATTAGTTGCCCTGCTGTATCCAGGCCGCGTACCACTTCGGTGGCTCCGTCCGTCACTGTTACATTTACTCTGGCGGTCGAAGGTTAGTTAACAAATGTCTTCAGCAGAGTGTTAACAATGTGACGTGGTCTGTTGTGCCGATCAATTAGGGAAGTCCAAGTAGCCTCTTAAGCTGCATCCGTTATTGGCATGTGTCGAATCCAGTCAGCTGCTTTTTTGGTGATGTACGTTTTTAAGTAGTGCAACTGCTTTGAAGTTTTTGACCTCACTTTAATTCTCCTGAGATTCTTCACAGGTGTGTATGATGTTGCGAAATATTGTGCTCGCTTGAAGTACTCGTCCTCGTATTTTTCGTTATCGATGGCTGGATCGACATAACCTTCCTCTTCGTCAAAAAGGGTCATTTGGTCGGCTATGGACTCGAATTCCTTCCATACGATGTTGAGCCTTTCCAGTGACACTTGTATTTCATCACACAGAGTAAACAGCTTACAGGCCTATTTCCTATTTCCTATATCAGGCATGAAGAAGACGCTATGCAGATTGTAATACTATCAAGGCGAGTCGAGAGAAAGCGGTATTCACCCAGAGGCTGCATTGATGGTGGTCATTCACTCAGCCCTTTAAATTATAGGTAGAATTTCGTAAGGGGAGCCAAATAGCCCATATTGATTGCTTATCGAGAAATCCTGTCACTGTAGTAGCACAGACAAATACAAGAAAAGTTGTGGAACTACGGGTTGACTTAGTAATTATCACTCCCAACTGGCTGGTATTCGAACAGCAGCGCGATGAGAATATATCAAAAATCATTACCGATTTTAAAAAGCGACAAAATTCAAAAAGAGCTAGCAAACACGTATGAGATTAGAAAAAGTTTGTAGCATCGTATCGTTCAAGGAAATGGCAAGACATTACGTTTGCCTATTGTTCCGGGCGCATTCTCTTATCAACCACTTTCACGAGACCATAATGCGCATAGAGTGGCAAAACGCTGTTCAGTTATAGTCTTAAAACTAAGTCAAAAAAAAACGTGTGACACAGCACCAAAATATATTAATCAAGGAAGAACGCAATAGTCGAATACCCTGACTATCAGATATCCGTTACTCAGCTAAAGGGACCAAAGGGAAATGGAGATATGCAAGCAGCAAAGCGAGATTAAAATGCGCCACCTACCGGGGGTAGACAGACTTAAGCGTTATAGGCGTGGCAAATTTTCTTTTAGATCAATCGATAGGTATTGACGAAACCAATACATTTCAGATAAACTTTTTTATCTTGCATGAAAATTGTGGGCGTCACAGGTTTGGGCGGTTTGTTGTCGTAAAAGTAGGCGTGGCAAACTTTTTTTGGGTCAATCGATTGGTTTTGATGAGAACAATACATTTCAGTTAAAAATTTTATTCTAGCATCAAAACTGTAGGAGCCACAGTTTTGGGCGGTTTGTGGGCGTTAGAGTGGGCGTGGCACATTGCTGAAACAAACTTGCGCTGCGTAATCTGCACGCCAAATCTCACTAGCCTAGCTCCTATAGTTTCCGAGATCTCAGCGTTCATCCGGACAGCCGGACAGACGGACATGGCTAGATCGACTCGGCTAGTGATCCTGATCAAGAATATATACACTTTATGGGGTCGGAAACGCTTCCTTCTGCCTGTTACATACTTTCCGACGAATCTAGTATACCCTTTTACTCTACGAGTAACGGGTATAAAAACAGAGGTTAACATCATCAGCATACATTAGTACACGAGAGTGAGTTACGATAGAGGGAAGATCATTTATAAACAGAGTAAACAGCAAAGGGCCTAAATGACTGCCCTGAGGCACTCCAGATGTCACGTTGATCATCTTGGAAACAGCGGTTTTGAATAAAACCCTCTGAGACCTACCATTCAAATAACTTCAAATCCAAGTTAAAAGCGGAACTCCAAGCTGGTCGAATTTGAATAAAAGAGAGAGTGGTTTACAGAGTCAAAGGCTTTACTAAAATCTGTATATATAACGTCCGTCTGCAATTTTTTGGTAAATCCATCTATTACAAAAGATGTCAATTCGAGCAGTTTAGTGGTGGTCGATCTACGCTTAACAAAACCATGTTGACACGGAGATATTAAAGAGGAGCACAAATGTTGCGACTGAGAGGTAATAATGCGTTCAAATGTTTTAGGAATTGCAGACAATTTGGAGATTCCTCTATAGTTTTGAACATTAACCTTCGCACCCTTTTTGTGGAGTGGAATAATAAAAGAATCTTTCCAAATAGTAGGAAAAACAGATGATGAGATAGACAAATGAAAAAGTTAAAGAATGGGTTTACAAATAGTTCGGGCACAAAAATTAAGAATGATTCGACTATTTTGTTATTATTATTATTTGTACTTGACTTTCACCTTTTTTGCTATGAGGACTTCTACATTTTTTTATATTTACTGATTCATCATCCTTCAATCTTCACTTTTGCTTATACAAATTATTTGTAGTTATCGATTCGGTATCTAGTCCGAATAGATCGCTATATTATAATATATGTGCAAATGGTTGTTAAGTTAAGTTAATACAGATTTTTCTCTGTTTCCAAAATCTTAGGTAGTAAAACCTTGAAATTTGAAAGCGGTTAAAAAATAAATTATTTATACTGACTACTTGTTTGATATGTGTTGTGTTGAGAAATCTTATGAAGGTATATTGGGATGTTCCTATGGCGTTTGCTACACAAATACCATACTTAATTTTTTGGTTTGAAATCAATGCACTGCATTCCACTAGGCTAGTTAAATTTTTCGGAAAGCTTGGGATCTTATAGGGTCTTCCCACAGAGATCCATCCACCATCTACCATCCGTTGAACGGATGGTCCATAAGGTTTTGCCGTTCCGAAAATTTCCCAGTTAGTTCCCCATCCAAATTTGACGGACTATTTTATGCGATAGTTAGGCGATAATTTTGGGTGGAAACCCCAAACTCTTCTTCTTGACAGTGGAAAGTGAAACATTAACTACGAAAACGTAAACAATGATGACGGGAAACTTTTGAAAATGGAAGGCGAGAGTATGTCCCCAAACTTATATCTTTGGTTTAAAATGATCTAATAAAATGTATTTTTTGCAGATACGAGGGAATACTTTGCGGAGCTCTTGGATGTAGACCCAGATGACAGGGAAGCTTCTATCTGCAGCGGCAGTCAATGCTCAGGCAGCACTGCTAAGCGCGCAAAGGTGGACCACAAGTCGGAGCTTGTGGAGATAGCTCGAGAAAGGCTGGAGGAGCAGCGAGCGCAGACAGAAATATGGTCGAGAATGGCAGACAGCCAAGCTAAATTCCAATCGGATTTGTTAGAGCTGTTGAAAAAAAACGAATTCCCAAAAATTTCGAATAAATAGACCAAAATAATAAATAATAAAAAACAAACAGATTTTTAATTAATGAACTTTATTTGTTATCATTTAGACAATATTGGGAAATAGCTGCCTGTTTGTGGGGAAGACAACAAATATGCCACCCTTATATTTATAATTAATAACGCACGAATAGGTTTTATTAAAATGTATAGCGTTTATTCGGAGCGGCAGACGGACTCTGAATGTGTAAAAAGCTTGGCTCCAAGATCTTCATATAGACATATGCAGGCTTACAAAGTAGTTGCTGAATAGATAAGCGACATCTTTAGTGGTATAAGAAAGAAGGCGAAAGATAAGCAGAGAGCGCTGCAGGTGCCGTCGTACACCTATGCGCGCATGACTAGGCGCTGGCGATCTGCTCCGAACATACTCCCCCCGTTGGAAGGGGTAAGGTTCCAACTATCTCGGAATCGATGGGCAGAACGGCTAGCTTGGCGACGGCTCTCTTGATCAGACCCGTAGCTGTGCGGACCATAGCTACTCTGATGACTCCGTCCCCGCCGGGTATGACTTCCTGGATGCATCCAAGCTGCCATCTCAAGGGTGGAACGTTGTCCTCCTTAAGCAAAACTATGCGTCCAACCTTTATGTTAGACGTTTCGACGCGCCACTTGCTCCTCTCTTGAAGTAGGGACAAATACTCGCTGATCCACCTTTTCCAGAAATGTTGCTGCATCTGGGTAACCCGCTGCCATCTGCTGAGGCGGTCTTCGCGGAGATGAGTAACGCCAGGCTCAGGAAACTTAGTGTAGCTGGAACCCTTCTAAAAAAGCCGGTGTTAGCACCTCAAGGCTTTCAGCATTTTCTGAAATTGGACAGAGTGGACGGGAGTTAAGGATGGCAGAAATCTCATATGCAAGAGTTCTTAATTCATCGATGGCTAAGATGTATGCACCGACGACTCTGTAGAAGTAAAATTTAGCTGACTTCACAGCGGCCTCCCATAAACCACCGAAGTGCGGGGCACGCGGAGGGATGAACTTCCAATCGATCCCATCAGCTAAACAGATGGAAGATATCGATGCTGTGTGCTGCTCGCTCAAAAAGAGCTCTTTCAACTCGACAAGCTCTCCCTTTGCAACGACAAAGTTTGTAGCATTGTCGCTCCAAATGGTACGCGGACTGCCTCTAAGGCTGATGAATCTCCTCAGCGCTGCGATGAAAGAATCCGTCGTGAGATCCTGGACCACTTCCAAATGAGCAGCCTTCGTGGAAAAACAGACAAAGACGGCGATATAGCACTTGTGGGGTGCCTTATTTCTGGCCTCTGCCTTATGATAGAATGGCCCACAATAGTCCACTCCTGTGGTATGAAAAGCTGGATTAGGCTGCACTCTATTTGCTGGAAGGCTACCCATGTCGTGCTCCCAAGTAACAAGCTTCATTCGGAAACATCGGACGCATTTGTTGATAACGCTGGCGACGAACTTGCGGCCTCCAATCGGCCAGTACCTTTGCCGTAATGCGGCAAGCAGCGCCTGCGATCCTCCATGTAAATATTTCTCATGATAATAAACGATGATCGCCTTGGTGACTGGATGATCCTTGGGCAACAGTATCGGATGCCTCGTATCGTAGTCCAAGTTTGCGTTCTGAAGCCTTCCACCCACGCGAAGTAACCCATCTGAGCCGAGTATAGGCCTAAGCGAAACCAGCTTGCTTTTCTGTGGAAACGGCTTGCCCTGGCTAAGAGATCCATACTCCTTCGCCAAGTTAACCTGGTGGATGCTCCTCAGAAGAAGTACAGTTCCAGAGTTGATCTCCTCCACCGAGAGTCGACCTTTTAACGACGCAGATTTGGCTCTGCAATTAGAAATGAATCGATAAATGTATGCAAATACGCGCTGCAACTTATCAAAAGAGTTGAGGAATTTGCAGTTTGATGAACTGTCTATGCAAACGGCCCCAATTAGAGCCACAGAACGGCGCTCTGGAAGATCCTTTACTGAGTCTAGCAGGGACGGCCAATTTGACGAGCTTTGCAGAAGGAATGGAGGCCCGTTAGCCCAAAGGGAATGTTCCAACAATTCTCTTGGGGTACATCCTCGCGACACGACGTCTGCCGGGTTCAAGTTTGTAGGAACGTGGTGCCAAGACATGTCTTTCGTCATCTCCTGAATTTTCGCGATTCTGTTTGATACGAAAACGTTAAACTCCCTCGGAGGTTGCCGAATCCACGCCAACACAATGGACGAGTCCGACCAGCAATGAAAGGTGCAATCGAAATCTTTGGTTTCCTTGGCGTTTACGATTAGCTCAGCCAATAAAAGCGCTGCGGAAAGTTCTAGTCTTGGAATTGTTAAGGCCTTCAATGGAGCTACCCTTGACTTGGCACAGAGCAGATGGACTTTCGATTCTCCATTGGTCTCCGATCGCAAGTATAGACACGCTCCAAAAGCTGACATGCTAGCATCGCAGAATCCATGCAACTCAACGGAAGCCCTTGGTTGCAGTACGAATCCTGGGAATTTTAAGTTCTGTACGACCGATAACTGTGAGGTCAACTCCCCCCATGACGAAAGAATGGGCTCTGGCAGGGCATCATCCCAATCCACGTTCGCACTCCATAGGGATTGCAGAAAAATCTTAGATTTTGTGATAATAGGAGTTATTAAACCGAGTGGATCATAGAATTTGGCAATCGTCGACAATGCAACCCGCTTAGTGGCTCGTTGATTGGTTGGCAGTTGAGAAAAATAAAATAGGAGCTGATCAGAAGATGGATCCCAGACTAGTCCCAATGCCTTGGCGACATCCGATCCATCGTGAAATTTTATTAACTGCTCCTTGTCGCATTCAGACTCTCCTTCTAGGGCTGCTGACTCATTCGAACACCATTTGCGAATTGGAAAGTGGCCTCGCGACAGTAGTTCCTTCACCTGACGACGAATTTCTCTCACCTCCTCAACTGAGTCCCCACCAGATATTAAATCATCCACATAAGAATCTCTACGAACAATTTTTGCTCCAATGGGAAATGATTCCTCCTCATCGTAAGAGAGTTGATGCATGGCCCTTATAGCCAAGAAGGCAGCTGGCTTGGTTCCATAAGTCACCGTGTTCAATTTAAAAACACTCAAGTCTTCCCTGGAGCTCTCTCTCCCAACGATGCACTGCAAGAAATCATCCGGGTACGAGACACGCACGCAATGGTACATCTTGCAGATATCTCCACAAAGGGTAACTTTAAAAAATCGAAAGCGAAGCAGTATATTGAAGATTTTTTGTTGAATTGTTGGTCCTGCCAGAAGTAAGTCGTTCAGAGAGCTACCAGAAGTTGTTTTAGCAGACCCATCAAAAACGACACGAAGCTTTGTACTCGTGCTCTCCTGCTTATGTACGCAATGGTGGGGCAAAAAGAATTGTGTTTCTGGCGGTTCCTTAGTTACAAGAGACATGTGACCTAGGTCGATATACTCCCTCAAAAATGCTGAATACTGAGCTTTCAGGGCTGGGTTTCTATCTAATTTAGCTTCCAAACTCTTGAAACGACGACGAGCCAAGCAATAAGAATCACCTAAAGATTCGAATCCGGAAGTGGTCAAGAGACGAACAGAGTATTGGCCGTTTCCAAGTCGAATGCAATTTTCAGTAAAAAGTTGCTCACATCGCAAGTCTTCCGGCAATAAAGATGGCTTAGACGAAGTGAAGTCCTCAATTTCCCAAAATCGCTTTACAATGGCGGAAAGTGTGTCATCGGAATGATCAGCAGGGTCCTTGATGCTGGCTTGTAAAACCGATTTATGAGTTGGCATGTTCGATGATAACCCTCCAGAGACTATCCAACCAAGCTTGGTGTTCTGAAGAGTTGGCAAAGCCCTGTCCAAAGGAATTTGTCCCATAGAAATTATTTCGAAAAACAACCCAGCGCAGAGTAAAAGGTCAATTCGTTGTGATTGATTGAAATTAGGGTCAGCGAGTGAAATGTTTTGCGGTATCCTCCACGATGTTGCATTTATATTGAAATGGGGTTGATAATCAGTAATACTGTGAGTCACAACCGCTGTGAATGCCGCACGATAGCTTGCATCCCGTGATTGCACAAGAATATCGACAGTCTTATCAGAGATCATGGAAGATTCTCCTATCCCAGAAGTCGACGTTTACGATCTTCTGTGATTCAAGTTTAGTTGGCTAGCTAAGCGAGAGGTTATGAAGTTTAGCTGGGAGGCCGAATCTAAAATTGCTCGGCAAGGCATAAATGCTCCAATTCTATTTCTGACGTAGATAATAGCAGTTGGAAGCAACACATAGTCGATCGGCAAAATATTTAAGGTTTTGGGTGGAGGGCTTGGTAAATGATGATCAGGATGCGATGATGTATGCGAACATGATACTAAGGCTGATGAAGTAGATGGTAATGGCTGAGAGCTCGAGGATGGGTCGCATGATGGAGATGAAAATGAGGTTGATGTTGCGGATGGGTCATGGTTCATGTGTAATAATGAATGATGCTTCATGCGACAATACTTGCAGTGAGTCGACTTACATTGCTGCAAACTATGCCCCTTGCGCAAACAGTTGAGGCAAAGGTGAAACTTCTTTGCTTCTCTATATCGAAGATTCGGACTCAAATTTAAAAATCGAGAACACTTTGGCAAATATTGATCCCGTGCATCGCAAAATAAGCATGTCAAATGATTTGAGTTAGTAGCAGATGCAATAAGTGTATTTTGGTTATATTTGTGCAAGTTTTTTCCCACCTGCTGGCCTGGTGTTTGAGTTACTAAGGCTTGATCCAAGTTTTCCATCATCTTGCACCCCTTTTCCAAAAACGACTCCATAGCATCCCAGGAAGACAGCTCAGTGATTGACAAATCCTCTTCCCATTTTTCCCGCGTCCTCTGATCCAGTTTCCGAGTGACGATGTGAATTAAAAGTCCATCCAAAATTTGTTGCGTATTGGCCAGGGTTCGAATTGCTCGCAGATGCGAATTCATGCAATCGCTCAGCTCCCGAAGACCCTTCGAAGATCCCTTCTCGACACCCTTTAAACCGAATACCGCCTGAAAATGTGCCTGAAAGTGTAAAACTTTATTATCAAATCGATTAACCAGCAAATTCATAGCCTTTTTAAAATTAGCATTCGAGGCTTCGAGCGAGCGTATGGTTTCCAGAGCCCAAACTCGAACACAAATATTGTAATTTTTCAATGTCGCTTAGCTCATCATCATTTCCGATGACCGTAGTGAAAGTCGCAAGAAAATCCGGCCACTCAGAGTAGGATCCATGAAAACGAGCAATTTCCAAATTTGGCAACCGAGGCTTTCTAGATCGAAAAGAAAGATCCGCAGTATTAGTGATGTCAATAGATGTTGAATTTGCAGCGGTTGAAGCCGGCAATTGTGACTTGCGATGAGCCGCCAAGCCTCGGCTTAGTTTCGCCTTCACATCCATGAAGACTTCAGCAAATTCAATACGATGGTCGCTCGAGATCTCTGCAAAATCCAGTCTTTCCAACGATGTCTGCGCAGAATCAAATGCCTGGTTTAAGGAATTGATCCATTCCATTCGCGCCAGCAAATCAGCTTCGTCAAACTGATTAACAGCATCAGCGTTTAAATAGCATTTCATCGAGCTCATTTGCCGCAAAATAGATTGGGCTTTGACTCGGTAGTAGTCGACGTCACTTGTGGATTCAGTTTGAGCCCGAACCGAGTTTTCCGTATCAGACATTTTTCAATCACGAGAAAGGAAAGAAAATGAAATGAAAATGAAATAAAATAAAATGTCCGACCGCGTTAGAGGCACAAAACACCGTATACCCTTTACCGCGAAAACGTGGAGGTTAACAAGCGTCGCCGAGATGCAACGGAACCTTTAACTTGGTTGTTGTTGTTCTTGCCGATAAATTGCTTGCCTAGCAACAGCGGATTATGTAACTGGCAAACGAATGTATGTATGGCTATATGTACATATATATATGTAATATACGCTATTAACAAAGATTAAATGCGATTCACTTTGTTAAGAATTGTTTGCACAACACAGTTTTGGTGTTTTTTCACAGCGCAAAATGTACAAAAAATCAAACGGCCGGCTGTGCACTTTTATATGCACTTATGTATGTATGTATGTTCGTATGTTTGTGCCCGAATGCACGATAACGACAGCGAAACAAAGCGTTTGTTTAAACTATATTAAACAATCGCGAGACCGAGCTGCAGACTCCGATAAAAACTGTTATCACGTCGGGGTCACCAAATGTTTGTGGGGAAGACAACAAATATGCCACCCTTATATTTATAAATAATAACGCACGAATAGGTTATATTGAAATGTATAGCGTTTATTCGGAGCGGCAGACGGACTCTGAATGTGTAAAAAGCTTGGCTCCAAGATCTTCATATAGACATATGCAGGCTTACAAAGTAGTTGCTGAATAGATAAGCGACAGCTTTAGTGGTATAAGAAAGAAGGCGAAAGATAAGCAGAGAGCGCTGCAGGTGCCGTCGTACACCTATGCCCGCATGACTAGGCGCTGGCGATCTGCTCCGAACACTGCCCTTATTTTTTCTGCAGGATGGCTAAAATCTGCTGAACTATTAGTCCGATTTGGTTGTTCGCGTAGGTCACTTGCAGCCTGTTGCCAGGTTTCATTTATAGCGCTGTTGTGCTCATTTAAAATGTTGTGCAAAATGCAACAGGCTAAAATGACTGCATTATTATTCTTGTATTGGCTGTCAAGACCATTCCCAACAAACCGCTGATGATCCCAAGGCTATAGCGATCCGCTTTCCTAGAGGAATGGCATTTCGCCAGTTCTTCCGGAAAACACATAGTCGGTCCACCAAAAACGATAAGGTCCTCTTCTCCATACGAAAGCTCTCTTTGATGAACTCGTCGTTGTTTTCCGGTATATCCTTTTCCCAAAATGTCCCGTATCGCATCTGTTTAATATAAATCGCATTCTTTAATAGTATTTTTAATACAATTTAAGAGCACGTACCAGCATCCACACACTTCGTGGCAAATTCAAAAATCCCAACCGTTTCAAACGGATAGACTCTATGGGAAGGGGGTATTACTGGCAGAATTATGGAGTTGTTGCCAGAACTGTATGTTATTGAAACATTATTCGACAATCTTCAATTATTTGGTATAATTATAAGCCAGTCTTCAGATGGGCTATCATCTAATTGACAGTTGCACTTTCTAATAAAGTCGATCCCAAGTATTCCATCACAAGGTATTGCTAATTTTAAATGTACAGTATGAAAATCATGTTGAAATATATATTTAGTGGTTTGTACTTCAATAGCAGGTAATCCTTTTAAAATGGTTACTTCTTGGCATATTTCTTACACCCAAAAAAAAAGTCGCCCTTAAATCAAGAAATTCGCCTTTAAATCAAGAAAATCGCCTATGATTTTCATCCAACGGCGACTCACCTTTATTTTAAATAAATATTTTTCTTGAATTTATGGTTTGCCATTTCTGGTAATAATGACAAATTTTTCTTAAATGTATGGTAAAAAACCTTAAAATGAAGGAAAAATTTATTAAAATAAGAAAAAAAATATTTATAATGTAAGACTACATTACATTTTACATTTTACACTTTACATTTGAGGAATTTGGTTGGTTTTGTATACCAATTTTGGATTTTAAATGGATAAAACCGTTTTTAATTTAAATGGCAATTATTACATGGGAATACAGTCTAAAAATTTTCATATTTACCTGAATTTATTAAAGATTTATTTTATATAAATACTTTTTATAAACATATAAATAAATATAACAAATGGAAAAATCCTTACCTCAGACAACCCCGGCGTGAACTCGAACCCGCAACTGCTCACACCATAGCCAGACGTCTTAACCATTCGGCCAAGCGTGCTTCTTGTCATACAATGACTAAAGAGGGCTAACGTGTTTTTGGTTCAGCTTTACCAAAAACGTTTATTCTAATCTAAACCTTTTTAACAACCGTTTAAACAATTTGGTAAATAGAAAAGTGAAACTAATAAGAATAAAAATTACAAAATAAAAAAAAAATAAAAATAAATAAACAAAGGGTACTCTCGAACCAGGTACTTTTGTTCGATTGTTTATTGACCGGACGTCTTTACCAGCTAGACCACCATCAAAATGTATAAAAAAAGTCACTTTCTCTTAAAATATGGGTATTTCTTTCCTAAATTTAAGTAAGAATTTCCCATTATTTCAAGAAAAAAATCAAGAAAAATTCGCCATTAGTTAAAGAAAAAAATGCGATTCTTCCTCTTCTTCATTACAAAAAAAAAACAAATTATGGCGAATTCCTTAAATTGTAGACATTTTTTCTATAATCAAGAAAATATTTCTTAATTCAATGGCGTTTTGAAATCACGGGCGATTTTCTATTATCTTGGTGATTTTTTTTTTGAGTGTATATATTTATTATGTGATTAGTTTGAATGTATTGAAAGACGTCGGAATTTTCTTTTAAAGTGGATATTTTTGCACCTATGTCTATTAAAGAGACAAGTTATATTCCCGTTGCAACATTTCTAAAGGTTACGAATGTATTTTGACTGGTATTGATGGTCCTTGATGTTCCCTACTGCTGAGTCTCTAAAGGTTGCTGGGAGTTTCCCGAAGCGTTTTGGGCTACCCTTAAACTGTTATTGTTATTATTATTACTATTAGAGCTATAACCTCCATTCTAGTGGTTGCCTCTATAACTTCCACTATTGTTTCCTCTATTATTGTTTAAATAGTATTAATTATTATTGCTCTGATTGATTCTGTTGCGATTATAACTAGTACACTAAAAAAAAAATCACCATAAATATTAGAAAATCGCCCGTGATTTCAAAACACCATTGAATTAAGAAATATTTTCTTGATTATAGAAAAAATGTCTACAATTTAAGGAATTCGCCATAATTTGTTTTTTTCTCTAAAGGTTGCTGGGAGTTTTCCGAAGCGTTTTGGGCTTCCCTTAAACTGTTATTGTTATTATTATTACTATTAGAGCTATAACCTCCATTCTAGTGGTTGCCTCTATAATTTCCACTATTGTTTCCTCTATTATTGTTTAAATAGTATTAATTATTATTGCTCTGATTGATTCTGTTGCGATTATAACTAGTACACTCAAAAAAAAAATCACCATAAATATTAGAAAATCGCCCGTGATTTCAAAACACCATTGAATTAAGAAATATTTTCTTGATTATAGAAAAAATTTCTACAATTTAAGGAATTCGCCATAATTTGTTTTTTTTCTCTAAAGGTTGCTGGGAGTTTCCCGAAGCGTTTTGGGCTACCCTTAAACTGTTATTGTTATTATTATTACTATTAGAGCTATAACCTCCATTCTAGTGGTTGCCTCTATAATTTCCACTATTGTTTCCTCTATTATTGTTTAAATAGTATTAATTATTATTGCTCTGATTGATTCTGTTGCGATTATAACTAGTACACTCAAAAAAAAAATCACCATAAATATTTGAAAATCGTCCGTGATTTCAAAACGCCATTGAATTAAGAAATATTTTCTTGATTATAGAAAAAATGTCTACAATTTAAGGAATTCGCCATAATTTGTTTTTTTTCTCTAAAGGTTGCTGGGAGTTTCCCGAAGCGTTTTGGGCTACCCTTAAACTGTTATTGTTATTATTATTACTATTAGAGCTATAACCTCCATTCTAGTGGTTGCTTCTCTAATTTCCTCTATTATTGTTTAAATAGTATTAATTATTATTGCTCTGATTGATTCTTTTGCGATTATAACTAGTACACTCAAAAAAAAATCACCATAAATATTAGAAAATTGCCCGTGATTTCAAAACGCCATTGAATTAAGAAATATTTACTTGATTATAGAAAAAATGTCAACAATTTAAGGAATTCGCCATAATTTGTTTTTTTTTTGTAATGAAGAAGAAGAAGAATCAAATTTTTTTCTTTAACTAATGGCGAATTTTTCTTGATTTTTTTTCTTGAAATAATGGTAAATTCTTACTTAAATTTAGGAAAGAAATACCCATATTTAAAGAGAAAGTGACTTTTTTTATACATTTTGATGGTGGTCTAGCTGGTAAAGACGTCCGGTCAATAAACAATCGAACAAAAGTACGTGGTTCGAGCCCACGCCACGGCAAGTGTACCCTTTGTTTATTTATTTTTCTTTTTTTTTTTAATTTATTTAATTTTTTACTTCTTAGTTTCACTTTTCTATTTACCAAATTTTTTAAACGGTTGTTAAAAAGGTTTAGATTAGAATAAACGTTTTTGGTATGCGTAAAGCGGGACCAAAAACACGTTAGCCCTCTTTAGTCATTGTATGACAAGAAGCACGCGAGGCCGAATGGTTAAGACGTCTGGCTATGGTGTGAGCAGTTGCGGGTTCGAGTTCACGCCGGGGTTGTCTGAGGTGAGGATTTTTCCATTTGTTATATTTATTTATATGTTTATAAAAAGTATTTATATAAAATAAATCTTTAATAAATTCAGGTAAATATGAACATTTTCAGACTGTATTCCCATGTAATAATTGCCATTAATAATTAAAAACGGTTTTATCCATTTAAAATCCAAAATTTGTATGCAAAACCAACCAAATTCCTCAAATGTAAATTGTAAGATGTAAAATGAAAAATGTAATGTAGTCTTACATTATAAATATTTTTTTCTAATTTTAACAAATTTTTCCTTAATTTTAAGGTTTTTTACCATACATTTAAGAAAAATTTGTCAATATTTCCAGAAATGGCAAACCATAAATTCAAGAAAATTATTTATTTAAAATAAAGGTGAGTCGCCGTTGGATGAAAATCATAGGCGATTTTCTTGATTTAAAGGCGAATTTCTTGATTTAAGGGCGATTTTTTTTTGGGTGTATTATAATAACCGAGACCATTGCCTCTACCTCGATAATATACTCTAAAGCCCACAAACTGCTAGAAACGGTGGCGCCTACACAACTAAAATGTTGTGGTCTCTTCAATTCCTATCCATTGACCAAAAAAATTCCTTGTCTATCACTAGAAATAGGAGAAAAGTACTAGACAGTACCTTAATCTTTGAACCCTAGCTCGTCCAACTCGATGCGTGAAAAAAGGGATTTGACCACCGTGTCAAAAAATTTAAAATATCTTAAAATTACCCTTCCTCAGAGGTCATCACACATCTAAGAACAACTAAAAGGGGGTACTGTAAGAACTCCTCACAAGAAAATTACAGACTGCCGAATCTTAAAAGCGAGTGTAGAACTCGTTTTAATGAAGTTAATTACAACAACAGCAAAACGAAGAGTGTGGGCCAGTTTCTGGAGTAGCATAGTCTACTGCGGAGGCATCTCGACTTAGAAAATTATAAGCAAAGTCTTTGTTAACAATTTGCTGCCAAAAAACCAAGGTTTTTGCCTGGACGGAAACCAGACAGGAATCTCTGGAACTCCTGCTGGATACCCACTTTCCTAAAAACACCAAATCCGTTGAGGACCCCCTTATAGAGGGAAATCTCGATGGTCAGGGCATAACCTATACCTCAAGCACTGAACGCATCAAATGGGCAATTAACACCTTCAAGCCCTTCAAATCCCCTGGGTCCCCAACTTCAACGGACGCTAAGCACAACGCTCCCTTGGCTGAAGGTCCTTATTCACAACTGTCTCGCACCAAACCACATACCCTCCAGCAGGCAAACACATATAGCCCTATCCACCCTCTCAAAGTGGACAGCAAGTGTCCGAAATACTTCTATTCACTAGGATGTATAAGATATACAGTTTAACCCTTCAAAAACTACACCAAACGCGCCTAACCCTTAGCAACCAAGCGAAGTACATAGGGGTCACCTTTCACAAGAAAGTATGTTAGACAGAGAGTATCACAGACCGCACACGCAAAGCAACCATAGCACTACTCGCATGCAAAAGTGATAAAAAAGGGGGCCATCTCTCCCTCAATAGGTCCCTGGCTCTACACTGCAGTAGTCAGACCCGTTCTGTTCGGGAACATTGTTTGGTGGCAATCCTTTGAAAAGAAATGCAATCTTAAAAGTCCATACAATAGCAAAGAAGTGCAGAACTCTGAATCAGTGGGGCGCTCGGAGCCACTGCCTCTAATGGCCTGAATTTGATCTTCGACCTGGAACCCCTGGACTTGCTACATAGCTGCCTGGAAATAAGGCTCAACTGGTCACTCATTATACTAATTAATCAAAATTTCATACCACGCAAAACAGACTACGTACCATCCTCGGATATTCGAAGAAAGGTTCAAGGTTTTCATACCATCCCGCACATCAAATAAATCTTCCACACCAAATCAAGAATACCGTCTGTTGAACTAATAAGATTTTTTATTAATTATTGCAAAATTGAAATACGAAATTTCGGGTTGCTTTATGATTGTTTACAATTCATTGCCGAAAGAGAGCAGGTTTAATGTCGAGATCAGAATTTTTACTGATTTTACAAAGGGACAACCAGCCGAATGCTGGGTCCAAATGAGAGAGCTAGATGGAGAGAGATAGCTTTCGTGATGCAATTAATATAAGGGATCGAATTCAGAAGTTAATTAGCTGCTGCGGCTGCGTAACCCGACATACTCCCCTCTTTGGAAGCCTGGGATTCAACATCATCCTTAAGGGGTAGCAGACACAGCTTGCTTACTGCTCGCTTTGTCACTCCTGATGCTGTCTTCAGAACGGCAACTCGAGCAACCCCATCTCCACCGAACAGAAGCTCGATCACTCTGGCGAGGGGCCACTTCATGAGAGGCAAGTTTTCGTCCTTGACCAGAACTAAGTCATCGACAACCAGGCCAGTGTTTGGGGTGCGCCAATGGGAGCGCTGCTGTAGTAGTGTTAAGTATTCTTCCTTCCATCGGGATAAAAAGATCTGCTGCAAGTAAGCCACGCGTTGCCATCCATCCAAGCGATTGAAGTTAAGACTGGTCACATCCGGCTCGACGAAGGAGGAAGGCGGACCACCATTCAAAAAATGTGCTGTGGTTAATAAATCCAGATCAGCGGGGTTTTCTAAAATCGAGACTAACGGTCGAGAGTCCGAAACTCCTCAAAGGATAAAACAGCAGTGCCAACAGCGCGGTAGAAATGATGCTCAGCGATCTTCACAGCCATTTCCCAAAGACCCCAAAGTGTGACGACATAGGATGAATGAAAAACCAATCAATAGCCTCCGCTAGGCAAAAGTCCAATGTATTTCTCTGATGATCACTGCTGAGGAATAGGAGCGCCAACAAAGTTGGTTGCATTATCAGACCAAATCTGCCGCGGCCTTCTTCTAGTGCATATAAATCGTTTGCGGCCATGTAGAAACGATACCGTAGAGAGATCCTTGATCAACTCCAAATGAATAGCCTTTGTGGGGATACAAATGAAGATACAAACGTAGCATTTTACTGGAGACCTGCTTCGCACCTCTGACTTGTAGAGAAATGGCCCGCAAAAGTTAATGCCAGTGACTTCGAATGCATGAGATCCATCAATTGGTTCTTTTGGAAGATCCGCCAGTATATGCTCCACTACTTCATTCATTCAGGCTTCATTCGAAAGCATCTAATACATTTGTTTACAGCCTTCATCACCGTCTTCCTCCCCCCAATAGGCCAATATTGGGATCGAATTATGTCGAGTAGTGCCCGTGGCCCAGTGTGCAGATTGCGTTCATGAAAGTGAGCAATATTGGCAATAGTGGCCGAATGACTCCGTGGTAATATAATTTGATGACGCCCATTAAAATCCAACGAAGAATTCCTTAGCCGGCCATCAACTCTAACATGCCCAAATTGATCAATGAGATGCAAGCGAGCTGGAGGAGTGCACCAGTCCCTTTGACTGCAATGATTTGATATCATCCCATAAATGTGAGCGCTGGACAAGACGAAGAAACAGCAGAGTACTGCCTTGAAGGTCAGACACCGTGAGCGTAGGGCGACGGATGCGATTACTAAACTTTTAGACGTATCCGAAAATTCTTTGAAGGGCAGCAAAGGAACTACCAAATTTTTAATTGGTCACTATGTCTTCGTATGGAGTTTTTATTAGTAGAATCCTCCGGCGAACCTCAAACGTTGGCTTTTCAGCAATGATTGGGGTCGACCAATCATCTTTGGGGCCCAGAGAGGAGTTCCGTTGGGCTCAGCAGGAAAAGCATCTCGGGGAAGAATGTCAGTTGGATTTAAAGAAGTTGGAAGATATCGCCACTCCACTGACTCAGTTATCTTTTGAATGGCAACTACTCGGTTCGCTACAAAAATGTTGAATCTGGACGGCTCGTCTTGGATCCATGAAAGCGCAACAGCAGAGTCGCTCCAGCAGTGCAACTTTCCCTCCTACACAGGAGTTCAGACCCACAAAGTTCCAGCTTGGGCACAGTGAGTGCTTACAAGGGGGCTTCTTTGACTTTGAGCAAAGTAATTGAGATCGGCCGTTGCAAACGATGTAGACACAGGCACCATATGCTTCTATGCTAGCATCACAGACTCAGCAAGGCTTTCATCCCAGGATAACTTCTCCTTGCACAGTTGTTGAAGAAAAATATTTGATTTTGTGATCACAGGTCCAACCAACCCGAGAGGATAGTAAAATCCCGCTATCGCAGACAGGACAGATCGCCTGCAGGGGCTTGATGCTGACTGTTAGACCGAAAAGCAAAACAATAGTTGGTCAGAAACTGGATCCCAAGCGAGACCTAGGGTTTTGCGAAATCAGTGCCATTATCAAACTTCAAATAAGACAACTTATCCTTGTCTGCATCTCCATCCAAAACAGCTGACACATTCGAGCACCACTTTCTAAGCTTACATTTTCCCTTGGCTAGAAGTCTTGATGCCTGATCCATAATGATATCTGCCTTTTCCTTGGATTTGGCTCAAGATATCAAATTATCCACACAAAAATCGTGACGAATGACCTCAGCCCCAAGCGGAAACGCTGTATGCTCGTCTGCTGACGACTGATGCATAGCTCTCACAGCCCGACACAATATGCATTGCAAATGGCTGTCTTCAAGCTGAGCCCTAGCACAACGGTATATTTTGCAAATGTCTGGTCTGATTACTACTGGGTGTGAACGAAACCGAAGAAGTATCTGGAACAGCTTAGGCTGAAATACAGGGCCTGCCATAAGAACATCGTTGAGAGAATAGCCTGAGGAACTGGCCGTCGATCCATCAAAAAATACGCGAAGCTTTGTGGTGGAGCTATCTTCCATTATGACACAATGATTAGGCAAGAAGTATCGGCACTACCCAATATCAGCGGCAGAAACTGCTGACATATGTCCTAGATCAAGGTATTCCTTTATGAATGCTGCATATTGAGCCTTCAAGGCTGGCTGACGATTCAGAGATCTAAATTGAGGTTGGCAGGCAGACGATCAGAATAATCACCAGCTCGAAAACGAACGACGTGTCTTACGAAATGTGCTTCACAGTCCAATTCTTCCTTAGTAGCACGTATAATTGGCTCGGCGCAGCTTTCCACTTCCCAAAATCGTCGAAGAAGATCATCTAACCGATCGAAACTATTTTCTCTACTGGAGAGAGTTACATCTTGTGACGATATTAAGGACGAGCCAGAAACCACCCAACCCAGACGCTTCTTTTGAATTAGGGGTAATCCAGGTGGGAGCTTGATTTGGCCAACGCACAACATCTCGTAAAAGAGGCTGGCTCCGATTAAAAGGCCCCCCAGCTGGGGAGAATATATCCTTGGGTCAGCCAACTGTACATTTATAAGTTGCCGTTGCTAAGAGCACAATATCATTACTAAACTCCTGTGCAAGAGCAGTCGAAGTGGAAGGCAGTGCAGAGGGTGAGGCAGAGGGAAGTGCTTCTTGAAGCTGTGATCCTTCTTGTGAAGGAAAGGAAGGTGAAGCAGGGTGTAGTACTTAGATCCGCATGCACGACAACCTTGGAGTTGCATTGCCGAACTTGATGACCAACCTTAAGACAATTTATGCAAAGACCGAGCCGTTTTGCTTCTTGAAGCCTATTCGCAGGAGACAGGATTTTAAAATTCTGACAATAAGAAATGGAATGCTTCGCATCATTACAGAATAAACAAATCCAAGGTTAAGAATTCGAGGCATTCTGTTACTTCCCACCTGATTGCCCGGCGCATTGTTTGCCATGGCGAAGTCCATAGTCTCCAACGTCCTGCATCGCTGCTCCAGAAATGATGCCATTGACTCCCACGTTGGAATTAAATTGACGAAGGCAGGGTCCTCTAAACGCTCTTCCCACTTTGCCTGACTTGCCGGATCCAACTTTTGAAACAGGACCTGGACGATGATGAATCCTGCGATTCGTTCCGTCGTGCCCAGTCCTTTGAGAGCACGAATATGAGCGTTGAATTTATCAGACAGCTCCCGAAGTGTCGAGACGGAACCACTCTGCACTGCCTTAAGTCCCAGGATCTCAATAATGTGTCAATTCTTCTCAGCGAGAACCTTTTTAACTGGTTCTTGAAGCTCATCAATCAATGTCAACCTCACAGGAAGACCGGATTCGTCGCATGAAGTTAACGCCGCACTTGATAAGAATCCCTTTAAACGCTACACTCTACTAAATAAAGCAGTTGCCTTGCGCTTTAAAAAAAATGGTCCTTTTTGCATCAGCGGTAACATCTCCAAAAGTTCCCGTAGGAATGGCTACAACAACAACAAACTCAGCAGACGAAATGCACGAAATTCGGTACCAGCGGGAGGATGAGCCCAAAACAAACGGGGGAATAACAGCCCGTTACTTGGCTATGTGCGCTCCTACGTATAACTGATTTTGAGCCTTATATGAAAATTTCCGCAATCACCAACTTCTATTTATTTATGGCGCTCACGGCACTTATGGCTTTATGATTTGTTGCTCTGCCAGTGCACCGCAGCTGCAAGATCGAAAAAGTCAATAAATAGATTTATTTGATCTGCACCTAGTATTAGGTTAGGTTAGGTTAGGAGGTGTTCGATGCTCTCCTCTTCGTCTATCTGTTTGCAGCTGCGGCAGAAGTCGTGGTTACTTAGACCCAGCCTTATCGCATGAGTCCCTATAAGACAGTGGCCGGTGAGGGCATTTAGGAGAGTGGAGATGTTCTCCCTGCTACATTGTAGGAGAGTTTTTGTTCTTTTCGTGTTGTAGTTTGGCCCTGTGAGTCTAGAATTGTGGCATGTTGAGATTGAGTTCCAACGGTTGTTGGAAAGAGTATGCAATCTCTGCCTGAGATGGAGCTTGCAGGTAGCCATGGGCATCCCTACCGTGTCCTTATCGCGAAGGATATCGGCGGTTGTCCCCTGTCTTGCTAGCTCGTCTGCTATGCAGTTGCCCTCAATGTTGCGGTGTCCAGGCACCCAGATGAGGTTGATACTCAGATGAGTGGCCATCTCGTTAAGAGATTTGCGGCATTCAGAGATTGTTTTTGAGCTCGTTGTGTAGGAGTCGAGGGCCCTGAGGGCAGCTTGACTATCCGAGAAGATGAAGATATCTATGTCTTGATGTACAGACGTGTTCAGGTGGGTAGTGGCTTCCTGAATTGCAATCACTTCCGCTTGGAAAACACTACAGTGGTCTGGTAGGCGGAATGAGACTTTTAAGTCTAGTTCGGGGGAAAAGACTCCCCCACCTGTTTGGGAGTTAAGCTTGGAGCCGTCAGTGTATATGTTGACGGCGTTTACGAATTGATGTGGGAGGTTGTCCCAGTCTGAACGGGTGGGTATATAAATTTTGTATCTTCTTTCGAAGTCGACTATGGGTGGGACGTAGTCTGTATAACGTGGTAGGGGTGAATGCTTTGATAGGATATTGGAGTGACCCGTGGAGCCTGTTGTCCATGCCGCTGCTTCACGGAGCCTCAGCGCTGTGGCAGATGCCCAGCTTTTGGCAAGTAGGTCCAGGGGTTGGAGATCGAGGATTGTATTTAGTGCCTCAGTGGCGGTAGAGCGCAGCGCCCCACTGATGCAGAGCTCTGCGCTTCTTTGGATCTTGTGAAGGATCCGGAGGTTACAGTTTTTATCTAGAGAAGGCCACCAAACGATGTTTCCGTAGAGTAGAATGGGCCTGACTATTGCACTATATAGCCAGTGAACTATCATGGGGGAGAAACCCCACTTCCTCCCTATGGCTTTTTTACAAGCGAAGAGGGCTATGGCCGCTTTGCGTGTGCGATCTAGGATGTTATCAGTCCAGAGGAGCTTTTTGTCAAGAATGACACCTAGGTACTTTGCTTGGTTGCTAAAGGTTAGGCGCGTTTGGCGTAGTTTTGGGGGAACTAGAATTGGTACCTTGTACTTCCTTGTAAAGAGAACTAGTTCGGTTTTTTCCGGGTTAACTCCCAGTCCACAGCCAGCTGTCTACCGGGAGAGGGTGGATAGGGCTGTCTCCATTAGATTGCAAAGGGTTTGCGGGAATTTACCCTGCAGTAGGATAACCACGTCATCCGCGTAGGCTACCACTTTTGTGCCCGCCTCTTCTAGGAGTGAAAGCAGTTTATTGACCACTAAAACTCATAGAAGAGGTGAGAGTACGCCCCCTTGTGGGGTTCCTCTACTGACGTTCCTGGTCGAGTGGGCCGGTCCTATAGTGGAGTGCACTACCCTGCTGGTTAGCATGGTGTGTATGAGTCCCACTATGGGCCGCTCAATGCCCAGTTCAGTCAGAGCACAAGTAATCGCCGTTGGAGTAACGTTGTTAAAGGCGCCTTCTATGTCTAGAAACGCTGCAAGAGAGTATTCCTTATTGCGGAAGCCTCGTTCTATACTGTACACTAAAGAGTGGAGGGTGGTATCGGTTGACCTACCCTTACGGTACGCATGCTGTGCGTCAGAGAGTAGGCTATGGTCGATGGTTAGTCTGATATGGGTGTCGATTAGCCTTTCCAGGGTCTTCAACAAGAAGGAAGAGAGACTGATCGGGCGGAAGTCCTTTGGGTTGGTGTGGGAGGACTTGCCGGCTTTCGGTATAAAAATTACCTTAACGTCCAGCCACCTTGTTGGAATATGGTTTAGAGCAAGGCAGCCGTGGAAGATGGCTGTCAGCCAGGGAAGGGACATATCTAGTGTCCGTTGTAACTGGGCCGGGAAGAACCCATCTGGGCCAGGTGATTTGAATTGCTTGAAAGAGTTGACAGCCCACTGAATGCGGCCAGGGTTTGAAATGTTGTCAATACTCTGGTCGTCTAAATTCTCCTCTATGTGGAGGTCCTCCACTACATGGGTGTTCTTAGGGAAGTGGGTGTCTAACAGTAGTTCAAGGGTTTCCTGACTGTTTTCCGTCCAGCTTTCAGCATTGGTTTTAAGATAGCCAATGGTCGCTGGAGCTTTAGCTAGAATTTTTCTGAGTCTGGATGCCTCCGCAGTAGATTCTATACTACTGCAGAAGTTAGCCCAGGCTCTTCGTTTTGATATTCTAATTTCCTTTTTGTATAGGCATAGTTTTGTATGATATAAATTCCAGGAGGATTCGCTATTGTTGTATTTAGCTTTATTGAAGTAAGTTCTACACTCTCTTTTAAGGTTCGCTAGGGTTGGGTTCCACCATGGGGGTTTGTGCTTTGTTTTGACTGTTCTACTTGGGCAAACCCTTTTTAAGGCCTCACCGCAGATATCAGTAAAAGTGTTAACTAGGCTATCTAATTCTTGACGGTTGCATATGTGTGTCGGAGTAGCGAGTAGGTTCCTGTTGAGGAGATTTTTGTAATATCCCCAGTTGGTTAATCTTAGATTAGTTATGTTCTCGGCGGGAGGATAGTCTAGACTTATTGTAAATTCTATGTATCGGTGGTCCGAGAATGAGTGTTCGATCCCCACCTTTTACGCGTCTAGCTGGTTAAGTAAGGGATCAGATATTAGAGTAATGTCTAGTACTTCCCTCCTATTTCTAGTGATGAAAGTTGGGACATTACCTTTGTTGCAGATGAATAGATTTGATTGAAGGAGATAGTCCCCCATTGTGTGTGGTGTGAGTTAGCGTCCCCACCCAGGATGAGTTCCTTAGATGAGTGAGTGCGTATGAGTTCTTGTGTAGTGGTGTTTGGTAGTGGCCCTTCGTAGTCGTGAGCCAGATAGAATGATGCTATGGTGTGATGGGTGTGTTCGCTTAGCTCCAGTCTGACCGTGGTAAGGTCGCCTTCGCTAAACTGTGGAATAAGAAATGTATTAAAGTGTGACTTTGTAAGAATGCAGGTTCTGGTTTTACCTTTGTCCTTGGTGTAAAATAGATTGTATAGGGGGGTTGATAAGCCACAGATGTTGTTACCAACAATCCATGGCTCTTGAATGAGGACTACGTCTATGTTGCCTGTTGCCAGGCGGGTGAGGAGGGCAGCGGATGCTGCCTTGCTGTGGTGCAGATTAATTTGCAGAAACTGCACCATCTTTGGGACTGGGTTCGGGCTGGGTACCCTCCGCTTCCTCCGCTATGTCCTGGAGAACAGAGCGCCCCGGTCGGGTTGTGTCCTGGGTGCACAGCTGCTTCAGGCTCTCTGTCAGCTCCGAGTCGGTTGTCACGTAGCCGGTGAGGGTGGCCTCTTCGTGATCTGGTTCGTCGTCGCTCGGGGGTTCGTACGACGCACAGGCAGCCAGGTTGTCTGCCGCTGTTTTATCGGTGTCGTATATGCGTAGCTGCACATTATCGAACCCGTAGTTCACTCTGTGTTGTTGGGCTGCGAGGGGTTCCAAGCAGGCCTGGTTCAGGAGGATAACCACGCTCATGGTGACTCGCTCAGTTTTCTCCACCTTGACCACCTTCCAACCGTCTGTTGGAAGTTTTGGGTTGAACCTGGTCAGCAGGCTGAGTATAGCCTCTGGTTCCGATGGTTCCGACGGCAGCCACACCCTCGCTCTCGGTCGAGACGGGATGTCTGCAGCGTCACAAACTGCTAGCTTGGCCCCGGGGTAGACCTCGCCGACTTTGGTAATTGCAGCCTTGTAGAGTGTTGCCGATCTCTCGTCTTCGCAGGCGATCAACTTTACATTGCCCTGGTACCACCCTGCATCTGTGCAATCGGGTGGCGGGCCTGGGTTTTCGTCCAGCACTTTCAAGGCCACTGATGCAAGGGCCCGTCTAACCAGACCCCATTGGTTTCTTGGGATCCTACCGCCTTCAACGCTCTGGTCGATGACACCAATGATCTTCCGATCCTTTACCACTTCCGCAAAGGATCTCGACCATGTGCCGCGGTTGGTTACCTTAGCCTTCTTGCTCGCTGGTTGAGCTGACTCCATCGACCTCTCTCGCTTGTTGCTGTGGCTGGTGGTCACAGCGATGTCGAAGTCTGGGATAATTGCCTTTGCCCAGGCTATGTCCTCTTGGATTTTCAGGTAATCCAATTTCGATGTCTGATCCTCCCGTATCGGATTGGTGGCCAGCCGTTTGAGGATCCTAGAAGCCTTCCTTCTTTCAAGAGGTCCTGCCTGGTTAGGTGGTACCCTCTTAAACTCCTTTGCCCTGGTACTCACCACGAGACCGGCCTTAGCGCTACCCTCAGGTTGGAGTGGCTGGTTAGCCACACCTACGCTGGTGGGAGGCTTGGGCTTGTCGCTATGGCGAGTTGGGCTTAGCCGGCTGCGTTGTTCGCTCGCCTTGGCAGGGGTAGACGCCACGTGGACTGGGGTAGTCAGAGCCGTGATCTTGCTCTTTCTTTCGTCGTTGGTTACGACTTCCGACTTTATAAGAGTGTCGGGCTCTTGTCTTGTGCAGTCTTTTAGTTTTGTATTTGTTAAATTCTCCATGTTAATTCCCACGAGCTGCGGAGAAAGGACAGGTCCACCCGGGCAGAGATCCGCCGTACCCGGGTAAGGCTGAATTAGAACAGGCGGTCGCCACTTGCCTGAGCTCACCGTTTGAGACTGAGTTATTTGATGACCCGGGTTCCCAGCCAGATTGACTCTCGGCACGGTACGAGTGACACCTTAGTCCAGCCCGGGGTGAGATGAGTTGTGTGGGTAGGGAAGAGGTAGGTACAGAGCGTGTGGGTAGGGGTGTGTGTGAGCTATTTGTCGGAGGCGGCAGCACAAGCGCGACGTCGGTACTGCTACGGCGCAGATACCCGCTGACTGTCCGGGGCTACTTATTTGCACTTCGTGTTGGGGGCTTGGCGGTAGCCGGGCCGTGTCCAACTTCCACGCTTATTCGTAGCTACCCTGGAGAACCAGGGCGCTCGCTATCCGCAACCTGCAACCTCACCACCCGATGGCGTCACTATCGCAAGAGAAAACAAGGAAGAACGCTATAGTCGAGTACCTCGGCTATCAGATACCCGTTACTCAGCTATATGGAGATATGCAAGCAGAAAAGCGATATTAAAATGCGCCACCTACCGGCGGTATACACATTTAAGCGTTATGGGCGTTAGAGTGGGCGTGGCAAAATTTTTTTTGGGTCAATCGATAGGTATTGATGAGAACAATACATTTCAGTTAAAATTTTTATTCTAGCATCAAAACTGTAGGAGCCACAGTTTTGGGCGGTTTGTGGGCGTTAGAGTGGGAGTGGCACTCTACTGAAACAAACTTGCGCTGCGTAAGAAGATCTGCACGCCAAATCTCAATAGCCTAGCTCCCATAGTTTCCGAGATCTCAGCGTTCATCCGGACGGGCAGACAGACGGACAGACGGACAGACGGACATGGCTAGATCGACTCGGCTAGAGATCCTGATCAAGAATATATATACTTTGTAGGGTCGGAAACGCTTCCTTCTGCCTGTTACATACTTTCCGACGAATCTAGTATACCCTTTTACTCTACGAGTAACGGGTATAATTACTATGCCGGCTACTGTCGAAATTTCAGCCGAATCGGACTCGTAGTTTTGTTTTGACTGCGTGTGGAATCGGACGTGTCCGCGGATTTTCGAAAAATGGAGAAAGAGCAACATCGGTCTGGGACTCGTTTCTTGGTTTCGGAAGGGAAATCACGCAGCGAAATAAAGAGCGCTTGGATGCTGTGTACGGTGACTCTTCTCCTTCGATGGCAACCGTCAAAAATTGGTTTAACGAGTTTCAACGTGGTCGCACGTCGGTTTTTGATGAGCCATAATAATGATAACATGACAAAAATCCACGATCTCGTATTGGCAGACCGCCGATTGAATATACGCGAGATAGCAGAGACAGTAGGCATGTCAAAAGACCGCATGGGTTATATCCTGCATGAAATTTAGGGCATGAGAAAGATGTCTGCGCGATGGGTGCCGCGTTTGATCACTCCGGACAACAAACGCAACCGTGAGACCACTTCAGAGCAGTGTTTGACGCTGTTTAAGCGCAATCCGAAGGAGTTTCTGCGTCGTTTCGTGACCGTCGACGAAACATGGATCCACTGGTACGCAACAGAGACCAAGGATCAGTCGAAACAGTGGACTTCACCCGGCGAACCTGCTCCGAAGGAGGCGAAGACTGTCCCATCGGCCGGTACTGTGCCGAATTATTGGCCCGATTCGCCGCCGAACGGCAGAAAATACGTTCCCATTTGGCGAAGAAAAAAGTGCTCTTCCATCATGACAAGGCACCGGCACACACTTCCGCCTTCGCCAAGGCTAAATTGGCCATCCACCATATTCTCCAGATTTGGCCCCGTGTGATTTCTTTTTGATTCCAAACTTGAAAAAGTCACTCGCTGGACAGAAATTTGCGTCGAGTGAGGAGGTCGTCGCCGCCACAGGGGCTTATTTTGCAGACCTCGAGAAAACGTATTTTTCAGACGGGTTAGTAAGTTGGAGCATCGCTGGGTCAAGTGCATCGAGCAAAAGGAGATTATGTTGTGAAATAAATCGCCACTTTTCCAAAATGTTCGTTTTTCTTTTGGAGGCTAAGTACTTATTGGACCACCCTCGTATATCAAAACTCTATGACTCAGGCGTTTACATATTTACAGACAGTCAAATTGCCCTTGTGGCACTCGACTCCTACATAACTAATTCGGTAACTATAACTCGGTGAAATCTCTGACAAGACATAGGACAACAGCCGTTATCATTCGCGATGAAGTCACGGTGGTGATGCCTGTAAGCTCCTCCTCAAGCACAGATCGTACACCCTCCCCAACAATGGAACATGCCACACTTCCAAGCTAAAATGGCCGAAGTATAACCCGAAAATAATAAAAGCTCTCGTACAGTGCAATAGTGTAGACCTTTTCACTGTAATTAATGCGGCATATTGTAAGTAGGTGGAGGAGGAGGAGAATATTTAACACCTCCTGTGCTTCTACCCCGCGCACATTCTTAAACGTTTCCTAACCCTAGGCAGCTACACGCCTCCGAACCTCACCGTCACATAAACATTTCGGAGGCATAAACATTCCCAAGCTACTACGTTTCTTACAATAAACTTGTTTGTTCGAGAAAACTACTGACCTAGGGAAATTGATCTGAACTGTAATCTGATCTGAACTATAACTCGGTGAAAGCTCTGACAAGACAATGCACAGCCGCCGACATCATTCGTGATGAGGTCACGGTGAGGAAGCCCATGGCTAGCTGTAAGCTCATCCTCAAGCACAGATCATACACCCTCTCCAACAACAGGTTGAACATGCCACACTTCCGAGCTTACATGGCCGAAGCATAGCCCGAAAATAAGAAAGGCTCTTTTACAGTGCAACAGTGTAAGCTTTTTCACTGTAATTAATACGGGTCATTGTCTCATTGGGACAGGACTTACCAAGCAGGACCAATGCGATGGTGGGAATCTGTATATTCGACTAAGTTGGCATTTCTAGTTAGGACATTCCTCATGGTAACGAACATAAATAGCCCAGATGCAACCGTTCAGCTAAACAAGGATACGATCCTCTCCTGAATATCAAAAATACCACTTTGATGGATCTTGGCAGTTTTGTGCATTCTACGTCCACTCTAGACGGCTCGTTCCCTGAGTAAAGTTATACAATTTTCCAACCCGATCGCACCCATATATCCGCAGGTGAAATTTATGTAATTTTGTTGACCAGTACGACCTGTTATCACTCCCAATATTTGTGCAGTGACCAGCGACCACGTGTGAATTCTCGGAATTGTCGGAAGTTTTTACAGTCCTCACTCTGCGCACAGCAAGGAGCAGGTGCCGCGTGCAGCGGTTAATTAGGGGAACCATACGTTTCTTCAGCATCAGGCCAGAATCTGCATTAGAGAGTCTCATACCGCACACCGCACCACGCAAGTCCGCACCACGATCTACAAATCGGATTCGGCGTAATTCAGGCAAGACCGCGCATGCACGACGCCGCATCCCAATTGGAATTTGAGTTTACTGGTTTCCAGTTCATCTTGGCTGGGACTGCCAACTTTTTTTTGACTCGCTAGAGTGATCGTAGTTCAGTATTCCTAATTATAAATATTTGTAAGATAAGATTCTAATTCAATTTACGATTCCTATTTAGCCATTATACGTGCGTGTGTCCTTACGACATACTATGACATATATATGTTAACACTGTTAAGGAGTAATTATAAGTCGATACAGATCTTGGGTGATTTTTGGATCACCCTAGTGTTTAGTTGCAAAATCAGAATAAACATCTTTAGGGGCCGTGCCTGGTTCTTATTGGTGCACTGTATGGTGAGTTATGTTGATTTTGCTAGTGTCAGCACTTTGCTGCACGAGCGGTCGGCTTGCCGGCCGCGCATAGCTTACGTAAAGTCAAATATGTTTTTAGTTTTACTTGGACATTCATTAAAGAGCATTGGCTTGAATATAAAACTCCGGCATTGGCCGTCAACATTTACTTTATTAATTGAAATTGGTTATCGAGCCTTAAGGGCCGTTAGCAACGGAGTTAGTTACTCCCGACGTAATCTTCATAAGAAGAGAGCCAGTGGCAACCGCCCAGCTCATCCATAATAGCAGCCAGCCACGGCGGCAACTGTATCATCACCCCTTCCCCCGGACCAGCCACGGTGGCACCCTCACGGACAGCGGCGAGGGATAGATCGTGGCTTCAGAACTAAAACATAATTGGCACCCAACTTTAACACGAATTCACGACACAAAAATATGTAAGTGGGCTGATCAAAATTAATACAGTCAAACTTCAAATACATACAGGGAAAAAATAAATAAGAATCCCTACAAATTATTTACACAAAATTAAAAAATTTTACAGTTTAAATAAAGCAATTGTAAAGGTGACTTATAGATAAAGTGAATTAATATCAGCCGTCCCTAAATAAAACTTTCTTTCGGACGCCAAGCACCCGGTTATTAATATAAAATTTTAATAAACAAAATTCATTATGTCGAATTAAAACATTCGGCCTTCCAATAACTTGTGTTTAGTGTCAACTAATTAGTGGCCTTATGAGTTTTCCAGGCCCATATAGGGAAACTAAAAAAAGTCTTGACAGTGACAGTGAAGAAGAATTAATCCGTAGTTATCAACCAGCACGGGCACAACAAGAAAATAACGCAGAAACCATGAACGCGGCACAAATAGAGGCGGTAATTCAGGCCGCATTAGCTAACCAAGAACAGAGGCTCAGAGCCGAATTCGCGGGTCAGATCAATGCCGTTAATCAACAGCTTCAGAGCTTGCGTATAGAAGCGCCAGAGGTAGAATCTTACCAGAGGGTAAAGGTAGTACCGGGAGCACCACAGTGCGATATACCATTACATATAGTGAAGTCAATTCCAGATTTTACTGGCGTACAAGATGAGTACGTGGCATGGAGGCAATCCGCCACCGATGCCTATGAATTATTCGAGTCTTACGAGGGCAGTTCCGCGCGTTACCAAGCCGTTATTAGAAACAAAATTAAGGGACCTGCGCGCGCGCTGCTAGTTTCTTATAATACAGTGCTTAATTTTAAAGCCATACTAGCTAGATTAGACTGCTCCTACGCAGATAAAACATCTTTGCGCCTATTACGGCAGGGACTTGAGTCGGTCCGCCAGGGCGACTAAACACTCATGCAGTATTACGATGAGGTCGAAAGAAAATTGACCCTCGTTACAAACAAAATTGTCATGACACATGACGACGAAAGGGCTTCATTACTCAATACAGAGGTTAGGGCTGACGCCCTACACGTATTCATTTCCGGTCTAAAAAAATCACTAAGGTCTGTTGTATTTCCAGCACAGCCAAAAGACCTGCCAGCAGCACTGGCGTTAGCTAGAGAGGCAGAGGCCAGTATCGAACGAAGTATGTTCGCGGCCACATATGCCAAAGTAGCTGAGCAAAGAAGTCAGAATGCAGATTATCACAAGGGCCAGCACAAAGCTCCCGAGAAACAAGGGAAAAATTCTAGTGCCGACCACGGACCAGAAAAAAATCCCCATTTTTTCAAAAAGCCAAACAAGTATCAGAACAACGATTCATGGCGTAAACAGGACAACTGGGTAGATCAGGGTAAACAAAATCAATCCCAGGAACCTATGGATATTGATCCATCATATTCTAAATTCCGAAATCCTACGAATTTTAGACAGGGAAACAACACTCAATACCAAAATTTGCAGGCCCCAAAAAGACCAAACTCTTCGGAGAGAATGACTGGTCAAAGGCGCCAGCGGGTTAACCACGTTGAGCAAACTGCAAACGCGGAAGAAACTCAAGATTATGAAAACGCGGCCACAGCCGCATTAAGCGCAATTGATGATGACAGTGTCTCATTTGACGGTAACGACCTTGTCAATTTTTTAGAGGAAGGTCTCGCTTGCCCTTCATTGAGCGAGGGCTGGCGGGGAAAACTATAAAAATCCTCATAGACACTGGAGCGGCAAAGAGTTATGTAAAGCCCCTAAAGGAGCTGAAGAACATAATGCCTGTCGACTCCTCATTCACTGTGAGTTCCATTCATGGCTCCAGTAATATAAAAGAAAAATGCTTCATGCACATATTCGGCCTAAAGGCTCAATTTTTTCTACTCGATACTATCAACACTTTTGATGCCATAATAGGTTTCGACTTGCTAACGCAGGCCGGAGCGGCATTAGATTTACAAAACAGCGTAATCAGGTATGGAAACATATCTGAACAGCTCAAATACCACGAATGCGATAACGTGAACTTCACAAATATCGATGACTTAATAGTCCCAAATTCAGTGAAAGCTGCATTTAAAAAAATGATCCTTAAGAGGAAACAAGCGTTTTCTCACTCTAACGAGGCGCTACCTTTTAACACCTCGATCATTGTGACAATTCGTACGGAGACTAACGAACCCGTATATTCCAAGCTATATCCCTACCCCATGGGAGCAGCAGATTTCGTTAACACAGAAATCAAACAGCTGCTAAAGGATGGCATTATCCGACCTTCTAGGTCGCCATTTAACAGCCCAACATGGGTTGTTGACAAAAAGGGACTTGATGCAGATGGCAACAAGAAAAAACGGCTGGTGATCGATTTCAGGAAACTGAATGAACGAACTATCGCCGACCGTTACCCTATGCCAAGTATTCCTATGATTCTAGCGAATCTGGGAAATGCAAAATTTTTTAGTACCCTCGACCTAAAATCGGGGTACCACCAGATTTATCTGGCTGAAAAAGACCGCGAAAAAACTGCTTTCTCCATAAACGGAGGAAAGTATGAATTTTGTCGTCTACCCTTTGGACTGAAAAATGCGGGAAGCATCTTTCAAAGGGCGATCGATGACGTACTACGTGAGCAGATTGGGAAGATTTGTTACGTCTACGTAGACGACGTGATAATTTTCTCCGAAAACGCTGCCGACCACGTTATACACATTGACACAGTCCTTAAATGCCTGTGCGAAGCCAACATGAGAGTGGCACCAGAGAAAACAAAATTTTTCAAAGAAAGTGTTGAATTTTTAGGTTTTATTGTTACTTCAAACGGAGCCAAAACAGACCCGGAAAAGGTAAAAACCATTCAGGAGTACACTGAACCAAAAAATTTGTTCAGCCTCAGGTCTTTTCTAGGGTTGGCTAGTTACTACAGAAGTTTTGTCAGGGACTTCGCTACCATAGCCAGACCACTTACCTCCATACTTAAGGGAGAGAATGGCACGGTTAATAAACACATGTCGAAAAAGGTGGCTATCGAATTTGATGAGTCCCAACGCAGAGCGTTCGAGCGCCTGCGAGACATTTTGTCATCAGAAGATGTGATACTAACGTATCCAGATTTCAAACTCCCTTTCGATTTGACCACCGATGCCTCAGCAAGCGGTATCGGTGCGGTACTTTCCCAAAAAGGCAGGCCAATCACAATGATATCTCGTACGTTGAAAGACTGTGAACTCAATTACGCAACCAACGAAAGAGAATTATTGGCAATTGTTTGGGATATAGGAAAGCTACAAAACTACCTATATGGCACAAAAGAGATCAGGATTTTTACGGACCATCAACCTCTTACTTTCGCTGTATCCGAGCGAAATACGAATTCTAAAATTAAACGATGGAAAGCATTCATCGAAGAACATAACGCCAAGGTGTTCTACAAACCCGGAAAAGAAAATTTTGTGGCCGATGCTTTGTCACGTCAAAACATAAACGCTATACAAAACGAACCCCAATCTGACGTAGCCACTATTCACAGTGAACTTTCCTTAACCTACACGGTCGAATCTACCGATAAACCCCTGAACTGCTACAGGAATCAAATAATCCTGGAGGAAGCAGAGCAGCCTTTACGGCGACACTTCATAGTTTTCGGGACCAAAAACCGACACATAATCCAATTCAATAACAGGGACTCGCTGTTCGGATTGGTCAAAGAGGTAGTAAACGTAGACGTTGTTAACGCCATTTACTGCGACCACTCCACACTAGCATGCATCCAACATTCCTTGGTGACCGAATTCCCAGCAACCAAGTTCTGGCATTGCAAAGAATTCGTGAATAACATCGCGGATGCAAATGAACAAAAAGAAATAATTATCTGCGAACACAACCGCGCTCACAGGGCAGCCCAGGAAAATGTTAAACAAGTCCTTCAGGATTACTACTTTCCAAATATGTCCAAAATCGCCAACGAAGTGGTTGTAAACTGCAAGACATGCACCAAGGGGAAGTACAACAGACACCCCAAGAAGCAAGAGTTAGGTATCACACCAACCCCCTCATATGCTGGCGAAATGCTGCATATTGACATATACTCTACGGATAAGAGATTTTTTTTAACCTGCATAGATAAATTTTCAAAGTTTGCTGTAGTACAGCCATAACTTTCTAGGGCCATAGTCGATGTGCGCAGCCCCATATTACAACTAATAAATTTTTTCCCAAACATTAAAACAATATATTGTGATAATGAGGCGTCTTTCAACTCTGAGACTATAACCTCATTATTGAAAAATCAATATGACATTGACATTCTTAATGCACCCCCTCTACACAGCAGCTCAAACGGGCAAGTGGAGCGATTCCACAGTACCCTAACTGAGATAGCTAGGTGCATGAAAATCGACCAAAAGGTTGACGACACCGTTGAGCTTATTATGAGAGCCACGGTAGAATATAACAAGACAATACATTCAGTGACAAGACTGTCACCTAAGCAGGCCTTGCACTCAGCTAATGCCGAACAAAAATTGGCAATAATAGGTAATATTGAAAAGGCACAACAGGCCAATCTAGACAGGATCAACCCTACTAGGCAAAACAGAATTTTTGAGGTAGGAGAAAAAGTATACCTCAAAAATAACAAAAGGTTAGGAAATAAACTAACCGCACTGTACACAGAAGAGCGTGTACAAGCAGACATGGGAACGTCTGTCCTTATTAGAGGGAGGGTGGTCCACAAGGACAACCTTAGATAAAAATACCCCTCATCCTTTTTTACCTTTTTTACTTTATTTTCATATATACTTACACCTTAGCATAGTTACTCCATTTTATACACAGTAGATTAACATTTGCCTTCTTACAGGATCGCGGGAATTTTATTGATAACGTTACTGTAGTTAACGCTAGAGTAACGGATTATTCGCATGCTCAGTATATCCCAATTTCGGACGGAATCGCGTTGGTATGGGAACAAAGAAACTTGCTTCGACATTCAAGTAACTTGTCCGAATTTTCAATTATAGTAGAAGAAACTACTAGGTTGTCCGATTTATTCCCACAGTCTCATATGAAAAAATTGTTAGACGTCGATACCGAACATGTTAGAAGTTTATTGTCTGTCTTAAAAATACACCATAGGATGGCCAGGAGCCTAGACTTCCTAGGCACCGCACTCAAAGTAATTGCGGGCACACCTGATGCGGCCGACTTCGATATGCTAAAAGTGTCCGAGGCACGTTTAATTGAGTCAAATAACCGGCAGGCTATAATAAATACGCAGACGCAGAATAAAATTAATGAATTAACAGAGGCCGTTAATAAAATTATCAAGGCAAAACAAAATAATATAGTTGACACTTCCCACCTATACGAAGTACTTTTGGCCAGAAATAGAGTACTAATAACCGAGATTCAAAACGTAATGCTTACAGTCACACTTGCAAAAGCCAACATCATAAACCCAGCAATTTTTAATCAAAATGATTTGAAGTCTGTATTTTTTGATCACCCCACAGAAGTCCCCATCATTAGCCTACTAGAGGCGTCTAACATTAGAGTCCTTCAGTCCGATAGTATAATCCATGTGCTAATCGCATACCCTAAGATTAAAACTATTTGTAAAAAAGTCACGATCTTCCCTGTATCACACCAACATACCATCCTGCAATTGAAGGAGAACACAGTAACCGAATGCAACAGCGACGTCTTAGCAGTCACCGATTGCGTAACAACCACTTACGCGTCGTTTTGCAAGCTGGCGACCCATGATACTTGCGCTCGAGGCCTACACGCGGGGAGTACCGCACTATGCGAGACGCAAGCCAGCCACCTAGACCCCATCACGTTAATAGATGACGGAGTAATAATAATCAACGAGTGTCCAGCTAAAGTCAGCACTGACGACGGCCCTGAAATAGCCACCGACGGCACACACCTCATTACGTTCGAGCGAGTGGCTTTCATCAATGGCACCAAATACTCAAACCAACGTGAAGCCATAAGAAAAACTCCGGGCATGGCGGCATCCCCGTTACTCAACATCAGCGGCCACGATTCCACACTAAGCATGCCACTTCTCCAAAGAATTAACACCCAAAACTTGGAGGTTATCCAAGGGCTTAAGGAAGAAGTGAAATCGGCTGGAACTATCGACACCTGGTTCGCGGTTGGCTTGGGAGCCAGTCTTCTCATCAGCTGCTCCTTCCTACTCATCAAGATGCTGAGGAGGAGACGAGACGCACCGGAGATCCAACAAGTCGTTGACAAATTCCAGATGACCGAGGACGGTCATATTCCTAAGGGGGGAGTTGTTAACACTGTTAAGGAGTAATTATAAGTCGATACAGATCTTGGGTGATTTTTGGATCACCCTAGTGTTTAGTTGCAAAATCAGCATAAACATCTTTAGGGGCCGTGCCTGGTTCTTATTGGTGCACTGTATGGTGAGTTATGTTGATTTTGCTAGTGTCAGCACTTTGCTGCACGAGCGGTCGGCTTGCCGGCCGCGCATAGCTTACGTAAAGTCAAATATGTTTTTAGTTTTACTTGGACATTCATTAAAGAGCATTGGCTTGAATATAAAACTCCGGCATTGGCCGTCAACATTTACTTTATTAATTGAAATTGGTTATCGAGCCTTAAGGGCCGTTAGCAACGGAGTTAGTTACTCCCGACGTAATCTTCATAAGAAGAGAGCCAGTGGCAACCGCCCAGCTCATCCATAATAGCAGCCAGCCACGGCGGCAACTGTATCATCACCCCTTCCCCCGGACCAGCCACGGTGGCAATTGGATCGCAACCCCTCACCCTCACGGACAGCGGCGAGGGATAGATCGTGGCTCCAGAACTAAAACATAATTTATACACCTAAATTAAACTATTAAAGTTCTGCAGCGCACATCGATCGTCATCAGGCCCGCTGACTTCGTTGGAGAGTTTGTAAGTACGGCATAGCCGTAAATAATTTACATTCTTACATATTTATATATATTCATTCTTTTCTGAGCACGCACATTTTTGATACATATATTTATATAAATATCCCTACATTCGTATATTAATAAATATTAAATAAGCATCGTTTGCCTGTAATTACTCTTACTTAATCCGCCCAAGTCCGTTTGTGTAATCTTCGAATAAGAATATCATATATCGATAAAACAAGTAAACATTCAGTTATAATTTAACGTAAAGTAAATATCCCTTTCTTATCCTTTTTGATAATCATATACTGAAACACAATCAAATAGAGAGTCGTTTGGCGTGCAAATCGCTTAGTTTTAAGGATTTTGTGTTAGGATTTGTAGTATTAAGAACCATGAACCATACTACGGCAAATACGACCGTATTTTAATGAAATTTAAAATAACTATTTTGTGATCTCTGAGGGCACCTAAGCGGATGTAGCGCAGCGGTTGTTTCCCTCTTTTGATTGGTTAGACCTCAAAATACAATTTGTATATAATTAATTCCGCAAAAATCTTTAGTTCATAATTAGTACCCATCGAACAAAAATCAACCTGCTGCTGTATTGCTCGTCAGGATAAGCCCTCTTATTATACCCGTTACTCGTAGAGTAAAAGGGTATACTAGATTCGTCGGAAAGTATGTAACAGGCAGAAGGAAGCGTTTCCGACCCCATAAAGTATATATATTCTTGATCAGGATCACTAGCCGAGTCGATCTAGCCATGTCCGTCTGTCCGTCTGTCCGTCTGTCTGTCCGGATGAACGCTGAGATCTCGGAAACTATGAGGGCTAGGCTATTGAGATTTGGCGTAAAGATTCCTGAGCTTCTTACGCAGCGCAAGTTTGTTTCAGTAGACTGCCACGCCCACTCTAACGCCCACAAACCGCCCGAAACTGTAACTTCTACAGTTTTGATGCTAGATAGAAAATTTTAACCGAAATGTATTGTTCTCATCAATATCTATCGATTGACCTAAAAAAAAATTTGCCACGCCCACTTAAACGCCCACAAACCGCGAAAACCTGTGACGCCCACAATTTGCATTTTAACTGAAATGTATTGGTGTCGTCAATACCTATCGATTGATCCAAAAATAAATTTTCCACGCCCACTCTAACGCCCATATCGCTTAAATCTGGCGCATTTTAATCTCGCTTTGCTGCTTGCATATCTCCATTTCCCTTTGAGTAACGGGTATCTGATAGTCGAGGTACTCGACTATAGCGTTCTTCCTTGTTTTTATAATATTATCGCATTCCTTATTAGTCAAGGATTTTTCTAGTCTTGTCGTTGTTGAATGATTATCGGATACTTCTATCGCATATCGTATATTTCTATCGCCAGTTCTCTTTATAAGCCTAAACATTCCCTATTTCGTATTCCTTTAAATTATAATTTTCAAAGTATTCTTCTTTGAGTTTAGTTAGTTGCTTAGTTAAGTTCTAAGTCGTTTAAGAATGTCGGTTAGGCACAGCAACGACAACCTAGTTTCTCTAGGAGATGATAACTCAGTAACGTGCACCCTCTGCAATGGAGTGGTTTTCAAGGCTTGTCCACAAAACTGGCTGCAGAACAACAACTCTGGTCCTACATGTTCTCAACTATGTTCTCAGTCCCAGATGGGACCCAATCCGAATACCGGTATGCAAAATCGAGTGATGACCATATCTATGTCTCGTAACGCAGATAATCAGAACAATATAATCGTCTCTCAGAATGGTAACTCGAATCCCCATCAAGACAATAGACAAACTAATGACTCAGATACAACCGATGACCCAGATCAGCAAAGTCTTGGGAATCAAATGCGAGCATTTCAAACAAGTATGTTGGAGAACAGAGAGAGAAAAAGTAACCAAGTAACAGATACAATTACAAAAAAAATGACTCAGATGTTTAGCCAATTGAATAGGTCTAGGTTTGTTGATAACAATACGCAGCACGAATTCCGTAACAATTCAGAACAAGTCGATTTCCAAAACAATCATGGTCAAAACAGTCACCGAGTTAGGAACTCTCCAGATGAGCGAATTTCAAATGTAATTTCAAACTGGCGAATCAAGTTCAGTGACTAAGCTGACGACATCGCAGTTGAGGATTTTATGTACCGGGTCAACTGTCTCACTACACAAAGCCTAAACGGAAATTTCGATTTGTTGTCGTAAAATTAATGTCCGCCGTTAGCCTCGGATAATTTACCTGATTTGTCTACTCCCAAACCTGATGTACCAACTACTTAAGCTTTCAATCCGTATCACTTGTGCTTGCAAGAGTACCTTAAACGGAGGCTCAAACCTGTTAGTGTCAATTATATCTTCGATTACAAACGCCGTTCTACCTTGCGTATTCGCAAATTCTGGATGCGCAAACGAGCCTTTAACCTTTGCATTACTTCTGTTAGACAGCGGTGCCAACAAAAGTGTCATTGGTGGACAGCTTGCCCAACAAATAATATTTAACAGTCGTAAATCAAAGGCGTCCGTACTGCAGACGATCAAATACAATTCGTGGCTGGCGCAATCTCTATTCCCTTGCCGTACAGCTCTACAGGTTCAAACTTTGAATTCTTAAGTACCTTTTATTCAACAGAGCGTGATATGCGGTATGGATTTCTGGGAAACCTTTGGCAGTTCCATCCAACATTCGTTAATAGTTAACGAAATCGATTACAAACCCGAGGACGAAGAGGCACCACCATCGCCTTGGTCTTCTCCGGTTACTCTGCACGTCAAACCGGGCAAGGTACGTTTTTGTCTCGATGATCGGAAACTTAATGCAGTTACCGTTAAGGATGCTTATCCAATTCCTATAGTGGAGAGTCTGCTTAGTCGTCTCCCGCCAGTGCACTGCATTTCTTAAATAGATCTCAAGGATGTGTTTTGGCAAATCTGTCTAGATTAAAAGTCCCGTGCAAAGACAGCGTTTATGACACCGAACCGTCCGCTGTACCAATTTAAAAGGATGCCATTCGGTTTGACCAACGCTCCGCAAGCCATGTGCCGTTTAGTGGACCTTGTAATACCGTATCAGCTGAAGACGCATGTGCTGGTCTATCTTGATGACATTTTGGTATTGTCAAACAGCCTCGAAGATCATCTTCTGCATCTTTTTGAGGTAGCCATCTTACTGAGAAAAGCTGGACTGACAATTAACCTCCAGAAGAGTCAGTTCTGTCTGAAACGGATAGATTACTTGGGATATTTGGTTGAAGAAGGAACTCTTTAAGTGAATCGAAACAAGATCAGCGCTGTTAGTGAATTCCCGATACCCAAAACTCAGAAACAGCTGAAAAAGATTTCTTGACATGACTGGTTGGTACGCGCGCTTCAATTTGAACAGGGTTGCTACGTGGCAAGGACTTTCAATGGAATGAATATGCTCAAGAGGCCTTTGAGAACATCAAAGCCAAGTTATGTTATGCCCCATGTCTCGTTCACCCCGATTATGAGAAACTGTTCGTACCCAAAGGTACTCAACATGACCACACCCAACAAATCAAGCAGTAGCCAAGTTGGGAACAGTACCAGGCGCTCAGTAGCACCCACTGCATATGAGAATGGCTGATCAGCATATTATATGTCTCACTAACTCACCGTCTCACCGACTCAACGGCACACTGACCGGCCAATGCAGTCAGCACATTTTGCAGTGTCTGCCGAGCTAACCACACAAACTGCTACCATAATCAAAACTCCCTGACCTACCTACCTACTTTAGAATATAGCGCACTTCACTAATCATTCCACTAAACTTCCGTGTTCCAAGTAGTATATAAGCAGGTATCAAATGAAGAATAAATCAGTTATCAACACACCTCTTAACTCCGCGGTTCTACTTCCTACATCTGGGAATAGGGCTCGTAATACACTATCTCAACTAACAGCTAACCACGTTAGCTCACCCTCAGCGCAGCTTTAGCATCGCCTGTGGTCCGGCATCATAGTAACCATCGTTACCATTGCCGCGACGCGATCGTCCTGCCATCAAAGCGTCCCCGTGCCAGCGACAAGTGCTCATTACCCCCTTGTCCCGCGGTGTGACCCGGAAGTGTCTGCTTCGGTTAGGCACAAACATTGGTGACCCCGACGTGATCCTTTAACAACAAAGGATCACACTCAAGCAACCCCCTTCCCACTGAAGGACTCACAGCTTTATCCAGCTTCACAGGATACGCTTCTTCTTCCAGCGTCACAGGAACTTCAGCTTAAACCAGCTTCACAGGATTCGCTTCTTCTTCCAGCGTCACAGGAACTTCAGCTTAATCCAGCTTCACAGGATACGCTTCGTCTTCCAGCGTCACAGGAACTTCAGCTTAATCCAGCTTCACAGGATACGCTTCGTCTTCCAGCGTCACAGGAACTTCAGCTTCATCCAGCTTCACAGGACTCGCTTCTTCTTCCAGCGTCACAGGAACTTCAGCTTCATCCAGCTTCACAGGATTCGCTTCTTCTTCCAGCGTCACAGGAACTTCAGCTTAATCCAGCTTCACAGGATACGCTTCGTCTTCCAGCGTCACAGGAACTTCAGCTTAATCCAGCTTCACAGGATACGCTTCGTCTTCCAGCGTCACAGGAACTTCAGCTTAATCCAGCTTCACAGGATACGCTTCGTCTTCCAGCGTCACAGGAACTTCAGCTTAATCCAGCTTCACAGGATTCGCTTCTTCTTCCAGCGTCACAGGAACTTCAGCTTCATCCAGCTTCACAGGATACGCTTCTTCTTCCAGCGTCACAGGAACTTCAGCTACATCCAGCTTCACAGGATACTCAGCTTCATCCAGCTTCACAAGATTCTTTGTTTCCAAGACACACAATATGTCTACTTCATTCATTGAGGAAACAAGTCACACAAGAATCGATTTACACAATCGATTACTAGACACACAAAACGAGCTGCAAGGGAAAATCCAACAGCTCATTAAGAATTATGGCAAGGATTCTGCCGACCGACGCCACCGAGACGGCTATTATTCTGGTAAGCTAAATCAGTTAAACGATCTCTGGCGGCAGTTTTGCGACCTAGATGAAGAAGTCCAGCAAGCGGCACTACCCACTGGAAGTGAGTACTCTTCACGACTAGTAGCACTTAAAGAGCTGGTCGAAAAATATCAGAATATCTTTCTGGACAACATGCCGACTGGAAGCGGGCTTCCGAAGGCCCCCAGACGAACTTCGGCCAACATTAAGCTCACAACAAGAGATCAAGTCAAAGGAGATTCCGCAATTGACACGGTGATCCGACAGTTGCAGAGAAGATGCAACGAATTAGAGTCATCATTAACATTAGCCTCGAACGCCCCAACTGTCACCCCAGCCCTACAAAGGCACCTGGATCTCCATTGGGCGTTACTGAGGCAAGCCCACGACGAATTGGATAGCACACCTGGGGCCGCAGCTCTGGCAGAAGCAGAGCTAGCCCAATTCCACACATTATACGAGGAATACGAAATGAACCTGCTACGAGAAAACGACGCGCCAATGAGCCTAAACTTGGCACTTCCGCCAATTAGCATTCCGGAGTTCAACGGCGAGTATCTAGACTGGCCACGGTTCCATGATCTCTTTGTGGAATTGGTACATAACAAAGCATATTCGGCCAGTCAAAAGCTACATATTCTACAGAGTTCGCTTCGTGGTGAAGCGAGGAACGTCTTGACAGACACAGCCTTCTCACAGGGTGGCTATGACGACACCTGGTTGCGGTTGAAGGCCAGGTACCAGAACGGCAAAATACTAGTATTCGCCGCCATAGCAAAAATTATTGACCATAGGCTTATAGACGGCTCATCGCGCCAACTAAGGGCCTTACATGACACTATAAAAAACTCAATGAGTACTCTTAAAAACCTCGATATCAGCACAAAATCCTGGGATCCAATCCTGTGTTTTCTTATCAGAAGAAAACTAGACCACCAGTCTCTAGCTGCTCTAGAAAATTCAGCGGATGCACCAACGGAAATTCCAACGTTATGGAGTGTACTGACGTTTATTGAGCGGCGCGCTTGCATGCTGGAGACGATAAGCGCTCAACCTACAGCAACACTCCGCCATCAGTCAGTCCCCAACGAAGAGAGCTGTAAGATTTGTCACCTAGGACAACATAATCTTAGAGCATGTAGCCGTATCCAGCAAATGGACCCCAAAGCACGGCGTCAAGCCATTGTTCAAGTAGGAGCATGCACAAATTGTTTGTCTACAGCTCATAAGGTTGAAAACTGTGGATCACCGACCACTTGTCGAGTCTGCCAGCAACGGCATCATTCACTGTTACACCAAGGACCGACTAGCAATCCAGTGGCCGGCGCAGTAACCATTGCAGGCTACGACCACGTAGGAGGATATACTATGCTCGCGACCGCCAAGGTCTCATTACAAGGGCCAAACGGTCAATTACAAACATGTCGCGCTGTAATAGATTGTGGATCACAGGTGAATCTTATCTCAAGGAGAATGGCAGATCTGCTATCTCTTAAGGAAAGGTCACCGATTGAAATATCTGGAATCGGAGGAAAAATATCAACAGCAATTAGATCAACACTAAAGCTCTCATCAGTTACATCAGGGTTTGAAAGACTAATAGAGGTATTTATTATTCCCACAGTCATTCCAGACCAACCGTCAGTATCGATTGATAACGATCTTAATATTCCCGGGGGACTGCCATTAGCAGATCCTGACTTTCGGCAACCTGGACCCATTGACCTAACCTTAGGGTCTGAGGTGTATTCTCGTGTAATAACCGGTGAACTTCTTGAACTAGGACCTAATAAACCTTTGGCACAAGGCACTAGGCTTGGTTATGTAATCACAGGTTATCTCAATAAAGAAACCTCATCTGATACGGAAATCAACCCTATTCTGGTAGAAGGCAGAGGTGATTTTGCAGGACCGAACGCTGCTTCTGAGCCAACAAAAGATAAAAATCCGATGAATATAGAACCGACTTCTCATCAATTTAAAACCGACAAGAAGGCTGACTTTGGTTCAACATGTCCACACCTAACCAAGAAATATCTTAGTTTTATTGCAGAATGTCCACATACCATAGACGTGCCAAATGATCAAGTTCTACGAGAGCACAATTTCAGTCCCCACGGTAATGTCAATTTTATCGCAAAGGAGAGTGTTACGCAGCATCAAGAAGATGTGAAGGACCTGAATCACAAACCGCAGTTGAAGGAAAGATCCACCTTGGTCAATGATTTGTTAGGTTCTTCCGATACAATTCGGTCAAGGGCTGACCGACATCACGACCTAATTGAGGGTACCCCTCAATGGGGGGGAGAATGTTCGTACCCAAAGGTACTCAACATGACCACACCCAACAAATCAAGCAGTAGCCAAGTTGGGAACAGTACCAGGCGCTCAGTAGCACCCACTGCATATGAGAATGGCTGATCAGCATATTATATGTCTCACTAACTCACCGTCTCACCGACTCAACGGCACACTGACCGGCCAATGCAGTCAGCACATTTTGCAGTGTCTGCCGAGCTAACCACACAAACTGCTACCATAATCAAAACTCCCTGACCTACCTACCTACTTTAGAATATAGCGCACTTCACTAATCATTCCACTAAACTTCCGTGTTCCAAGTAGTATATAAGCAGGTATCAAATGAAGAATAAATCAGTTATCAACACACCTCTTAACTCCGCGGTTCTACTTCCTACATCTGGGAATAGGGCTCGTAATACACTATCTCAACTAACAGCTAACCACGTTAGCTCACCCTCAGCGCAGCTTTAGCATCGCCTGTGGTCCGGCATCATAGTAACCATCGTTACCATTGCCGCGACGCGATCGTCCTGCCATCAAAGCGTCCCCGTGCCAGCGACAAGTGCTCATTACCCCCTTGTCCCGCGGTGTGACCCGGAAGTGTCTGCTTCGGTTAGGCACAAACAGAAACCATTCATTATGCAGTGCGAAGCCTCACTAAGTGGTGTTGGTGCAGTTCAAGCCCAATATGACCAATCTGGTTGCGAACGACTGTAGTAGGACATATACTGACAAGGCCCACTTTACGACATATGATGTAATATATTCATACGACACCCACTGTACTATAGAATAAGCGGGAAACATATTTTAAATTAACTGTAAACGTTCTATTGTCATCCCATTCTACCGAGTACTGCAGCATAAGAGATCGCAGATACGTATACCTGCCTCGCTGAGATGAGCGAGAAGAAGAAAGATGGAGAATCGTTGCGGCACTCTGTTATACGCTCAAGGAAAGCGGTTGTGAAATTATAAAATAAAGAAGTTAAAACGAAACTATCGCCGGAGTCATTTATTGCCTATTACACGACCAATAGCGTTTGTGTTAAAAATGCCTAACAAAGCCCAATGTAACTATACAGTTACAGAACTTGAATGCAAGGCTGTAGTCTTGGCGATTGATATGTTCAGGATGTATATTAATGGACATTCTTTCAAAGTAGTCATGACCACTCCAGTTTGCGTTGGCTTATGAACCAATCTGATTTAAGCATTAGGCTGGCCAGGTGGTATAAACTGCAGGGTTACTCCTTTGAAATCGAGCATCGTAAAAGATGTGAAATTGTCGAGGCGGATGCTCTATCCCGTGCTTTCGATGATGATGATGTTGCTGCGGTAAATGTTGAAGTTTACCCTGAAGTCGATCTCGCATCAGATGCTCAGATCGGAAGAATATTCTGCACTCCGGAACAAATTCTCGTCTTCATAGCTACCTGATTTTCAAGTAGTCGATGACTTCATCTATCACCGTTCATCATTTCCAAATTCGATTGACACCCATTGACGGCCCATTTTCGCGTTCCGAATCTGGAAACATAGGCATATTGATTATCCTAGAACACTTTTCAAAATTTACTTTCTAAAGCCAGTAAGTACTTTAGTGATAGTCAGCATACAGCAGGACGAAGTCTTTCCTTGCTTTGGAGTGCCTGAAACAGTCGTGAGTGACAACGACACTCAGTTTAAAAGCCGTGACTTCTCCGACTTCCTTTCGAAATACGGCGTGCGCAACATGTTCACAGGTGCCTATGCTGCGCAGTACAGCGCAGGGGAGAGAGTTAACCGCTCAATCAACACGGCTTTGAGAGCATACATCCGCTCAGACCAGCGCGAATGGGACGTTTTCCTCAGCAGCATCAATTGCTCACTGGGTAACTTCATCCATCAGTCTATCGGTGTATCACCTTACTAGGTTGTCTTTGGCCAACATATGATCTCACACGGCCCAGACTATAAGTTGTTGCGCAAGTTAGGCTTGCTCGCCGAGGGTGACATCAACCTTTCAAGGACTGACGACAGTCAGAGAATTCGTGCAAGCATCCATAAACATCTAAGCAAAGCCTATGAGACAAATCAGCATACATATAACCTACGTACAAGGCCCCGATCGTTCGGGTCGGAACAAAAGCACGAGTTATGGAGAAACTTGGTGAATCATTATATGTTCTGGAAGACATGAATGGCAAAGAGCTTCGTAAATTCCATACAAAGAACATCTGGTAATCCCTCCTGACTCCTTTTTAAATTTTTATTGTTAGTCACAGGGACTAAAAATCAAAACTGTGGTTATGGGAGTCAGTATATTTGGCTAAGTTGGCATTTCTAGTTAGAACATTCCCCATGGTAACGAACATAAATAGCCCAGATGCAACCGTTCAGTTAAGCAAGGATACGATCGTCTCCTGAATACCAAAAATACCACTTTGATGGATCTTGGCAATTTTGTGCATTCTACTTCCACTCTAGACGCCATGATTTCCTCACCTAGGACGGTTCGTTCCGTGAGTAAAGTGATACAATTTTCCAACCCGATCGCACCCATATATCCGCAGGTGAAATTTATGTAATTTTGTTGACCAGTACGACCTATTATCACTCCCAATATTTGTGCAGTGACAAGCGACCACGTGTGAATTCTCGGAATTGTCGGAAGTTTTTACAGTCCTCCCTCTGCGCACAGCAAGGAGCAGGTGCCGCGTGCAGCGGGTAATTAGGGGAACCATACGTTTCTTCAGCATCAGGCCAGAATCTGCATTAGAGAGTCTCATACCGCACACCGCACCACGCAAGTCCGCACCACCATCTACATATCGGATTACGTTGGAATTTGGGATAATATAGCACCGGCACCGATTCGGCGTAATTCAGGCAAGACCGCGCAAGCACGACGCCCCATCTTAATTGGAATTTGAGATTACTGGTTTCCAGTTAATCTTGGCTGGGACTGCCAACTTTTTTTTGCATCGCTAGAGTGATCGTAGTTCAGTATTCCTAATTATAAATATTTTTAAGACAAGATTCTAATTCAATTTGCGATTCCTGTTTAGCCATTATACGTGCGTGTGTCCTTACGACATACTATGACATATATACACCTAAATTAAACTATTCAAGTTCTGCAGCGCACATCGATCGTCACCAGGCCCACTGGCTTCGTTGGAGAGTTTGTAAGTACGGCATAGCCGTAAATTATTTACATTCCTACATATATATATATTTATTCTTGTCTGAGCCCGCATACTTTTGATACATACATACATACAAATTTCCCTATCTTCGTATATTAAAAAGTATTAAATAAGAATCGTTTGCCTCTAATTACTTTAACGTAATCTGCCCAAGTGCGTTTGTGTAATCTTCGAATAAGAATATCATATATCGATAAAATATGTAACCATTCAGTTATAATTTAACGTAAAGTAAATATCCCTTTCTTATCCTTTCTAATAATCATGTACTGAAACACGATCAAATAGAGAGTCGTTAGGCGTGAAAATCGTTTAGTTTTAAGGATTTTGTGTTAGGATTTGTAGTATTAAGAACCATGAACCATACTACGGCAAATACGTCCGTATTTTAATGAAATTTAAAATGAATTATTTTGTGATCTCTTGAGGGCACCTTAAAGGATAAAGTGCAGCGGTTGTTTTATAGGGCAGGTATAGAAGGTTTCCAATAACATCTAGGCCTCCGTCTTCGATAGGTACAGTCTCTCCTCCGAATCTTAGCCGTTGGGTTAAAATCCTTATCGTTATGGTCTCTCTGCCTACTATTGTTAGTTCTGTGACACTCTTGTTCCATCTTAACACAAATCCACACCCTTCTCCCTGAGCAGGCAGGTCTAAACGTAGACAGAGGTGTTACGGTGGACAACGCTCATAGAGAGTGTTCGCTACACGTTTCCTAGTCCTAAGCAGTTAGACGCCACGCAAGGCATAAACATTTCTAAACTACTACGTCTCCTACGATAAACTTATTGGTTGGCATTGATCTTTCCAGAGACTTTATGGTATCACAAGGGGCTCATTGTGACCTAAGTTGGGAGATAAGTTTCTAGTCCCCAACCAGTCCTACTTACCTAGGTTTTGAATAAAAACTTCCATTTGCCTTGAGCTCAGCTCGGGCTTACGTATAGGGTAGAGTGAGGTAAGGATAGTTAGGGGGCAAGGATAGTTTATAACCCAAGAGGCTGATCGGTTCGATCAAATTATACGCTGCTTTAAATGAAGACGACGCTACAAATTAGAGCTTCAAACGTATGTATTAATTTCTGTCAATGTAACATTTGATATAAAATCTTTATTCTGTTCGAAACATTTTAGTTGGGTCTGGTTTTTTCAAACAACCCAATCAAAACAAAAATTCAAAACATTTCCATTGGGGCACGGATAGTTGACGGTAATATTCGATAATATGGATTTTGTTGAAGTATTTTTATAGTTTTCATGGTGCCAGTGATGGAAGTAACATAAAATCAAAGCACCACCGAATTTTCACAGGATAATATAATACTGTAGATCATTAAAGAAAAAATGAATTGACCATCAGTGCGAACCTCCGCGTCAGAAAGCTACAACCGCAATTTTATATCAAGTAGAAAGGTTAAAAAAAAGAGAATTTGATCTATTCCATTTGAGACGGAAAGATTGGTGTCCAAAGACTGCATTCAAATAAAATAAGAAAGGAAGTTAACTTCGGCAAGCCGAAGCTTGTATACCCTTGCAGTTATAGTATTTATGTCAGAAAACCCCGATGCTATAATTTGTTTCATATTATTTTCCCACAAATTTAGTTAAGTTAGTTTAGAAGTTAACTCCGGCAAGCCGAAGTTTGTATACCCTTGCAGTCATAATTATCAAATTTCAAAATACAAAAAATGATATTCCCAATGGTATTAGATAATATGTCAAAAAACACCGAAGCTATAACTTGTTTCATATAATTTTGCCACCAATTTTCCGATCGTTCCTATGGCAGCTATATGATATAGTCGTCCGATTTTGATAAAATTAAATTCAAAATTCAGAACTAATTAAAAAATGTAATTTCCACGCGTATGAGGTTTTATGTTAAAAAACACCGAAGCTACGCCCACAAACCGCCCAAAACTGTGGCTCCTACAGTTTTGATGCTAGAATAAAATTTTTAACTGAAATGTATTGTTCTCATCAAAACCAATCGATTGACCCAAAAAAAGTTTTCCACGCCTACTTTTACGACCACAAACCGCCCAAACCTGTGACGCCCACAAATTCCATGCTAGATAAAAAATTTTAGCTGAAATGTATTGGTCTCGTCAATACCTATCGATTGATCCAAAATCTTAAATCTGTCTACCGCCGGTAGGTGGCGCATTTTTATCTCGCTTTGCTGCTTGCATATCTCCATTTCCCTTTGGTCCCTTTAGCTGGGTAACGGGTTTCTGATAGTCGGGGTACTCGACTATAGCGTTCTTCCTTGTTTTTAATTTGAAAAGACATCCTTATCGGCTGCATCAGCTGGTCGTCGCCGGTTGTCCCGCTAACGCTCCCTTCAAAAGCACAAGTGTAGGTTTGCCGCTCACGCTTGTTGATTCTGCTCCTGTTGTCTGGGCCTATGGGCTTAGGCGATACCGGTGCAGGTCATCGCACAGCTTTTCGGATTTATTTGTTTCTTACGCACGTTGCCTCTCACGTAACGCTTGTCAATGGCTCCGGGCAATCTTTCGTTCACATTTGTTTCATATTTGGTAACTTCTTCGTAGGACGAGGAATTATTATTGTACGCCGGGGGGTAGCGGGGTACCGTGGTGGCGCTGATGGAATGGCGTGGGAGGCGACGGCGGGAAACTGGCGGCGTCGGCGGGCTGCTACGCTGGGCTTCGGCGGTTTGCTGCTGGTGCGGTTGGCTGCTGGTGCGGCGGAAGCTGTAGGGGAGAAACCACTCGAAACGCGTATTTGCCCCTTGATCGGAAAGAATGTACGCACAAAAGTTAACTTGGAAAGTAGGCGGGGATACGACCGCGGTTTATTCAGTTTTAACTCCAGAATCGAACTAACTAAGTCTAAGCTCCGCTCTGCACTCCAAAGCGCAGCGGAGACTTCATGGAGGGAGCTAGGAACAGTGCAGGAGAGCGGGAGCGCGAGAGAGCGGGAGAGCGGTAGAGCGGTGCAGCTGGATAGCGGGGCCGGTCCAGATTCGCCGGACAGTGGGCCTGAACATTCCGCCCCCCTTGCAATCGCTAGCGTTGCAAAAAATAAAGGAAACGGAACTTCGGCCAGTCGCCTACGCCTCAAGCCTGCGTACAGGCGCCGGAGAGGATCCACCCGAACACCGTCTTCTGGGGTACTGGCAGTCCCTCGTCGACCATGTGGAAGCCCGGCTGTATCACCTTCGGGTAGACGTCCGCGCCCATGATCAGTGAAACAGTGGCTGGCCGGTGGAAACGCTCATCCGACGTTCTCACTGAGCGCACGGATGGGAGTGCGGATGCGCACGTTCGCCTCGATCTTGAGGACCACCTCCAGCTTGACGGCCTCGTCGACCTTCGAACGAATCGTCGCCGTGCATATACTCTCATCGCCCACGTTTGTTGTCGGCAAACGAAACGCGGCGGCCAGGGATGCATCGATGGAGCTTGTCGGGGTGCACGGATCGATGAGTGCGGCGGTGTCGAACGTCTTCTCTCCGGTCTCGACGATCACCACAGCAGTCGGGAGGACATTGACGCTATGACGCTGGAGAAGTGCGGCGAGCGACGGAGCTGGTGTCGAGGATGCTGAGCGCGGTGGAGGGGCAGGCGTTCGGCGAGTTGGCGGATCTTGCCGGCGCGAACGCTGCGGAGAAGCGGGCTTTTGCTTGGAGGCGGACTTTTTCCGGGAAACAAGGTCGTGATGTGCAGCAGCGTGTGATGGTTCCGGTTGCACGTTCTGCACCGGTCACCGCTACGACAGCTCCCAGTGGAGTGCTCGTGTGCGAGACAGTTCGCGCAGTACTTGTTTATGATAACTGCCCGCACCCGCTTCTCTGCGCTCAGCTTTAGGAACCTCTGACACTTCCGAAGAGGATGGATTCCGCGGCAGACTCGGCATCGGTAGGACTGAGTACCTCTAGTACGCCTGCTATCCAAAGCCTGAGCGCTACGTGGATGGGGAGCCATTTTCCTGTTAAGAGTGTGGATAAGGAAAAAACAAACAGGGCTGATTAACAATGACGTGGATAATGGCTACGGACTAAGGTGTGCAAGAAACGCGGCTCGTTTCGAGGTAATTTTGGGCGGCTCTCGTGGAAGAAGAACCACCTTGGTCACTGGACGTTTGACAATGCCGCGTGTCGTACGAATGTCGACACGCGGACATTGCCATCGGCTCCCGGAAAAACGGAGTCTATTCTTCCGAGTCAACACTCATTTGAGGGCAAATTGTCATCCTTAATGACGACCAGATCGCCAACACGCAGATTTTCTGTGGGGACTTGCCACTTGTTGCGCTTGTGGAGCTCCTTAAGGTACTCATCCTTCCATCGAGTGCGGAATTGTTGATGGAGAGACTTTAGGTGCTGCCACCGGAATGGACTTGGATTCGCCCTTTACTTCATGTTCCACTATGTATAGAAGAGGTCTACCAACAAGAACATGCCCTGGTGTCAACGCTAAGAGATCAGTTGGATCCTCGGACATGGGAGATAGCGGTCTGGAATTCAGACAAGCTTCGATTCTCGCTAGGAGGGTGGACAACTCTTCAAAGGTGTACTTCCGTGAAGCGGTGGGTTTGTAAAACAAGGTCTTGAAGCTCTTGACACCAGCTTCCCATAGGCCTCCCATATGGGGTGCGCCAAGAGGAATGAATTGCCAGGTGAGCTGCTGATGACTATACGCATCGGTCACAGACTCCTTAACGGCTTGCAGGAAGTCTCAGAAATGCACGGTGGAGGCGCCGACGAAGGTCTTTCCATTGTCGGATTGGACTTGGCGAGGACACCCTCTTCTAGAGACGAAACGAGCGAAAGCGCCAAGAAACTTTTCAGTCGTTAGGTCGGATGTAGGCTCTAGATGGATGGCCTCTGTAGAAAAACAAACGAAAACCAACACATACCCTTTCGTAATGAGACAAGCTCTTCCGGTATAATTTTTTATATCAAACGGGCCGGCGTAGTCCATCCCTGTGTACGTGAACGGACGGGAAAAAGACACTCGCTCTTTCGGAAAGCTTCCCATCATCTGGACTTGCAATCTCTTTTTGTGGATAACGCAGACCCTGCAGGAGTTAACCACTGCCTTCACCAAGTTCGTTATTCTCGGAACCCAGTATCTGGACCGAGTGAGACGCACCACTAACTGGTTACCACCATGTAACGTAATGAGATGCGTGAATTTGACCAGAAGCCGCGAGAGTGCACATTCGTACGGCAGGATTATCGGATGTCGTTCATCATACCGCAAACTGTCGGAGGCCGTTACGCAGCCACATGCCCTGATTACCCCTTTCTTATCTAGAAAGGGGTTCAGGGAGAGAATCGAACTTGCCGCGGGCACAGGACGCTTCTGACTTAAGCAGCGGTATTCTTCAGAAAAATGCCTGCGCTGAGTGCAAATTGTCATGAGTTCTTCCGCGGCGGCAACGTCCTGGGCCTCTAGACGGACCCCGGAAAGCGGGGATTGTATTCGACATCGCTGGACAAATCGATGGACGAACGCGACGACCCGCAATGCTCTATCTAGTTTGGAAAAGCGATCCAGGAAATCTTCCGTCGGCATAGACGCCACATGGACTTTAACGGCACTCTTTTCGATCTCAGTCACCGGCAGGTCGGTTCCCTGGCTGGGCCAATGATCGCGTGGACGTTGCAGCCAAGTGGGTCCATGCCACCAAAGCGGGTTTGAACGTGCGACCAATTGGCCGCCTCAGTGGACTCGGTGATCTTCGTCACCCTGTTGGCAACGAACGTAGTCCAATGGCACGCTGGTTTGGCTAACCATGCTAGCACAATCGTGGAATCGGTCCAACAATGGAGTTTTGAGGTCAGCCTCGGCATATTTGGAAGAATGGCTTCGGCCATCTCTGACAAAAGAAGAGCCCCACATAACTCCAGCCTGGGAAGGGACACCGTTTTGATTGGCGCCACACGCGTCTTGGCTGTGAGCAAGTGCACCATGGTCTTATGGCCCACCTCTACGCGCACATAGATCGCAGCTCCGTGTGCCTTTTGCGAGGCGTCACAGAATCCGTGATGCTCTACGCGGAACTCTGGACGGGAGGAAACCCATCTGGGTATTCAGACCTTGTCTAGGACCGAATAGCTCTGGAGAAAGCTGTTCCACCTTTGACACAGCTCAATTGGAAGTTTATCGTCCCAACCTAGATCCTGAAGCCAAATCTCTTGCAGAAAGATTTTGGCACACACAACAAATGGAGCGAGCCAGCCTGCTGGATTAAAGAGCTTGGCAATTTGGGAAAGGACTTGGCGTTTGGTGGAGGAGATTTCCGTTGCTAAATCTGGTGGGATGAAAAAGAACTCATCGGACGTCGCCTTCCATCGTACGTCAGAAGATGATCGTTGACTCCAAAAGTTACCGTCTGTAATTCGAAATCTCGAATGTGCCCCTCGCTGTTGCGGAATAAGATGCGCTGGAACGGGGAATGCTTCGGATCTACCCATATCTGCCGATACATTTTCTCGATATCGGCACTGTAGACGTGTCGGAAGTATCGCCACTTCAGGATCTGGATAGTTAGATCGGACTGTAAGACTAGGCCAGCATGAAGGATATCATTTAAGCTGACCCCATTCTTTGAAGGGCTGGAGGCATTGAAAACCACACGCAGCTTGGTGGTTGTACTTTCCGAATTGAGCACGGCATGACGCGGAAGGCAATAACTTGCAAAATTATGGGGAGGATGGACTTCTTTCATGTGATGGAGGTCGAGATACTCTTGAATCACAGAGTCGTATTTGGCTTTCAGCTGACTGTCCATCTTTAGGCGTTGCTCGGTTCTTAGGAACTGCGACAACGCGGAGGATCTGGAGTGACCGAGGGCGGATTTTACGTTTTGGGGATCACGAAACGGAAGACTTACGATATACCTGCCGTTATCGTCTCTCGTAGTCGTTCGGAGAAAATTTTCCTCACATGTCAAATCGGAAGATTTTGTCACTTTTACTGGCAGATCCTCCACCTCCCAAAATTTGGTGAGAAGCCTATCCAGGGACATGTCAACTGTGTGGGAGGTTCGTGTAGAAAAAACGGAAATCTGATTTTCCCTTGGAGCAGGAACGGGACCTGTTAGGATCCACCCAAAAATCACCGAGGGGAGAGCCACAAATGTTCGGCCGGGTGCCGCTTAGGAGAATGGATGGCAGTATGTCGGCCCCGACCAGAATATCTATCTGTGCGCTCTCGTAGAACTTTGGATCCGCTAGTGACAGTTCGGGAAGATCCCGTAGAAACTGTTGCGGAATCGGACAAGATGGAAGGTTTCCAGCTAATTGAGGAAGAACATAGGCCGTCGTGTTTATTTGCAGGCCAGGCCTGGTCGGAGAACGGATGGTAAACTGACAGAGCTTTTTGGATTCAGCGGATACTGTCTGGTTTAAGCCTGATACTTGGGCACGGATTACCTGATGAGGCAACTTAATTAGTTTGAAAAGCCTCTCAGAAATAAAGGTTGCCTCTGATCATGAATCTATCAAGGCACGAGCTTTAAAATTCGACCCCAGGTGACATATGTCAATTATGGCGGTGTCCAGCAAGACGGATCTATACCCCGTCGCGAAGTAATTTTGGACTGTAGAGTCCGTGGACCGGGAAGCGGTGGCAACTGGTGTACTTGGTCTTGATCTGGGTCTTGGGGCGGGATTTGAAGGCGATTGGGAGAAGTTGCCTCTGTGTAGTAAGGTATGATGGCGGCCGCGGCACGTAAAGCAACTATGAGTGCTTTCACAATCACGCAGCTGATGCCCTCGTGCGAAACAGTTCAGACACAGCTGCTTCCTCTTTATATATGCCGACCGCTCGTCGACCGTCATCTGGAGGAACCGTGCACATGTGCGGACAGAATGGTTTTCCTTCTTACAAAGGTCACATCCTTTCGGCTTGGGTGCTACCCTTGTCTCGTAAGAATTTATTCTTCGAGGCGCTGCAGTGGGGGCGGATGTTTTTGGCAGATATTGACTCGAGCCTGACGGCCGTACGTCGTCTATGGCTTCTAAGGTCCGGTGACGCTCCGTAAGGAAGGCGTTCAGTCCCTACCACGTCGGAGTCTCAGCCTTATTGTGCCGGGGCTGTTCCCACAAGGATAGCGTGTGCTTAGGAAGTTTGGAGGAGCACATGTACACTAAAAGGCAATCCCGATTTTCGGTTTCAATTCCGGACATTTCTAAAGCCGTAAGGCAACCCTGGATGGTACGTTGAAGTTCACGGATAGCTGAACCAGATTCCTGATTAACGGACTGCACATTGAAAAGTATTTTTAATTGGCTATTTACTAACAACCGCTTGTTTTCGAAACGCTCAGTTGGGTTAGCCCAAGCTGAGCGAAAGCCGTCGTTAGTAAGGGGGGAGTTCGACACTATCGTGTGTGCATCGCCTCTTGTTTTGGCATTTAGGTGAAACAATTTTTCGACTGGCGTCAGCCTTGGATTGTTTATATAAATGGCCGTAAACAAATCCCTAAAGATCGGCCACCGCATATAATCTCCGTTGAAAACCTCGGTATCGCACGGAGGCAGCCGACATCCAGAGGAAATGCAAGTCTGGGTAGGAACAGCTTGAACTTTGGGAGCCTGGGCTATCATATCCGCGATCTGAGCCCCACATATCTCGTAAACGGAATAGCAGTAGCCGTATTTAGCCTTGAGAACTGCAAAACTCTCAGCTGCACTGTCTCCGGCTTCTGCTATGCACCCGGTGCATTCATCGTATTCTGCCTTGATGCGGTCCCATAACGCTCGTATTTCTTCGTGGCGGATGTTCAGTATGGACAGAGTAGGAGGGATCGGCGAAGGAGTGTTTGCTCTGGATTCAAACTCACTCAGCCGATCTGAGACCTTAGTACATTTGCTTAGAGCGATCTGGGAAGGTGTTAGTGCCATTTTGACGTTTGCACGGGTGACCCTTTTTCGGGGCGTCGAGGTCTTGGCAGTTAGTTCGGGTGTGGGCGGATCTACGGATATGCCTGGGACTACGGCAGGTGGAATAGACAACTTGTTGTTATCACTTCCAGCGGACATTTAAAGAGAAATGACCTTTTTTTTTTGGGGTCAGAATCTGCTCGCCTTTGTTTATGTCGGATAAATAGGAAACCTGGCCCACTTCTGGAACAGTGGAACGACGTGACGACAAAAAAAAGTAGTGGATCGGAATTAAACCCAATAATACGGATTAGGAACGGTGAGTGATGAGTTCGTATATCACCCGTGGAGAAATAATACTATAATATTTAACCTTTTAGGTATATGTATATTGTAGTGGGTTCAAGTTTGGTATATATTTGTTGTTTTTTTTTTTAGTGCTGGTATTTTTTGCGTTTGAAATAAATTCAGGGGGAAAATACCAAATATGTGTTAATCTGTAGTCCCCGGTGAAGTAATTGTAATATTTCGCCTTTACTTAAACTTCTGAAAGAAGAAAAAATACCAAGTTATGCCAATAAGTTGTTGGCCGGAGGATGCGATCGGTTGATTATTTAATATTGGAGTATTGCTTTAATTTGATTTAATATTCCGAGGGAAAAATACTAAAAGTATACCAAAAAAATTGGTGGACGGAGGATGCTATGCATCCGGTGGAGTGCTGGTATTTTTCTCGTTTAAATAAAATAAATTTTACGGAGTAAATACCAAATACCGAAAAAAATACAAAAAAGTTTTATGGTAAATAATACACAATGACCAAAAAATTGTCACGTCGGTTGGTGTAATTTTTTATTTTATTATTTTTGACCGGATGGCCGACGGAAAACTTTAATTAGTCGGAACGGGATGGTGGAGTTACAAATTATATGTGACTGTATGTAGATATTTGTATATATGTAGATATTTGTATGGATGTAGATATTTATATGTATGTAGATATTTGTATGTATGTAGATATTTGTATATATGTAGATATTTGTATGTATGTAGATATTTGTATGGATGTAGATATTTATATGTATGTAGATATTTGTATGTATGTAGATATTTGCATGTATGTAATTTTCGCCGGTTTTAAATTTATTAAATAATTCTTCCCTCTTCACGGAAGGAAGTAACTTAATATTTAAAAAAAAATTTATTAAATAATTATTGCCGGCGGGGTATGTGTTGTTGTGGAAGTTTTCGATTTATTGTGTGTGGACTGTATTTGGAAAAACGAAAAAATATGTGCAAGTATTTTAGCGGCTGCGGATATACAGTGAGAAAAATCTTGAAAAGTTTTGGGGGCCTGAAATGGCAGAACACTAGAAATTTAATAATTCTCACTTTATGCGCTTGGCTTATATTTGCACAATATTTTCTAAGCTTGGAATTTTTTCTCGATTTTGTATATGTGTATGTAAGTATGGATGAGCGGTTAAATGCAATTAAAAACAAGGAAGAACGCTATAGTCGCCCTTCAGTTCTGCAGTAGGGACGCGGTGACATGGCTCAAGGCAAAAAGCTTTTTTGATTTTTTTTTGTGCCTAAAACGCTGTGCCGCTGTTGACGTCAGCAGAGAAGTCGGCGCAGTGTAGAAGACTGCCTACGAAAACGATCGTGCAACAAATAGAGGCAGATATTCGGAGCTTCCCTCTTTCTTTGTCTTATAATCTGCCTGCACTCGGCGCTCTCAGAGACAAATTTCGGCAGGTCCGTTATTTCTTTTGAGTCTCTCCGTTATGTCCGGCTGGCGACTAATGTTTCGGCGGAAAAATTTTCGTGGCGACATGTGAATGCCCTAATATTTTAGGAGCATTATTGTATATCGAAAAAAAAAACAACTAATATTGTTTTATATAAGTACATTATTTGATTATAGTAAAATTAAGTAAATTGAATTTACTTTTAATGTTATGCTTACGTATTATACATTAATTTTACAATATAATTTTTTAACTAAGTTATAGAAATTAAGTCAGTTAAAATTTATTTAAAACATTTTAATAGTACCATTTTTAAAGAATTCATTTTGTATTTTTTACTTAAAAAAGCAAAAATTATGTAGTCGGATATTTTTCGCTTTAGAATGGGTATAGGTGCAGTGGCACGCGCCAACAGCGAAGAGAAATTAAAAGAAATCATGTAAAGGGGTGAGAGGAATACTTGGTTCATTCTGTTTGAGTTATTGAAAGGGAAGCAAGCCATTTAAATTGTGCGCAGCAGATTTACTTCTTTCGTTTTTTAAAGTGAAAATAATAAAGTCAGGTAAGTGTTACATTAAGTTGAAGATGTTGTGCATTGATCTTAGTTTAAAGTATAAAGGTATTCAATGGGTTCCGTTAGCCGAAAGTGGATGATGAAATGTTTTGCGCCAATAAAAATCCTGCAAAGGGTGAAACACAGCTCTAAAAGGTAAATATGCAAATAAACAAATAAAACGCATTTTTTAAGCATATGACCATAATTTTTTATCAGGAGCGTTGGCCGAGGAGTCAGAGGACCCGGGCAAAGGTTTAAGGAAGGCGATTACCATTGTAAAAAGCAAATTAACGTAACATAAAATTAGGCTTACTAACAATAATTGTCCTTTAACAGAAAACCTAAATAACATTATTTAATTAAAATATATTTAAAAGTATATACAAATTTATGTATTTTAAATTCTATAAGTAAAAACACATGGGAAAAATTCTGATTTTCACAAGTGATTTCACTTGGGACGTGTCACTTGCAAGTGATTTCATAAGTGAAAACTCATGGAAAAAATTTGATTTTCACAAGTGATTTCACTTGGGACGAGTCACCGGCACGTGACAGGCCATACGAAAAATGAGTATAAGGAACAAGTGAAATCCCGTGGGACTTCGAAAAATTTTCATTTGAATTTTCACTTGTGAAAATGCGGACATCCCATACAATTTTCTATATGGAGCGTCACTTGTTCTTCACTTGTGCAAGAGGACTTGTCCCACGGGATTCACAAGGTGATTCACAAGTGAAACTTTTTTTTTGGAACTGAAGGGCGAGTAACTCGACTATCAGATACCCGTTACTCAGATAACAAACTTTAAAATAATTTAGCCGAGCACTTTGTTCTCTCTCCCTTGCTCTCGTTTCTCGGCTCTGCTTTTGTTTCAGCGAGCGCCAAGAATGAGAGAGCAACACATAAAATAGACAAAAAACATTTATATTTATGTATGCTTGCTAAACATACACAATTTTAAAGCACATTCTGTATTTCAAAATATTTGGTTGAATAGCTTCCCTTCAGTTCTGCAGTAGGGACGCGGTGGACATGGCTCAAGGCAAAAAGCTTTTTTTGTTTTTTGTTGTGCCTAAAACGCTGTGCCGCTGTTGACGTCAGCAGAGCAGTCGGCGCAGCGTAGAAGACTGCCCACGAAAACGATCGTGCAACAAAGAGAGGCAGATATTCGGATATTTCCCTCTCTTTCTTGTCTTATAATCTGCCTGCACTCCGCGCTCGCAGAGACAAATTTCGGCCGGTGCGTTATTTTTTTTTGCGTCTCTCCGTTATGTTCGGCTAGCGACTAATATTTCGGCGGAAAAATTTTCGTGGAGCAGCGACATGTGAATGCCCTAATATTTTAGGAGCATTATTGTGTATCGAAAAAAACAACTAAAATTGTTTTATAAAAGTAAACTATTTGATTATAGTAAACTTTAGTAAATTGAATTTACTTATAATGTTATATTTACTTATTATACATTCTTATTACAATATAATTTTATGGTTAAGTTATAGAAATTTAGTCCGTTAAAATTGATTTAAGTATTTAAAACATTTAAGTATTAACATTTAAAAAAAAATCGTATTGTATTTTTTACTCAAGAAGTAAAAACTATATAGTCGGATATATAATTCACTTTAGAAAGGGTATAGGTGCAGTGGCACGCGCCAACAGCGAAGAGAAAACAAAAGAAATCTAGTAAAGGGGTGAGAAGACTTGGTGCATTCTGTTTGAGTGATTGAAAGGGAAGCATCCATTTTAATGGTGCGCAGCAGAGTTACTTTAATCGTTTAGTTAATATAATAAAGTCAGGTAAGTGCTACATTAAGTTTAAGATGTTGTGCATTGATCTTAGTTTAAAGTACGTAAATTTTGAAGGTATTCAATGGGTTCCGTTAGCCGAAAGTGGATGACGAAATGTTTTGTGCCAATAAAAATTCTGCAACAAGCTATAAAAGGTAAATATACAATTAAGCAAATAAAACGCATTTTTTAAACATATGTTTTTTCAGGAGCGTTGGCCAAGGATTCAGAGGACCCGGACAAAGGTTTAAGAACGGCGATGTCTAACGTTAAAAATAAGCTTACGAAGCAAAAAAACAGAAACAATAATTGTACAATTTTTGAAAATCTAAATAGTACCATATAATTAAAATGAAATGAATTAAATTCTATATTTTTTTAATTGAAAACTCAAGAAAAAATTCTGATTTTCACAAGTGATTCACTTGGGACGTGTCCCTTGCAAGTGATTTCACAAGTGAAAACTCAAGGAAAAATTCTGATTTTCCCAAGTGTTTCACTTGGGACGTGTCCCTTGCAAGTGATTTCACAAGTGAAAACTCAAGGAAAAATTCTGATTTTCCCAAGTGATTCACTTGGGACGAGTCACCGGCACGTGACAGGCCATACGAAAAATGAGTATAAGGAACAAGTGGAATCCCGTAGGACTTCGAAAAATTTTCATTTGAATTTTCACTTGTGAAAATGCGGACATCCCATACAATTTTCTATATGGAGCGTCACTTGTTCTTCACTTGTGCACGAGGACATGTCCCAGGTGATTCCCAAGGTGATTCACAAGTGAAACTTTTTTTTTTGAACTGAAGGGTTTGTTTGAAAGAATTCTATTTGCCGCGGATATTAGATTGCAAATTTTACGTCCACACACATGCATAAATACATTTGTATGTATGTATGTCGTTTTCTGGCCTAGTGTCAAGGCTTGTCGTAACTACTTTGGTTTGAGAGCATTGGACTGAAAACGGAAAAGTTTTTTTGGGACAATCTATAGGTATTTATTAAGCTAATTCATATTCTTTGAAAGAGATAAATAAAGATGTACAGATCTTTAAAGGTTTTTGCCGCGCACTTTGCTCTCTCTAAGCGCCGGCAGGGCTTTTTTCTTTGCCGCTAAGTTCGGCCGGCAACTATTTACATACACACACATAGACGCGTAAAAACATTTCGCATTGTCTGGCTCTGACGTCATAGCTTTTTTCTTTGGAGGTTTGTGAGCGTTAGAGTGGGCATAGCAAAATCAATCGATAGGTATTGACAAGACTAATACATTTCAGTTAAAATTTTCTATCTAGCATCAAAACTGTAGGAGTTACAGTTTAGGGCGGTTTGTGGGCGTTAGAGAGGGCGTGGCAGTCTAGTGAAAGAAACTTGCGCTGCGTAAGAAGCTCAGGAATCTGTACGCCAAATCTCAATAGCCTAGCTCTCATAGTTTCCGAGATCTTAGCGTTCATCCGGACAGACGGACAGACGGACACGGCTAGATCGACTCGGCTAGTGATCCTGATCAAGAATATATATACTTTGTGGGGTCGGAAACGCTTCCTTCTGCCTGTAACATACTTTCCGACGAATCTAGTATACCCTTTTACTCTACGAGTAACGGGTATAAAAAGGAGTCGGAAAAAAGTGGCAATATGGCCGCACGTAGCAAAAGAAAAATCGAAGAAAAAAATGACGAAGTAATTTATTAATTGCCGTTGTCGGCTTTAATCGGACTAGGATTTTGGACAAATTGTACAGAAAGTCAAACGAATTATATTTTCGAGTGGCTGACTGCAGACCGGCAATTAATACGACGAAAAGCTTTACTTATCTTATCGGCTCGAATGGATCAAAATGTACGCCGGGGGTTAGCGGGGTACCGTGGTGGCGCTGATGGAATGGCGTGGGAGGCGACGGCGGGAAACTGGCGGCGTCGGCGGGCTGCTGCGCTGGGCTTCGGCGGTTGAGAGAGAGAGTTAGAGAACAGTGAGCGGCATCATACAACAACAACAACTTATTCTTAGAACTTACACGATAATCTAGAAGGAACACAATAACATACACATACATACATACTACGACGTAGCAATCCTGCTACAATTCGGCCGTCCTGACATTTTAAGATACCCTGATCTTGTGTTATTTTACAATTGATTTCGGCTTATATTTATCTTAGTTTCTATAATTTAGTTTTGCATTTACAAATTCTTAGATATATTTACAACTTTATTTTCGTTTTCCAACCCTATGCTTAATATTTTGGCTACTCCAGACACCTTGACAAGGGCAACGCGATAATTGAAAACCTTCAACATCTTTTATCAAGTATCTATCATTTCTCGAAACTTTATCTATAACATAAGGACCCTTGTCTTTAGGTATTAGCTTCCTTGCGACTCCTACTGAGCTATCAAAATTTTTTACCATAATATAGTCTCCCACTTTGTACTCCGAACTCTTTGTCCTTTTTTCATTATATCTCTGTTCGTTGTCTTTTTGTAATTTTCTTTGCGCTTCCGAACCATCTTTTCTAATTTGTCTAAATCCTAAACATCATCCTTCTTCTAACTTTTGTCTCAATTCATCAATAACTTTTCCTTTCTGCTCGATTCCAAACAACATTTTACTTGGCATTTGTGCTATGCTTCTTTGCTTCGTGTTGTTAGTGAAAACTCAACATCTTCCACAACTGTGTCCCAATGCATTTTCGCAATCCGTCTATAACCACAAAGAGATGTTTCTTTGCTCTTCCATTATCAACCGGTCCATAATGATCAATATGTATAATTTCGAATGGCACATTTCCTTTTGGTTTACTGTGCAACAGTCCTTCCCCATTCCCTGACTTTGGCGCATATGCTACACATCTTATACAATTTTCAATATGTCTAACCACTTTCTCTTTCATATTCGAAAACCAATACGTCCTAACAATAGCATCCATAACTTTATCCCTTCCTAAATGACCTAATTCATTGTGATATTTGTATAATATCTTTTCCTCCATCTCTTCTGGAACACAAAATAACAGCTTTCCATTATTCGACTTTCTATATATAACTCCATTCCTCATCTCAAACATTTTATCTTCCTCATTTTCTAACTTTTTTCTAACATCTTTTAATTTTTCATCTTTCGCTTGACAAATAATTAAATTATCTTCAAAGCTATTCTTTTCAACTACCATTATGTTTGTATTTCTACTTAACGCGCCAACATGTTGCATAAGTTTTCCCGATTTAGGAACTAATTCAAAGTCATACTCTAGCAATTCTAATGCCCACCGTGCAATACGGGGGTCCAACTCAATTCTATTTAACGTCAACGTCAGTTATAATCTGTGACTATTCTAAATCTTCTACCCTGCACATAAATTCTAAATCTTCTAAGAGCGTAAATTATTGCTAGCGTTTCCAGTTCAAAACTATGATACTTTGCTTCGTCTTTTGTTGTTTCTTTCGAAAAATAAAATATTGGATGAAGCTTTTTATCCTCTTTTCTTTGCAGCAAAACTGCTCCAAAACTTTGTGCACTGGCGTCTGTATGCAATTCTACCTCGTCCTTGTAATAATATAATCCTAGCACTGGAGCTTCCACCAACTTTTTCTTAAGCATTTCAAAACATTGCAATTCCATTTCTTCAAATACAAATTCTTTATCCTTTTTTAACAATTCATATAGAGGTTTAGCGATCATCGAAAAATCTTTAATGAACCTTCTAAAATACGAACACAAACCCAGAAAGCTTCTAACACCGTGTACTTTGTCTGGAACGGGAAAATCTCGAACAGCTTCTATTCCTTTGTCATTAGCCTGTATTCCTTTGCTAGTTACCAAAAATCCTAAGTATTGTATACTTGCTTGTAGAAACTCACACTTGTCCATTCTTAATTCTAATTTGTTCCTTGCTAATCGATCAAAAACTTCTCTAAGAACACTTAAATGCTCTTGCATTTCTTTACTCGCAATCATGATATCGTCCATGTATATAACTACCTTACCATCCCTTATCATGTCTGCAAAAATCTTATTATCTTATCGTTGAAACACCGCTGGTGCATTCTTCAGCCCCATTGGCATGCGCATAAACTCAAATTGTCCTAAAGGCGTCATAAATGAGGTATATTTTATCGATTCACTATCTACAAACACATGAAAGTAGCCATGCTTTAAATCTAATTTCGAAAATATTGTTTTATTTACTAATGTATCTAATAAATCGTCAATCAAAGGTAAGGGATAATTATCTTCCACCATAGTCTTGTTAAGCTTTCGGTAATCTACACATAGTACGACTAGTCGCCTGACTTCTTTTTAACTAACAGTATTGGAGATACATACTCAGATTCACTTGGCCTTATAATTCCTTATCACCTGTAATTTTTATTTCTCTGTGTAAGCTCAACTTCTGGGCGAACAACTGAATGGTTTTGAATCCTCTAATCTTAATTTCATTTCGCATCTAACCTCCGGTTCCTTTGGCCTTTTTTTATTTACATAACAACTTTCTACCATCCTAACAATCTGACACCTAACATTATAATTCACATGATCACCAACTTTGTATTCTACACTTTCATCCGTTAAATTTATATTAAATAATTCCTTTTCCACTAGATTTATTTCCGGCTCAATTTAATTTTTATTCATAACTTCTTTCTCATCTCTGATTTTACTACAAATTTCTTTAATTGTTTCCCTGCTGTCCCTAATTCCATGATTAACATCGCTAAAAATTGTATTTTTATCCCTAACAATACTAACAACATCGCTAATTATTTGCTTTTCATCACTAAAGTCATCGCTAACTATCTGCTTTTCATCACTAACATCATCGCTAACTATCTGCCTTTCATCACTAACTTCATCGCTAATTATCTGCTTTTCATCACTAACTTCAGAATGATTTTCAATATTCTCAACCGTAACCATTTTCAAAGTGTCAAGGCTTAAACTTAGATTACTAGCATCCATAAAATCTCGTCCCAAGATTACGTCTTTACTCATAGGTTCATTTGCCACAATAACTAAATTAAAATGTACTTTATTTAAATTTTTCGAAACATAACATAATATTTTTCCATAAGTTTCTAGGTAACTTTTGTTTAAACCGTAATATGAACTTAAAACTGGTAATTTCGAAATGTCTTCTGGCACTTTGGATTTTTTAGTAAATGAAATTGGGCTTCCTGTATCTATGAGACATTCTGCAATTAACCTGGTATTAGAATCGTTTACAAAATTAATTTCAACATATCTTACATATTTGTTTTCGCCCTCGTTCTTGTTTTTGTTTTTCAAACATTTCGCAACAAAGTGTCCCATCTCGCCGCACGCATAGCACGATCCTTTCTTCCGCTTTGATTTCCTGCACTCGTACGCCCAATGCCCTTTGGCATTGCAATTGAAACAACTAGTCTCCTTGCTGTCCTTGGGATCCGTTGATGTCGTCGGCCTGCCAACTCCATATAGCTTTGGCAAGCTTACATCCGCAAACGCCCTCTTTATGTGCCCAACATCTACAAAGCATTGAATATGCGCCTGGTTACGTAGCCCTTGATTGGGGATACCTTCGATGATGCAGCTCAACATTTCATCTGCATCAATAATTATGCCCTGAGCAATCATTATCTGGTCGTCGACATAACTCCCGAAACTTTCGCTTTGTTTCCATTTGCGCCCTTCGAATTTGCGTCGTATCTCCAACTTCGATGATTTTCCGCCAAACGTTGAGATCAGCTCTTCCATTAGGTCATCCAACGGTAGCAACACGCGGTCTGAATCTGCGTGCAGCCACTCATAAGCTTTTCCCTTTATTTTGCTCAGCATTAGCAACAAATTTTCCTCTTATTCCATAAATGGTCGCGATATTTTGCACTTGAGTAGTCCATTTGCGGGCACACGACTCGCCAGAAAACTCACTCAACACCTGGGTTGCCATGCCCAACGAGACGTCGACGCTCTCGTTCAAATTTTCCACCACCGCTTTACGTTCGCTGCTTTTTGCGTTTCTAGAATTGTCTCCGGCCTGGTTGTGCATGTCGTCTTCTGCGTAGTTGTCGTTCCTTCCGCCGTCTTCGTTTTGTTCGCCGCCTTTTTCGTTGCTCCGTTTGCCTCTAATTCTGAGAATGCTGCCAGCCACTTCGTCATTCGCTTCACCATCTTCGCCGTTAGTTTCGCCGTCTTCTTCGATGTAATTCTCAATGCCGCCGTCGTAGCTCTGGATGCCGCCGTCTTTGCCGTTACATTTATCTCCGTCTTTGCTGTTACTTCTGTCGCCGCCTTCTTCGAAAATTTCGTCGCTGCTGTCATTGCCCTTACTTTTGTCGCCGTCTTCATCATTTTTTGTTTCGCCATTTCATCAACCTTTCCACGAACTTCCTTTGGTACTTTATTTAGCCGCAAGATCAATTCCTTTTTCGTTCCGGTTGTTGATAGCTTCAACACACTCAACCACCTTTTTAATTGTGCGATCGAAGCGTTATTTAATTCCATTTTGATTTTCTTTTGTCTTTACTTTAATTAATTGGCTCGTGATCGGCCCACTTCTGATTTTGTAGGGGTATAACGTATTCCCCTGAAGTTAAACACCAACAAAAATATGTACTTCTAGTCTTTTCTTTTATTTGATTTAATTTGGTCCGTTCAGGATCACGGTTGGCGTTCAACTGCCCTCGCTCTCAGCTCACGATCCGCATCAACCCACGATTCATTGAGAGAGTGTGAGAGCGATGAGATTGAGAGAGAGAGAGTTAGAGAACAGTGAGCGGCATCATACAACAACAACAACTTATTCTTAGAACTTACACGAATGATCTAGGTGGAACACAATAACATACACATACATACATACTAAGACGTAGCAATCCTGCTACAAAACCTAAGTGAATGAACTCACCATCTAAAATGGTAGTTTTCTGTTCAAAATAAATTAATGCGAAAACAAAACATTTTTAATTTAAAGTTTAGGCAATGCGCTAGGCCTCAAACTTTTGGTAAAAATGATTTACACAACACAAAAAATGATTGTTCCTTTCCTTAATTTGTCAACCTTTTTGTTCTGGTCAAATAAGGGGAATAAATAGTAGAATATTTCATGATTTAAATCAGTTTGAAGTAGCCTAGAGTTTAGAGCGTAGAGCCTCTGTTTTTGAACCAAAAAGGGCCGTGTTCGGTCCCCGAACAAACTTTTTATATCCGTTACTCGATCAGTATAAGGGTATACTAGATTCGTCAGAAAGTATGTAACAGGGGGAAGGAAGCGTTTCCGACAGGCACACTAGACGTGTTGATCTAGCCATGTCAGTCTGTCAGTCTGTCAGTCTGTCAGTCTGTCAGTCTGTCAGTCTGTCAGTCTGTCAGTCTGTCAGTCTGTCAGTCTGTCAGTCTGTCAGTCTGTCAGTCTGTCAGTCTGTCAGTCTGTCAGTCTGTCAGTCTGTCAGTCTGTCAGTCTGTCAGTCTGTCAGTCTGTCAGTCTGTCAGTCTGTCAGTCTGTCAGTCTGTCAGTCTGTCAGTCTGTCAGTCTGTCAGTCTGTCAGTCTGTCAGTCTGTCAGTCTGTCAGTCTGTCAGTCTGTCAGTCTGTCAGTCTGTCAGTCTGTCAGTCTGTCAGTCTGTCAGTCTGTCAGTCTGTCAGTCTGTCAGTCTGTCAGTCTGTCAGTCTGTCAGTCTGTCAGTCTGTCAGTCTGTCAGTCTGTCAGTCTGTCAGTCTGTCAGTCTGTCAGTCTGTCAGTCTGTCAGTCTGTCAGTCTGTCAGTCTGTCAGTCTGTCAGTCTGTCAGTCTGTCAGTCTGTCAGTCTGTCAGTCTGTCAGTCTGTCAGTCTGTCAGTCTGTCAGTCTGTCAGTCTGTCAGTCTGTCAGTCTGTCAGTCTGTCAGTCTGTCAGTCTGTCAGTCTGTCAGTCTGTCAGTCTGTCAGTCTGTCAGTCTGTCAGTCTGTCAGTCTGTCAGTCTGTCAGTCTGTCAGTCTGTCAGTCTGTCAGTCTGTCAGTCTGTCAGTCTGTCAGTCTGTCAGTCTGTCAGTCTGTCAGTCTGTCAGTCTGTCAGTCTGTCAGTCTGTCAGTCTGTCAGTCTGTCAGTCTGTCAGTCTGTCAGTCTGTCAGTCTGTCAGTCTGTCAGTCTGTCAGTCTGTCAGTCTGTCAGTCTGTCAGTCTGTCAGTCTGTCAGTCTGTCAGTCTGTCAGTCTGTCAGTCTGTCAGTCTGTCAGTCTGTCAGTCTGTCAGTCTGTCAGTCTGTCAGTCTGTCAGTCTGTCAGTCTGTCAGTCTGTCAGTCTGTCAGTCTGTCAGTCTGTCAGTCTGTCAGTCTGTCAGTCTGTCAGTCTGTCAGTCTGTCAGTCTGTCAGTCTGTCAGTCTGTCAGTCTGTCAGTCTGTCAGTCTGTCAGTCTGTCAGTCTGTCAGTCTGTCAGTCTGTCAGTCTGTCAGTCTGTCAGTCTGTCAGTCTGTCAGTCTGTCAGTCTGTCAGTCTGTCAGTCTGTCAGTCTGTCAGTCTGTCAGTCTGTCAGTCTGTCAGTCTGTCAGTCTGTCAGTCTGTCAGTCTGTCAGTCTGTCAGTCTGTCAGTCTGTCAGTCTGTCAGTCTGTCAGTCTGTCAGTCTGTCAGTCTGTCAGTCTGTCAGTCTGTCAGTCTGTCAGTCTGTCAGTCTGTCAGTCTGTCAGTCTGTCAGTCTGTCAGTCTGTCAGTCTGTCAGTCTGTCAGTCTGTCAGTCTGTCAGTCTGTCAGTCTGTCAGTCTGTCAGTCTGTCAGTCTGTCAGTCTGTCAGTCTGTCAGTCTGTCAGTCTGTCAGTCTGTCAGTCTGTCAGTCTGTCAGTCTGTCAGTCTGTCAGTCTGTCAGTCTGTCAGTCTGTCAGTCTGTCAGTCTGTCAGTCTGTCAGTCTGTCAGTCTGTCAGTCTGTCAGTCTGTCAGTCTGTCAGTCTGTCAGTCTGTCAGTCTGTCAGTCTGTCAGTCTGTCAGTCTGTCAGTCTGTCAGTCTGTCAGTCTGTCAGTCTGTCAGTCTGTCAGTCTGTCAGTCTGTCAGTCTGTCAGTCTGTCAGTCTGTCAGTCTGTCAGTCTGTCAGTCTGTCAGTCTGTCAGTCTGTCAGTCTGTCAGTCTGTCAGTCTGTCAGTCTGTCAGTCTGTCAGTCTGTCAGTCTGTCAGTCTGTCAGTCTGTCAGTCTGTCAGTCTGTCAGTCTGTCAGTCTGTCAGTCTGTCAGTCTGTCAGTCTGTCAGTCTGTCAGTCTGTCAGTCTGTCAGTCTGTCAGTCTGTCAGTCTGTCAGTCTGTCAGTCTGTCAGTCTGTCAGTCTGTCAGTCTGTCAGTCTGTCAGTCTGTCAGTCTGTCAGTCTGTCAGTCTGTCAGTCTGTCAGTCTGTCAGTCTGTCAGTCTGTCAGTCTGTCAGTCTGTCAGTCTGTCAGTCTGTCAGTCTGTCAGTCTGTCAGTCTGTCAGTCTGTCAGTCTGTCAGTCTGTCAGTCTGTCAGTCTGTCAGTCTGTCAGTCTGTCAGTCTGTCAGTCTGTCAGTCTGTCAGTCTGTCAGTCTGTCAGTCTGTCAGTCTGTCAGTCTGTCAGTCTGTCAGTCTGTCAGTCTGTCAGTCTGTCAGTCTGTCAGTCTGTCAGTCTGTCAGTCTGTCAGTCTGTCAGTCTGTCAGTCTGTCAGTCTGTCAGTCTGTCAGTCTGTCAGTCTGTCAGTCTGTCAGTCTGTCAGTCTGTCAGTCTGTCAGTCTGTCAGTCTGTCAGTCTGTCAGTCTGTCAGTCTGTCAGTCTGTCAGTTTGTCAGTTTGTCAGTCTGTCAGTCTGTCAGTCTGTCAGTCTGTCAGTCTGTCAGTCTGTCAGTCTGTCAGTCTGTCAGTCTGTCAGTCTGTCAGTCTGTCAGTCTGTCAGTCTGTCAGTCTGTCAGTCTGTCAGTCTGTCAGTCTGTCAGTCTGTCAGTCTGTCAGTCTGTCAGTCTGTCAGTCTGTCAGTCTGTCAGTCTGTCAGTCTGTCAGTCTGTCAGTCAGTCTGTCAGTCTGTCAGTCTGTCAGTCTGTCAGTCTGTCAGTCTGTCAGTCTGTCAGTCTGTCAGTCTGTCAGTCTGTCAGTCTGTCAGTCTGTCAGTCTGTCAGTCTGTCAGTCTGTCAGTCTGTCAGTCTGTCAGTCTGTCAGTCTGTCAGTCTGTCAGTCTGTCAGTCTGTCAGTCTGTCAGTCTGTCAGTCTGTCAGTCTGTCAGTCTGTCAGTCTGTCAGTCTGTCAGTCTGTCAGTCTGTCAGTCTGTCAGTCTGTCTGTCAGTCTGTCAGTCTGTCAGTCTGTCTGTCAGTCTGTCAGTCTGTCTGTCAGTCTGTCAGTCTGTCAGTCTGTCAGTCTGTCAGTCTGTCAGTCTGTCAGTCTGTCAGTCTGTTAGTCTGTCAGTCTGTCAGTCTGTCAGTCTGTCAGTCTGTCAGTCTGTCAGTCTGTCAGTCTGTCAGTCTGTCAGTCTGTCAGTCTGTCAGTCTGTCAGTCTGTCAGTCTGTCAGTCTGTCAGTCTGTCAGTCTGTCAGTCTGTCAGTCTGTCAGTCTGTCAGTCTGTCAGTCTGTCAGTCTGTCAGTCTGTCAGTCTGTCAGTCTGTCAGTCTGTCAGTCTGTCAGTCTGTCAGTCTGTCAGTCTGTCAGTCTGTCAGTCTGTCAGTCTGTCAGTCTGTCAGTCTGTCAGTCTGTCAGTCTGTCAGTCTGTCAGTCTGTCAGTCTGTCAGTCTGTCAGTCTGTCAGTCTGTCAGTCTGTCAGTCTGTCAGTCTGTCAGTCTGTCAGTCTGTCAGTCTGTCAGTCTGTCAGTCTGTCAGTCTGTCAGTCTGTCAGTCTGTCAGTCTGTCAGTCTGTCAGTCTGTCAGTCTGTCAGTCTGTCAGTCTGTCAGTCTGTCAGTCTGTCAGTCTGTCAGTCTGTCAGTCTGTCAGTCTGTCAGTCTGTCAGTCTGTCAGTCTGTCAGTCTGTCAGTCTGTCAGTCTGTCAGTCTGTCAGTCTGTCAGTCTGTCAGTCTGTCAGTCTGTCAGTCTGTCAGTCTGTCAGTCTGTCAGTCTGTCAGTCTGTCAGTCTGTCAGTCTGTCAGTCTGTCAGTCTGTCAGTCTGTCAGTCTGTCAGTCTGTCAGTCTGTCAGTCTGTCAGTCTGTCAGTCTGTCAGTCTGTCAGTCTGTCAGTCTGTCAGTCTGTCAGTCTGTCAGTCTGTCAGTCTGTCAGTCTGTCAGTCTGTCAGTCTGTCAGTCTGTCAGTCTGTCAGTCTGTCAGTCTGTCAGTCTGTCAGTCTGTCAGTCTGTCAGTCTGTCAGTCTGTCAGTCTGTCAGTCTGTCAGTCTGTCAGTCTGTCAGTCTGTCAGTCTGTCAGTCTGTCAGTCTGTCAGTCTGTCAGTCTGTCAGTCTGTCAGTCTGTCAGTCTGTCAGTCTGTCAGTCTGTCAGTCTGTCAGTCTGTCAGTCTGTCAGTCTGTCAGTCTGTCAGTCTGTCAGTCTGTCAGTCTGTCAGTCTGTCAGTCTGTCAGTCTGTCAGTCTGTCAGTCTGTCAGTCTGTCAGTCTGTCAGTCTGTCAGTCTGTCAGTCTGTCAGTCTGTCAGTCTGTCAGTCTGTCAGTCTGTCAGTCTGTCAGTCTGTCAGTCTGTCAGTCTGTCAGTCTGTCAGTCTGTCAGTCTGTCAGTCTGTCAGTCTGTCAGTCTGTCAGTCTGTCAGTCTGTCAGTCTGTCAGTCTGTCATGTCAGTCTGTCAGTCTGTCAGTCTGTCAGTCTGTCAGTCTGTCAGTCTGTCAGTCTGTCAGTCTGTCAGTCTGTCAGTCTGTCAGTCTGTCAGTCTGTCAGTCTGTCAGTCTGTCAGTCTGTCAGTCTGTCAGTCTGTCAGTCTGTCAGTCTGTCAGTCTGTCAGTCTGTCAGTCTGTCAGTCTGTCAGTCTGTCAGTCTGTCAGTCTGTCAGTCTGTCAGTCTGTCAGTCTGTCAGTCTGTCAGTCTGTCAGTCTGTCAGTCTGTCAGTCTGTCAGTCTGTCAGTCTGTCAGTCTGTCAGTCTGTCAGTCTGTCAGTCTGTCAGTCTGTCAGTCTGTCAGTCTGTCAGTCTGTCAGTCTGTCAGTCTGTCAGTCTGTCAGTCTGTCAGTCTGTCAGTCTGTCAGTCTGTCAGTCTGTCAGTCTGTCAGTCTGTCAGTCTGTCAGTCTGTCAGTCTGTCAGTCTGTCAGTCTGTCAGTCTGTCAGTCTGTCAGTCTGTCAGTCTGTCAGTCTGTCAGTCTGTCAGTCTGTCAGTCTGTCAGTCTGTCAGTCTGTCAGTCTGTCAGTCTGTCAGTCTGTCAGTCTGTCAGTCTGTCAGTCTGTCAGTCTGTCAGTCTGTCAGTCTGTCAGTCTGTCAGTCTGTCAGTCTGTCAGTCTGTCAGTCTGTCAGTCTGTCAGTCTGTCAGTCTGTCAGTCTGTCAGTCTGTCAGTCTGTCAGTCTGTCAGTCTGTCAGTCTGTCAGTCTGTCAGTCTGTCAGTCTGTCAGTCTGTCAGTCTGTCAGTCTGTCAGTCTGTCAGTCTGTCAGTCTGTCAGTCTGTCAGTCTGTCAGTCTGTCAGTCTGTCAGTCTGTCAGTCTGTCAGTCTGTCAGTCTGTCAGTCTGTCAGTCTGTCAGTCTGTCAGTCTGTCAGTCTGTCAGTCTGTCAGTCTGTCAGTCTGTCAGTCTGTCAGTCTGTCAGTCTGTCAGTCTGTCAGTCTGTCAGTCTGTCAGTCTGTCAGTCTGTCAGTCTGTCAGTCTGTCAGTCTGTCAGTCTGTCAGTCTGTCAGTCTGTCAGTCTGTCAGTCTGTCAGTCTGTCAGTCTGTCAGTCTGTCAGTCTGTCAGTCTGTCAGTCTGTCAGTCTGTCAGTCTGTCAGTCTGTCAGTCTGTCAGTCTGTCAGTCTGTCAGTCTGTCAGTCTGTCAGTCTGTCAGTCTGTCAGTCTGTCAGTCTGTCAGTCTGTCAGTCTGTCAGTCTGTCAGTCTGTCAGTCTGTCAGTCTGTCAGTCTGTCAGTCTGTCAGTCTGTCAGTCTGTCAGTCTGTCAGTCTGTCAGTCTGTCAGTCTGTCAGTCTGTCAGTCTGTCAGTCTGTCAGTCTGTCAGTCTGTCAGTCTGTCAGTCTGTCAGTCTGTCAGTCTGTCAGTCTGTCAGTCTGTCAGTCTGTCAGTCTGTCAGTCTGTCAGTCTGTCAGTCTGTCAGTCTGTCAGTCTGTCAGTCTGTCAGTCTGTCAGTCTGTCAGTCTGTCAGTCTGTCAGTCTGTCAGTCTGTCAGTCTGTCAGTCTGTCAGTCTGTCAGTCTGTCAGTCTGTCAGTCTGTCAGTCTGTCAGTCTGTCAGTCTGTCAGTCTGTCAGTCTGTCAGTCTGTCAGTCTGTCAGTCTGTCAGTCTGTCAGTCTGTCAGTCTGTCAGTCTGTCAGTCTGTCAGTCTGTCAGTCTGTCAGTCTGTCAGTCTGTCAGTCTGTCAGTCTGTCAGTCTGTCAGTCTGTCAGTCTGTCAGTCTGTCAGTCTGTCAGTCTGTCAGTCTGTCAGTCTGTCAGTCTGTCAGTCTGTCAGTCTGTCAGTCTGTCAGTCTGTCAGTCTGTCAGTCTGTCAGTCTGTCAGTCTGTCAGTCTGTCAGTCTGTCAGTCTGTCAGTCTGTCAGTCTGTCAGTCTGTCAGTCTGTCAGTCTGTCAGTCTGTCAGTCTGTCAGTCTGTCAGTCTGTCAGTCTGTCAGTCTGTCAGTCTGTCAGTCTGTCAGTCTGTCAGTCTGTCAGTCTGTCAGTCTGTCAGTCTGTCAGTCTGTCAGTCTGTCAGTCTGTCAGTCTGTCAGTCTGTCAGTCTGTCAGTCTGTCAGTCTGTCAGTCTGTCAGTCTGTCAGTCTGTCAGTCTGTCAGTCTGTCAGTCTGTCAGTCTGTCAGTCTGTCAGTCTGTCAGTCTGTCAGTCTGTCAGTCTGTCAGTCTGTCAGTCTGTCAGTCTGTCAGTCTGTCAGTCTGTCAGTCTGTCAGTCTGTCAGTCTGTCAGTCTGTCAGTCTGTCAGTCTGTCAGTCTGTCAGTCTGTCAGTCTGTCAGTCTGTCAGTCTGTCAGTCTGTCAGTCTGTCAGTCTGTCAGTCTGTCAGTCTGTCAGTCTGTCAGTCTGTCAGTCTGTCAGTCTGTCAGTCTGTCAGTCTGTCAGTCTGTCAGTCTGTCAGTCTGTCAGTCTGTCAGTCTGTCAGTCTGTCAGTCTGTCAGTCTGTCAGTCTGTCAGTCTGTCAGTCTGTCAGTCTGTCAGTCTGTCAGTCTGTCAGTCTGTCAGTCTGTCAGTCTGTCAGTCTGTCAGTCTGTCAGTCTGTCAGTCTGTCAGTCTGTCAGTCTGTCAGTCTGTCAGTCTGTCAGTCTGTCAGTCTGTCAGTCTGTCAGTCTGTCAGTCTGTCAGTCTGTCAGTCTGTCAGTCTGTCAGTCTGTCAGTCTGTCAGTCTGTCAGTCTGTCAGTCTGTCAGTCTGTCAGTCTGTCAGTCTGTCAGTCTGTCAGTCTGTCAGTCTGTCAGTCTGTCAGTCTGTCAGTCTGTCAGTCTGTCAGTCTGTCAGTCTGTCAGTCTGTCAGTCTGTCAGTCTGTCAGTCTGTCAGTCTGTCAGTCTGTCAGTCTGTCAGTCTGTCAGTCTGTCAGTCTGTCAGTCTGTCAGTCTGTCAGTCTGTCAGTCTGTCAGTCTGTCAGTCTGTCAGTCTGTCAGTCTGTCAGTCTGTCAGTCTGTCAGTCTGTCAGTCTGTCAGTCTGTCAGTCTGTCAGTCTGTCAGTCTGTCAGTCTGTCAGTCTGTCAGTCTGTCAGTCTGTCAGTCTGTCAGTCTGTCAGTCTGTCAGTCTGTCAGTCTGTCAGTCTGTCAGTCTGTCAGTCTGTCAGTCTGTCAGTCTGTCAGTCTGTCAGTCTGTCAGTCTGTCAGTCTGTCAGTCTGTCAGTCTGTCAGTCTGTCAGTCTGTCAGTCTGTCAGTCTGTCAGTCTGTCAGTCTGTCAGTCTGTCAGTCTGTCAGTCTGTCAGTCTGTCAGTCTGTCAGTCTGTCAGTCTGTCAGTCTGTCAGTCTGTCAGTCTGTCAGTCTGTCAGTCTGTCAGTCTGTCAGTCTGTCAGTCTGTCAGTCTGTCAGTCTGTCAGTCTGTCAGTCTGTCAGTCTGTCAGTCTGTCAGTCTGTCAGTCTGTCAGTCTGTCAGTCTGTCAGTCTGTCAGTCTGTCAGTCTGTCAGTCTGTCAGTCTGTCAGTCTGTCAGTCTGTCAGTCTGTCAGTCTGTCAGTCTGTCAGTCTGTCAGTCTGTCAGTCTGTCAGTCTGTCAGTCTGTCAGTCTGTCAGTCTGTCAGTCTGTCAGTCTGTCAGTCTGTCAGTCTGTCAGTCTGTCAGTCTGTCAGTCTGTCAGTCTGTCAGTCTGTCAGTCTGTCAGTCTGTCAGTCTGTCAGTCTGTCAGTCTGTCAGTCTGTCAGTCTGTCAGTCTGTCAGTCTGTCAGTCTGTCAGTCTGTCAGTCTGTCAGTCTGTCAGTCTGTCAGTCTGTCAGTCTGTCAGTCTGTCAGTCTGTCAGTCTGTCAGTCTGTCAGTCTGTCAGTCTGTCAGTCTGTCAGTCTGTCAGTCTGTCAGTCTGTCAGTCTGTCAGTCTGTCAGTCTGTCAGTCTGTCAGTCTGTCAGTCTGTCAGTCTGTCAGTCTGTCAGTCTGTCAGTCTGTCAGTCTGTCAGTCTGTCAGTCTGTCAGTCTGTCAGTCTGTCAGTCTGTCAGTCTGTCAGTCTGTCAGTCTGTCAGTCTGTCAGTCTGTCAGTCTGTCAGTCTGTCAGTCTGTCAGTCTGTCAGTCTGTCAGAGTCTGTCAGTCTGTCAGTCTGTCAGTCTGTCAGTCTGTCAGTCTGTCAGTCTGTCAGTCTGTCAGTCTGTCAGTCTGTCAGTCTGTCAGTCTGTCAGTCTGTCAGTCTGTCAGTCTGTCAGTCTGTCAGTCGTCTGTCAGTCTGTCAGTCTGTCAGTCTGTCAGTCTGTCAGTCTGTCAGTCTGTCAGTCTGTCAGTCTGTCAGTCTGTCAGTCTGTCAGTCTGTCAGTCTGTCAGTCTGTCAGTCTGTCAGTCTGTCAGTCTGTCAGTCTGTCAGTCTGTCAGTCTGTCAGTCTGTCAGTCTGTCAGTCTGTCAGTCTGTCAGTCTGTCAGTCTGTCAGTCTGTCAGTCTGTCAGTCTGTCAGTCTGTCAGTCTGTCAGTCTGTCAGTCTGTCAGTCTGTCAGTCTGTCAGTCTGTCAGTCTGTCAGTCTGTCAGTCTGTCAGTCTGTCAGTCTGTCAGTCTGTCAGTCTGTCAGTCTGTCAGTCTGTCAGTCTGTCAGTCTGTCAGTCTGTCAGTCTGTCAGTCTGTCAGTCTGTCAGTCTGTCAGTCTGTCAGTCTGTCAGTCTGTCAGTCTGTCAGTCTGTCAGTCTGTCAGTCTGTCAGTCTGTCAGTCTGTCAGTCTGTCAGTCTGTCAGTCTGTCAGTCTGTCAGTCTGTCAGTCTGTCAGTCTGTCAGTCTGTCAGTCTGTCAGTCTGTCAGTCTGTCAGTCTGTCAGTCTGTCAGTCTGTCAGTCTGTCAGTCTGTCAGTCTGTCAGTCTGTCAGTCTGTCAGTCTGTCAGTCTGTCAGTCTGTCAGTCTGTCAGTCTGTCAGTCTGTCAGTCTGTCAGTCTGTCAGTCTGTCAGTCTGTCAGTCTGTCAGTCTGTCAGTCTGTCAGTCTGTCAGTCTGTCAGTCTGTCAGTCTGTCAGTCTGTCAGTCTGTCAGTCTGTCAGTCTGTCAGTCTGTCAGTCTGTCAGTCTGTCAGTCTGTCAGTCTGTCAGTCTGTCAGTCTGTCAGTCTGTCAGTCTGTCAGTCTGTCAGTCTGTCAGTCTGTCAGTCTGTCAGTCTGTCAGTCTGTCAGTCTGTCAGTCTGTCAGTCTGTCAGTCTGTCAGTCTGTCAGTCTGTCAGTCTGTCAGTCTGTCAGTCTGTCAGTCTGTCAGTCTGTCAGTCTGTCAGTCTGTCAGTCTGTCAGTCTGTCAGTCTGTCAGTCTGTCAGTCTGTCAGTCTGTCAGTCTGTCAGTCTGTCAGTCTGTCAGTCTGTCAGTCTGTCAGTCTGTCAGTCTGTCAGTCTGTCAGTCTGTCAGTCTGTCAGTCTGTCAGTCTGTCAGTCTGTCAGTCTGTCAGTCTGTCAGTCTGTCAGTCTGTCAGTCTGTCAGTCTGTCAGTCTGTCAGTCTGTCAGTCTGTCAGTCTGTCAGTCTGTCAGTCTGTCAGTCTGTCAGTCTGTCAGTCTGTCAGTCTGTCAGTCTGTCAGTCTGTCAGTCTGTCAGTCTGTCAGTCTGTCAGTCTGTCAGTCTGTCAGTCTGTCAGTCTGTCAGTCTGTCAGTCTGTCAGTCTGTCAGTCTGTCAGTCTGTCAGTCTGTCAGTCTGTCAGTCTGTCAGTCTGTCAGTCTGTCAGTCTGTCAGTCTGTCAGTCTGTCAGTCTGTCAGTCTGTCAGTCTGTCAGTCTGTCAGTCTGTCAGTCTGTCAGTCTGTCAGTCTGTCAGTCTGTCAGTCTGTCAGTCTGTCAGTCTGTCAGTCTGTCAGTCTGTCAGTCTGTCAGTCTGTCAGTCTGTCAGTCTGTCAGTCTGTCAGTCTGTCAGTCTGTCAGTCTGTCAGTCTGTCAGTCTGTCAGTCTGTCAGTCTGTCAGTCTGTCAGTCTGTCAGTCTGTCAGTCTGTCAGTCTGTCAGTCTGTCAGTCTGTCAGTCTGTCAGTCTGTCAGTCTGTCAGTCTGTCAGTCTGTCAGTCTGTCAGTCTGTCAGTCTGTCAGTCTGTCAGTCTGTCAGTCTGTCAGTCTGTCAGTCTGTCAGTCTGTCAGTCTGTCAGTCTGTCAGTCTGTCAGTCTGTCAGTCTGTCAGTCTGTCAGTCTGTCAGTCTGTCAGTCTGTCAGTCTGTCAGTCTGTCAGTCTGTCAGTCTGTCAGTCTGTCAGTCTGTCAGTCTGTCAGTCTGTCAGTCTGTCAGTCTGTCAGTCTGTCAGTCTGTCAGTCTGTCAGTCTGTCAGTCTGTCAGTCTGTCAGTCTGTCAGTCTGTCAGTCTGTCAGTCTGTCAGTCTGTCAGTCTGTCAGTCTGTCAGTCTGTCAGTCTGTCAGTCTGTCAGTCTGTCAGTCTGTCAGTCTGTCAGTCTGTCAGTCTGTCAGTCTGTCAGTCTGTCAGTCTGTCAGTCTGTCAGTCTGTCAGTCTGTCAGTCTGTCAGTCTGTCAGTCTGTCAGTCTGTCAGTCTGTCAGTCTGTCAGTCTGTCAGTCTGTCAGTCTGTCAGTCTGTCAGTCTGTCAGTCTGTCAGTCTGTCAGTCTGTCAGTCTGTCAGTCTGTCAGTCTGTCAGTCTGTCAGTCTGTCAGTCTGTCAGTCTGTCAGTCTGTCAGTCTGTCAGTCTGTCAGTCTGTCAGTCTGTCAGTCTGTCAGTCTGTCAGTCTGTCAGTCTGTCAGTCTGTCAGTCTGTCAGTCTGTCAGTCTGTCAGTCTGTCAGTCTGTCAGTCTGTCAGTCTGTCAGTCTGTCAGTCTGTCAGTCTGTCAGTCTGTCAGTCTGTCAGTCTGTCAGTCTGTCAGTCTGTCAGTCTGTCAGTCTGTCAGTCTGTCAGTCTGTCAGTCTGTCAGTCTGTCAGTCTGTCAGTCTGTCAGTCTGTCAGTCTGTCAGTCTGTCAGTCTGTCAGTCTGTCAGTCTGTCAGTCTGTCAGTCTGTCAGTCTGTCAGTCTGTCAGTCTGTCAGTCTGTCAGTCTGTCAGTCTGTCAGTCTGTCAGTCTGTCAGTCTGTCAGTCTGTCAGTCTGTCAGTCTGTCAGTCTGTCAGTCTGTCAGTCTGTCAGTCTGTCAGTCTGTCAGTCTGTCAGTCTGTCAGTCTGTCAGTCTGTCAGTCTGTCAGTCTGTCAGTCTGTCAGTCTGTCAGTCTGTCAGTCTGTCAGTCTGTCAGTCTGTCAGTCTGTCAGTCTGTCAGTCTGTCAGTCTGTCAGTCTGTCAGTCTGTCAGTCTGTCAGTCTGTCAGTCTGTCAGTCTGTCAGTCTGTCAGTCTGTCAGTCTGTCAGTCTGTCAGTCTGTCAGTCTGTCAGTCTGTCAGTCTGTCAGTCTGTCAGTCTGTCAGTCTGTCAGTCTGTCAGTCTGTCAGTCTGTCAGTCTGTCAGTCTGTCAGTCTGTCAGTCTGTCAGTCTGTCAGTCTGTCAGTCTGTCAGTCTGTCAGTCTGTCAGTCTGTCAGTCTGTCAGTCTGTCAGTCTGTCAGTCTGTCAGTCTGTCAGTCTGTCAGTCTGTCAGTCTGTCAGTCTGTCAGTCTGTCAGTCTGTCAGTCTGTCAGTCTGTCAGTCTGTCAGTCTGTCAGTCTGTCAGTCTGTCAGTCTGTCAGTCTGTCAGTCTGTCAGTCTGTCAGTCTGTCAGTCTGTCAGTCTGTCAGTCTGTCAGTCTGTCAGTCTGTCAGTCTGTCAGTCTGTCAGTCTGTCAGTCTGTCAGTCTGTCAGTCTGTCAGTCTGTCAGTCTGTCAGTCTGTCAGTCTGTCAGTCTGTCAGTCTGTCAGTCTGTCAGTCTGTCAGTCTGTCAGTCTGTCAGTCTGTCAGTCTGTCAGTCTGTCAGTCTGTCAGTCTGTCAGTCTGTCAGTCTGTCAGTCTGTCAGTCTGTCAGTCTGTCAGTCTGTCAGTCTGTCAGTCTGTCAGTCTGTCAGTCTGTCAGTCTGTCAGTCTGTCAGTCTGTCAGTCTGTCAGTCTGTCAGTCTGTCAGTCTGTCAGTCTGTCAGTCTGTCAGTCTGTCAGTCTGTCAGTCTGTCAGTCTGTCAGTCTGTCAGTCTGTCAGTCTGTCAGTCTGTCAGTCTGTCAGTCTGTCAGTCTGTCAGTCTGTCAGTCTGTCAGTCTGTCAGTCTGTCAGTCTGTCAGTCTGTCAGTCTGTCAGTCTGTCAGTCTGTCAGTCTGTCAGTCTGTCAGTCTGTCAGTCTGTCAGTCTGTCAGTCTGTCAGTCTGTCAGTCTGTCAGTCTGTCAGTCTGTCAGTCTGTCAGTCTGTCAGTCTGTCAGTCTGTCAGTCTGTCAGTCTGTCAGTCTGTCAGTCTGTCAGTCTGTCAGTCTGTCAGTCTGTCAGTCTGTCAGTCTGTCAGTCTGTCAGTCTGTCAGTCTGTCAGTCTGTCAGTCTGTCAGTCTGTCAGTCTGTCAGTCTGTCAGTCTGTCAGTCTGTCAGTCTGTCAGTCTGTCAGTCTGTCAGTCTGTCAGTCTGTCAGTCTGTCAGTCTGTCAGTCTGTCAGTCTGTCAGTCTGTCAGTCTGTCAGTCTGTCAGTCTGTCAGTCTGTCAGTCTGTCAGTCTGTCAGTCTGTCAGTCTGTCAGTCTGTCAGTCTGTCAGTCTGTCAGTCTGTCAGTCTGTCAGTCTGTCAGTCTGTCAGTCTGTCAGTCTGTCAGTCTGTCAGTCTGTCAGTCTGTCAGTCTGTCAGTCTGTCAGTCTGTCAGTCTGTCAGTCTGTCAGTCTGTCAGTCTGTCAGTCTGTCAGTCTGTCAGTCTGTCAGTCTGTCAGTCTGTCAGTCTGTCAGTCTGTCAGTCTGTCAGTCTGTCAGTCTGTCAGTCTGTCAGTCTGTCAGTCTGTCAGTCTGTCAGTCTGTCAGTCTGTCAGTCTGTCAGTCTGTCAGTCTGTCAGTCTGTCAGTCTGTCAGTCTGTCAGTCTGTCAGTCTGTCAGTCTGTCAGTCTGTCAGTCTGTCAGTCTGTCAGTCTGTCAGTCTGTCAGTCTGTCAGTCTGTCAGTCTGTCAGTCTGTCAGTCTGTCAGTCTGTCAGTCTGTCAGTCTGTCAGTCTGTCAGTCTGTCAGTCTGTCAGTCTGTCAGTCTGTCAGTCTGTCAGTCTGTCAGTCTGTCAGTCTGTCAGTCTGTCAGTCTGTCAGTCTGTCAGTCTGTCAGTCTGTCAGTCTGTCAGTCTGTCAGTCTGTCAGTCTGTCAGTCTGTCAGTCTGTCAGTCTGTCAGTCTGTCAGTCTGTCAGTCTGTCAGTCTGTCAGTCTGTCAGTCTGTCAGTCTGTCAGTCTGTCAGTCTGTCAGTCTGTCAGTCTGTCAGTCTGTCAGTCTGTCAGTCTGTCAGTCTGTCAGTCTGTCAGTCTGTCAGTCTGTCAGTCTGTCAGTCTGTCAGTCTGTCAGTCTGTCAGTCTGTCAGTCTGTCAGTCTGTCAGTCTGTCAGTCTGTCAGTCTGTCAGTCTGTCAGTCTGTCAGTCTGTCAGTCTGTCAGTCTGTCAGTCTGTCAGTCTGTCAGTCTGTCAGTCTGTCAGTCTGTCAGTCTGTCAGTCTGTCAGTCTGTCAGTCTGTCAGTCTGTCAGTCTGTCAGTCTGTCAGTCTGTCAGTCTGTCAGTCTGTCAGTCTGTCAGTCTGTCAGTCTGTCAGTCTGTCAGTCTGTCAGTCTGTCAGTCTGTCAGTCTGTCAGTCTGTCAGTCTGTCAGTCTGTCAGTCTGTCAGTCTGTCAGTCTGTCAGTCTGTCAGTCTGTCAGTCTGTCAGTCTGTCAGTCTGTCAGTCTGTCAGTCTGTCAGTCTGTCAGTCTGTCAGTCTGTCAGTCTGTCAGTCTGTCAGTCTGTCAGTCTGTCAGTCTGTCAGTCTGTCAGTCTGTCAGTCTGTCAGTCTGTCAGTCTGTCAGTCTGTCAGTCTGTCAGTCTGTCAGTCTGTCAGTCTGTCAGTCTGTCAGTCTGTCAGTCTGTCAGTCTGTCAGTCTGTCAGTCTGTCAGTCTGTCAGTCTGTCAGTCTGTCAGTCTGTCAGTCTGTCAGTCTGTCAGTCTGTCAGTCTGTCAGTCTGTCAGTCTGTCAGTCTGTCAGTCTGTCAGTCTGTCAGTCTGTCAGTCTGTCAGTCTGTCAGTCTGTCAGTCTGTCAGTCTGTCAGTCTGTCAGTCTGTCAGTCTGTCAGTCTGTCAGTCTGTCAGTCTGTCAGTCTGTCAGTCTGTCAGTCTGTCAGTCTGTCAGTCTGTCAGTCTGTCAGTCTGTCAGTCTGTCAGTCTGTCAGTCTGTCAGTCTGTCAGTCTGTCAGTCTGTCAGTCTGTCAGTCTGTCAGTCTGTCAGTCTGTCAGTCTGTCAGTCTGTCAGTCTGTCAGTCTGTCAGTCTGTCAGTCTGTCAGTCTGTCAGTCTGTCAGTCTGTCAGTCTGTCAGTCTGTCAGTCTGTCAGTCTGTCAGTCTGTCAGTCTGTCAGTCTGTCAGTCTGTCAGTCTGTCAGTCTGTCAGTCTGTCAGTCTGTCAGTCTGTCAGTCTGTCAGTCTGTCAGTCTGTCAGTCTGTCAGTCTGTCAGTCTGTCAGTCTGTCAGTCTGTCAGTCTGTCAGTCTGTCAGTCTGTCAGTCTGTCAGTCTGTCAGTCTGTCAGTCTGTCAGTCTGTCAGTCTGTCAGTCTGTCAGTCTGTCAGTCTGTCAGTCTGTCAGTCTGTCAGTCTGTCAGTCTGTCAGTCTGTCAGTCTGTCAGTCTGTCAGTCTGTCAGTCTGTCAGTCTGTCAGTCTGTCAGTCTGTCAGTCTGTCAGTCTGTCAGTCTGTCAGTCTGTCAGTCTGTCAGTCTGTCAGTCTGTCAGTCTGTCAGTCTGTCAGTCTGTCAGTCTGTCAGTCTGTCAGTCTGTCAGTCTGTCAGTCTGTCAGTCTGTCAGTCTGTCAGTCTGTCAGTCTGTCAGTCTGTCAGTCTGTCAGTCTGTCAGTCTGTCAGTCTGTCAGTCTGTCAGTCTGTCAGTCTGTCAGTCTGTCAGTCTGTCAGTCTGTCAGTCTGTCAGTCTGTCAGTCTGTCAGTCTGTCAGTCTGTCAGTCTGTCAGTCTGTCAGTCTGTCAGTCTGTCAGTCTGTCAGTCTGTCAGTCTGTCAGTCTGTCAGTCTGTCAGTCTGTCAGTCTGTCAGTCTGTCAGTCTGTCAGTCTGTCAGTCTGTCAGTCTGTCAGTCTGTCAGTCTGTCAGTCTGTCAGTCTGTCAGTCTGTCAGTCTGTCAGTCTGTCAGTCTGTCAGTCTGTCAGTCTGTCAGTCTGTCAGTCTGTCAGTCTGTCAGTCTGTCAGTCTGTCAGTCTGTCAGTCTGTCAGTCTGTCAGTCTGTCAGTCTGTCAGTCTGTCAGTCTGTCAGTCTGTCAGTCTGTCAGTCTGTCAGTCTGTCAGTCTGTCAGTCTGTCAGTCTGTCAGTCTGTCAGTCTGTCAGTCTGTCAGTCTGTCAGTCTGTCAGTCTGTCAGTCTGTCAGTCTGTCAGTCTGTCAGTCTGTCAGTCTGTCAGTCTGTCAGTCTGTCAGTCTGTCAGTCTGTCAGTCTGTCAGTCTGTCAGTCTGTCAGTCTGTCAGTCTGTCAGTCTGTCAGTCTGTCAGTCTGTCAGTCTGTCAGTCTGTCAGTCTGTCAGTCTGTCAGTCTGTCAGTCTGTCAGTCTGTCAGTCTGTCAGTCTGTCAGTCTGTCAGTCTGTCAGTCTGTCAGTCTGTCAGTCTGTCAGTCTGTCAGTCTGTCAGTCTGTCAGTCTGTCAGTCTGTCAGTCTGTCAGTCTGTCAGTCTGTCAGTCTGTCAGTCTGTCAGTCTGTCAGTCTGTCAGTCTGTCAGTCTGTCAGTCTGTCAGTCTGTCAGTCTGTCAGTCTGTCAGTCTGTCAGTCTGTCAGTCTGTCAGTCTGTCAGTCTGTCAGTCTGTCAGTCTGTCAGTCTGTCAGTCTGTCAGTCTGTCAGTCTGTCAGTCTGTCAGTCTGTCAGTCTGTCAGTCTGTCAGTCTGTCAGTCTGTCAGTCTGTCAGTCTGTCAGTCTGTCAGTCTGTCAGTCTGTCAGTCTGTCAGTCTGTCAGTCTGTCAGTCTGTCAGTCTGTCAGTCTGTCAGTCTGTCAGTCTGTCAGTCTGTCAGTCTGTCAGTCTGTCAGTCTGTCAGTCTGTCAGTCTGTCAGTCTGTCAGTCTGTCAGTCTGTCAGTCTGTCAGTCTGTCAGTCTGTCAGTCTGTCAGTCTGTCAGTCTGTCAGTCTGTCAGTCTGTCAGTCTGTCAGTCTGTCAGTCTGTCAGTCTGTCAGTCTGTCAGTCTGTCAGTCTGTCAGTCTGTCAGTCTGTCAGTCTGTCAGTCTGTCAGTCTGTCAGTCTGTCAGTCTGTCAGTCTGTCAGTCTGTCAGTCTGTCAGTCTGTCAGTCTGTCAGTCTGTCAGTCTGTCAGTCTGTCAGTCTGTCAGTCTGTCAGTCTGTCAGTCTGTCAGTCTGTCAGTCTGTCAGTCTGTCAGTCTGTCAGTCTGTCAGTCTGTCAGTCTGTCAGTCTGTCAGTCTGTCAGTCTGTCAGTCTGTCAGTCTGTCAGTCTGTCAGTCTGTCAGTCTGTCAGTCTGTCAGTCTGTCAGTCTGTCAGTCTGTCAGTCTGTCAGTCTGTCAGTCTGTCAGTCTGTCAGTCTGTCAGTCTGTCAGTCTGTCAGTCTGTCAGTCTGTCAGTCTGTCAGTCTGTCAGTCTGTCAGTCTGTCAGTCTGTCAGTCTGTCAGTCTGTCAGTCTGTCAGTCTGTCAGTCTGTCAGTCTGTCAGTCTGTCAGTCTGTCAGTCTGTCAGTCTGTCAGTCTGTCAGTCTGTCAGTCTGTCAGTCTGTCAGTCTGTCAGTCTGTCAGTCTGTCAGTCTGTCAGTCTGTCAGTCTGTCAGTCTGTCAGTCTGTCAGTCTGTCAGTCTGTCAGTCTGTCAGTCTGTCAGTCTGTCAGTCTGTCAGTCTGTCAGTCTGTCAGTCTGTCAGTCTGTCAGTCTGTCAGTCTGTCAGTCTGTCAGTCTGTCAGTCTGTCAGTCTGTCAGTCTGTCAGTCTGTCAGTCTGTCAGTCTGTCAGTCTGTCAGTCTGTCAGTCTGTCAGTCTGTCAGTCTGTCAGTCTGTCAGTCTGTCAGTCTGTCAGTCTGTCAGTCTGTCAGTCTGTCAGTCTGTCAGTCTGTCAGTCTGTCAGTCTGTCAGTCTGTCAGTCTGTCAGTCTGTCAGTCTGTCAGTCTGTCAGTCTGTCAGTCTGTCAGTCTGTCAGTCTGTCAGTCTGTCAGTCTGTCAGTCTGTCAGTCTGTCAGTCTGTCAGTCTGTCAGTCTGTCAGTCTGTCAGTCTGTCAGTCTGTCAGTCTGTCAGTCTGTCAGTCTGTCAGTCTGTCAGTCTGTCAGTCTGTCAGTCTGTCAGTCTGTCAGTCTGTCAGTCTGTCAGTCTGTCAGTCTGTCAGTCTGTCAGTCTGTCAGTCTGTCAGTCTGTCAGTCTGTCAGTCTGTCAGTCTGTCAGTCTGTCAGTCTGTCAGTCTGTCAGTCTGTCAGTCTGTCAGTCTGTCAGTCTGTCAGTCTGTCAGTCTGTCAGTCTGTCAGTCTGTCAGTCTGTCAGTCTGTCAGTCTGTCAGTCTGTCAGTCTGTCAGTCTGTCAGTCTGTCAGTCTGTCAGTCTGTCAGTCTGTCAGTCTGTCAGTCTGTCAGTCTGTCAGTCTGTCAGTCTGTCAGTCTGTCAGTCTGTCAGTCTGTCAGTCTGTCAGTCTGTCAGTCTGTCAGTCTGTCAGTCTGTCAGTCTGTCAGTCTGTCAGTCTGTCAGTCTGTCAGTCTGTCAGTCTGTCAGTCTGTCAGTCTGTCAGTCTGTCAGTCTGTCAGTCTGTCAGTCTGTCAGTCTGTCAGTCTGTCAGTCTGTCAGTCTGTCAGTCTGTCAGTCTGTCAGTCTGTCAGTCTGTCAGTCTGTCAGTCTGTCAGTCTGTCAGTCTGTCAGTCTGTCAGTCTGTCAGTCTGTCAGTCTGTCAGTCTGTCAGTCTGTCAGTCTGTCAGTCTGTCAGTCTGTCAGTCTGTCAGTCTGTCAGTCTGTCAGTCTGTCAGTCTGTCAGTCTGTCAGTCTGTCAGTCTGTCAGTCTGTCAGTCTGTCAGTCTGTCAGTCTGTCAGTCTGTCAGTCTGTCAGTCTGTCAGTCTGTCAGTCTGTCAGTCTGTCAGTCTGTCAGTCTGTCAGTCTGTCAGTCTGTCAGTCTGTCAGTCTGTCAGTCTGTCAGTCTGTCAGTCTGTCAGTCTGTCAGTCTGTCAGTCTGTCAGTCTGTCAGTCTGTCAGTCTGTCAGTCTGTCAGTCTGTCAGTCTGTCAGTCTGTCAGTCTGTCAGTCTGTCAGTCTGTCAGTCTGTCAGTCTGTCAGTCTGTCAGTCTGTCAGTCTGTCAGTCTGTCAGTCTGTCAGTCTGTCAGTCTGTCAGTCTGTCAGTCTGTCAGTCTGTCAGTCTGTCAGTCTGTCAGTCTGTCAGTCTGTCAGTCTGTCAGTCTGTCAGTCTGTCAGTCTGTCAGTCTGTCAGTCTGTCAGTCTGTCAGTCTGTCAGTCTGTCAGTCTGTCAGTCTGTCAGTCTGTCAGTCTGTCAGTCTGTCAGTCTGTCAGTCTGTCAGTCTGTCAGTCTGTCAGTCTGTCAGTCTGTCAGTCTGTCAGTCTGTCAGTCTGTCAGTCTGTCAGTCTGTCAGTCTGTCAGTCTGTCAGTCTGTCAGTCTGTCAGTCTGTCAGTCTGTCAGTCTGTCAGTCTGTCAGTCTGTCAGTCTGTCAGTCTGTCAGTCTGTCAGTCTGTCAGTCTGTCAGTCTGTCAGTCTGTCAGTCTGTCAGTCTGTCAGTCTGTCAGTCTGTCAGTCTGTCAGTCTGTCAGTCTGTCAGTCTGTCAGTCTGTCAGTCTGTCAGTCTGTCAGTCTGTCAGTCTGTCAGTCTGTCAGTCTGTCAGTCTGTCAGTCTGTCAGTCTGTCAGTCTGTCAGTCTGTCAGTCTGTCAGTCTGTCAGTCTGTCAGTCTGTCAGTCTGTCAGTCTGTCAGTCTGTCAGTCTGTCAGTCTGTCAGTCTGTCAGTCTGTCAGTCTGTCAGTCTGTCAGTCTGTCAGTCTGTCAGTCTGTCAGTCTGTCAGTCTGTCAGTCTGTCAGTCTGTCAGTCTGTCAGTCTGTCAGTCTGTCAGTCTGTCAGTCTGTCAGTCTGTCAGTCTGTCAGTCTGTCAGTCTGTCAGTCTGTCAGTCTGTCAGTCTGTCAGTCTGTCAGTCTGTCAGTCTGTCAGTCTGTCAGTCTGTCAGTCTGTCAGTCTGTCAGTCTGTCAGTCTGTCAGTCTGTCAGTCTGTCAGTCTGTCAGTCTGTCAGTCTGTCAGTCTGTCAGTCTGTCAGTCTGTCAGTCTGTCAGTCTGTCAGTCTGTCAGTCTGTCAGTCTGTCAGTCTGTCAGTCTGTCAGTCTGTCAGTCTGTCAGTCTGTCAGTCTGTCAGTCTGTCAGTCTGTCAGTCTGTCAGTCTGTCAGTCTGTCAGTCTGTCAGTCTGTCAGTCTGTCAGTCTGTCAGTCTGTCAGTCTGTCAGTCTGTCAGTCTGTCAGTCTGTCAGTCTGTCAGTCTGTCAGTCTGTCAGTCTGTCAGTCTGTCAGTCTGTCAGTCTGTCAGTCTGTCAGTCTGTCAGTCTGTCAGTCTGTCAGTCTGTCAGTCTGTCAGTCTGTCAGTCTGTCAGTCTGTCAGTCTGTCAGTCTGTCAGTCTGTCAGTCTGTCAGTCTGTCAGTCTGTCAGTCTGTCAGTCTGTCAGTCTGTCAGTCTGTCAGTCTGTCAGTCTGTCAGTCTGTCAGTCTGTCAGTCTGTCAGTCTGTCAGTCTGTCAGTCTGTCAGTCTGTCAGTCTGTCAGTCTGTCAGTCTGTCAGTCTGTCAGTCTGTCAGTCTGTCAGTCTGTCAGTCTGTCAGTCTGTCAGTCTGTCAGTCTGTCAGTCTGTCAGTCTGTCAGTCTGTCAGTCTGTCAGTCTGTCAGTCTGTCAGTCTGTCAGTCTGTCAGTCTGTCAGTCTGTCAGTCTGTCAGTCTGTCAGTCTGTCAGTCTGTCAGTCTGTCAGTCTGTCAGTCTGTCAGTCTGTCAGTCTGTCAGTCTGTCAGTCTGTCAGTCTGTCAGTCTGTCAGTCTGTCAGTCTGTCAGTCTGTCAGTCTGTCAGTCTGTCAGTCTGTCAGTCTGTCAGTCTGTCAGTCTGTCAGTCTGTCAGTCTGTCAGTCTGTCAGTCTGTCAGTCTGTCAGTCTGTCAGTCTGTCAGTCTGTCAGTCTGTCAGTCTGTCAGTCTGTCAGTCTGTCAGTCTGTCAGTCTGTCAGTCTGTCAGTCTGTCAGTCTGTCAGTCTGTCAGTCTGTCAGTCTGTCAGTCTGTCAGTCTGTCAGTCTGTCAGTCTGTCAGTCTGTCAGTCTGTCAGTCTGTCAGTCTGTCAGTCTGTCAGTCTGTCAGTCTGTCAGTCTGTCAGTCTGTCAGTCTGTCAGTCTGTCAGTCTGTCAGTCTGTCAGTCTGTCAGTCTGTCAGTCTGTCAGTCTGTCAGTCTGTCAGTCTGTCAGTCTGTCAGTCTGTCAGTCTGTCAGTCTGTCAGTCTGTCAGTCTGTCAGTCTGTCAGTCTGTCAGTCTGTCAGTCTGTCAGTCTGTCAGTCTGTCAGTCTGTCAGTCTGTCAGTCTGTCAGTCTGTCAGTCTGTCAGTCTGTCAGTCTGTCAGTCTGTCAGTCTGTCAGTCTGTCAGTCTGTCAGTCTGTCAGTCTGTCAGTCTGTCAGTCTGTCAGTCTGTCAGTCTGTCAGTCTGTCAGTCTGTCAGTCTGTCAGTCTGTCAGTCTGTCAGTCTGTCAGTCTGTCAGTCTGTCAGTCTGTCAGTCTGTCAGTCTGTCAGTCTGTCAGTCTGTCAGTCTGTCAGTCTGTCAGTCTGTCAGTCTGTCAGTCTGTCAGTCTGTCAGTCTGTCAGTCTGTCAGTCTGTCAGTCTGTCAGTCTGTCAGTCTGTCAGTCTGTCAGTCTGTCAGTCTGTCAGTCTGTCAGTCTGTCAGTCTGTCAGTCTGTCAGTCTGTCAGTCTGTCAGTCTGTCAGTCTGTCAGTCTGTCAGTCTGTCAGTCTGTCAGTCTGTCAGTCTGTCAGTCTGTCAGTCTGTCAGTCTGTCAGTCTGTCAGTCTGTCAGTCTGTCAGTCTGTCAGTCTGTCAGTCTGTCAGTCTGTCAGTCTGTCAGTCTGTCAGTCTGTCAGTCTGTCAGTCTGTCAGTCTGTCAGTCTGTCAGTCTGTCAGTCTGTCAGTCTGTCAGTCTGTCAGTCTGTCAGTCTGTCAGTCTGTCAGTCTGTCAGTCTGTCAGTCTGTCAGTCTGTCAGTCTGTCAGTCTGTCAGTCTGTCAGTCTGTCAGTCTGTCAGTCTGTCAGTCTGTCAGTCTGTCAGTCTGTCAGTCTGTCAGTCTGTCAGTCTGTCAGTCTGTCAGTCTGTCAGTCTGTCAGTCTGTCAGTCTGTCAGTCTGTCAGTCTGTCAGTCTGTCAGTCTGTCAGTCTGTCAGTCTGTCAGTCTGTCAGTCTGTCAGTCTGTCAGTCTGTCAGTCTGTCAGTCTGTCAGTCTGTCAGTCTGTCAGTCTGTCAGTCTGTCAGTCTGTCAGTCTGTCAGTCTGTCAGTCTGTCAGTCTGTCAGTCTGTCAGTCTGTCAGTCTGTCAGTCTGTCAGTCTGTCAGTCTGTCAGTCTGTCAGTCTGTCAGTCTGTCAGTCTGTCAGTCTGTCAGTCTGTCAGTCTGTCAGTCTGTCAGTCTGTCAGTCTGTCAGTCTGTCAGTCTGTCAGTCTGTCAGTCTGTCAGTCTGTCAGTCTGTCAGTCTGTCAGTCTGTCAGTCTGTCAGTCTGTCAGTCTGTCAGTCTGTCAGTCTGTCAGTCTGTCAGTCTGTCAGTCTGTCAGTCTGTCAGTCTGTCAGTCTGTCAGTCTGTCAGTCTGTCAGTCTGTCAGTCTGTCAGTCTGTCAGTCTGTCAGTCTGTCAGTCTGTCAGTCTGTCAGTCTGTCAGTCTGTCAGTCTGTCAGTCTGTCAGTCTGTCAGTCTGTCAGTCTGTCAGTCTGTCAGTCTGTCAGTCTGTCAGTCTGTCAGTCTGTCAGTCTGTCAGTCTGTCAGTCTGTCAGTCTGTCAGTCTGTCAGTCTGTCAGTCTGTCAGTCTGTCAGTCTGTCAGTCTGTCAGTCTGTCAGTCTGTCAGTCTGTCAGTCTGTCAGTCTGTCAGTCTGTCAGTCTGTCAGTCTGTCAGTCTGTCAGTCTGTCAGTCTGTCAGTCTGTCAGTCTGTCAGTCTGTCAGTCTGTCAGTCTGTCAGTCTGTCAGTCTGTCAGTCTGTCAGTCTGTCAGTCTGTCAGTCTGTCAGTCTGTCAGTCTGTCAGTCTGTCAGTCTGTCAGTCTGTCAGTCTGTCAGTCTGTCAGTCTGTCAGTCTGTCAGTCTGTCAGTCTGTCAGTCTGTCAGTCTGTCAGTCTGTCAGTCTGTCAGTCTGTCAGTCTGTCAGTCTGTCAGTCTGTCAGTCTGTCAGTCTGTCAGTCTGTCAGTCTGTCAGTCTGTCAGTCTGTCAGTCTGTCAGTCTGTCAGTCTGTCAGTCTGTCAGTCTGTCAGTCTGTCAGTCTGTCAGTCTGTCAGTCTGTCAGTCTGTCAGTCTGTCAGTCTGTCAGTCTGTCAGTCTGTCAGTCTGTCAGTCTGTCAGTCTGTCAGTCTGTCAGTCTGTCAGTCTGTCAGTCTGTCAGTCTGTCAGTCTGTCAGTCTGTCAGTCTGTCAGTCTGTCAGTCTGTCAGTCTGTCAGTCTGTCAGTCTGTCAGTCTGTCAGTCTGTCAGTCTGTCAGTCTGTCAGTCTGTCAGTCTGTCAGTCTGTCAGTCTGTCAGTCTGTCAGTCTGTCAGTCTGTCAGTCTGTCAGTCTGTCAGTCTGTCAGTCTGTCAGTCTGTCAGTCTGTCAGTCTGTCAGTCTGTCAGTCTGTCAGTCTGTCAGTCTGTCAGTCTGTCAGTCTGTCAGTCTGTCAGTCTGTCAGTCTGTCAGTCTGTCAGTCTGTCAGTCTGTCAGTCTGTCAGTCTGTCAGTCTGTCAGTCTGTCAGTCTGTCAGTCTGTCAGTCTGTCAGTCTGTCAGTCTGTCAGTCTGTCAGTCTGTCAGTCTGTCAGTCTGTCAGTCTGTCAGTCTGTCAGTCTGTCAGTCTGTCAGTCTGTCAGTCTGTCAGTCTGTCAGTCTGTCAGTCTGTCAGTCTGTCAGTCTGTCAGTCTGTCAGTCTGTCAGTCTGTCAGTCTGTCAGTCTGTCAGTCTGTCAGTCTGTCAGTCTGTCAGTCTGTCAGTCTGTCAGTCTGTCAGTCTGTCAGTCTGTCAGTCTGTCTGTCTGTCTGTCTGTCTGTCTGTCTGTCTGTCAGTCTGTCTGTCTGTCAGTCTGTCTGTCTGTCTGTCTGTCTGTCTGTCTGTCTGTCTGTCTGTCTGTCTGTCTGTCTGTCTGTCTGTCTGTCTGTCTGTCTGTCCTGTCTGTCTGTCTGTCTGTCTGTCTGTCTGTCTGTCTGTCTGTCTGTCTGTCTGTCTGTCTGTCTGTCTGTCTGTCTGTCTGTCTGTCTGTCAGTCTGTCTGTCTGTCTGTCTGTCTGTCTGTCTGTCTGTCAGTCTGTCTGTCTGTCTGTCCTGTCTGTCTGTCTGTCTGTCTGTCTGTCTGTCTGTCTGTCTGTCTGTCTGTCTGTCTGTCTGTCTGTCTGTCTGTCTGTCTGTCTGTCTGTCTGTCTGTCTGTCTGTCTGTCTGTCTGTCTGTCTGTCTGTCTGTCTGTCTGTCTGTCTGTCTGTCAGTCTGTCAGTCTGTCAGTCTGTCAGTCTGTCAGTCTGTCAGTCTGTCAGTCTGTCAGTCTGTCAGTCTGTCAGTCTGTCAGTCTGTCAGTCTGTCAGTCTGTCAGTCTGTCTGTCAGTCTGTCAGTCTGTCAGTCTGTCAGTCTGTCAGTCTGTCAGTCTGTCAGTCTGTCAGTCTGTCAGTCTGTCAGTCTGTCAGTCTGTCAGTCTGTCAGTCTGTCAGTCTGTCAGTCTGTCAGTCTGTCAGTCTGTCAGTCTGTCAGTCTGTCAGTCTGTCAGTCTGTCAGTCTGTCAGTCTGTCAGTCTGTCAGTCTGTCAGTCTGTCAGTCTGTCAGTCTGTCAGTCTGTCAGTCTGTCAGTCTGTCAGTCTGTCAGTCTGTCAGTCTGTCAGTCTGTCAGTCTGTCAGTCTGTCAGTCTGTCAGTCTGTCAGTCTGTCAGTCTGTCAGTCTGTCAGTCTGTCAGTCTGTCAGTCTGTCAGTCTGTCAGTCTGTCAGTCTGTCAGTCTGTCAGTCTGTCAGTCTGTCAGTCTGTCAGTCTGTCAGTCTGTCAGTCTGTCAGTCTGTCAGTCTGTCAGTCTGTCAGTCTGTCAGTCTGTCAGTCTGTCAGTCTGTCAGTCTGTCAGTCTGTCAGTCTGTCAGTCTGTCAGTCTGTCAGTCTGTCAGTCTGTCAGTCTGTCAGTCTGTCAGTCTGTCAGTCTGTCAGTCTGTCAGTCTGTCAGTCTGTCAGTCTGTCAGTCTGTCAGTCTGTCAGTCTGTCAGTCTGTCAGTCTGTCAGTCTGTCAGTCTGTCAGTCTGTCAGTCTGTCAGTCTGTCAGTCTGTCAGTCTGTCAGTCTGTCAGTCTGTCAGTCTGTCAGTCTGTCAGTCTGTCAGTCTGTCAGTCTGTCAGTCTGTCAGTCTGTCAGTCTGTCAGTCTGTCAGTCTGTCAGTCTGTCAGTCTGTCAGTCTGTCAGTCTGTCAGTCTGTCAGTCTGTCAGTCTGTCAGTCTGTCAGTCTGTCAGTCTGTCAGTCTGTCAGTCTGTCAGTCTGTCAGTCTGTCAGTCTGTCAGTCTGTCAGTCTGTCAGTCTGTCAGTCTGTCAGTCTGTCAGTCTGTCAGTCTGTCAGTCTGTCAGTCTGTCAGTCTGTCAGTCTGTCAGTCTGTCAGTCTGTCAGTCTGTCAGTCTGTCAGTCTGTCAGTCTGTCAGTCTGTCAGTCTGTCAGTCTGTCAGTCTGTCAGTCTGTCAGTCTGTCAGTCTGTCAGTCTGTCAGTCTGTCAGTCTGTCAGTCTGTCAGTCTGTCAGTCTGTCAGTCTGTCAGTCTGTCAGTCTGTCAGTCTGTCAGTCTGTCAGTCTGTCAGTCTGTCAGTCTGTCAGTCTGTCAGTCTGTCAGTCTGTCAGTCTGTCAGTCTGTCAGTCTGTCAGTCTGTCAGTCTGTCAGTCTGTCAGTCTGTCAGTCTGTCAGTCTGTCAGTCTGTCAGTCTGTCAGTCTGTCAGTCTGTCAGTCTGTCAGTCTGTCAGTCTGTCAGTCTGTCAGTCTGTCAGTCTGTCAGTCTGTCAGTCTGTCAGTCTGTCAGTCTGTCAGTCTGTCAGTCTGTCAGTCTGTCAGTCTGTCAGTCTGTCAGTCTGTCAGTCTGTCAGTCTGTCAGTCTGTCAGTCTGTCAGTCTGTCAGTCTGTCAGTCTGTCAGTCTGTCAGTCTGTCAGTCTGTCAGTCTGTCAGTCTGTCAGTCTGTCAGTCTGTCAGTCTGTCAGTCTGTCAGTCTGTCAGTCTGTCAGTCTGCAGTCTGTCAGTCTGTCAGTCTGTCAGTCTGTCAGTCTGTCAGTCTGTCAGTCTGTCAGTCTGTCAGTCTGTCAGTCTGTCAGTCTGTCAGTCTGTCAGTCTGTCAGTCTGTCAGTCTGTCAGTCTGTCAGTCTGTCAGTCTGTCAGTCTGTCAGTCTGTCAGTCTGTCAGTCTGTCAGTCTGTCAGTCTGTCAGTCTGTCAGTCTGTCAGTCTGTCAGTCTGTCAGTCTGTCAGTCTGTCAGTCTGTCAGTCTGTCAGTCTGTCAGTCTGTCAGTCTGTCAGTCTGTCAGTCTGTCAGTCTGTCAGTCTGTCAGTCTGTCAGTCTGTCAGTCTGTCAGTCTGTCAGTCTGTCAGTCTGTCAGTCTGTCAGTCTGTCAGTCTGTCAGTCTGTCAGTCTGTCAGTCTGTCAGTCTGTCAGTCTGTCAGTCTGTCAGTCTGTCAGTCTGTCAGTCTGTCAGTCTGTCAGTCTGTCAGTCTGTCAGTCTGTCAGTCTGTCAGTCTGTCAGTCTGTCAGTCTGTCAGTCTGTCAGTCTGTCAGTCTGTCAGTCTGTCAGTCTGTCAGTCTGTCAGTCTGTCAGTCTGTCAGTCTGTCAGTCTGTCAGTCTGTCAGTCTGTCAGTCTGTCAGTCTGTCAGTCTGTCAGTCTGTCAGTCTGTCAGTCTGTCAGTCTGTCAGTCTGTCAGTCTGTCAGTCTGTCAGTCTGTCAGTCTGTCAGTCTGTCAGTCTGTCAGTCTGTCAGTCTGTCAGTCTGTCAGTCTGTCAGTCTGTCAGTCTGTCAGTCTGTCAGTCTGTCAGTCTGTCAGTCTGTCAGTCTGTCAGTCTGTCAGTCTGTCAGTCTGTCAGTCTGTCAGTCTGTCAGTCTGTCAGTCTGTCAGTCTGTCAGTCTGTCAGTCTGTCAGTCTGTCAGTCTGTCAGTCTGTCAGTCTGTCAGTCTGTCAGTCTGTCAGTCTGTCAGTCTGTCAGTCTGTCAGTCTGTCAGTCTGTCAGTCTGTCAGTCTGTCAGTCTGTCAGTCTGTCAGTCTGTCAGTCTGTCAGTCTGTCAGTCTGTCAGTCTGTCAGTCTGTCAGTCTGTCAGTCTGTCAGTCTGTCAGTCTGTCAGTCTGTCAGTCTGTCAGTCTGTCAGTCTGTCAGTCTGTCAGTCTGTCAGTCTGTCAGTCTGTCAGTCTGTCAGTCTGTCAGTCTGTCAGTCTGTCAGTCTGTCAGTCTGTCAGTCTGTCAGTCTGTCAGTCTGTCAGTCTGTCAGTCTGTCAGTCTGTCAGTCTGTCAGTCTGTCAGTCTGTCAGTCTGTCAGTCTGTCAGTCTGTCAGTCTGTCAGTCTGTCAGTCTGTCAGTCTGTCAGTCTGTCAGTCTGTCAGTCTGTCAGTCTGTCAGTCTGTCAGTCTGTCAGTCTGTCAGTCTGTCAGTCTGTCAGTCTGTCAGTCTGTCAGTCTGTCAGTCTGTCAGTCTGTCAGTCTGTCAGTCTGTCAGTCTGTCAGTCTGTCAGTCTGTCAGTCTGTCAGTCTGTCAGTCTGTCAGTCTGTCAGTCTGTCAGTCTGTCAGTCTGTCAGTCTGTCAGTCTGTCAGTCTGTCAGTCTGTCAGTCTGTCAGTCTGTCAGTCTGTCAGTCTGTCAGTCTGTCAGTCTGTCAGTCTGTCAGTCTGTCAGTCTGTCAGTCTGTCAGTCTGTCAGTCTGTCAGTCTGTCAGTCTGTCAGTCTGTCAGTCTGTCAGTCTGTCAGTCTGTCAGTCTGTCAGTCTGTCAGTCTGTCAGTCTGTCAGTCTGTCAGTCTGTCAGTCTGTCAGTCTGTCAGTCTGTCAGTCTGTCAGTCTGTCAGTCTGTCAGTCTGTCAGTCTGTCAGTCTGTCAGTCTGTCAGTCTGTCAGTCTGTCAGTCTGTCAGTCTGTCAGTCTGTCAGTCTGTCAGTCTGTCAGTCTGTCAGTCTGTCAGTCTGTCAGTCTGTCAGTCTGTCAGTCTGTCAGTCTGTCAGTCTGTCAGTCTGTCAGTCTGTCAGTCTGTCAGTCTGTCAGTCTGTCAGTCTGTCAGTCTGTCAGTCTGTCAGTCTGTCAGTCTGTCAGTCTGTCAGTCTGTCAGTCTGTCAGTCTGTCAGTCTGTCAGTCTGTCAGTCTGTCAGTCTGTCAGTCTGTCAGTCTGTCAGTCTGTCAGTCTGTCAGTCTGTCAGTCTGTCAGTCTGTCAGTCTGTCAGTCTGTCAGTCTGTCAGTCTGTCAGTCTGTCAGTCTGTCAGTCTGTCAGTCTGTCAGTCTGTCAGTCTGTCAGTCTGTCAGTCTGTCAGTCTGTCAGTCTGTCAGTCTGTCAGTCTGTCAGTCTGTCAGTCTGTCAGTCTGTCAGTCTGTCAGTCTGTCAGTCTGTCAGTCTGTCAGTCTGTCAGTCTGTCAGTCTGTCAGTCTGTCAGTCTGTCAGTCTGTCAGTCTGTCAGTCTGTCAGTCTGTCAGTCTGTCAGTCTGTCAGTCTGTCAGTCTGTCAGTCTGTCAGTCTGTCAGTCTGTCAGTCTGTCAGTCTGTCAGTCTGTCAGTCTGTCAGTCTGTCAGTCTGTCAGTCTGTCAGTCTGTCAGTCTGTCAGTCTGTCAGTCTGTCAGTCTGTCAGTCTGTCAGTCTGTCAGTCTGTCAGTCTGTCAGTCTGTCAGTCTGTCAGTCTGTCAGTCTGTCAGTCTGTCAGTCTGTCAGTCTGTCAGTCTGTCAGTCTGTCAGTCTGTCAGTCTGTCAGTCTGTCAGTCTGTCAGTCTGTCAGTCTGTCAGTCTGTCAGTCTGTCAGTCTGTCAGTCTGTCAGTCTGTCAGTCTGTCAGTCTGTCAGTCTGTCAGTCTGTCAGTCTGTCAGTCTGTCAGTCTGTCAGTCTGTCAGTCTGTCAGTCTGTCAGTCTGTCAGTCTGTCAGTCTGTCAGTCTGTCAGTCTGTCAGTCTGTCAGTCTGTCAGTCTGTCAGTCTGTCAGTCTGTCAGTCTGTCAGTCTGTCAGTCTGTCAGTCTGTCAGTCTGTCAGTCTGTCAGTCTGTCAGTCTGTCAGTCTGTCAGTCTGTCAGTCTGTCAGTCTGTCAGTCTGTCAGTCTGTCAGTCTGTCAGTCTGTCAGTCTGTCAGTCTGTCAGTCTGTCAGTCTGTCAGTCTGTCAGTCTGTCAGTCTGTCAGTCTGTCAGTCTGTCAGTCTGTCAGTCTGTCAGTCTGTCAGTCTGTCAGTCTGTCAGTCTGTCAGTCTGTCAGTCTGTCAGTCTGTCAGTCTGTCAGTCTGTCAGTCTGTCAGTCTGTCAGTCTGTCAGTCTGTCAGTCTGTCAGTCTGTCAGTCTGTCAGTCTGTCAGTCTGTCAGTCTGTCAGTCTGTCAGTCTGTCAGTCTGTCAGTCTGTCAGTCTGTCAGTCTGTCAGTCTGTCAGTCTGTCAGTCTGTCAGTCTGTCAGTCTGTCAGTCTGTCAGTCTGTCAGTCTGTCAGTCTGTCAGTCTGTCAGTCTGTCAGTCTGTCAGTCTGTCAGTCTGTCAGTCTGTCAGTCTGTCAGTCTGTCAGTCTGTCAGTCTGTCAGTCTGTCAGTCTGTCAGTCTGTCAGTCTGTCAGTCTGTCAGTCTGTCAGTCTGTCAGTCTGTCAGTCTGTCAGTCTGTCAGTCTGTCAGTCTGTCAGTCTGTCAGTCTGTCAGTCTGTCAGTCTGTCAGTCTGTCAGTCTGTCAGTCTGTCAGTCTGTCAGTCTGTCAGTCTGTCAGTCTGTCAGTCTGTCAGTCTGTCAGTCTGTCAGTCTGTCAGTCTGTCAGTCTGTCAGTCTGTCAGTCTGTCAGTCTGTCAGTCTGTCAGTCTGTCAGTCTGTCAGTCTGTCAGTCTGTCAGTCTGTCAGTCTGTCAGTCTGTCAGTCTGTCAGTCTGTCAGTCTGTCAGTCTGTCAGTCTGTCAGTCTGTCAGTCTGTCAGTCTGTCAGTCTGTCAGTCTGTCAGTCTGTCAGTCTGTCAGTCTGTCAGTCTGTCAGTCTGTCAGTCTGTCAGTCTGTCAGTCTGTCAGTCTGTCAGTCTGTCAGTCTGTCAGTCTGTCAGTCTGTCAGTCTGTCAGTCTGTCAGTCTGTCAGTCTGTCAGTCTGTCAGTCTGTCAGTCTGTCAGTCTGTCAGTCTGTCAGTCTGTCAGTCTGTCAGTCTGTCAGTCTGTCAGTCTGTCAGTCTGTCAGTCTGTCAGTCTGTCAGTCTGTCAGTCTGTCAGTCTGTCAGTCTGTCAGTCTGTCAGTCTGTCAGTCTGTCAGTCTGTCAGTCTGTCAGTCTGTCAGTCTGTCAGTCTGTCAGTCTGTCAGTCTGTCAGTCTGTCAGTCTGTCAGTCTGTCAGTCTGTCAGTCTGTCAGTCTGTCAGTCTGTCAGTCTGTCAGTCTGTCAGTCTGTCAGTCTGTCAGTCTGTCAGTCTGTCAGTCTGTCAGTCTGTCAGTCTGTCAGTCTGTCAGTCTGTCAGTCTGTCAGTCTGTCAGTCTGTCAGTCTGTCAGTCTGTCAGTCTGTCAGTCTGTCAGTCTGTCAGTCTGTCAGTCTGTCAGTCTGTCAGTCTGTCAGTCTGTCAGTCTGTCAGTCTGTCAGTCTGTCAGTCTGTCAGTCTGTCAGTCTGTCAGTCTGTCAGTCTGTCAGTCTGTCAGTCTGTCAGTCTGTCAGTCTGTCAGTCTGTCAGTCTGTCAGTCTGTCAGTCTGTCAGTCTGTCAGTCTGTCAGTCTGTCAGTCTGTCAGTCTGTCAGTCTGTCAGTCTGTCAGTCTGTCAGTCTGTCAGTCTGTCAGTCTGTCAGTCTGTCAGTCTGTCAGTCTGTCAGTCTGTCAGTCTGTCAGTCTGTCAGTCTGTCAGTCTGTCAGTCTGTCAGTCTGTCAGTCTGTCAGTCTGTCAGTCTGTCAGTCTGTCAGTCTGTCAGTCTGTCAGTCTGTCAGTCTGTCAGTCTGTCAGTCTGTCAGTCTGTCAGTCTGTCAGTCTGTCAGTCTGTCAGTCTGTCAGTCTGTCAGTCTGTCAGTCTGTCAGTCTGTCAGTCTGTCAGTCTGTCAGTCTGTCAGTCTGTCAGTCTGTCAGTCTGTCAGTCTGTCAGTCTGTCAGTCTGTCAGTCTGTCAGTCTGTCAGTCTGTCAGTCTGTCAGTCTGTCAGTCTGTCAGTCTGTCAGTCTGTCAGTCTGTCAGTCTGTCAGTCTGTCAGTCTGTCAGTCTGTCAGTCTGTCAGTCTGTCAGTCTGTCAGTCTGTCAGTCTGTCAGTCTGTCAGTCTGTCAGTCTGTCAGTCTGTCAGTCTGTCAGTCTGTCAGTCTGTCAGTCTGTCAGTCTGTCAGTCTGTCAGTCTGTCAGTCTGTCAGTCTGTCAGTCTGTCAGTCTGTCAGTCTGTCAGTCTGTCAGTCTGTCAGTCTGTCAGTCTGTCAGTCTGTCAGTCTGTCAGTCTGTCAGTCTGTCAGTCTGTCAGTCTGTCAGTCTGTCAGTCTGTCAGTCTGTCAGTCTGTCAGTCTGTCAGTCTGTCAGTCTGTCAGTCTGTCAGTCTGTCAGTCTGTCAGTCTGTCAGTCTGTCAGTCTGTCAGTCTGTCAGTCTGTCAGTCTGTCAGTCTGTCAGTCTGTCAGTCTGTCAGTCTGTCAGTCTGTCAGTCTGTCAGTCTGTCAGTCTGTCAGTCTGTCAGTCTGTCAGTCTGTCAGTCTGTCAGTCTGTCAGTCTGTCAGTCTGTCAGTCTGTCAGTCTGTCAGTCTGTCAGTCTGTCAGTCTGTCAGTCTGTCAGTCTGTCAGTCTGTCAGTCTGTCAGTCTGTCAGTCTGTCAGTCTGTCAGTCTGTCAGTCTGTCAGTCTGTCAGTCTGTCAGTCTGTCAGTCTGTCAGTCTGTCAGTCTGTCAGTCTGTCAGTCTGTCAGTCTGTCAGTCTGTCAGTCTGTCAGTCTGTCAGTCTGTCAGTCTGTCAGTCTGTCAGTCTGTCAGTCTGTCAGTCTGTCAGTCTGTCAGTCTGTCAGTCTGTCAGTCTGTCAGTCTGTCAGTCTGTCAGTCTGTCAGTCTGTCAGTCTGTCAGTCTGTCAGTCTGTCAGTCTGTCAGTCTGTCAGTCTGTCAGTCTGTCAGTCTGTCAGTCTGTCAGTCTGTCAGTCTGTCAGTCTGTCAGTCTGTCAGTCTGTCAGTCTGTCAGTCTGTCAGTCTGTCAGTCTGTCAGTCTGTCAGTCTGTCAGTCTGTCAGTCTGTCAGTCTGTCAGTCTGTCAGTCTGTCAGTCTGTCAGTCTGTCAGTCTGTCAGTCTGTCAGTCTGTCAGTCTGTCAGTCTGTCAGTCTGTCAGTCTGTCAGTCTGTCAGTCTGTCAGTCTGTCAGTCTGTCAGTCTGTCAGTCTGTCAGTCTGTCAGTCTGTCAGTCTGTCAGTCTGTCAGTCTGTCAGTCTGTCAGTCTGTCAGTCTGTCAGTCTGTCAGTCTGTCAGTCTGTCAGTCTGTCAGTCTGTCAGTCTGTCAGTCTGTCAGTCTGTCAGTCTGTCAGTCTGTCAGTCTGTCAGTCTGTCAGTCTGTCAGTCTGTCAGTCTGTCAGTCTGTCAGTCTGTCAGTCTGTCAGTCTGTCAGTCTGTCAGTCTGTCAGTCTGTCAGTCTGTCAGTCTGTCAGTCTGTCAGTCTGTCAGTCTGTCAGTCTGTCAGTCTGTCAGTCTGTCAGTCTGTCAGTCTGTCAGTCTGTCAGTCTGTCAGTCTGTCAGTCTGTCAGTCTGTCAGTCTGTCAGTCTGTCAGTCTGTCAGTCTGTCAGTCTGTCAGTCTGTCAGTCTGTCAGTCTGTCAGTCTGTCAGTCTGTCAGTCTGTCAGTCTGTCAGTCTGTCAGTCTGTCAGTCTGTCAGTCTGTCAGTCTGTCAGTCTGTCAGTCTGTCAGTCTGTCAGTCTGTCAGTCTGTCAGTCTGTCAGTCTGTCAGTCTGTCAGTCTGTCAGTCTGTCAGTCTGTCAGTCTGTCAGTCTGTCAGTCTGTCAGTCTGTCAGTCTGTCAGTCTGTCAGTCTGTCAGTCTGTCAGTCTGTCAGTCTGTCAGTCTGTCAGTCTGTCAGTCTGTCAGTCTGTCAGTCTGTCAGTCTGTCAGTCTGTCAGTCTGTCAGTCTGTCAGTCTGTCAGTCTGTCAGTCTGTCAGTCTGTCAGTCTGTCAGTCTGTCAGTCTGTCAGTCTGTCAGTCTGTCAGTCTGTCAGTCTGTCAGTCTGTCAGTCTGTCAGTCTGTCAGTCTGTCAGTCTGTCAGTCTGTCAGTCTGTCAGTCTGTCAGTCTGTCAGTCTGTCAGTCTGTCAGTCTGTCAGTCTGTCAGTCTGTCAGTCTGTCAGTCTGTCAGTCTGTCAGTCTGTCAGTCTGTCAGTCTGTCAGTCTGTCAGTCTGTCAGTCTGTCAGTCTGTCAGTCTGTCAGTCTGTCAGTCTGTCAGTCTGTCAGTCTGTCAGTCTGTCAGTCTGTCAGTCTGTCAGTCTGTCAGTCTGTCAGTCTGTCAGTCTGTCAGTCTGTCAGTCTGTCAGTCTGTCAGTCTGTCAGTCTGTCAGTCTGTCAGTCTGTCAGTCTGTCAGTCTGTCAGTCTGTCAGTCTGTCAGTCTGTCAGTCTGTCAGTCTGTCAGTCTGTCAGTCTGTCAGTCTGTCAGTCTGTCAGTCTGTCAGTCTGTCAGTCTGTCAGTCTGTCAGTCTGTCAGTCTGTCAGTCTGTCAGTCTGTCAGTCTGTCAGTCTGTCAGTCTGTCAGTCTGTCAGTCTGTCAGTCTGTCAGTCTGTCAGTCTGTCAGTCTGTCAGTCTGTCAGTCTGTCAGTCTGTCAGTCTGTCAGTCTGTCAGTCTGTCAGTCTGTCAGTCTGTCAGTCTGTCAGTCTGTCAGTCTGTCAGTCTGTCAGTCTGTCAGTCTGTCAGTCTGTCAGTCTGTCAGTCTGTCAGTCTGTCAGTCTGTCAGTCTGTCAGTCTGTCAGTCTGTCAGTCTGTCAGTCTGTCAGTCTGTCAGTCTGTCAGTCTGTCAGTCTGTCAGTCTGTCAGTCTGTCAGTCTGTCAGTCTGTCAGTCTGTCAGTCTGTCAGTCTGTCAGTCTGTCAGTCTGTCAGTCTGTCAGTCTGTCAGTCTGTCAGTCTGTCAGTCTGTCAGTCTGTCAGTCTGTCAGTCTGTCAGTCTGTCAGTCTGTCAGTCTGTCAGTCTGTCAGTCTGTCAGTCTGTCAGTCTGTCAGTCTGTCAGTCTGTCAGTCTGTCAGTCTGTCAGTCTGTCAGTCTGTCAGTCTGTCAGTCTGTCAGTCTGTCAGTCTGTCAGTCTGTCAGTCTGTCAGTCTGTCAGTCTGTCAGTCTGTCAGTCTGTCAGTCTGTCAGTCTGTCAGTCTGTCAGTCTGTCAGTCTGTCAGTCTGTCAGTCTGTCAGTCTGTCAGTCTGTCAGTCTGTCAGTCTGTCAGTCTGTCAGTCTGTCAGTCTGTCAGTCTGTCAGTCTGTCAGTCTGTCAGTCTGTCAGTCTGTCAGTCTGTCAGTCTGTCAGTCTGTCAGTCTGTCAGTCTGTCAGTCTGTCAGACAATTGTAGTATACCCTTTTACTCTACGAGAAGCGGATATACACATTGATGTCTGAAGAGTTCAATAAAATTAAAACAAATAAGAACGAAATAGTTGAGTACCTCGACTATCAGATACTCGTTTCTCAGCTAAAGGGACCAAAGGGAAATGAAGATATGCAAGCAGCAAAGCAAGATTGAAATGTGCCACCTATCCGTGATCTCAATATATGGGTTTGTTAATGTTTTAACAAGACTAATACGTATCATACTTTATGGGGTCGGAAACGCTCCGACGAATCTAGTATACCCTTTTACTCTACGAGTAGCGGGTATAAATACAATAGTTGTGATATCAACTTTTGAGACGAAAATTATTAGGGACTACGCCTTGCCTATGTTGTTTTAGCGAAACGGCTGATTATTAATGTACGCTGTTGAATTTAATCTAAGCGCATTAGTTATGGGAAGAGTGGAAGGTTTGAATATAAAATTGCCTTGTTTAAGTTCTGTTCTATCCGAACAATTCCCAGTAAATGTCATGTATACACTCAGGAAAAAACACCGTGCCAAAATCAAGAAGAAGACTTAAGAACGATTTCAGGCATACCGTTTAAGAACTTTCGTGCTGAAAAAGATCTTACATTGAGCACACTTGGAATTTGAGTATCTTATAATTCCCAACTGTTTATTCTGAAAGTTCTCGGTATATAAAGCGAATACATTACACAGTGTAAATGGCCGTGAGCGGCTAGTTGTAAATAAATTAAAATATTAATATTATTTAGATATTCCTCGTTTATTTCAGTTCCAAATACTTATTTCACTTACTAGCATAAAACCAAATATAAATGTGCAATATATGTATACTGATTGAAGATGCCTGCAACTTTTTTACTAAATTATTAAATCATTTTTGTTTTAGTACAAATATGACTATATTTAAGAATTTTTCATACTTGATTGTAGACCGAAAGATTCTGAAATCTAGTATTTCCGGTCTCAAAAGGCGTTCCCTCTTTTTATTTTGTCAAGACAAGATTATGTTGTTTTCAACAATATTCAAAGTTTTTAAAGAAAAATAAAATTTATATTCGGTATACCCGTTTTTCAATAAGTAAAAGTGTATACTAGATTCGTTAGAAAGTGGGCTCGAGGTAGAAGGAAGCGTTTCCGACATATATATATTCTTCATCAGGATGACTTGCCGAGTCGATATAACCATATCCGTCTGGCTGTCTGTTCCTATGAACGCTGAGATCTCAAGAACTTTAAAGCTACAAAGTTGAGATAAGGCATGCGCAAAATTGTTTCAGCAGAGTAAAATGTATTGTCCGAAAAAAATGTTTCCACGCCCACTGTAAGACCCAACTGTGACGCTCAGGGTTTTAATGCTAGAATACAGCAATACAGAAGTGTATTGGTTTAATCAATTCCTATCGATTTTCTTTAAAAAAACTATGCCACGCCCATTCCGACGCCCACAATCCGCCCAAGATGTTAAGAAAAGCAATGACGTCTGAGCCAGACAATAACATATGAATTTACGCATGTGTGTGTGAGAGAGAGCAGAGTGCGCGGCTCACATGTTATATTAAATAATGTATTATTAAACTGTTAGTCCTTTTTGTCTCCCTTAATACCAACTTAAAACCAATTTCATTTATATAATTTCGATTAGGTGCATGTAAAATACAGGGGTGGTCAAAAGTATTTTCACAAGACAAAAGTTATATATACTCATTATTTGAACTTACTTCTTGTTAGCTTTGACATCAATGGAAAGGTAATTTAAATGCCGTTTGAATGATATAATACATTTCTTAACCCATTCAGTACTTATTTAAAAGGACGAATTTGTGTAAACATCTACTTTTTATACTTTTTTCCTCGACTTGAAAACTTAAATTTGTTCACGCAAAAAGTTTCTTCAAACAAAAATAATAGTAACTGCAAAAAGAATTTTTCAAAAATCATTTTGCTTATATTTTTAATGATTTTTTGAAAATGCTTAGAAACAAGCATTTGAGCCATGTTTTTCTCTTTTTCATACAAATTTTTTCCGACATTGTCACCTTCAAAACATCATAAAAAATATAAGCAAAATGATTTTTGAAAAATTCTTTTTGCAGTTACTATAATTTTTGTTTAAAGAAACTTTTTGCATCAAAAAATTTAAGTTTTTAAGTCGAGAAAAAAAGTTTAAAAAGTAGATGTTTACACAAATTCGTCCTTTTCAATAAGTACTGAATGGGTTTAGAAATTTATTGTATCATTCAAACGGCATTTATATTACCTTTCCATTGATGCCAAAGTTAACAAGAAGTAAGTTCAAATTATGAGTATATTTAATTTTTGTTTTGTGAAAATACTTTTGACCACCCCTGTATATATTGCTGAAGACTAACTCTCGTGTGCTAAACTGTTTCCCGTGTACCTAACGCGATTTTTTGCGAATTTTTCAAGTGTCTTCCTATTTTAAAGTGGGTTGAAAATTGATAAAGGTCTCTTTACGCTAAGATGGTAAATTGACCTTTATTAATTTTCAATTTTATAGCTGAGTAACTGGTATCTGATGGTCGAGACACTCGACTATAGCGATCTCTTTTGTTTCTAATTTCAATTCCAAAGAACACAACTCACTATTTCTGGATAAAAATCTAAAATCTTTTGCGGAGCTCGGGCTAATAAAAAATTAAAAGATATAAAGGTGTAATGTGCTCCCCTTTCAAAACAACTAACAAGACAGCTTACAAGTAAATTGATCTTTGATTAATTGTCCTTAAATGTTTTACATTTTTTTCAATTAGCGAATAAAATATTTAGCAAATGACTTTTTGAGATGTTTATTGTATTATGCATGCATAAAACTTATACCTTAACAGTCTTCCCAGAACCAGACATAGGCTTTGTCAATAAATCAATAAATGCCGTACTTTGTCGTTGTTTCCCTTGTGTTCGTTGGTTCGTGTCCATATAGCGCAATAACTTTGCTTAATATGTGTGAGTGCTTGCTCTTGCTATCAGTGATTACCGCGTTTTAAAATCCCAATAGAATTAAATATATATAAATGATATTACTTTTAAAAGAGTGCAATATCGACACCTAAATGGGCCCAGAAAGTCCTCCGTGCCTGTGCTGGTGAAATTAAAATAGAGCTCCACAATCGCACGGTGACTCATCGGTTGCCGGCTGACTGGCGCCACAAGCAATGTAAAAAAAAATTGTATTGCCTGTTCTTTCTTTGGTGACAGTGATATTGTTCTAGGCAGTGATAGGTTCCGTCCGTTCAAAGGTTTTCATCCCAGTTTGGGGTGTTAAAAAGTATGACTATCAAATACGCGTTACTCAGCTGAGGGGAGTGGGAGGGAGATGGAGATATTCAAGCACCAAGTGACTCTTCCCAAAATTGCACAAGAATCTACATGTCAAATCTCAACTTACTAGCCTTTATAGTTTCCGAGAACTCAATGTTCATAGGGACGGACAGACAGACGGGTATGGCTAGATCGACAAATGATCCTTATCAAAAATATACACTTATTCTTTAAGGTCGGAAACGCTTCCTTCTACCTGTTACGTACTTTTCGACGAATCTAGTACACCCTTTTACTCTACGAATAAAAAGTAGAAAAAGAGGTTGTAAAAAGATCTCAGAATAAATTAGTTCACACAAATTACATTCCAGGTTCTTAAACCCAAACCATCAATTAAAATTAGTATTTTTCACTCAAGAACTAAACTAAACTGGCCACATATTAACAACTTTAAAGTACAGAAAAATTGTATTTAAATTGAATTGCTCATTAGTCTTATTTATGGCATGCGATTCTAGACCAAGCCAATAAAACTGAAGAAATTATTCCTACATTTTGGTTTGTATGAAACTGTATTTATTGACGATATGTTGACTAAAGATTTTTTCTTCGATCTTCGCGGCCTAAGTAGTTGGCATGCCTAGGCGCTTAGTTTTTATGGATATTTAAATATCAAAGGGCATACAGACAATCTTTTTTATGCTTGAGTTTATATATCAAATCAATACTCGTACTCAGACTGTTGGTCAAACTGTTACCAGGTTTCGAATGAGAATTTCCGCTTATTAGGGAGCTCCAGATACGAAGTTCTTACCCGTTGGCAAAATTCCTGGTGCTCTGCACGTGTGGCAGAAGCATTGCATCACCGAGTCGCGTACAAATCCAATCAGCATGATGGGCTCTGGTTTCTTTCACAGAATCAATTTTCTGCTTTATGTGAACTGGTGTAGTTGCCGGTATAGTTTTCTATTTTTTTGTTATTGGGCTTATTTTTTGTTTGGTTAGGCTAAAAAAATCAATTAAGTTGGGAGCAACTTAAGTTGATTCTATATGTAGATGTATTACAACTTAGCGGTGTATTTGAAAAGTGTTTACGCGATGTTTTCTGTTGTTAAAATAAAATCCTTTTTAAACGAAAGACAGTAGCGACGTAACAAGCGCAGCGAAAGACAAGGACCAACTAAATTTGTTCGAAGTTTATTTTCAGCAGCTGGCGAACGACTAACGACCAATTTTTACTGGCGCCACCGTGGCGTCGAAATTGGAGTTGGCGTCGGCGTCGTCAGAAGGCAGGGACAATACCCATACAAAAGGACACGCCACTTTGGCGGGCAGGTGGGGGGAGAACAGCACCTCCTATTAAAAAGCGTTATGCAGCGCAAAGAGAGCCGAAGAGCGCCCAATCGAAAGGAGGAAAGCATAAAATGTTTGGGTTGTATATCATATTTCAGAGGGCAACAGTAATTTAAACTTAACTTTAAAATAAAAATGTTCTATTTTACTTTTTTTTTAGAAATATATTTAATTTTTTAATTTAAAGGGTTTTATTAGAATATCAAATTTCAATAGATCCAGTTTTGAAGTTTGAAGCCTGCGCAGTAAAGAAATTTTGGGAGAAATCGATTGGGAGAGCGGATAATTGCTTTCGGAAACCAGACTGCTTTTTCTGTTGTATACGGAACGATGACAACTTTAACACAAACCAAAAATATAATACTAGCAAGATTTATATAAATATGCATTAACTTAATAAAATGAAAACAATATAAATATTGATAGTATAAATAATCTTTCTAAAAAGGGGGGCGTTCTCCGGCCACCCATAACTGAATTTTTACGTCAAATCAAAAACAACAAGAAGTGCCTCGACTATCAAATACCTTTATAAATGTGTTAAAAAATTTAACAAAATTATTTTGGATAATGGGAATTTTTAACAATCAAATTAATTTTGTTTCATTGAATCACTGTGGACGGCAGTACACGTAATGGCGAAGCGCGCAAGAGAGCGTGCGAAGACAACTACTATGTATAGCCGCAGAATTGAAAATCTGTCATTCTTGTCCGATCGTAACGAGTGAAACATCAATCGGAAGGTATTGCAAAAACTAAGAAGATTGCATACCAAGACTTTCAAAATATAGATTGGTTTGGGAGAAAATGCGGTGAAAGTGTAAAAGTAAAAATTTAGAAAATTGGAGCTGCTGGATACGGTGGGGATAAAAGCCCCCGGCTGTTTAGCTAGTTTTATTCTTACTGAGAATACGCGTCGAATGACACCTCATTTGTTGAAGTCCGATGCCCCGTTCAAAAGTAATTCAAAAAACAAGATTTTCTTTTTCCCAAAATGAAAATGTTTGTCCCTTTGTTTGTTGGTTTGTGCATCCCATCTCAGTTTTAGGGTTTTGGAAACCCTATGGGTGTATAAAATAGCTTGAAATAGAAAACGTGTGTTCTACGACTTTTGGAAAAACCCGCTAGATTAGCGGAAAATAAAAAAAAGCCAGATTTAAAATGCTTATAGTATCTAAACAACTAATGCTACAGAAACATGCTATATATTTCTGAAAAGATAATTTAATTTGCTAAATACTCTTCATATAGTAAAATTGTCTGAATATAATAGATTTAGAGTTATGACAAAAAGTTATTTTTTAAAACCACTTTTTGACTATTTTCTCAAAATTGACTCGAACGATTTCTTTTTAAATTTTAAATCATATAGCCCTTGAGATTCCTCAACTTATATTATCTAACACTTTTTGCCCTAAAAATTACCGTTTGGAAAATATTAAGCGATAAAAAGTGCAACTCGTTTCATCTCCGTATAGGAAATATTTCATACTTATTGGAATAAACAAGAAAAAAACCAATTTGATTAAAAATATTCTTAATAGATTTTTTCAAACGGAAAATCTGTTATGGTTTTAGGGTCATAAATTTAATATAGTTCATTTATTTTATCGAATGTAATATCATTTTTCGTCACAATTGTTGATATCAGAAATTGTTGTTAAAGGCGCGTTTGCCACTACTTTTTACCTCGTTTGATTATCTCTTAAAACTAAATTTTAAAAATTAAAAAACCAAAATATGAGCAGATTTAGCTGCACAAAAGTCTTGGCACACTTGTGTTTTTAATAACTATTTCGTTAAGACTTATCCGATTTGGTTGCTTTTTTGCCAAATCCGCTTTCTCTCTATATCTTAAATGGTATAATGCTAAATTAGTATCAAAAAATCGATTTAGTACATTAATTTACATTAAAAATGGTTGTGTATAAAAATAAAGAAAATAAATACCTCTATCTCTGCTAAAAATAATAATTTATTTTTAGGAACTGGGTCAGTTGTATACTAACATTTGTGAATGGGTGACGTGAAGCCGATTTTATCGTTGGGAGCCTTTTATGGCGTTCTAAGGGACTCGGCTGAAAAACTTGTGATATGGTTCCAAAGTCGGCTAGCTGGGGCAACCGAGTGGGTCACAGGTTGCGGATAGCGGACGACCTTTCACGAGGCCAACTGTGAATAAGCTGGTGGGATAAGTCAAACACGGAATCGTGAACGGAAACCCCAGTAAATAAACAGTCCCGGACAGCCAGCGGGTATTTTGCAACGAAGCAATACCGACGATGCGAGTTGTTCAGCCGCATCTAAATAGTTGCTTTACACAAGCCCACTCCCAACACAACACCTACCCAACTCCCCTTCCAAACAACATCTCACTCCGGGCCGGACTACGGTGTAATACGTACCGTGCCAAGAGTCAGCCTGGCTGATGGCCCGGATCAAAACTAGCCCAGTCTCAAACGGTGTGCTCAGGGACATGGCGACCCCCTGTTCTAACTATCGCCTTACCCGGGCATCGCGGATCCCTGCCCGGGCGGACTTTTCCCCTTCTCCGCAACTCGTGGGACCAAATTATGGAGCTTAAAACAGAAAAAACAACAAAAAACACAGAGACGGGTACTCTTAAAAAACCCATGGATAAGATGAACACTGGTTCCACCTTCCATACCAGCACGGTCCAGAAAGGGCCGCATCCCAAACTGGGGATGATGGGTGGCAGAAAGCCAGCCGCAAACGCCTCCGCCACGTGCGCATCTGCGCCGAAAGCAGCGGTAGGCACTGCCAAGGCGCTCGGGCCACCCGCTGGTGCTAAATACACATACGCAGAAAGGCGGACTGCCGCCCAGACTCTGCGCTCACACACTAGGAGCACCGTTGCCACACCTTCGCCTAAATGGCTAATGAAGGTAGAGTGGGCAAGGAAGGTGCTTCCAAACTACGGGCAGGAAAAGCCCACTCAAGAAGGGACTCAGGCGAAAAGGCAGCGATCCCTCGAACTACCCGGGCCATCGGCGAAGAGATCTAAGATCCATCCATCGGTCTCTTTCGCCGAAATCACAAAGATCCGTGTACTACTCGGCCTGATTGACAGGGGAAATCCGGAGGGCAGGATCCCCAGAAACAAGTGGAGGTCCCACCTTTCCCTCATTTGCCTGCGCATGGTACGAGAGAAGCCAGGCACCTCGCCCTGCTGCATGGACGCGGGCTGGTACCAGGGCAGCGTCAAGGTGGTGGCCTGCGACAGTCAGCGGTCGGCTGACATGTATAAACAGGCGACGAGCAAGCTCGGCGAGGTATACGAAGGGGCGAACATCTTTGCGCTTGACTGGTGCGATGTCCCCAGTAGACCCCGACCCAGGATCTGGCTTCCAGCAGCGATCAAGGCGCCGGAGTACATCCTCTTCATGTTGCAAGAATGCAACCCGCACCTCCCCACGAAGGACTGGAAAGTCGTCAAGGTGGAGGAGCATGAAGGGGAAGTCAACCAGGCGGTTTTGGTCCTGAACAAGGAGTCAGTTGTTCCGATCGAGACTGCTCGAGAAGTGCTGAACTTCGGGTTCAGTGCGATACACATCAAGGTGTATAAGGGCGACTCCAGCGCTGCTAGCAGCTCTGCCGGCAACCCAGCCGAGAAGGTGCTTGCTGAGGAGTTGGAGGCACCTGGTGGGCCGGAGGACGGCTACTCTACCGATTCGTCGCTAAGCAGAGAGATGCGAGCGCTTGGACCGGCAATCGAGGACGTAGACCTCAGCGACACAGAGGAGGACGACGTCACTGTTGTGGAGGCTGAAGCTGTAGATGTCACTAAGACTTCTACAAATAAACCTTCACCACAGTAAAGCAGCGTCTGCTGCACTTCTGCTTCGCCTGACAGAAGGCGGAGCCGACCTAGTCCTCGTACAGGAACCTTGGGTAGTAGGAGGCAAGGTTACTGGACTAGGAACAAAGGAATACAAGCTTATGCTTGACCCCAAAAAAGGTAAAATTCGAACCTGCATATTAGCCAAAAGGCATCTTAGTATATTTCTACTTCGCAATTACAGCAACGGAGACAACACCGCAGTAAGCATGGAGCTGCAAAGTGGCTCTATAAGGGTTCTATCGGCCTACTTGGCCTTTGAGAAGGAAAACCCCCCAGATGTGCTGGTCAGAGGACTGGCAGAGGAATGCGAAAAGCTCAAGAACGGATTGGTAATAGGCTGTGACGCCAACGCCCATCACACCCAGTGGGGTTGCCCAAACAACAACGACAGAGGTGAGTCTCTTTTTGATTTTATTCTAAATTCGAACCTATTCTTATGCAATAGGGGCAATGTCCCTACTTTCATTACTAAAGCTTGCCAAACGATCATAGATCTAACTTTGGTATCAGATTCACTCGTAGGCGCAGTCAAAAACTGGGCAGTCTCTGACGAGCACTCCTTTTCCGACCATAGATTCATAGAAACTGTATTGTCCCTTGATTCGCCCTTGCCGGTCAGCTTCGCTAACCCCAGACGAGCCGACTGGCACCGGTACAAAGAAGTTCTGACAATATCCTCCCCATGGAACCGTCAGAAAGCATCACAAACCCACAGGAGCTGGACGAAACAGTATACAAATTCACAGAGGCATGCAACTCTGCCTTCAAAGTGGCATGCCCCACAGAGAAACCAAGAGGAAGGAAAAAACCCCCCTGGTGGACCCAACAACTATCTATCCTCAGAACCAACTGCAGATGCCTGTTTAACAGAGCAAAGGCGGGAAGTGAGGACACAAATTGGCTGAACTACAAGTATGAACTAGACTCCTACAAAAAGGCCATCAGAAGAGCAAAACGAACGGCATGGCAGACCTTCTGCTCTGACATAGAAAAAACAACTGATGCCGCAAGGCTCAGGAAAATACTGTCTAAGACAGCCGCGCCTCTATGCTATCTTCAAAAAGCAAATGGATCATGGTCAGACTCCAGTAAAGAGGCCTTGGACATGCTCCTAGACGCTCACTTCCCGGGGAGCCAACAAGCAGGTCATCCTCCTGAAAGAGGAGCAGGAGAGGGAATCGAATTAGATCCACTCCTATCAGACCGCAACATGAAATGGTCCATTCATAGTTTCAAGCCATACAAATCGCCGGGACCTGACGGGATAACACCGGCTCACATCCAACAAGCAGGACAAATAGCCATAAACTGGTTGAAAAAAATCTTCCAATCCATCCTGGCGGTAGGAGAACTACCAACAGCATGGCAAGAAACAAAGGTGGTTTTCATTCCCAAGGCAGGGAAGGCCACTCACACCACAGCAAAGGATTTTAGGCCATAAGCCTAACATCATTCCTGCTTAAGAGCTTTGAAAGAGTGATAAGCCTACACATAAGGGTCACCGTAGACCCGACACAAATATCAGAAGCACAACACGCTTACCCCAAAGGTAAGTCAACCGTATCGGCGCTACACTTGGTGGTAAGCAGCATCGAGAAATCACTCAACACAAAGGAATACACACTGATCGCCTTCCTGGATATAGAGGGAGCCTTCAGTAACGTGCCTCCCACTGCTATAACAGAATCTCTCACAAAACTAGGGGTTGAGCCGCCAATGATGAGGCTAATCCATAAATTGCTGATAAGCATAATAGTCACAGCCACACTAGGGACCTCAACCCAGACTAGACTAGTGAACAGAGGCACCCCGCAAGGAGGTGTACTATCACCCCTCTTGTGGAATATCGGAGTAAATAAACTACTGCGGATTGTGGAGGGAGGAGGTTGAAAGGTCGTGGCATACGCAAACACACAAACACTTTGCGATCTTATGACCGCTAAACTTAAAATACTATCGGAGTGGACGATAGCGAACGGACTCAGGGTAAATCCCTCGAAAACAGAACTTGTTCTATTTACAAATAGGTACAAAATTCCACAACTTAACCCACCCATTTTAAACAATTGTAATCTCTCTTTTAGCGATCACGCCATTTACTCGGGGTTAGTACTAGATAAACGCCTCAAATGGGGTTTAAACAACCAAGAGAGAACCAAAAAAGCGACCATTGCACTTTACTCCTGTAAAATAGCAATCGGGCTAAGATGGGGCATGTCCCCAAGAATAGTTAACTGGATATACACAGCGGTAGTCAAGCCAATCCTACTGTACGGAGTGGCTCTGTGGTGGACCGCCTTGCACAAACAATGCATACTGACTCCTCTAAACAAAGTACAGCGAATGGCGGCTTTGTGTATTAGTGGAGCCCTTCGAACCACCCCGAATGAAGCGCTGAATGCGATCTTGAACCTCCCAAGCCTGGATTTAGCAGGCATGGAAAGGGCCAAATCGGCAGCTATTCGACTGAGGGACACAGGGCAGTGGAAAGCCCAATTTTATGGCCATGCTAAGATTCTCCAGCATGATAAATCGATTCCGAAGATCACGGATCTATGCAAATCCATTGAATATACTCACACACTTTTTGAGGCCCT